>NC_081759.1:10230685-10842072 GCF_963082965.1 Carassius carassius | reverse complement strand
GGAATTGAACTACTGGTTTCGTCTGGTCAGAGGAGAACTGGCCCCCCAACTGAGCCTGGTTTCTCCCAAGGTTTTTTTCTCCATTCTGTCACCGATGGAGTTTCGGTTCCTTGCCGCTGTCGCCTCTGGCTTGCTTAGTTGGGGACACTTCATCTACAGCGATATCGTTGACTTGATTGCAAATAAATGCACAGACACTATTTAACTGAACAGAGATGACATAACTGAATCCAATGATGAACTGCCTTTAACTATCATTTTTGCATTATTGACACTGTTTTCCTAATGAATGTTGTTCAGTTGCTTTGACGCAATGTATTTTGTTTAAAGCGCTATATAAATAAAGGTGACATTGACATTGACATGTAAACACAAAGCCCGCCGCTTTGTGAGAGCTCGTTCCGTTCGATAGCACGTCAGCTGGTCAAGCTGAATAGCCCCATCTGGAACGCTGTTGCTGAGCCATGTTTCCATGAACACAAAAACACAACAGTCTTTTACAGTCCTCTGAGTTGAACGTAATAATCGAATGTAGTCCAGTTTATTGTCCAATGAGCGTACGTTAGCTAGTACGATGGTGGGGATAGATGGCTTGTGTGGGTAAGCCGTTAGCCTAGTCTGGATACCGTCGCTCTTACCCCTCTCCTGTTTCCTCTCACACCGCTTGTGGCACCTCCTCTGTGGGCGAGATGCAGTCGTGGGTGTCGGTGATGGTGTAGGCCTTCGTAGCAGACGGAGATCCTGCAGCTGTTCCACGTGAGCGGAGTTTAACTGTAAAAATGCGGTTCTGCCGACATCGAGCAGAAACTCGCGACTGTATGCGCACTTACAGACAGGTAGACACGATGACGACGTACAAAAACACTGCAACTCACAAGACAAAAAAAGCCCAAAACACCGTTCTGTCAGGACAGAGAGAAGTCGCTGCGTGTGGACGGCGCCACCATGACCAATATCGGTGTGTGTTTGTACGGTATACTGTCCATGGTTAGAAAGGTAATAAAAACATCTTCAAAGTAGTCCATGTGACATCAGAGGGTCAGTTAGAGGGTCAATTTTTTTGAAACATCGAAAATACATTTTGGTCCAAAAATAGCAAAAACTACGACCTTTATTCTGCATTTGTGATATCCGGTTCACAAATGAATCACTCGATGTAACCGGATCTTCTTGAACCAGTTCACCAAATCGAACTGAATCGCTTGAAACGGTTCGTGTCTCCAATATGCATTAATCCACAAATGACTTAAGCTGTTAACTTGTTTAATGTGGCTGACACTCACTCTGAGTTAAAACAAACCAATATACCGGAGTACTTCATTTACTCAAACAGTACACTGACTGAACTGCTGTGAAGAGAGAACTGAAGATGAACACCGCTTCAAAAAACCCGGACCCTCTGATGTCACATGGACCACTTTGAAGATGTTTTTATTACCTTTCTGGACATGAACAGTATACCATACACACACTTTCAATGGAGGAACAGAAAGCTCTCGGACTAAATCTAAAATATCTTAAACATGTTTACCGAAGATAAACAGAGGTCTTACGGGTTTGGAACGACATGAGGGTGAGTTATTAATGACATAATTTTCCTTTTTGGGTGAACTAACCCTTTAAGACAAAAGCACCACACAATGTTTTTTTTTTTTTTTTTTGGCCAGTTCCTGCAATAATTACTGTGCCAACTTCACCAATTAAGTAACACCAAGGAGTTCTTTTAGTGACTTAATAGCAACTGTGCTTCAGTTTTTGATGCCTGTGGAGTGATAATGGGTTATGTTATAGACATGGTTATAGAGAAAAATGGTATATGTGAGGATTTCCAGTCAGGATTTAGACCGTATCATAGTACTGAGACTGCTCTCCTTAGAGTTACAAATGATCTACTCTTATCATCTGATCGTGGGTGTATTTCTCTATTAGTTTTATTGGATCTTAGTGCTGCGTTTGACACAATTGACCACAACATTCTTTTGCATAGACTTGAACACTTTGTTGGCATCAGTGGAAGTGCATTAGCATGGTTTAAATCATACTTATATGACCGCCATCAGTTCGTAGCAGTGAATTAAGATGTATCCTATCGATCACAAGTGCAGTATGGAGTACCTCAAGGCTCAGTACTAGGGCGGCTACTCTTCACGCTTTATATGTTACCCTTGGGAGATATCATCAGGAAACATGGTGTTAGCTTTCACTGTTATGCTGATGATACTCAGCTCTATATTTCTTCGCAGCCCGGTGAAACACACCAATTTGAAAAACTAATGGATTGCATAGTCGATATAAAAAACTGGATGACGAGTAATTTCTTACTGCTAAATTCTGAAAAAACAGAGTTGTTAATTATAGGACCTAAAAACTCTGCTTGTAATAACCTAGAACACTGTCTAAGACTTGATGGTTGCTCTGTCAATTCTTCGTCATCAGTTAGGAACCTAGGTGTGCTATTTGATCGCAATCTTTCCTTAGAAAGCCACGTTTCTAGCATTTGTAAAACTGCATTTTTCCATCTCAAAAATATATCTAAATTACGGCCTATGCTCTCAATGTCAAATGCAGAAATGTTAATCCATGCATTTATGACCTCAAGGTTAGATTATTGTAATGCTTTATTGGGTGGTTGTTCTGCACGCTTAGTAAACAAACTACAGCTAATCCAAAATGCAGCAGCAAGAGTTCTTACTAGAACCAGGAAGTATGACCATATTAGCCCGGTCCTGTCAACACTGCACTGGCTCCCTATCAAGCATCGCATAGATTTTAAAATATTGCTTATTACTTATAAAGCCCTGAATGGTTTAGCACCTCAGTATTTGAATGAGCTCCTTTTACATTATAATCCTCTACGTCCGCTACGTTCTCAAAACTCAGGCAATTTGATAATACCTAGAATATCAAAATCAACTGCAGGCGGCAGATCCTTTTCCTATTTGGCGCCCAAACTCTGGAATAACCTACCTAACATTGTTCGGGAGGCAGACACACTCTTGCAGTTTAAATCTAGATTAAAGACCCATCTCTTTAACCTGGCATACACATAACATACTAATATGATTTTATTATCCAAATCCATTAAAGGATTTTTAGGCTGCATTAATTAGGTAAACCGGAACCAGAAACACTTCCCATAACACCCTATGTACTTGCTACATCATTAGAAGAATGGCATCTACGCTAATATTTTTCTGTTTCTCTCTTGTTCCGAGGTCAACGTGGCCACCAGATCCAGTCTGTGTCCAGATCAGAGGGTCACTGCAGTCACCCGGATCCAGTACGTATCCAGACCAGATGCTGGATCAGCACCTAGAAAGGACCTCTATATCCCTGAAAGACAGTGGAGACCAGGACAACTAGAGCCCCAGATACAGATCCCCTGTAAATACCTTGTCTCAGAGGAGCACCAGGACAAGACCACAGGAAACAGATGATTCTTCTGCACAATCTGACTTTGCTGCAGCCTGGAATTGAACTACTGGTTTCGTCTGGTCAGAGGAGAACTGGCCCCCCAACTGAGCCTGGTTTCTCCCAAGGTTTTTTTCTCCATTCTGTCACCGATGGAGTTTCGGTTCCTTGCCGCTGTCGCCTCTGGCTTGCTTAGTTGGGGACACTTCATCTACAGCGATATCATTGACTTGATTGCAAATAAATGCACAGACACTATTTAACTGAACAGAGATGACATAACTGAATCCAATGATGAACTGCCTTTAACTATCATTTTTGCATTATTGACACTGTTTTCCTAATGAATGTTGTTCAGTTGCTTTGACGCAATGTATTTTGTTTAAAGCGCTATATAAATAAAGGTGACATTGACATTGACATATGTATTTAAATACAAATTATTATTATTTTTTTTGCAAAGACTGTAGTAAAAAAGTATTTCGTATTTTAAATACAAGTATCTGAAATGCTGCAGAGGTTCTTTCTACATCTAGGTCAATAAGTTCTTGAAGAAATCACAATGATGTTTCATGGAAAAATGATAAACCAATTGGAAAATTTTAGTATGCCTTTAAAGTGTCCACATGCCTCATAGTGGTGTTTTAAAAAAGTTTCTGAAGTGTTTGTTAAATCAGAACTAATCAAAGAACTTTTTTCTTTGATTAATTCAGATCTTTTTTTTTTTTTTTTTTTACTATAGTGAGATCTGTCACTAAACAGTTTTGGTGGGAATTAATACATGTGGCATGCATGAACCAGAGTGTACAGTAATCAGCATTTGAAGTGGATCAAAAATGTTTTATCAAAGTTGTCCTGAGACAAGAACGCATATCAGTTCTGATCCACTTCAAATGTTGACTACTGCATATCCCTAGAGTGTCATTGAAAACACACTAAAAACTTTGTAGAAGATGACCCAAGTTAAGCTTTTAATAATAAAATAATAATTATTATTTACACACAAAAGGCAAATAACCACCAAGGTAGAGCTGAGGACCACTTCAGTGGAGCCGAAGGTGCAGGAGACCACAAAGATGGATCAGACTGGGGTGAAAAAGAGAGCACAGAGAGCAGTCATGATAAGATAAACAGAGTTCAAGAATGGCCTCCTTGGCCGTGACGGAGCAGATAGAGAGTTCAATTATAGTCTCCTTGGTTGTGATAGGCAGGCAGAGAGGTCAGGAGGGGGCGCCACCAACCAGAGAGAAGCTGAAGCGGATGCCATCCCCTCTGGAGGTTCTGCAGCAGAAGCTCTGCTTCTGGACTTGGGTGGACTCTGGAGTAGTTTCCTGGACTGGAGTTGCCTCTGGATTGAATGCATAAACCAGAACTGACTCTGGAGCAGATTCATAAGCTGGACCAAGCTCTGGAAGGAACTCATAGGCTCTTATTCTCTTGAGGTACTGTAGCAAACTCGAGACTGGGCACAGACTGACCTGGTTTTACTGTTTGGCTATGGTACTGGAGATAATTGAAGTCCCAAAAATTCTGGGTTTTAAGTCCCTCCATCTCCCATGGAGGCAAGGGGTAATCAAGGCATTCATTAAAGATGTTCATAAGCTCAACAATGGTAAGTTCGAGCCAAACTGCTATGTTCCAAAACATTTGAGATAAGCCTCCTACTCCCAACCCCTGTTGGCGCAGTGCAGCCAATGCCTGAACTCGTGCCATTCGCTGCTTCTTTTCTGCTGGAGAAAGAATCTGAATGCCTATGGTGCTAAAGCTGATTAAGGGCCCGTTCACATATCGCGCCTAAAAACGCGTGGAAAACGCTAGGCGCGCCGTTTTCTCCTTTCCAAAGTGCTCGGGCAGAAGCACTCCTGAGGCGTCTGCCTTTGCTAAGCAACCATGACGTGCTGTCTCCATGAAGACACGGAAATTTCAGCAAAGGATAAACCCACGTACCCTCGAGACTGCGCTCTACTCCCCCCCCAACACCCCCCTCCAGGGGGGAACACTCACGGGAACCTGCGGGAACCTGGGGGTAGGACAGACGAGGCGAGAGAAAAGGAGATGGAAGGAGGAGCGACAGAGACAAGAGAGGGGAGAGAGGAAAAAATAAATAAAACAATTCCGATTCCCAGATGCACTGCTGCTCGGCCCTCCACCAGCTGGGTGATCTCCTCCGCCCGGTGGACGGCGAAGGCTCATCCGGTTTTGGGCAGCCGGCAGGAGTCCCCTGTTCCCTGCTCCTCCGGATTCCTTCACAGAGGCAGCAGGCTCCGGCTCCCTGGCGAACGGCGCCGAGTCCTCTGCTCCCTCACGGACGGCAGCCGCCCCTCCACATCACAGGCAGCCGGCAGCGAGCTCGCCCATCCCCGGCAACTCACTCCAGCCCACCGCCTCGAGCGTCCATGGCGGCACACTCCCTCGCCTGCTCGATGGCACCGCGGATTCACCACAGCGGCGAGGGATCTTCAGCAGCGCGTCCCTCCTTCTCCCGGGCTTCGGCACCACTGTAACGATAAAAACTCCATAACTATGGGAAGAAGGAGGCAAGAACCGGCGGACAATCAAAATGAAACTTTAATGCTCAAAATAAACATAAAACAGATAAACACAAATAAAAAGCAAACACAAACTAAAGCCCAGGCCTGGTCCTCTCTCGTCCTTCACTGTCGTCGCTCCAGTTTTATATCCTTCCATCTCCTCCGTGGGACTCGAGACCGGTGGGTCGAGCAGGTGTCGCTCATCTCCAATCACTCCACTGGCCTCGCTCTGTTCCTGATGTCAACATTGTGGATCGAGTGGCCCATGGTGGCGGTGGGGTTATGGTATGGGCAGGCATATGTTCAACACTGCCCTAGCACAAATGACAGAGGAGAGGCTAACATGTTTGGATGAAGGGAAACTAGTAGGAGCTGTGTTTTGGATTTTACAGCAGCTTTTGATGTAATAGACCATAGTCTTAAAGACTTAAGCATATGGTTTTCACACTCAGCACTAACTTGGGTGCATAGTTATCTTTCCAATAGGACGCAACAGGTTTATTTCAATGGTAGTCTTTCCAACTGCTTAACAACATCATGCGGCATAGCACAAGGAAGCTGCCTGGGTCCACTTTTATTCTCAATATTTATAAATGATTTTCCACATGTTTTTAGAAAGGCTAGTGTGGTTATGTATGCTGATGATGCAACTTTGTTCACTGCAGCATCAACATTACCTGAACTCAATGAGAATCTCCAGCATGAGCTAAACACAGTAGTGGACTGGGTGAAAAAGAATAAATTGGTACTGAATATTTCCAAAACTAAATGTATGATATTTTGCAATAGATACATGTTAGCAAGTATCACCCCACTTAATCTGCATATAGAGAGCAATGTGGTCGAGCAGGTTATTAGATTCAAACTGCTGGGTGTTAGACTAGATAATTTATTATCGTGGTCAGACCAGATTGACCACATTGTCAGTAAGATGGGTAGGGGTATCGCTATGTCCAGAAAATGCTCTGTATATTATCCAACTGCTACATTGAAAAATGTCGTCCAAAGTCTTGTTCTGTCTCACTTATATTA
Organism: Carassius carassius; assembly: GCF_963082965.1. Taxonomy (NCBI): domain Eukaryota; kingdom Metazoa; phylum Chordata; class Actinopteri; order Cypriniformes; family Cyprinidae; genus Carassius; species Carassius carassius. Next base: position 10,835,098 of record NC_081759.1, on the reverse strand, counting down.
CTGTCCAGTAGTTTGGAGTAGTGTGGCCCAAAAACATATAAGAAAACTTCAAATTGCACAGAATAGAGCAGCCAGAGTAGTTCTGCACTGTTCTTTTCGCGCTAGTGTGCGTGAGATGCATATTAACTTATCTTGGTTAACAGTAGAGGCAAAAGTAAAATATAATCTTTTGTTGCTTATGCACAAGGTCATGGCTAATGAAGCATATAACTTTATAAAAGAAAAAATATTGTTTAGTGGATATGGTCATGAGCATGTGACACGCTCCGTCAGCAACAAGATAATGATTACTCCCAGTCCAAGATGTAATTTTATGAAGAAAACTATTGCATACAGAGGGGCTGTAGAGTGGAACTCACTTCCATCCAGCGTCAGGGAACTCAAAAGTACATTTTCTTTTAAGAAAACAATAAAACAGAGATTACAGGTGTGAAAGTATTGTTTATTTGTATTTTTCCATGTTTTGTTTTAAATTGTTTGAATTGCATGTTGAATAGATGTTGCTTTTTGGATAACTGCATAATTTGTACTTCTTTCAAATGTGTGTCATGGTAGCTAATATATCGCATAGTTTTTATAGATTTTATTGATGTATTGATTAATTGAATTTTGTATTTTTGTATTGTGATTTCAGTGGACCCCAGGAAGACTAGCGACCACCATAGTGGGAGCTAATGGGGATCCAAATAAAACAATAAAACAATAAAAACAATGTTGTGGACAATGAACACAGGTGCATTTTATTCATGGCATTTTGAATGCACAGAGATACCGTGACGAGATCCTGAGGCCCATTGTTGTGCTATTCATCCAAGACCACAAAGCTGAAATCATCCCAGTTCTTGCATGGCCAGCATACTCACTGGACATGTCACCCATTGAGCATGTTTGGGATGCTCTGGATCAGCGTATACAACAGCATGTTCCAGTACCTGCCACTTCCAGCCAGGGCTTAATTTGTGCCGGAACAAGCCGGATCCGGATCCGGCACCTCCGAAATCGGATCCGGCACCTCATTTTGGCGGACCCCCCTCCTCCAGGGGTGGCGTTTCCGTATGGCAGACAGATATGTGCCGTGAAAAATTAACCAAAATTCATATCTCTATTATAATTCGTTATTATTATTTTAAATCAGAGGGTTTTACAAATATTTAACCAATGATAAGTATTTAAAAGAGCTTGTCAGTAAAACTTCATTACGCCATTGGATCCTCAAGCTCTCGCGAAACCTCGTCACTTCCCCCGCCTCCACTCAGATTGACGCACGCACAGCCTGGAGGAGACAGATCTCCGCTTATCCGCGAAGGAAGGGTAAACAAATAACTGTTTGAATACAGCATTTCCTTTACTCAAACACTATGTCTGTAAAGGCTTATGTCTTTGTGTGTTTGAAGACTGGAGAAGTACGTTTTTTGCCATCTAGCCAATATACTTTTGTACGTTTTGAATATCCTGTGCATAAGCGCTTTATCGTTTATATCATGAGACATTGGCCAAGTTTACTAAACAACCAGACAAACCAAGCGCCCATATAGCAACAATAAATGTTATATAGCCTGTAAAAGGTGATGATAGCATATAATGCGCTGCACTTGCCTCAGATGCAGACAAAACATAGATCTCCTCATTCGCCGGCCAAAGACCTTGTTAACTCCATTTGAGCTTGTTTTTCATATAGCCTAATGTTAATTGCACGTGTCTGATACAACACAAACACGACGCAGTGTTTAATATTTGACCCCCCCCCCTTTTCTTTCATTTCCCTCCCTGTATTTTAGTAGAGTGTGCCATGAAACTGTTTTATTTGTCAACAACCATCAGACATCATATTGTGTGTATTTGGTTGCTTAAACTCAACAAACTACGAAAAATAACTCTTATATAGGCTAATACTCGCGAGGCGGCTTGATACGCGCAAGCTTTGGATGTGACTGCGAGGGCACATAGCCTAATACAGCATGTGGAGCGCGCGAGTACCAAATTGCTTAAAATATTTAAAAGCTGTACAAATTATACATTTTTGTGACAATGCAACAATTACCCAATTATTCAAGTCAAGTGACTGTTCTGTCAGCTGTCCAGATCGAAATGCGAGTGAGTCTTGTATCGCAGCTTGCAGCAGGTCGCTGAAGTGCAGACAAGATGCGCTGATGAGAAGCGCGCTCCGAGAGAGTTTATGGTTTCGAATGACTGATTGAATCTTGTTTGTGTGGATTTATTTTATTATTCAAACCTACAAGCTATTTTGAATAAATGCAGGGATTTACCTCATTATAAACTTGAAAGCTGCGAGAATTATTAAAACCACAGAAATGTACGACCTGGTTATAACTATTACACAGAGATTTGAAAAATAAAATTCCACAACTTTTTCAAAACGTTTTTAGGCCTGGAAATTGTTGTTTTAAAATCGCATGGCATTTTCATGACCTAACAGACTCTAAATGCAACTGATGCACGCTCTAAAAATGTTCCGTTACCTCTCCCTCCTGTAATCACATGCCGTATCCGTTACCCCGCTTTGTTCTGGGACCTCGCAATTTACAAATTAAGCACTGCTTCCAGCAACTTCGCACATTGAAGAGGAGTGGACCAACATTCCACAGGCCACCTTCAACAACCTGATCAACTCTATGCGAAGGAGATGTTTTGCACTGCGTTAGGCTTGTTTTTGGACACCCCTGGATCCCCCAATACAGTAAAACTGCACATTTTTGAGTGGCCTTTTATTGTGGCCAGCCTAAGGCACACCTGTCCAATAGTCATGCTGTCTAATCAGCATCTTGATATGCCACACGTGTGAGGTGGATGGATTATCTCAGCAAAGGAGAATTGCTCACTAACACAGATTTAGACAGATTTGTGAACAATATTTGAGAGAAATAGATCTTTTGTGCACATAGAAAAAGTCTTAGATCTTTGAGATCAACTCATGAAAAATGGGAGCAAAAACAAAAGTGTTGCATTTATAATTTTGTTCAGTGTATATCTTAATACAATTTTAGATTCTAGTTCTTAATAGTCTTTTCTTTTGGAAAAGGACTCTCAAGCAATACCAGTGGAGTATAAAGTACCGTATTTTCCGCACTATAAGGTGCATGTATTTTTAAAATATGAAATGTACTTAAGTATTGAAAGTAAAATTAAATGCAAAATGGAAAAGAAGCATATATATATATATATATATATATATATATATATATATATATATATATATATATATATATATATATATATATATATCAGAGATGCTCACAAGTCTCTGAGCTAGAGTCCAAGTCAAGTCTCAAGTCTCTGAGCTAGAGTCCAAGTCAAGCCTCAAGTCTCTTTATTATATTAAGTCTCTGGTTATAATAAATGTTGCATCATGTACAGCGACCCATCCAAGCTGCTTAGAACACTGCATAGCTATATATAAGGAATTCAAAGCATGTAATATGTTATTATGACACCTCTATCTATTAGCATACAGTATCAGCTTTGATTTTGGTATATAATCAGTGTAAACAGGCTATTGTAACATGACAAAAACACCAAGAATGCTTTACTTTTAAGTTAATATCTGTATTTTGCATTGTAGCATGAACACACAGTACAGTACAGACCAAAAGTTAAGAAAGACCAAATATGGTCAAACATCACATTGTAGCTAAATGCAAAACCCTATTGCAACGAACCAAACAATGTGAAATATACGAAGAGTTCAGATGCAAAAGCCTCTAAGTGCAATCTGAAATTTTCTTCTAGAATAATTTTTATCAAGCTCGTATATTTAAGTTCAATAATTTCACTTAAATCACAATGCAAATTAATATAATTTAAGTGAAATTACTGAACTTAAATATACAAGCTTTATAAAAATGATTATTCTAGAAGAAAATTTCAGATTGCACTTAGAGGCTTTTGCATCTGAACTCTTCATACTATCCACAAAAATTAACACACTACAGGGCGTGCAGAATTATTAGGCACGTTGATTTTCTGATCATTTTTTATTGTGCCTGGGAATAAAAAATGATCAGAAAATCAATGCGCCTAATAATTCTGCACGCACTGTAGACTTCCTTATGATAGAGAATCCTCAATTATTTGTTATTTACTTAGTGGCTGGATAGCACAACATTCAAACGCTCAACATTTTTAGAGTGAATGTGAAGCAACTGACCAACTTATGGCCTGTAACTTGTTAAGAAAAAAAAAAATTAAGAAATAATAAAATAAAAAAAATCCAAAGGATGAGATTAGACTGGTTAACCGGGCCACAAAAACATTTCTGGCTTCTAGGTGTCCTTCAGTTGCCTAAGAACTAGAAAAGTCTTAAGCAACAGAATGGTTACATTTCAAAAAGATCAAGCTTGACAGTGTCTTTGCACTAAGTCTGGCTCGGTGAGGGCGCATTATAAGGCCTCCATGACTAAATACCCTTTCCACCGGTGCACTTGTGGCAGGAACTGCAAGCAATTTTATAGACACAAGATAAAGCCTTGGGAAGACCTTTGCATGCTTTTGCCAGAAATCCATAGTCAACTTCTTCTTCAGACACCTGGATGTAGCGAATGACCTCATCTTTGCAGGATGTGTGATGGTCTGCATTTTTCTTGGTACTCTTCTTGCGGTAGCCAGAGAAAAGATGTGGAGTTTTAGCGGGTACTGGTGGCTCCTCCTCATCTTCTCCACTGCTGCCCTCAGGTATGGTGACTTTCTGAGCCTCAACCAAAGAAAGGTCTGAAAATATTCCACAAAAATGATGGTTCGTTACAATATTATGACGTTAATACACTATATGCACAGTGGTGATGAATAAGTCATGAATCAATAAAAAGTAAGACAAGATTTTAATATGTTAGATGCATAATGTGATGATAATCTTTTAAATCTGTTAATGTGTATTCACCTACCTATCATCATCTCCTTCACCTCACTCTTGACTTCATCTGGTGTGAGGACATCTTGTTTTAGCCAAAAGAAGCAGAATGATGGGTCTAGTAGTGCAGACAACATGTAGACCATATCTCCAAATGGAAGCTCTACGGAGGGTTGTGCTGTTTCATCCATTCTGACATTTGCAAACATCCCCTGCTACTAGCTCACTCAGACGTCTGGTTACGGTGCTTCGACTTACTGGGCAGTATCTCTCCTCTACCACTGACATAAAATTCCTGAAGCTAGGCTTGTCAATCAAAGATAGAGGTAGGTTGCACGAAATGATGAGGTCCTGTATTATGGATTCAGTAATGGCCTTCTGTCTGGGATGCCCCTGGCTGTTTAGCTGCACACCTCTTGTCTGGCTTAAGAATGAATCAATGCTGCTCTGTCCCTGTGCCCTGGCCCCTTTCTTTGCTTTGTTGAACTCATTAAACCTGAAGATTTAATCGATGAATATGAAAAGACAACAAGTAAGATGCTTATCTTATAGCTAACAATTTTATGTGCAACAAAGCCCATCTGAAACCACAAGGTTCTGAACTGAAAGAATGGTAGCCTACTCAGGGTATCATGAAAATATTGCAAAATTTATAAGCAAAACTAACTTTTTTATAAGATTAAATATTTGTTTCAAACTCAGACTCATTGGCCTTGGCTCATTTTCTGTGAAGAATATATATATTCTAAATGACCACACACTGTACCGGGCTAATAAAAGTGTGGAAATTGTAGGTCCTGTGTACCTTTACGCTGTCCTCCTTCTGTCAGGGCCTGCTGTTAGTGTATGTAAGTTCTTGTATATGGTTTATGAGGACACAAATGTGTACAATGAAATGGGTATTACAACGTTAACATGGTTTATGAGGACATGGTTTATGAGGACATCCCCCAAATGGCTTTAAAAACATACTAAATGGTATTTTTTGAAATTCAAAAAAGGCCAAACGTTTTCTGTGATTGGTAGGGTTACATTAGTGTAGGAGGACAGATTATACAGTTTGTACATTAGTAAAACCATTACGCCTATGGAGAGTCCCAGTATTGTGAGGTCTTCACAGTGAATGATCAGCCGGGTCGGGTCCAAATCAATTATTTCGGGACCCGGGTCTGTTTAACATTGTCTGTTTAACATATGTATGTAATACCCGTCATCAGATCAGACTCGGAGAAAACCCGGCTGTGATTAGACACTGCTTGTGTTTTTTTTGTAACTTGCAACTTGTAAAATTAGGACACTCAAAATAAAATGTTTTAGGTTGATCCAGCTATCGCACATGTGCAGTCTCAAGTGCGTGTCATGTTTCTATGGCAACCAGTTGCCAGAGCTTTAGTGAGGGACCGCCAAACCGCGCTTTAGATTTTACAATATAAATTATCCATCTTGTTTATTCTTATGTTTTAGTCAAATTCAGACTCGATGCAGAGCAGAGAGCACGGAGATGATAGCGAATATATAACGTCAGCGGTAATGGCACTTAACGAGCAATCGTTATAGAGGACCTAAAATTTCCACACTTTTAAAAACGTTTATTTTCCCCCACTTTTTGAAAAGGGGTCCTACAGAACACCACACAACAAGGTTTAAACAAACGCTCATTTATTTTTCATAAGGAAGACAGACAGTCGGAGTTAACCTCCCGTAACGTTACGTCATAGTAGCTAAGCAAGAAGCAAGCTAAGGGATGGTCAATGCTGCGCTAAACATGTTTACTGACCTATCAGGATGCGTTTTCAGATGCCTGATAAAATTTGATGTGGTTGAGCCTGAATCTTTTATCCTGATATTGCATATTTTGCATTGAGCGCTTCTTCTGTTTGTGCCGTCCTGTTTGAAGTTTTTAAATCCAAAGCTAACAATGAATGGCACTGGCACAGCAGTCGACATGTTTGTTCATTCGTTGTCCTCTGTGTGGCCGCACCTAAAAAAACAAAAACAAATGTGTGGCTGCGCTGCGCCCGCGCACATCAGATACGTAGTACGTCACGTGTTACGTGGGCAGGTTATATAGGTAACGGAGGGAGGGAATAACAGCGAGCTCATCAGGCGTTTGTTAAAAATGAACATTGTTCACGAGTCCCGCAGCTCAAGTCCGAGTCGAGTCTGAAGTCTTTCGAGGAAGTCACTGTGTGTGCGACTTAAGTCGCACTCGAATCCGAGTCTCAAACTCGAGTCCCCATCTCTGATGGGGTTGTTGGTGCCAGACAGGCCGGTCTGAGTATTTCACAATCTGCTCAGTTACTGGGATTTTCATGCACAACCATTTCTAGGGTTTACAAAGAATGGTGTGAAAAGGGAAAAACATGCGGTATGCGGCAGTCCTCTGGATGAAAATGCCTTGTTGATGCTAGAGGTCAGAGGAGAATGGGCCGACTGATTCAAGCTGATAGAAGAGCAACTTTGACTGAAATAACCACTTGTTACAACCGAGGTATGCAGCAAAGCATTTGTGAAGCCACAACATGCACAACTTAGAGGCAGATGGGCTACAACAGCAGAAGTCCCCAACGGCTACCACTCATCTCCACTACAAATAGGAAAAAGAGGCTACAATTTGCACGAGCTCACCAAAATTGGAAAAATGTTGCCTGGTCTGAAGAGTCTCGATTTCTGTTGAGACATTCAGATGGTAGAGTCAGAACTTGGCGTAAACAGAATGAGAACATGGATCCATCATGCCTTGTTACCACTGTGCAGGCTGGTGGTGGTGGTGGTGTAATGGTGTGGGGGATGTTTTCTTGGCCCACTTTAGGCCCCTTAGTGCCAATTGGGCATCGTTTAAATGCCAAAGCCTACCTAAACATTGTTTCTGAAAAACATCATCAAAGTAGTCCATGTGACATCAGAGGGTCAGTTAGAATTTTTTGAAGCATCGAAAATACATTTTGGTCCAAAAATAGCAAAAACTACGACTTTATTCAGCATTGTCTTCTCTTCAAAACAAAGCAGTTTGTCATATCCGGTTTGCGAACAAATCATTCGATGTAACCGGATCTTTTTTAAACAGTTCACCAAATCGAACTGAATTGTTTTAAACTGTTCACGTCTCCAATACGCATTAATCCGCAAATGACTTAAACTGTTAACTTTTTTAATGTTGCTGACACTTCCTCTGAGTTCATACAAACCAATATCCCGGAGTAATTAATTTACTCAAACAGTACACTGACTGAACTGCTGTGAAGAGAGAACTGAAAATGAACACCGAGCCGAGCCAGATAATGACTCGTTCACGAGTCAAGAACCGTTTCTGTCAGACGTGTCCGATTCGAGAACCAAGGAGCTGATGATACTGCGCATGTGTGAATCTGTCACACCCAGGGGCTGGCTATGCTTTAACTAAGCCACACCCCTTCTCAACTTCCACCTCGAGGAGGTCCCCAAACCCGACCCAATGGCCAAGCAACACGAGAACAAGTAAGTGATAAAACAATCTTTATTTAAATATTTAAAAATAGCTTAGGGAATAGGGAAAGGGCAATTAAAACTAAACTCTGACTCGGCCCTCCAGATGGGCTATGGCCGGGAAGAGGTCAGGGAGCAAGGGGGCCACGGGGATCCGGGGCGTGGGGCTCGGGCCCCGGCCTGAGTCTTAGGTATCCGTAGCGCCCTCCTTCTTCCTCCTCTTCGCTGAATACAGCTCACGGTAAGTACTGGTTCACTCAGTTCGTTCTCGAGGTGCCCACTCTCTTTCTCTTCCTCCACAGGCAACAGCTCTTCGCTGATTACAGCTCACAGTAAGTACTGATTCACCCAGTTCGTTCCTTGGGTGCTCACGCTCTTTCTCTTTCTCCACAGGCAACGGCTGGGACACACAGGCACAGTTAGTTCAGCTTGGTTTTGCTCTCACCTCTTCGCTGATTACAGCTCACAGTAAGTACTGGTTCACACAGTTCGTTCCTTGGGTGCTCACTCGCTTTCTCTTTCTCCACAGGCAGCGGCTGGGACACACAGGCACAGTTAGTTCAGCTTGGTTTTGCTCTCACCTCTTCGCTGATTACAGCTCACAGTAAGTACTGGTTCACACAGTTCGTTCCTTGGGTGCTCACTCGCTTTCTCTTTCTCCACAGGCAGCGGCGTAAGTACAGGTTCCCTCAGTCTCTCCTCGTGTTACCCACTCTCTCTCCTTTTCTCTCCACAGGTATCAACTTGGGCACAATAGCACAGTTAGTTTGCTTTGAATGGCTCTCACCTCTGGGCTGGACACAGCGTACTGTAAGTACAGGGTTCGCTCTATTCCTCCTCGTGTTATTCACTCTCTCTCTCCTTTCCTCTCCACAGGTATCAACTTGGGCACAATAGCACAGTTAGTTTGCTTTGAATGGCTCTCACCTCTGGGCTGGACACAGCGTACTGTAAGTACAGGGTTCGCTCTATTCCTCCTCGTGTTATTCACTCTCTCTCCTTTTCTCTCCACAGGTATCAACTTGGGCACAATAGCACAGTTAGTTTGCTTTGAATGGCTCTCACCTCTGGGCTGGACACAGCGTACTGTAAGTACAGGGTTCGCTCTATTCCTCCTCGTGTTATTCCCTCTCTCTCCTTTTCTCTCCACAGATATCAACTTGGGCACAATAGCACCGTTAGTTTGCTTTGAATGGCTCTCACCTCTGGGCTGAACACAGCGCACTGTAAGTACAGGTTTCCTCTGTTTCTCCTTGTGTTACTCACTCTCTTTCCTTTCCTCTCCACAGGTATCAACTTAGACACAAAACACAGTTACTCTGCTTTGGATGGCTTTCACCTCTGGGCTGGACACAGCGTACCGTGCTATCTCCGGAGATCTGAAGCACGCTCACAACATATACTGTACTGAACTAGGCCAGGACCAGCAATCTCCTTGTCCTCCCACGCCGAAGTGCGTGAAGGCGGGGGTTTATCTGACAGGACACACGGCAATACACAGCAGCCCACAGCAATATACAACACCACGTCAAAATTATAGGTTTTCACAGCACGAAGACTCACCCACCACACTCAGTGTACGGAAAGGACACCCGTCTTCCTTCACTTCGCTTGGTTCGGATCTGGCGATGGAATATGCGGCCTAGCTAGTGATGTCGTCGTTGCGACTACTTCAATAAGTATTCCTTCGGCTCTCCCACCACACTATATTAGGGGTAGGGCCACCCTCCTCCTCCTGGAGAGATCTACACAACGCCAGGTCAATATACAGGGCACTTTCGACTGGCTCTTAGTACTCACATCAATGCCACTTCCAATCCCCTTTTTCACGTCGTCTCAGTTCGCCGTATAATCTGTTCACTTCTCAACCTTTAAGGTTCGCGATGTCTTCACAATCATACAATTCCAGCCTGAGGGAGAGAGAGAGTTAGACAGCTACCAGCAGCGTACCAAGACGGGCACAACCCAGTGCTTCACACACACCAAAGAGAGCTTCCCAGACTGTAAAATAACTTGGCCTTAAGTACTGCCTTGTCCAGCGTATCCTCCAATCACCAACCGCTGTCCCTAACTAGGCACAGGTGCATCGAATTCCCTGATTTTCCTTCTTACGGCGCTACCGGAAGTTCCGGTGTTCTGTTTTTCCGGTCCGGGCGGAAACACTTCCGGGCGGAACCAAACTTCCCGAATTTTGGTTCCGCCCCTAAAGATCGTCACCTTGTGACATCCTCCCCCGCCAATCCGTTCTAGTCCCTAGAACGTCCTCGGGCTGTCCACTCCCCATAGCGGGCAGGGGGTCGGCCTCGGTTCTCTCGCTGGGATCGTCTCACTGGTGAATCGGGCTCAGCTTGTTCAGGGGCTGCTTCTGGTTCTCTCGGGGCGATCGGGGGTGGTGCCACCACGGGTCTCCCTGGTACCACAGCCCAACCTTCAATCCAGGGGGCCGCTGGTACAGGTTCCGTGGGGACTTCTTCCACGGCTTCAGGGTAGTTAGGGCATGGGCGAATCATGTTCCGGTGCACCACACGGTCGGGGCCTGACTTCCCTTCTGGCCGGATGGTATAGACCGGCTGCCCCGGCCTCTGCTGCCGGCAGACTACATAAGGGGTGGCCTCCCAACGGTCACTCAGTTTCCCCTTCCCCTGCCGCCGATTATCTCTCACCAACACCCTCTCTCCTGGCAGTAGAGGGGCTTCTCTAGCAGTCCGATCATACAACCGCTTACTTTTCTCTCCTGCCGTCTGTATCCTTTTCGACACCTGCTCGTAGGCGAAATGCAAGCGCTGGTGATGGCGCCCCACCCACTCCGTTACACTTGCTTCCTCTTGGTCGGCTATCACTCCTAGGACCAGGTCAGTAGGCATTCGTATGTGTCTGCCAAACATCAGGTAAGTGGGAGCGTAACCCGTAGTACTATGTATACTGTTGTTATAGGCCTGTAGGAGGTTTGGCAAGGCACTCACCCAATCGTCCTGCCGTTGTTGGTCCAAGGTCCCCAGCAGCCCCAATAGGGTCTGATTGAATCTCTCACAGCCGCCGTTCCCCTGAGGATGATACGAAGTGGTGTGAGTTTTCGTGCAACCGTACAACTGGCATAGTTCTCTAATTACCCTGGACTCAAAGTTGGCTCCTTGATCGGAGTGCAGAAACTCCGGGCATCCGAACGTCTGGAAGACGGCCCGCCATAAAACTGTAGCGGTGGTGGTTGCAGTCTGGTCGAGGGTGGGGATAGCCCAAGCGTACTTTGTGAACAAATCCGTTATTACCAAGATGTTCTGGTAGCGATCTCGTGGTCGGCCCAGTGTCAAGAAGTCCATAGCCATGATATGAAGGGGGGCCTTCGCATGGATGGGTACCATTGGCGCTCGGACCTCCCGTCTGGACTTAAACAATATGCATCTCGGGCAAGCTTGAATTAGGGCGTGCACCGATGCCTCTAGCCCGGGCCAAAAGAAGAATCTCCTAAGCAGGGACACGGTCCTCTCCTGTCCCTGATGCCCCAACTGGTTGTGGTACGCCGAAACTAAAGCCGTTACCTCATCTGCGGGTACCACGATCTGGCGTACTTCTTCGCCCAACTTCGGGTCACTGACCCTTCTGCACAAAACGCCATCTCTCAGCTCCAGCCTGTCCCATTGCCCCAGCAGCCTCCTCCCAGTATCCGTCTGGGCTAACCTCTCCGCTGGCGTCAGCCGTCGGCCCTGTTCCAGCCATTCTCTTACCAGCCGCACATCTTGATCCCTGGCCTGTCTCTCCCTCCACCGACGGGGATCCCATCCCCAGTTCTCAGGCACGGCCTCTTGTCTGCTGCCTGGTGCCTCTACTGCTCCTACCATATAGCCCTCCTCCGGGCTGGCCCCTCCGGGGCTTTCCGCTTCGGGCAGCCTTGAGAGGACGTCCGCGTTCATGTGTTCACGCCCTGGTCGGTACTGTAGTTCATAGTCAAAGTTGGCCAGTTGGGCCACCCACCGCTGCTCCACGGCTCCCAGCTTCGCCGTCTGTAAGTGTACTAAGGGGTTATTGTCTGTAATGATCGTCACCTTGGCACCCCAGAGGTAGTCTTTAAATTTCTCACTTAGGGCCCACTTCAACGCCAGCAGCTCCAATTTGAAAGAACTATAGTTCGCATCGTTCCTCTCGGCTGGGTGGAGGCTCCGGCTGGCGTACGCGATGACCCTCTCAACTCCGTCCTGCCGTTGAGCCAACACCGCTCCCAGCCCGAGATTGCTGGCATCTGTATACAAAAGGAATGGTTTTGTGAAATCTGCGTATGCCAAGATAGGGGCCTGTAGCAGCTCCTGCTTCAATGTCTGGAACGCCGACTCACAATTTGCATCCCAGTCTACGTTGGGCGACCCCCGGCCCCGGTTACGACCTGTGCCAACCAGCAACTGATTAAGGGGTTTAGCAATTTTTGAAAAGTCCTTTATGAAACGCCTATAGTATCCCACAAATCCTAAAAAGGATCGCACTTGCCTCACTGTCCTCGGGGCCTTCCAGTCCTTCACGGCCGATACCTTTCCAGGATCTACGGACACTCCAGCCGCACTGACCACGTGGCCCAGAAAGTTGACTTCTCTCCGTAGTAAGTGACACTTATTGGGCTGTAGTTTCAATCCGTACTTCTCCATGGCCCGAAAGACTTCCTCGAGGTGCCTCAGGTGTGAATCAAAATCTGGGGAGTAGACAATCACATCATCCAGGTAAACTAATACTGACTCCATTAACTGACCTCCCAAGCACCGCTGCATCAGCCGCTGGAAGGTGGCCGGAGCGTTACAGAGCCCGAAAGGCATCCGGTCCCATTCAAATAGTCCAAACGGGGTTGTAAAGGCAGTCTTCTCCCGGTCTGCTTCGGCCACCTGCACCTGCCAGTAGCCACTGGCCAAATCTAGGGTAGAGTACCATGCCGACTGCGTGAGGCTGGCAAGCGAATCTTCGATCCGTGGCAAAGGGAAAGCGTCTTTCTTAGTCACGAGGTTCAGCTTACGGTAGTCCACGCAGAATCTCCAAGCCCCCGTCTTCTTTTGCACCAGCACTATGGGGGCCGCCCACGGGCTGCTGCTTTCCCTAACAACTCCTTGCTTCAGCATGCCTTGCAGGAGTGTACGTACCTCGGTATACAAAGTGGGCGGAATTGGGCGATACCTCTCCCGGCTGGGCCCTGCATCCCCGGTAGGTATATGATGTTGTACCACCTGGGTGCATCCGTAGTCTTCATCGTGGGTGGCGAACACATGCTGCCATCTCCGAAGGAGGGCCTGTAACTTCTGTGTCTGTGCCTGCTCTAAATCCTCCCCTTGTAACGACTCACCCGCCAGGTGGCTCGGCACACTCCTCTCCATACCACCCCATGGGGTGTCTACTTGTGTCAGGGCCACCTCGATGACAGTGGGGCACACCTGACGAAAACTAATATCCCTCTCTTCCCTTACTTGGTGGGATGTAACCGTTGTCAGACGGGCTAATCGTTGGTGCCGATGTAGTTGCACCGCGTATGGATGTACATTCCGTATCCTCACGGGGACTCTCCCCCGCCGGACCGTCGATAGTCCTCGTGCCACTTCCACTTGTGGACAATCCACATGGGGCTCCACCAGCACCCACTCTTCTGGGCCCGCTCTTCGGGGCGGTACTCGCGCCCACACAACAGCCTCACTTTTTGCGGGGACAGACAAAGCAAAACGACACATCACTCTTCCTACCTCTTCCTGTTCCCTGCGGACTTGGCTCATTTGCACCCTTCGACAGTCAGCTACCACACACTCCCACTTGGGCCTCTCTGCAGGTGGTATCTTCGATACGGGCCTAGCCCGAAATAGCTCTTCCCAGCAATCAGCGAGGACATTCATGCCCAACAGGGCTCGATGTGCACCCAGACAATGGTCTTGCACGATAATCACACCTTTCTGGGGGACCATCACTCCGTGAACCTCTAGGTCCGTCAATCGGTAGCCAATATATGGGATGTCGAGGCCGTTTGCGCCCTTCAGAGTAAGCCAGGGGGCCTCCGCCCCTGGTGCCCCTTGTTTCCCAAACACTTCTTCGGATAAACTCTCAGCAAACAACGTCACTTGGGAGCCTGTGTCTACCAGGCATTGAATCTCCTTGCCGCACACTCTCACCTTCGCCACGGGGCTACGCCCAATCATCTGGCTCCTAGAGCCATATCCTCTTCCAGGGTCTTCTCGAGGGGTCCCGGCCACACGACCCACAGTGGCCGGCCGACCTAAAAACCCCCTTCTGACGCCCTGCGGGGCCCACACTGGCGGCTATAGTGACCTGGTTTGCCACAGCGGTTGCAGATGGGTCGCCCTTGCTCGTCCCATTCGAAACGGGGCCGGTTAAAGTGGTTCGGGCGCCTGAACGGCTCTCGGCCTCCCTCTGAGTACACTCGGTCTCGGGGCGCCGGCCGTGGTTCCTCCCGCGCCCGTCCTTGGCGCAATTCTCCTACGAGGGCTTTAGACAGTTCAGACATCTGATCGCGGACATCTTTCAAAAGTTCAGCCTTCAGTGCTTGCTTCCAGTCAGGGCCTCCGGGTTGTGCTGGTGCTACTTCACTGACAACCGCACACACTGGGGAACCACTCACCTCAGTCTCATCACCTTCCAGGGCCAGTGCCTCTTTCTTCAGATCTTCGAACGTAAGACCCGGGTCCCTTCGAAACTGGATACGTAGGCTCTGTCTCACCGGACCCTCCTTCAACCCCAGAAGAAACTGGTCCCGCAATAGAGTCTCTCCATCTCCCAACCCGTGGTCCCGACGGGTCTGTAGTCGGGCGAATTGCTCTCGCAACCTCAGGGCGAAAGCTCTAATCGGTTGGCGGGGGCCCTGCTTACAATTGAAGAACTGGGAGCGAAGGACAGCTACGGGGGTGTGGTCACCATACTGTTCAGTGAGGAACTGGAACACGGTTTGGGCGTTGGCTCTAACGGCTTCGGGGGCGGCATGCACCTCTCGCCGCGCTTCTCCATCCAGGGAGTTTAACACAAATTGAAGCCGCTGGGCTGCACTAAGGCCCTGTAGGTCGGCCAAGTACTCTAGTTGAGCCTTCCATTCAGACAATCGTACCTCGGATTCTGTCCCCCCATATTTTTGAATCCAGGGGCTCCCCATAAAAACGGGCATGGCACGGGGTTGGGCTGAAAGCCCCGCGTTGTCGGTCATTGGACGACCTTGGTTACTCAACTCGAGGTGGAAATCCTGCCGACTACGCCAAATCTGTCACACCCAGGGGCTGGCTATGCTTTAACTAAGCCACACCCCTTCTCAACTTCCACCTCGAGGAGGTCCCCAAACCCGACCCAATGGCCAAGCAACACGAGAACAAGTAAGTGATAAAACAATCTTTATTTAAATATTTAAAAATAGCTTAGGGAATAGGGAAAGGGCAATTAAAACTAAACTCTGACTCGGCCCTCCAGATGGGCTATGGCCGGGAAGAGGTCAGGGAGCAAGGGGGCCACGGGGATCCGGGGCGTGGGGCTCGGGCCCCGGCCTGAGTCTTAGGTATCCGTAGCGCCCTCCTTCTTCCTCCTCTTCGCTGAATACAGCTCACGGTAAGTACTGGTTCACTCAGTTCGTTCTCGAGGTGCCCACTCTCTTTCTCTTCCTCCACAGGCAACAGCTCTTCGCTGATTACAGCTCACAGTAAGTACTGATTCACCCAGTTCGTTCCTTGGGTGCTCACGCTCTTTCTCTTTCTCCACAGGCAACGGCTGGGACACACAGGCACAGTTAGTTCAGCTTGGTTTTGCTCTCACCTCTTCGCTGATTACAGCTCACAGTAAGTACTGGTTCACACAGTTCGTTCCTTGGGTGCTCACTCGCTTTCTCTTTCTCCACAGGCAGCGGCTGGGACACACAGGCACAGTTAGTTCAGCTTGGTTTTGCTCTCACCTCTTCGCTGATTACAGCTCACAGTAAGTACTGGTTCACACAGTTCGTTCCTTGGGTGCTCACTCGCTTTCTCTTTCTCCACAGGCAGCGGCGTAAGTACAGGTTCCCTCAGTCTCTCCTCGTGTTACCCACTCTCTCTCCTTTTCTCTCCACAGGTATCAACTTGGGCACAATAGCACAGTTAGTTTGCTTTGAATGGCTCTCACCTCTGGGCTGGACACAGCGTACTGTAAGTACAGGGTTCGCTCTATTCCTCCTCGTGTTATTCACTCTCTCTCTCCTTTCCTCTCCACAGGTATCAACTTGGGCACAATAGCACAGTTAGTTTGCTTTGAATGGCTCTCACCTCTGGGCTGGACACAGCGTACTGTAAGTACAGGGTTCGCTCTATTCCTCCTCGTGTTATTCACTCTCTCTCCTTTTCTCTCCACAGGTATCAACTTGGGCACAATAGCACAGTTAGTTTGCTTTGAATGGCTCTCACCTCTGGGCTGGACACAGCGTACTGTAAGTACAGGGTTCGCTCTATTCCTCCTCGTGTTATTCCCTCTCTCTCCTTTTCTCTCCACAGATATCAACTTGGGCACAATAGCACCGTTAGTTTGCTTTGAATGGCTCTCACCTCTGGGCTGAACACAGCGCACTGTAAGTACAGGTTTCCTCTGTTTCTCCTTGTGTTACTCACTCTCTTTCCTTTCCTCTCCACAGGTATCAACTTAGACACAAAACACAGTTACTCTGCTTTGGATGGCTTTCACCTCTGGGCTGGACACAGCGTACCGTGCTATCTCCGGAGATCTGAAGCACGCTCACAACATATACTGTACTGAACTAGGCCAGGACCAGCAATCTCCTTGTCCTCCCACGCCGAAGTGCGTGAAGGCGGGGGTTTATCTGACAGGACACACGGCAATACACAGCAGCCCACAGCAATATACAACACCACGTCAAAATTATAGGTTTTCACAGCACGAAGACTCACCCACCACACTCAGTGTACGGAAAGGACACCCGTCTTCCTTCACTTCGCTTGGTTCGGATCTGGCGATGGAATATGCGGCCTAGCTAGTGATGTCGTCGTTGCGACTACTTCAATAAGTATTCCTTCGGCTCTCCCACCACACTATATTAGGGGTAGGGCCACCCTCCTCCTCCTGGAGAGATCTACACAACGCCAGGTCAATATACAGGGCACTTTCGACTGGCTCTTAGTACTCACATCAATGCCACTTCCAATCCCCTTTTTCACGTCGTCTCAGTTCGCCGTATAATCTGTTCACTTCTCAACCTTTAAGGTTCGCGATGTCTTCACAATCATACAATTCCAGCCTGAGGGAGAGAGAGAGTTAGACAGCTACCAGCAGCGTACCAAGACGGGCACAACCCAGTGCTTCACACACACCAAAGAGAGCTTCCCAGACTGTAAAATAACTTGGCCTTAAGTACTGCCTTGTCCAGCGTATCCTCCAATCACCAACCGCTGTCCCTAACTAGGCACAGGTGCATCGAATTCCCTGATTTTCCTTCTTACGGCGCTACCGGAAGTTCCGGTGTTCTGTTTTTCCGGTCCGGGCGGAAACACTTCCGGGCGGAACCAAACTTCCCGAATTTTGGTTCCGCCCCTAAAGATCGTCACCTTGTGACATCTCGACACACAAGAGCGTCTGAACCGAACTGATTCTTTTGGTGATTGATTCTGAACTGATTCTGTGGTAATGTTATGAGCCCAGGTAAACCGAAGGCTTGCAGTCATCGCCAATGACGCCATTATGTCGAGCGCAAAAGAACCAGTGAACCGGTTCTTCAACCGGTTTATTGAATCGAACTGTCAGAAAGAACTACTGATGCTACCGGTTCTTGACTCGTGAACGAGTCATTATCTGGCTCGGCTCGGTGTTCATCTCTCTCTTCACAGTAGTTCAGTCAGTGTACTGTTTGAGTACATTAATTACTCCGGGATATTGGTTTGTTTTAACTCAGAGGGAGTGTCACATTAAACAAGTTAACAGCTTAAGTCATTTGTGGACTAATGTGTATTGGAGATGCGAACCGTTTAAAACGATTCAGTTTGATTTGGTGAATTGGTTCAAAAAGATCCGGTTACAGCGAATGATTCGTTCGCGAACCAGATATGACAAACTGCTTTATTTACATTACATTTACATTTACATTTACATTTATTCATTTAGCAGACGCTTTTATCCAAAGCGACTTAAAGATAAAGACAGTGGAACCAATCAAATCTTTGTTTTGAACTGTCTTACAACAGACACGGAAGAGAAGACAATGCTGAATAAAGTCATAGTTTTTGCTATTTTTGGACCAAAATGTATTTTCGATGTTTCAAAAAATTCTAACTGACCCTCTGATGTCACATTGACTACTTTGATGATGTTTTTCTTACCTTTCTGGACATGGACAGTATACCGTACACACAGCTTCAATGGAGGGACTGAGAGCTCTCAGACTAAATCTAAAATATCTTAAACTGTGTTCCGAAGATAAATGGAGGTCTTACTGGTTTGGAACGACATGAGGGTAAGTTATTAATGACATAATTTTCATTTTTGGGTGCACTACCCCTTTAATTTTCGCTTTTCAAAAATACATCAATGTACCAGGGGTGGATCCAGAAATGTTTTAAGGCAGGTGCTGAGGGGGTGCTAGATCGCTGAGGGGGTGCTAGATCACTGAAGGGGAACTGGACAATTCAAGGTTCCAGGCTCATTCCCACTGCATGGTCTAACTTTGAGTTGGTTGCAAGAGCATGTTTAATTTTTTTTGCTACAACATGCAATCAATGTATGCTGATGAACTTTATCATAGTTTAAAGTTAAATGGAAACGAAAGTGGTTAACCCGGGGTTTTTTTTTCATCAGTAGTATTATTTGTGATTTGAATTTTGCGAATGGAGTTCCTTTTTTGTTATAAACCCAGCTTCTGATGCTTTCACTTTGAATTTCTTGTCAGATTTTACAATAAAGGATAATCGTCTGTTTAGCTTACATCTGTGCATACACCCTTCACCTTTTAAGACTCAAAAAAAAAGATTGTTATTTTTCATTAAAATGCACAACAAAAATAAAACAGTAAGATTCTGTCAGCATTCTACCTCCTGTAATTTGTCTCCATGACTCTAGAGGACCCCTGTGTTTCCTTATGCCTTAATTCACTGATTTTTGAGTCTTGTCTGCATGCTACCTGCTTTGTTTTTCCAAGTCCTTCCAAGCTACCTCAAGTAAGTTGTTCTTAGTTATTTGATTGTTTTTGTGCTCAAGGTTTTGTTTTCTCCCTTCATGGAGTTTTTATTTTCCCATGTGTTTTTTTTTTCTCATTTATCTCTCATGTTATCAATTCCTCTGTCTGAGAATTTTTTTTTTTTTGATCTTTGGCTTGCAAAGGCTTTTTATAAATAAACCAACATTGCCTGGAGTTCTGCCTTGAGTGTTTCATTTGGTTCAAACAATACAACCTCTGGCCTAGTGGCAGATCTCTCAACCACCACACCAGAAACCCAAGTTCTAGCCCAGCTTGTGACAGGAGAAACCAAGTCACTCATTGACCCAGAAACACTTCCAAGGACCTGTTGGCAGTGATTGCTCTACATGAGGTGCCTTTACAGTGCCATGAAGCAATTCTCAGCTGACAAAAAGAGCTAATGGCCAAACACTCTCAACTCCTGGCTGATGTGATGAGTTCCATCCGCCAGCTCTTTGAACACTTCCTGGGTTCTTCACCTTCCTCTGTATCACATCCGAGTGGCGTCAGGTGGAGCCCTGACTACCTCCTCCTAAGCTCTTTGCTGGAGGTCCCAGTTCCTGGCAGGGTTTCCTCACCCAGTGCTCTCTCATCTTCGAGCTCCAACCCTCAAGTTTTTCCACTGATCGCTCTAAGATTGCTTACATTATTGCCTTTATTAGATTTCGCCATAGAGTTTCGGACAATAGCAGCAAAAAACGGATGGAACGACGAGGCGCCGGGGGAGCGCCAGCACCTGTCAAGGGTGGAGCAAGCATCAGTTAATTCAGACATTCCCTTGAGGATTTAAGAATATGAGTTAGCAAATCTTTAGCCATCCACTAGTGGGAGATCTGGCTCCCACTGCTAGTCGACAGGTAGAGCAGAGTTGGCTGGAATATCAGTCACTCTTATTAACATGTAAGATGATTAACAGTTAGCCTTGTCGAAAATCCAACCACGGATTGTCATGTTGTTATCTCAGAAACACGCTTAGCCATCACATTGAATCATGTAAACTGGTTATATATTTATTTTTCAGTATAATTACTCACACTAAACTCTTTTTAGATGGGTTTCAGCCCCCCATCAACATAGACCATAAAAACTGTCTTAACAGACGTGCGAGGCATGGAAATGGCAAAAACTGCATACAAAGCTAAATACAAACCAAAAAGAGCTATAGTAAAACAAAGTAGCTACAATAACCAGTTTATGTTAAAACAAAAATACAACAATAATAAAAAAAGAAAAAAAAATCAAAGAAAAGCCCTGCACAAATTTGTTTTGAGACTACTTTTTAAAACCATTCATAAATTAATTAATTAAAAAGGGCATGCAGGAAAAAATTGAAATACACATTTAAATGACTGAAATAAAAAGAATAAAAAAAGGAATAAAAGAAGTAGTGTATGAAATGCTTCAAAGACTGGGGGGTGGGGTGGGGGATTTGTCAATGACTTGCTGAAGTGAGGATCCGGAAATAACGTCTCTCTCTCTCTCTCTCTCTCTCTCTCTCTCTCTCTCTCTCTCTATACATAAATAAATAAATTTAAATAAATATATGCATTTAGTAGACACTTTTATCTAAAGCGACTTTAGTGAACTCAGGCTAACATGTTGTACCTAACATAATATATAAGCATATAAAGTATTATATTATATAAAGTATAATATTATAGACTATAGTATAATATTGTATTGTATTATAGTTATTATATCCAAGTTGTCTGTTTGAACCCAGCGATCGTTTACTACAATTAAGAGCCATTCTTTAAGGCGACATTTCAGCACTTGACAAACGGATAGCGACTCCTAAGTAGCACTTCCAGTACAGCTACGTGCGATTGCTTTACGTGCATTTTTGGGAAACGCACGTGAAACAATAACGAACGATCGTAAAATTACTCGTAGAAAACGCTCTTAAGCTGTAAAATCAATCGTTATCGGGAAACCAGGCCCAGGGCTAAGTTTCCCAAAAGCTTCGTAAACGTAAAAACGATCGTACGACTGATCTTAATATTACGGTTTGTTTCCCAAAAGCATCGTAAGTTAAGTAGCACTTGAAAATCATCGTAGATCTACGAGTGCTCTGGAGTATTCGCAAAGCCCTAAGTGCATCGTAAGAAGATGCAGTCACCTGCAGGACAATCGGCAGATTACCTTTAACTTGATTCAAGTGCAATGTGATTATAATATAAGGATTTAATTGTGCTGTATTGTACACTTTATAACTCGTTTTTCTTTTCTTTTTTTATTAATTTATAAATTAATTAAAAAGGGCAGGAAAATTTAGAAAAATAAATAAATAAATAAAAGAAGTAATGTAGGAAATGCTTCAAGGAATGGGGAGTGGGGGGGGGGGGGGTTATGTCAATGAGTTGCTGAAGTGCACAAAAACCAGCTATGTATTGGACCAGGAAATAAGTCTCACTCTCTCTCTATATAGCCTACTTTATATAAATAAATACATTTAAATACATGTATGCATTTAGCAGACGCTTTTATCGACTTACAGTGCATTGAGGCTAACATTTTTTACATAACATAATATATAAGTACAAGTTTCAAGTACAAGTTAATATATAAGTAAGTTTCAGTAGTTTCTCGAAAAGTGTCAGGGATTCGGCTCTGAGTGTGTGCCTCTCTGCGGTGGTACCACGAGGCGCCGCTCAATCACCGATCGCAGGCTTCTGGAGGAGCTGTAGACAGTGGAGGTAGGAGGGTGCTGAGCACGTGGCTGTTTAACAAGGGCAGTTCTGCAGGGCGTCATTTTTTAAGGGACACCAGTGACAGTTCTAGCACTGTACAAAACACTGTATCTTCCGAGTTTAATACTTCAATAGAACCTAAGTACAAATTGTGGACATAAGGACTTTATACTAGTTCTCTGTCGAAATAGGCTACAATTTATGGTTCAAATAGTATTTTGTTAGGTCCTACGTTTAATGAACCCTTTATGTCGACCGAGGAACGAAAAAAAACCCTCACATAGAGCGATATATCAAGTCTCAACTGTTTGATCGTTTATGTCGTTTCCAAATGTAAACTGATCTGTCGCTATTCTGTAAACTGTGTTATGTATATATTAACAAAACATTAACATTGTGTATTTCTGTGAAACTACATTCAAACAGTGTGTAGTGTGTATCTTAAATAGCGCTACACAAACAAACGAGTTGAAAAATGCATAAGAGCGGGAAAAACTACCCAGTTATTAAGGGGAAATGAGTGCATGATGTTGTTTAACGCTTTGGAGAGTTTTAGTCTAAGAAAATGTGCGTGTAAATGAGCATTCTTTTAAAGATAAAATTCCCCATTGATGCTAATGAAGAAATTAAATTGTCAAGCAATAGGCTATCTTTAAATTGTGAAGTTACAGATCTGTACCTGTTTTGGAACATAAGATAATTTGCTGCTAAGTTAGGTCACTGGAATAAAAACTCAACCAAATGAATCACTTTTGCTTGCAGTGCCTTATGAATTATGAAAATCATTTCTGAATGGGTGGATAATCTTAGCTAACTTTGCTGCCTGTTTCCTGATATTATACTTTATTTATATTAACATTATATTAACTAGCATACTTTTGCTTAGAGTATGGCTCTTGTTGCTCTCAAGACATGATATGTGTTCCTGTAGCTCAGTGCTAGAGCACTGCGTTAGTAGCGAAAAAGGTTGTGGGTTCATTTCCCAAGAAACAGCGTCTACCATGCATACATGTAATTGCACAAAAATTCTCTTAGGAAATTTGACAGCCTTATTGGGTAGCCTATTTACGTGCTTGGAAAACATAAACATACAAAACATTAATATATTATTACAGTAGAGACACGTTTGTTTTAATGTTTTAATTAATCTCACTAAGATTTGCTTGTGCTCCATTCTTCACTTAGGACAGGGGCATGGGCTGAACGTTTCTCGATCATTCCTCACAGAAAATGACGCCATATTACAAAGACAGCATATCAGTTATTAAAGCACTTATTGGTCTTAAAACAAGTTTCAATTTGCTAAATGACACATTTTCTAGACCCAGCTACATGGAGCTCTTCAAATGCATGTAGCATATGTAACTCAATACTTGCTGGCAAAACATTATATACTATCTCTGGAAATACCATCTGAATAGGTAGCCTAGCCCATAGCATACCAGCTTTATAATGATAAAGTAGGCTAATAAGCAACTAACAATATTTATAAGTCACGTCTTTCAAATCAAGGAAATATAGCTCGAATAAAATGCTCTAGGCTCTTTTATCTAATGTGTTTTAATGTAAACCAAGTAAATAAATGGAGTTTGAAAAATATTGACAATTGTATGGTGCGCGCGTATTCACATAAATCAGCTAAAAGTTTAATTTGCTTGCCCCACGGGGTAGGTTTGGTGTGGTTATGGGTGGAGCCTTATATTTAACCTATATTCTATTAAGCAAATAGAAGGCTACAATTTTAAAGTTTTCAAAATAATGGGTAAAATATCAGATCCCCGGTGTGCCACATTTTCGAAAAATCAAAGTTAAGAAATATTTATTATCGATTACAAAACAACATTATTATTATTATTATTATTATTATTACAAAACAACATTATTATTATTATTATTATTATTATTATTATTATTATTATTTCATATGAAATACAAATGTAGGCCTAGTAGTGGTGTGGCTAGTGAAACCGTGAGTAGGCTACGTTGCAGAGTGTGCATGGATTCCGCAACAGGTCACATAATAGGGTGAACAGCTGACTCCGAGGCGTGCTGGCAGATGGTTGGTATAAGCCGGGTGGTGGTGTTTGGTGGGGGGGCTCACATTCATTGTTTAGTTATTTGAGCCCCACGAACAGACAATAACCCTATCCAGTAGAAAAAAGATGGAAAAGCTTCTTCTTACAGAGAGGAAATGGTCTTAAAAAAGTTCAGAAAAATCTCATTGTTTTGGCCGTCTGCTGCTTTCTACCCGCAGATGTCAGCCGTTCAGACTCATTTAATATTCGTTTTTCTTTGTAATAGATGAATTTACTTACACAAAATAATTCTGAAAAAATCCTAACCCCAACAATATATATATATATATATATATATATATATATATATATATATATATATATATATATATTGTTTTAAAATCCTACAGCTATTTATAAGATTTTGTGGCCTAATTCTTGTAAATCCCTTAAAATTTTTACTCTCATTTATAATTTCGTTTTCAAAGATGTGTTCTATTTGTAGTAATTTAGTGCTGTGCTTTGAATAGGCTAGTCCAACAAATTGACATTTAATGAAAATGTAACTGAAATAGGTCAAAAATAAATAAATAAATAAATGAATAAATAAATGAAACATTCATTTGCGATGTCCTTTGAATATTCCAACAAACAGTACTGCAAGAACGTCAAAAAGGGGGGACTTTTCAGGATTCCAAATACGGATTCGCCCCTCCTCTTTTTGGAGCTCTGGCAGATAGTATGGGTCCCAGTAGACTCTCCCAGCATCATCACGTTCTCATGGTTTTGAACGGGTACGATACGCTTCCTCAGCAATTACAAGGTAATCGGCAGAGCAGACAACATCTTCAGAGCAATTTGTTGATGTTTTAACTTTCCTTAGTGGGTTTATTTGTAGAAGCATATCTGCCGACTTTGTTTGGGAAGTGAATGTTGCTCCTGTACAGGTGAACGAGCGGACTACGCACATATAGTTTGAATGGGTCTTGAAGAAGGACAAATCTACGCCAAGAAAGCAAGTTTCCAAAAAATTTCCTAAAAGAAGCACGGAGTATTTCATGGACTATTTCAGAGAATGCCGGTAGTCTAGTGCGGAATAAAACTGAGAAAATCATTAAACATACTGAGTGATAAGCAGTATTTCCAGAATATTTCGACTTTGTTACGGCTAGTGCTTTTGCACAAGAAGCTGCCCTGTCATTGCAATTTTGTTTTAAATGTTTGCGAGTCAAGATCACCCGACAAGAAACATCCGCGGTTTGAAAGTTGGAACTTTTGAAGAAGAAATGGATCCTGTTCGTTCCTGGGTGCGGAATGTCGGAGTTATTGATGCAAACATAGCGGCACAGAGGTAGGGTATCATGCACTGGTGTAGCTACACTAAAAAAAAATCTTTACATGTAAAAACACCACCTAAAGTCTGAAAATATTTCTTTATAAACTGCTTTGTAACGATTTGTATTGTAAAAAAAGCGCTATACTACAAATAAACTTGAATTGAATTGAATTGAACTGCATCCTTAGCAGAAATAACACAACACAAATGTTAAAATATTTATTTACCATCCAAAAGAACAGAACATGAATTAAAAATAAAATAAGTATTAGCCTGAACGAGTTAGGCTATCAGAATATGTATCTACCAAATGTAACAAGCACGTGTATGGTTTATTTTTATATTTAGAATCATTAACTTTAAGAGTGTTTTGTTTTCTATAACGTTGCAAAAATATCTAGCAACAGGTCAGGCTCTTCTGTGGCGGTGAACGTAAAATGACACCGGAGATTATAGCTTCGGATCTCAGCCTTCAGTGCTCTTGTCAATAGCTTGAGGTGACAGAGTCACGAGTCGAGTGAAAGAGGCAAACAAGACAATACAATGAAACCCGTTTTGTGTCATGATGATATTACTTAAAACGCTTGAGCACGTCACTTGAACGGCGATTGTTTGTCGTTCTTCTTTCCTTTTCATTACTTGCTCACTTGAAGTGTAACATAATTATCTTTAAGCATAAATTTAATCTAGTATCAAATAATTTAGGCTAAACACAAGTGAATAGTTTTATTTTGAAGAATTCAAAATCAAATAATTAAAAGTAGACTATAGTGGTGATAATTACACTACTAATAATCGTTCTTAGTATTAGGCTACCGAAAACACACGAATGTACTATTTCATTTTTTTTTTCGATTTCATAATTATATAAATGAATCGATGTTAACGGCCCAGATTACAGAGACCATTGGTGCCTTTGGAAAATTTAGTTGTTTCATATAAATCTATAGGAATGAATTCTTAATTAGCTGTCAGTTTTTTACGATTTTTTGAGATGTCATGAGTTATTTCATCAAATGTTAGTTATATGTTATATTTTAATGCTATATAGTATTCGAACAATTACGACATTGAAAACCTGATTTGATGGCTACATTTGGGTGGTTCAAGTGTGTCCTTATGACAAAACGTGTGATATATCTCATTGCTGCAAATGTTTTATTTTTTTTATTTTTATTTTTTCTTTAATTTTTAAAAATTTTTAGAACCTGTAATAGAATTTGGTGAAAGCAACTAGTAAAAAAAAGAAAAAGACAATTGCTTAATTATATAGGCTATTTCTAATATTTTAATCATGACTATGTGCTCAAAATAAACTTTTTTTAGGCTTAAATAAGTACTGTCTTCAACAAGACAAGGTTTTA
Organism: Carassius carassius; assembly: GCF_963082965.1. NCBI lineage: Eukaryota > Metazoa > Chordata > Actinopteri > Cypriniformes > Cyprinidae > Carassius > Carassius carassius. Next base: position 10,808,206 of record NC_081759.1, on the reverse strand, counting down.
CAGATTCAGACACAAGCAAACATTTTTATTACTATAATCAGTGGAAATGTGGCTCCAATAGAGATGTTTTTCATTTTTATATCTTGTCGGCGACATGCATTAAGAATTGTATGTTGAATTTAGTGGATTGTATTATACCATGGTCAGTTTTATTGAAAAATATGAATAAATAAATCATCTGTTTTTATTCTGCAAACCCTACATCCATAGTGGATTGGCTTTATCCCGTGCTCACTTTGAAAAGCAGCCTCCCTCCAATCTCAGAAAGTCCAACTTCTTCCATTTTGTTCTGGCACTTTATGACCGCAATGGACAGCCTGTGGAAGTGGAGAGGACAGCATTTGTTGACTTTGTGGAGCAGGATAAGGTATACTCTATAACATGATTCACCTGATTGAATATTTTTGGATTTCTGATGATGTTTCCTACAGTTTAACATAGATTTAAAGCTTGAGCTTGGCGAGAGAAAACAAAATTTTATAAAACGAACAGAATATAAGGAATATTTGAATTGCAGGAAAATGAGAGAAGCCATTCTTGCACTCTTACACATCAGATGCCTAAAAGTAAAGTTTGATATTTTTTAATAGTTTTTCTATTCACTTCAGTGCTATTTTCACAAGTAAGTGGTGAATTTGATGTTTATAATCTCTTCAGTGTGTTATCGAAAATTACAAAATCACACTTACAGTAATTTGGGAGTCTTCATGGTAAGGCCTCAGTTTACAGTATCACATCACATACTGTAATAAAAAATGCATGTAGTTGCATTTTACATTACAGTACAACAGTTACCTTCATCCCCGATGGTTAAACTGAAAGAGAAGAGATGCAAATGAAATGTTTGGCAGTAATGCAATTCACTTATGAGTGGTAAATGCACCAAACTCATTAAAACTGTATACTGCAGTAGTATAGATGTGATTTGTAGACATGAATCAATCATGAACTCCTGTATGCTTGATTAAATGCTAATTTTGTGTGATCAAAATTCGTTGTTCTTTCCATATCTGTCCTTGTTGTTCTTCTAAGGAGCAGACGGGGGAAAAGACCAATAATGGAACTCACTACAAACTCCAGCTCCTCTATAGTAATGGTATGCTCAACATTTCTCATCACATGTATCTTCTTGTCCAAAAATATATTCATTCTGTTGGGACATATAGCATTCAACATTGAATTTTGGCAGAGCAAAAAGCAATAATTATGTGATCATATTACATGTTAAATGGACATTTAACATTTTTATTTTTGTTTTCTTATCAAAGAAAGAACATATTCTACTCTTTCATACTGTTTGATCCAATGGCAATGTGGTTCCAAATTTAAGTTGTTTCTGTATCAACATCTGTTAAGAATACGGCATCAACAAGGTTTGTTTGTTGTTCTTGTTCACAGGTGTTCGCACAGAACAAGATCTTTATGCACGTCTCATTGATTCTGTCACTAAACAGGTAAAGCATCTTCTTCTTTTAGCCGCAAGAAACACTTTCTTAGTTTTGCTCTGTAATGTGTTGATAACCTCTTTTTAATTGTGCTTTACATGGTTCAGCCTATATCATATGAGGGACAGAACAAGAATCCAGAAATGTGCCGTGTTCTGCTTACTCATGAGGTCATGTGCAGGTGAGAAAAAACAAAATCTAATCTATCGATCTGTAAGGTGCCATTTAAGGGGGATAACTTTTTTGAGCTTTTTTGAACTTGCAGCAAATCCGACCCATACTTTACATCAGTCTACCTACATTCTTAATAATAAAGGTTCTTTATTGGCATCAATGGTTGGAACCAATGTGCAAAAGGTTCTTTATAGTGGGAAAAGTTGTTCACATTATTAAACCGTTCATCATACTGAGAAAAAAAAAAGTTATTTTAGAAAATGTTCACTGAAAGGTTCTTGCTCTTTTAGCATAAGTAATGTTAATATGATTAGCTATCATGGGACAAGACCACAAACTCTCATTATTAAGGGAAGGTACACACATATTGGAAATGTTAGATGTATTGAGTTGCATTGATTTAGGATTGATTTCAGCCCTTGCAGAAAACATTTGCTCAGAACATCCCCATATTAATCCAGTAAAATGTACATGCTTTCTTGTCTTGGGTAACACGTTCATAATAGCAGTAATGGCTTCTGTGTTTGAATCCCTAGACGCTTAAAAGCAATACTTCAGGAAAATATGCTGTATGTTCAACCAACCAAAAATGAATTTCTAGAGTCAGTTTCACTCTAAAGGCGCATTCACGTTATGGAAATTAGGTCACTTTTAAACCAAGCGGCTTTCTGTTGGTTAATGTGGCAAATTCATGACCAACCACAAACAAAATCTGCATTGGGGAATTTTTGTGGTTACCTTTTGAAATGATTGAATTTTTTAACAAAAATTTCACTTAGCATTGATAAAAGCAAACTGCAAGCCTGCTGTTCACAGACGATGCTAAATGCTAATCATGAACAAAATTATTAATAATACACATTTTCTATACAGAATAAGCACAAGTTAATGTCTATAAAGAGTACATGGTAGCTGGGCTAAGAAAAAGAGGAACAGCAAGTGTCACAGGAGACAGAAGAGACGGCGGTGTGCAGTGACCTCAGGCTTGAGGACAGAATTAGGGAGGGCAGAGGGGGAGTCAGAATTGGCTCTGCCCCCATTGTGTAGCCAGCAGATGCCAGAGTGGGCGCTCACAGCTGGTTAATAACAGAGCTGATGGGGAAGGGGGTGCAGAGGGCAGGCTACACAGCTGGGGAGTGACTCTGTCTGACGGGGGGCTGAGGGTGGGGGAAAGGAGAAAGCATATAGGCAGATGGCCAGGGGTGGGGGGCACTTTTGTTATGCTGGTGGCGTGGTGCATGAGGGGTGGGGGGGTGGATAGGAGTGGGGACGTGCCCATGAACAGACAGGAGGTCCTCCGATGGTGTGTGTGTGTGTGGGTTGTCTGCTCTGTATAGGGTCATGTTTGTGTGTGTAGGTTTAGAAGTGCCGATTGAGCTTGATCATTCACAATCATTGTGACATATTGCTTGACTGTCTTAATTGTAGTGGTCTTATGGAGCAAGTTTTAATAATTCATTATCTTCTCTTTTTCATGCAAAGTCGCTGCTGTGAGAAAAAAAGCTGCGGCAATCGTAATGAGACACCATCTGACCCTGTCATCATTGACAGGTAAGTCTGGTAACAAACCTTTTCTTTTTTACTCAAACAGGAACATGTTTGAATGATTTATTTGTGCACAGAGTCCACAGTCTATTTTACTTCTATTTCATTTTATTAAAGGGAAGAAAAACCTGAGATATAATCATTTTGAGTGAACTCAATGGAGCTGTGAGTTTTGAGATCCCAGTTCTCAATGAATTCTGATAAGAGAAAAATAATGGCCCATGGTTTAGCATCCTAAGACTAGCATATTAAAACTAGGCCCAATGAATTCTCTTAGGGACAAAACCAGTTTAGTCTGCATGTAAGGAATATCAGTAATATTTCACTTTTAGATAGTGATTTGGGTTTTGAGAGTGAAAAAAATTGTCTTTATTATTTATTTTTTTCCCTCTTTGTTTAGAAAGGGTCAGTTTCTTGCTCATTTTCTCCTTTTCCTATACATAAAGCAACTCTTAAATGCCCCATAAACTCATTCTTCCACAACCTGGCTACCACAAGCTATCGTTAAAAGATATGGATAATATAGTTGCCTTTATGTTCAGATCTTGCGTGATATCCTGTTCAAGCTAACATTGTTTATAAAGCATCTCTGAGGATCTGCGCTGTCTTTCTCAAGTCAAGAATGGAAAAAATGGACTGTTGTCTTAGATTTTCCCAGAATTCCTTAGCACCACAGCTGTTTTTATAATTTTCTCTCTGGTTCTTCTCTCCTCTCTCTCTATCTCTCTCTGTACTGTTTTTTTTTATTTATTCTCCAAACATGGCCAGATTTACCCAGAGTTTCACTAAAACAGTGGTTTTAGACAGCCATGCTCAGTGATGATACACACTTTTTTTCTCTCTCCCTGTAGCTTATACATTACATCATTAGTGCATTATGATACTGTACTTCTCAGTTTTGGCAGAAGTAAACAAATGTATTGTGCACCATTTTGAAAATCATGAATATGGAAAAATGGATATTGTGCTAAATTCTACATGATTTAACCTTCACTCTCTCATTTTCTTTTGCCACCTACAACCTTTTTCCCTAATATTGATATAATTAGTCAGCCTCATCAGGATACCTCCCCAATGCATGTGGGAATTGTGATCCCAAAGCACCTACACCCCCCTCCTTTTTTAATCTGTGTCCGTTTTGTTTGGACCTGCTGCTCTGTCTGTCTGTCTCTCCACCCCCTTTCTGCCTCCGCAACTAATCCAGTTATTAGCAGAAAGGGAGAGAATGGCTCTCAGCTGATCCTGAAGGAGGCTTTTGTCACATTAAGCCCCACATCTCCTCTTGGTTCTTCTTGCTGCCAGAGTTTACAGCCTAGCTTTGTATCATTACCTGTCCATATGTTATATTTCATACTAATTTGGGCACATTTGAAACCTTTACTTATGCTAGTTGGTTTGTAATTATGTCTTATCATGTGATTGTGCCTATGTTAGAATTAAATTGATTTAGAGACCAACTTAGTCTATCCAACAGTCCATGACTGATCAATACCACCAGTGTGCTTTGACCACATACTTTGATACTGTAGATGAAAGCTGCTATTTGTAAAATTTCTCAGGCAAGTTGGCAATAAGGATGATAATGAACATTTTGGTTGGTGTATATTAATTAGTATGCTGGCTAAACCAATCAGGAACCAAACCATAACCATCATTTGTAAAAACTATATGAAAATTTATATTTATTTTTTAAATGTAAAAAAAAAGGCTTAAGGGATGAGTTTAAGTTTGTAAAATGTCCATTTATTTTCAGTTGTTTTAGTCTTAAGAAAATTGGATGTCTAAATTTTTGATTAGGAAACTTTTGTCAAAGCAAAAGCACTAATTAGTAAATAAAGAAGAAGCATTAATAAAGATAATAAATGTTTCTGAAGCTTCGGTATCCAACCTTTGTGGTAAAAGTTCAGCTGTATGGCTAACAGCTTGAGGTTTAGCAAGTCAGTTCCACACAGGTTCAATAAATGAATGTGTATGACCAGTGGGGGTTGAAAAAGAGCTGTTGAAAAGAAAGAGGGTTGAAAGGATATCAATCCCACAGTGGGTTTTGTGGAAACAAACTTAAATTATCAATATGGTATAATCTTGCCAATAGAATAATTAAGGCTGATGGATTGGTATGCTTATTTGTTTGTTTGTTTTATTTTGTCACAACTGTTTCCAAATTTTGTTCTAAAGAATGCTGAAAAGAAGTTGCTAATAATTTAGTAATCTGCAATATATCCACAGAATTTGGATATAGTTACAAATACCAGTCCTCTATTTTAATGCTGACTACTAATGTGTATATTGTACTAACATTACCTTTGAAATAATGAAATCCTGATTTCAGAATTGATAAATTAAAAAAAAAAGGCAATAAGTAACAACAATAAAAACAAAAACCGCTACTGTGGCTCTCAAATTTAAGAGCGACAGTAGTACAATGAGGATGTTGCCTCAAAAAAAATCTTTAACACACTTTTGTTGGCTGTTGTTTCAAAGACTGTTCTGGCATAACATTTCATTTGCATGTATAGTTCTCTCTGCAATGAATACTTTGATTTTGGTGGGGGGGGGGGGGGGGGGGTAAAAGTAATAGGAATGGTACCATCTGTCCCCTCTTGGTTTGCTAATCAAGCCCAGGGGAGTGCAAAACAACTGGATCAATAGAAAGACAATTAACTGTTCCTGAAGGGAAATTTTTGTACGGCAGCAGAGACAAAACCCAACAAATGGTAGCTGCTATAGAACAAGTCAAGGGGAAGGCAGAATAAAAAATAGCTTTGACACTTAAAATTTAGCACTGGTTGCATCCATTTTTCTGGATCATATTTTAAAGTGTTAATGTTTCTAAACCTTGGTTGCAGTCCATCTGCTTTAAATTCAGTAGATTTGGATTTTATTTGGATTTCTGTAACTGCTGTGAGGAACATGCAGATGGGTCTAGTGCTGCCTATGGTGTTAAAATATAATGTCCATGGCTAATCCATAGCAAATGTGTACACAAGGAGACAGGAGTAAGGGGGGAGCGAGAGGGAGGAACTGTGTTGAAGGAGAATGGGACGAAGAAAATAGTAGGGAGACTGACAGGGCTCACAGCAGGCCTGCTGGGAAGCTGTCAATGGCCCTATCAACCCTGACCTGAGTCCGGACAGAGTCATCACACACACACATAGACATATGCACACACATGAGACTACATTGTGATGTAGAATACGTCAATGATGTAAACTAATTCAGGGCATCTGTTCTGATGAATATATCCCAAAACATGCAGTATGCACAAAAAACAGGAACATATTTCCACAGAGAAAGTGCGATGATGGGGCATACAGATTTTAGCTTGAAGGATGAGATATTCTGGATCTCCTACAGATTGTTGGCAAGCAGACACACACACAAACAAACAGAGGGGCCAGGCTAGCACCAGGGGGCATCATTAACTCATTAGTGAAATTTAAGACACCAGTGTCTTCACACACACACACACACACACACACACACACACACACACACACACAGGCTGACATTTATATCTCTACCCATGGCAGCATATGATGCAGAGGGTAAATTTGATCAGACTGGCATTTATAGTTAAAATATCTCAAGATGACTGGATGGCAAGGCTGCTAATTAAGCATTTTCTCTAATATCTGTGTGATAAAATATAGTGCATTACAAAAGTATTCATTTTATGGCACTTAAAGTGACGTTTTTTTATTTTCTTTGAAAGCTGCATGCTTCTTTTTTGTTCTCTAAACTCACATCAAGCTGTTATGTTTGAGACGTTCAGTAAAATGAGTGCTGGCATACTCCATTCAATCCCCACACACACATACAAACACACTCCCAATTTGGAAACAGATGTTGTTTGTCAGATCCCATCATTACTGGCTAATTAAGCAGACATCTATTCCTTCTTTTCTCCTATCTGCCACTCTTGTATTCATGCATATTGCCCCGCCTTTGTTTCCCCACAAAGATGAAAGCTTGTGCAGAAATTTCTTTTTTTTATTTTCTGCATTAGATAGATAAATCTGCGCTTACACAGACATACTCTGGGCAAGCACTGAGCATTATAACAGATATTTTTAAAAACATGTCCAGGACCATACTGGAAATTCAGGAATTAATTAATTAATTAATTCATTTGTTTATTTATTTATTTAATTGTTTATAAAGCTCTGAAAGTATAATTTGTTTCTATATAAATTAATTTGTTATTATTTGCTACATGTTGTTGTTATATATATATATATATATATATATATATATATATATATATATATATACACACACACATACAGAATGTATACAATATAGGCAGGGTCTTTTTTTTTTGACCACCGATGGTCATACAATATGGAAAATGAGCCAAATAATCATGTGACTGAAAAAGATGAATAGCACCTTTTGCTACTGTGTTTACAAAGTGCTTTACAGAAAAAATGCATTAGCATTCACAGAAACAAAATGAAAACATAACATAGGGGGGAAAATAAGAAATGAAAATGTTTAACAAAAGGGAAAGCTCTAGTTAACTAGTATTTCTTGAGGCACTTTTTATAGTGCTGAGTTAGTCATAGATGGTCAGTGCAAGAGTTTTCACAGATTAGGACCATAACAACTTAAAAACAGAGAACACTTATGTTGTTAAATTAATATAAAATAGTTATGATTCTTTGTAGTTTCTAATCAAACTAATCAAATGAGCAAATTTGTGACATGAACATGCATGTGAACTCTTATTTTTAAAAGTTCAGAGTCCCTTGCTTCAAATGAAACATAAAACTGTGAAAATATTCATTATCAGTATTGGCACACATAGAAGTCATGCCAACTCAAGTTTATGATAGCGAATACGAAATTGTTAGTTTTTCACTTTTTGTCACTTAAATTGTCATACTGATAATAACTTACATTTTTAAATCTTTTTTTTTTTTTTGTTTTTTTTTTTTTTAAGAGTCCAGAGACAATGTGTTGGTTGGTTGCTTTTATTTTTCTTAGTTGTGGAAGCACGTGTGAAAGGTCCTGGTGTGGTATGTGGTGATGGAGGTATTGATTTTTAGAGCCTCTATGTGTGCCCTGTTAGTGGGGTCAGAGGTTGGGAACGTGCCCTGTTAACCCCTCGACCAGTCTGGCCCCAAAGTCTGCCTAGGGATTCTGGGAGCCCAAAGTATTTATGACCAGCCCTAACCTCTGCTACCCAAAACCCCTCAGAGGCTCCCCAACAATCCTCACCTACAACACACAATTCAACACCAGATTTTACCCCCCTTTTTGTTCTATGTTTTTTGGATTGACTAGTTGATGATGAATCCAATAGATACAGAATGGGAATATGTGTATATACAAAATGTTGAAATCAGTTATTATGGTTACATTATGGCTATAAATAGTTCTGATACTTCATGGTTTGTGTCTTCAAGATTACATTCTTAATGTTGTGTTGGGTTAAATATGTTGTTGTGACATAAAACTGAATTTCTGTGCAGACGAGTGACTATTCTCACACACATGTGGCATACAGTCGTTGATGTATTGCTGCTCAAACTTTTCAGCATGTCAGTGTTTCGATGCTGCACATCTGGTTTCTTAATTTTCCTTCCCCCTCTCACTCTATATCATGACACTGTTTTGTTTTTCTAAGACGGAATGGGAGGGATGTGAGATGGACAGGGGAAATGCTGATGAGTGATGGTTCTGAATATCAGCAGTCTCTCTCAGCTTTTGTTTTAGTCTGTAGTAAACAGTCTGTCCACTAATGGATATTACTTGCAATTCAGGTGTTAAATATATCACATATACTCAATTTTCTTCTAAAGTGTGACCAACTTTAGCCATCAAGATATCATTTTATTAGAGTTAATCCACAAAGAAATGGCAAAATGATTCATGAATCAAAATTATCAGAATATAAGGATTGGAAATACCTACTCATTCTTTAATAGGTATTAATTGTTTCTGTATAATTACAGTAGTAGTATCAAAACTATGCCATATTTTATTTGGGTTGTTTGGAATTATTTAGAGTTTTTATTTTTTACATATATGTGAAATATTAATATTGTAAAATATTATTAAAATATAAAAGGACTGCTTCCTATTTTATTATATTTTACAATATAATTTGTCTGTAAAGGCAAAGCTGAATTTACTCCAGTCTTCAGTGTGATCTTTCAGAATTCACAATCTTTCATGGTCTTTCAGAAATCATTCTAATATGATGATCTAAAACATTTCATATTATTATGAATGTTGAATATTGTTGTGGAAACCATTATACAGTACCATTTAAAAGTTTAGTGAAATTAAAAAAAAAAAGAAATTAATACTATTATTCAGCAAGGATGCATTTAAATTGATCAAAAATGGCAGTAGAAATCTTTACAAAGTTTTAAAAAAAATTATATTTCAAATAAATGCCATTCTTTCAAACTTTCAAAAAGGAATCTGACACATTTTAGTCCGGATTGTCCAGAGTTTAGTGTATTGTAGTGTAGTTTAGTGTATTGTATTTAATTTTTGGCCCGCTATGAAGACTTTACTCCAAGAAATCTAGACATAACAACAGTGCAAATCTTGCATTGTTATCATTAAACCTTTCCTTATGACAAAACATAGAGGGGTGTTGTGCTGAAGTTGCAAGGTTTTCCAGGGGTCCTAATTAATTATGCAAGATGGTTCTAATTATGATGCAATGAATGGATACATGGCAGAAGATGCAAGGCAGTGAGGCTTAGAGATTTGCATGCTAAGTGAGTGGGTGAGTGACTAATGTGTGCATTTCGATGTGCTTTAATTTGCCTGCTTGCAGCTGTGCTCTATGATTTCATTAAGGGCTAAAAAGTTGAAAAGTGAAAAGAATGTTATGTGTAGCATGGGTCGGGCATGAAACAGCACAGAAAACCATGACAGCCGTGTTGTAAGATACGAGTAAGAAGGCTGCCAGACAATGTTTCAGATGCAATGTTTATGGGGTAACTTCTCACCAAGCGCTTGAACTGATTTTAACAAAATTTTGCAAGCATGCCAGTTCGATCTCAGACATTATTGAAACAATAAACAATTCATCCTGATTATGGGATGGACTAGTCCTGTGGTTTCTGTCTAGAAAATTATTTTTGACAAATCTAACTATATGAAAATTATTATTCTTCTGCCAATACAAAAACAAACAGTTTACAATGAGTGGAGTGGTAGATGGAGAGATTGAATTAGTTTTGCTTTAGGACTTAGAATTTACTTTGGAGAGTTGACCCAACATGCTGTACAATACATGTCATAGAAAACTAAACAAAAATGGCTCTAAAATAAACAACTAGATATTACCAACAATATCCAGAATTAGGCCCTTTCTTTCGGAGCATGCTTGACAACACCTTGTGCAATGCTCTCCTTGCTGGTCTTCCAGCCACTTCTAACAAACCTTTACAATTAATACAGAATGTGGCTATATAAATAAATATATATAAATCCTTACTACATGTAAATGTAGGCTAACTGAGACTTGTCATAGCACTTGCATAGACTCTCAGAAAAAGAGGTACAAAAGCTGTGATTGGGGCGGTACCTTTTCAAAAGGCACAACTTTGTACCTAAAGAGTCCATATTGATACCTTAAAGATTCATATAAGTACCTAAAGTGTACATATTAGTACATTAAATTTAAATTAAAGCATTTAGCAGATGCATTTATCCAAAGCGACTTACAGTGCATTCAGGCTATCAATTTTTACCTATCATGTGTTCCTGGGGAATCGAACCCCCGATTGAGCTACAGGAACACAGTACATAAAAGGTACAAACCTGTAACGCCCCACTGACAGCTTTTGTACCTTTTTTTTCTGATAGTGTATTATTGCTTTTTTGTTGATTTTGATTGCTTCCATTGTCCTCATTTGTAAGTCACTTTGGATAAAAGCGTCTGCTAAATTACTAAATGTAAATGGGAATATAACATATGTGGTTTACATTTTGTTTGTTTGCTTTTTCTTTGTGTGTGTGTGTGTTTCCCACAGATTTTTCTTGAAGTTTTTCCTAAAGTGCAATCAAAATTGTCTGAAGACAGCAGGGAACCCCCGAGACATGAGGAGATTTCAGGTATCGATCATTTATTTGTAAATTAATGGCCTTTGCAAAAAGCAGAAATGTTATGTTGTCTCTAAGGTAGAACCCATTCACAATGAGTTTAATCCCTTTTGCTGACTTTGTAATTTATTCTTTTCTTTACACTTCTTTATTTCCAGTAAAATTATCCAAACATCCTTAAAGCTAGTTTTACACACTACAAGAAAATTTGTTTTAGACATTACGTTTTTTCAGAGAATGTATCTTTTGCTTTTAAAGATTAAGATGCTTTATGTAAAGATCTCACTAAGTTTAGAAAACAAGAAAAAAAAACATAGTTATATTCAAGATGGATTCTCTGAAAAATAATCTTAATATTTTTATGCAATTTTGCTTCTCATATACATATATCTTGTATAATTTTTTCCACTGGAAAACAACACAAATATACTAAATATTAAGTATAGTTGCAGTGGCAGTTTTTTAATTTTTACATTTTTTTTTATTATTACTTTTGATAACATATACAGCAGTTCTTCAGGGGCCAATTGTATGTTATGTAGTTTTGAATAAAAAGAGAGTGTGATAGAGATTTATATAAAGTGACTGGCTACAAAATCTCATAAGTGACAGAGAATGATCAGAGAAAAAGCAGAAAAGGATTAGAGGCAAGGATCATCAGGAAATCAGCCAAGGTGCTTCAGGAAGTTGTCAGGATGTGAGTGATGGGCTCCAGATGGGGAAGGTCAGGCTCTGTGACCCAGGAAGTGCTCACTGGGGACCCTCCTGCTTTACTTCCTCCCACTTGTCTTTCACTACTGGAGCCACTATCTGACATTTCATCCCTCACTCTTCATTTCCCTGCATTCCTTTCTTATTAATTTTTGTGCATTTATTTCATTTGTTTTTAGTGTGACATTTCTTTTCTTATTTGCAGCAGACTGCATTTTCTGCATCCTTCATATATATATATTTTATGTGTCTACATGTTGTTGTTTTTTCATCTTAAGCTCTGCAATCTTTCGTATACTTGGGAATTTATGTTGTCATTGTTTTCATATTCACTTTCGTTCAACTTCAATACAAGAGCCAACTGAAACCCTATTGATATGTGGTTGAAAACCCAATTAATGAATGAATGAATTATTATTATTATTATTATTATTATTATTATTATTATTATTATTATTATTATTATTATTATGAGTGTAGTTTTTTTTTTTGGATGGGCATACATACTAAGACTTTAGCTGTCATATGAGCTTGCCAATGTTTTGTTTTATTTATTTATTTTTACAGTTGGGAGAAATTGTTTTATTCATTGATGCTTATCTGGTCAAGACTTGCTTTGTGCGAGAAGAATGGCAAAACCAGCCCTATAGCAATTATTTTAAACTTTTTTTATTATTTTTTTAATGATTTCGGATTTTTATAATTGTCAGTTTAAATTCATCCAGTGCATAGGCTTGTCCCCATTTCTATGTCATACATGACCGAATCAGTCTATACTAGGCTACAGAGATATGATTATTCTTTTTCTTAGATAAAGAAAAGAAAAAGAAAAAGGATAAATCAGGTGAAAAGTTGGGAAAAAAGAGTGAGCGTAAAATAGATAGCCAGAGAAGGATGAGAACAAACAATTTCAATAATACTTGGGGGTATTCTATAATTATTGCAATGTTATCTTACACTCTTTGGCTGCATTTTGTGTAATGCTCTCGGTGGCAAATCATTCAAAATTTTAAATCAGCAGCTGAAGTTCCTAAAGATGACATTGCTAGGATATCATCGATCATATTTTGAGATATCAAATCTGTTTTGTTTTTTATCAGCTGTTTTAATGGCATGACATCTAAAGGTTTTAATGTACTAGACTAATCTCCTTTAAATTTATTGTGTTATTAATATGTCATTCTTTGCATTCTAATAGGTGGTTTTGTCGACCACAGTCAGTGTGGATGGTCCTGTACTAGCCATTTCTGATAATATGTTTGTGCACAACAACTCCAAACATGGACGTCGCTCTCGTAGAATGGATCCAAATGAGACAGTGGAGACTAGCATGGAATATGGTGAGATTGCATTAATCCACAGTTGTATCCACAGAGGCTGATTTTAACCATAAAGTTGGAAGGGAAGCTTTAAATTATCTCACTCTGTTGAAAGAGTATAAACGAGTAGCTCTGTGGTCAAGTAAAACTTTCTGAGGGATGTTTCTTAGACCTTAAGTAATAGTTTTTTACATCTTAATTTTCATTTTCATTTTTAATATTTCTCTACTACAGCTATTCCCTGTATCAAAGCCATCAGCCCTAGTGAAGGTTGGACTACAGGTGGGGCTATGGTAATTGTGATTGGGGAAAACTTCTTTGATGGTCTGCAGGTGGTTTTCGGGAGCATGCTCGTGTGGAGTGAGGTATGCATTTGTAGACTATCGAAGAAAGCTTTAACTTGCAACATGGAAAGCTTTTGTAATATTTTGAAAATTGCCTTAAGGATTGAGCACCAACATTCTGAAACAATTACATTTAAGAGGTTGTTTTGTCATTGTTCATGCAGTTAATCACTCCTCATGCTATCCGAGTTCAAACTCCTCCTCGACACATACCAGGGGTTGTAGAAGTTACGCTATCTTACAAATCTAAGCAGTTCTGTAAAGGAGCTCCAGGGCGTTTTATTTATACAGGTAAATACACACCCAGACATCCGCACCCATGCAGAATCACAAATTTTGTGATAAAGTGTCCTATCCATGTTTAAAGTGCAGAGACAAATTATTTGGCTTCCCTTAAAGTTACAGCATTGTGGCTTTTTGCCACTTTCAGAACACTAAATCATTGCCATGTTTATTTGAGTGACCCAACATTTCATCGGATGAATCATCCAATAGAGGTTTTGGATGAAACTGCCTGTTTAGCGGAAGTATTGAAAAAGGGCATTTGCAGTATTTGGAAAAAAACTATTTGAAAACAGTGGCAGTTCTACACGGAGGCCTAGGGAGGCCCGTGCCTCTGTAGACATGTCCCTGGCCACCCCTGTGGCCACCCCGTGCTGAAAAAAAGCGCGCACCTCGTCCATTTACAGCAGGATGCATGGTAAAACTCTCTCCAATATTATATACTCATTATAATGCTTGATCTGTAGATAAAAAGGCTGTGGATTTGCATAAAATGACTTTATTTTGTGTATTTGTATTTTATGTTTGTTGCTGTTTTTAAAAGAATCGCTTGTGCCTGTTAGATCCAGGCGGCAAGGAAGTCGACCGGAAGTTGAAGTCGGCCGCGTGCCGCCATCTTGTAGCAGAACTTCACTTGCGTTAGCATTCCCATTGACTCCCATTCATTTTGGCGTCACTTTGACAGCGAATAACTTTACATCTGAGGCGTTTAAAGACTCCGTTTGTCCATTATTTATTTCTAAAGATACACGACAATGTATAAAGGGCTCCATTACCTTCTATGTTACATTATGGCCCCGTAGAAACAGTTTTTGTAAAAATAGGCTAACGATTGCGTCATAACCACTCAACTCTCTGTCGCATTACCGTACAGACAGGAGGAGAAGCTCGCAGGCAATTAACTTAGTATGGCGTACTGGCATTACATTTTAAAATACTATAGAAAATAATTAATCAGAATACTTACTCCTGCTCACTCACGCCAAAGAACTACCCGCTCAAGCTCGCCGTCTCTGCAAGATTAACGATGGCAGTTTTCACGCACAGCTACTAGAAGATTTACATCTGTCAGACAGGTTGCAGACGTCATCAAGCTTAGTTTGAGTCTGCGCGTCAGAAACGGAAGTGCTAAAAAACGCTAAAAATGGGCTTCGCTTGTCTCAATAGAGTTCCAATGGGGTCACTATGTCCATTTCTTTTACTGTCTATGGGTAGATCACACACGTTTTAAAAGCCGTGAACTTTTAAAATCACTTTGTGAGCTCAGTTTTGAAGCGTTTCATATTATCATGGTTTTGCGCACTGAAAGATTATTAAAAGCTTATTATATTTTTAGCCTGCACAATACATTTAAAATAAGCATAATTTAATTGTATATTATATCTGTGTAGTGTAGTGTAAGCATTATAAATATATACACTTCTGAATTCTTGACATTCATATATAAATATTAAATTGTGAAATGTATGATTGCCTGATTGAATTTTATAAGAGTACTAATATTAATTAGTTTTTATTAACATGTTTAGATTGTGTAAAATTACTGCGTAGATTTTGTCAAGAATTACTTTTTTGTATTTATTTGCATTACATTTAAATAAAATATGTTGCCATTTTTAATGTGCCCCTCTGGGCCCTCATTGGCCCCCCTAGTAAAATTTGTCTAGAGCCGCCACTGTTTGAAAATAATAATAATTATTATTATTTGCAATTGCAATGTTTGGAGCTATTAGTAAATAATACATTAGCATACCTGGTTTCTTTATAAAGTACATATTATGGGAATTATGCAGTTGGAGGAATATATGGAGGGATGTTTTAAGGACAAATTGATTCTCACTTAATATGGTTATATTTAGCACTGAATGAGCCAACTATTGACTACGGCTTCCAGAGACTTCAAAAGCTGATCCCTCGACATCCTGGTGACCCAGACAAATTGGCAAAGGTTAGTAAATACTGCTATATGCTTATGATATATACAGTTAGGTCCGTATATATTTGGAGATTGACACAATTTTCATCATTTTGGTTCTGTATGCCAGCAGAACAGAATTAAAACGAAACAATCATGATGTAATTGAAGTGCATACGTTCAGCTTAAACAAAAATATAACACAAAATTCTTAGGAATTACTAAAATTTTTATACGCAGTCCCCCTATTTTCAGGGACTCAAATGTAATTGGACAAATGAATATAATCATAAATAAAATGTTCATTTTTAATTTTCTGTTGAGAATCCTTTGTAGGCAATGCCTGCCTTAAATCTGGAACTCATAGACATCACCAAAGACTTGATTTCCTCCTTTGTGATGCTTTGCCAGGCTTTTACTGAAGTTGACTTCAGTTGTTGTTTGTTTGTGGGTCTTTCTGCCTTTAGTTTTGTCTTCAGCAAGTGAAATGCATGCTCAATCGGTTTGAGATCAGGTGATTGACTTGGCCATTACAAAACTTACCCCTTTTTTTACCTTCAAAAACTCCTGTATTGTTTTTGGGTCATTGTCCCAATAAAGTGTACTATAAAGTGCTGTCAAATTAGCTTTGCTGCATTTGGCTGAATCTGGGCTGAGAGTATATAAGTGAAAGTGCCATGACATGTGGCCAAGTGTGGTTACTGCATCTGTATTTATTCCACACACACAACGTGAACAGACACCCGGAGCAGTATATATATATATAAGTGAAAGTGACATGACATTCAGCCAAGTATGGTGACCCATACTCAGAATTCGTGCTCCACATTTAACCCATCTGAAGTGCATACACACAGAGCAGTGAACACACACACACACACACACACACTGTGAACACACACCCGGAGCAGTGGGCAGCCATTTATGCTGCGGCGCCCGGGGAGCAGTTGGGGGTTCAGTGCCTTGCTCAAGGGCACCTAAGTCATGATATTGAAGGTGGAGAGAGAACTGTACATGCACTCCCCCCACCTACAATTCCTGCCGGCCCAAGACTCGAACAAACAACCCTTCGATTGCAAGTCCGACTCTCTAACCATTAGGCCACGACTTCCCGACTTCCAAATTTGATGAGTATACCCTCAGCTCAGAGTGTGCACTTTAAAGCTCATATCCATTATGTAACTGTAACTTGAATATGTTTTGGTCAACAGCTAAAATAAAAATTTTGCCTGTGTCCAAATATATATGGACCTAAATGTAAAAAGTACACAAACTTTTTTTTTTTTATCTCTCTGTGGAATTGATTTTCCCTCTTTTAGGAAATGTTACTTAAAAGAGCAGCAGATGTTGTTGAATCACTCTATGGAAATACAACCAGCAATCAGGTAACTACTGAACTGCAGAATATAAAATATATTTGTATTCAGTTTCTCAACATTAATATTATTCAACATAATATAAAAATTTTCACAGAGCATCATTTGTACTTTAATGGAAGAAATTTGGTCATTTCTTTTGCTTATTGGCAAGTGCATAGCTACAAATGAATGCATCTGGTTCAAACAAACAAAAGGGATAGTTCACCCAAAAATGAAAATTTTGTAATCAATTACTCACTACCGCCCTCAAGCTGTTCCAAATCCTGTATGAGTTTGTTTTATTATTTTGATTACAAACAAAAATATTTTTGAAGAATGTGTGTAACCAAACAGTTGACAGTAGCCATTGTCTTCCATGGTTGTTGTTTTTTTCCCTCTTCATTCCCTGGAAGCCAATGGCTACCATCAACTACATGATTATCATCAACATTCTTCAAAATATTTTTTTTTGTTTATCAACTTGAGGAAATGATGATGATGATGATGATGATGACTTTTATTTTTGGGTGAACTATCCATGAGTCCTGACACCCAATATTTTCTATTTTTTTGTGTGTGGGTATTGCCTTGAATCAACATTTTTTTTGGTGTTCTGTTGGTGCAGGACATGTTGCTAAAACGGGCAGCAGACATAGCCGAGGCTCTGTACAGCATGCCACGACCTCACAGTCAGCTGCAGGCCATGCCAAGTTCCCCTGTCCATGGAAGCGTTATGGGCCTCAGCTCTTATCCCACCCAGCTGGGTGTAAGTATGGGAGAACCTGTGCAAACCAGCAGCCAAGGTAAGGACCCTAAGACAATTGCCCTATTTCAGAAGTCTTTGTTTTATTCATTGTCACAGATTACCAAAGATGTTACTAAATCTCATCTCAACACATTAATTGAATGGCTATGCTTGACCTTTCATATTAATATCCGTGTTTATGAGACTGATTTCTTTTGAATAGTTTTTAGGGTTAAATGATTTATTTTTGTCATAAGTACAATAACAAAGTAAAAATACTGATCACCACTATGCTATAATAATCTTTGAATGTACTTTTTCATTTGAAAAGTTTTTATGTCGTAACCTCCACAACAGAATCAGATGTAGTTGTGTTTTTAATTTAATCATTGTTTTAATTAATTAATATTATTAAATAACCACATTCATTTCAAACATCTTCATTAAACACTATAACCTACTGAATTATTAAACTCAATTGGCCATAACCTGTGGACCAATACATCTGAAAACACATTACAGCCAGAATTTAATCTATTACATCCCTTCAATTAAAAACAAAACAAAAACAACAACCTAATAATTAATGAATAATAATTAATAATTTGCTGTCCTCGTTTAAAAAAAATCCTTTAATTCTTAAATATTATTCTGTTTAGTAAACTTTGAGTGAAATTGCTCCCTTTATATAGCTATATACTGACTACACTATTTATGTTCTGGTTCTATTTAAAGGGGTCATATGTTGCGATTTAAATTTTTCCTTTTTCTCTTTGGAGTGTTACAAGCTCATGGTGCACAAAGAAGATCTGTAAAGTTGAAAAGTCAACCACGCCCCACCTTAAAAAGCTTGTTCTAAAATTTCTAAATGTCACGATGTGGGAAGCATAATGGCACACAAATGTTCATGCAAAGAAAGAAGGCCTAACTTTTATTCTCACTATTTTGCACCGGCACCATGTTGAGGAGACGCTGTGTGTTTTTCGCTGTGAAAGTGAGACTACTTTGGCCTTCCAAAAGAGGACACAACTAGAAATCAGTGTTGTTAAGTTGCATGACAGTATGGTAAGGGGCGTAACATTTCCATCACGAGCTTGAGACATTCAACCAATCACAACACACTGGATAGCTGGCCAATCAGCGTACACCTTGCTTTTCAGACCGATGAGCTTTGTAAAAATCAACGTTTTTCAGAAAGGCGTGGCATAGAGGAGAAACAATAATGTACAGTATGTGGAAAATAATGTGTTTTTTGAACCTTAAACCGCATAAACACATTTCATTACACCAAATACACAAAATAATGTTATTTCAAGCAACTTCATATGACCCCTTTAAGGAAACATGTTTTTATTGCAATGTGTTTGTTCAAATTCTGTAATTTGTCAATGGGCTTTGGTGTTCCAAATATTTGTGTGAGTGTCCTCCTGAGAAACAGACATAGACTTTAAACCAAATTTCTCTTTTTTCTTTTTCTTTTTCTTTTATTGGCCCTTTTTTTCTTTCTTTCATTTTTTCATGTTGCCCCAAGAACACATTAACATGCAAATTAGATAAAATGTATATGGATGCACATATTGCATACTGTAAAACAGCATATCAGATCATTCTGTTATATCTTTCATGCCATAGTTGAGAATGTTTGGTTAAAAATAGTCTGAGACCTAAAAATTGATTGGTGAATGGGAATTTTTTTATTTTTGCCTATATATGTATTTTTCTTTAACTTAGTCCTGGTGTAAAAAAAAAAGATTCATTTACAAAAGTTCATAACATCAAATTGCAGGGCTGGTGTTGGATTGTTTGTTTGTTTATTGGTTGATTGGCTTAATATTGCAGTTTCTCTATTTTTTTAAGGTTATACTCGAAACCCAAGCAGTTTGTCACCTCGGGGCTACCCTTCAGCATCGACCCCTCAGCAGTCAGGTTATGGATCCAATGTAGGCATGAGTGCGAGTTACGGAGCAGTGCCCATGAGTAGTCTGGGTGTTTCAGGGTCACCTGGCTTTAACAGTTCCTCACCAAACAGCTCTCCTTATGCTAGTGAGTTTTAGTTCCTTTCTGTTTTAGATCCTTTGCAACTTTTATTCCTGTAGTTTTTAATTATCCTTCTGCTGAAAATACAGAATTAATTTTGACAATCAAATAAGTATTTTGTTATGATCAAAACATTTTTTCAGTCATGCCATCTAGCCCCACTGTACCTGGCTCCAGTTCTTCATCTTCCCTTTTGCCCTTCACATCTTTCCCAACCTCAAACAAACAAAAAAGTGCCTTTGCTCCTGTCCTGAGACCACAGGGTTCGCCATCACCTGTTTGCCAAACCTCAGGAGGCTCCAGCTTTAGAGGTACTACAGATCTTCTTTTTACTTTACCAAAAATGCTTTCGCTTAAGGTTCTATGAACCCTTAGTGGTAGGGCAAGAATGTTTTTTCATGAAGTTTTTTTTTTTTTACTAAGCATAACTAATTTGTTTTCAACTTTCCAAAAATGATCAGGCATTCTATCTGGATTATATGCTGATTAAAGGTAGGGTGACCATATGAGCCATTTTCCCAGGACGCGTCCTTGCCAGGATTTCTATATTGCCTAAAACATCCAAAGTAGTTCAACCAATTATCAACCAATCGTGGCGTGTGAGAAGGTGAGATCTACAGAGAACGATCAAACCAATGCAAATACACATACATGTTAGGTGTTTGTTCGTTCATTCAACTTGAAGCGTCACTGCGCACCGATCATTGTATGACACCAAAGTACCAAGAGAGTGATTTTAATGCATAAGGAGCCGTCTGCTCTGCTCTCTATAGCTCTTATGAATGTCATACAATGATCGATCTGCACAGCACAAACAGCCAAAATCTGGATATTTTAGGCAATATAAGGACGCATCCTGGGAAAATGGCTCATATGGTCACCCTAATTAAGGGAATTGTTAACTCAAAATTTAAAAATTTACTGACCCCCAGAATTAGTTTTTTTATAGAACAGATTTTGAGAAATGTAGCATTACATCACTTGCTCATCATCACTCATATATTATTTTTTGATTTGGTGATATAAGCATAATGTAGTAACTGTTTATTGAATTATTTATTTTGATATATCTATAGGTACTGTTATCGAGTATAACCTTTTTTTTTTTCAGCAATGACAGGCCTTGTGGTTCCCCCAATGTAGAGGATGAGTCTTTTCCAGTCATAAAATCTACAGTTAGTTGCTAGAACTGGACTGACATCAATGTTGTCTCCTTCAAACCACACTGAGTGAAAACGATACAGTTGTATAATCTTCTGATGAAGACCCATCAAGAGTATTAGAGACCACAACGACATCTTCAAAAGATTTTGGGAACCTTCTTAAAACATGTCAACTCTATGCACACTGGTTGCTTCTGATTGTAAGAAGGTTGCCAAAGGGATGGTGTTACTAAAAGTTTCTTCCAGCCAAAAAAAAGCCAAAGGAGGAATATTATTTTTTTTATTTTTTTTATTTTTTTAGAAAACATGAGACTTGAGACTGTTACACATGTCTGGCCATATATTCTCAACAGACATATTGATCAATAGACTTTAACTGCAGTAGATGCCATTAAAAGGGATGTCAGTTGTCAAAACTTTTTTTTTTTTTACTATATGCTGATAGATCTACATCCCTAAACTGAAATTGTGTTTTTGAAAGCATACACCAGGCTTTTCATTTAGAGAAACAGAAAATGTCTGTTTAGGTTTTTGAACGGATTACCTCATATATTGACTTATTTAATGACAGAAACTATATAAGTTATATTTTTAGGTTAAGTACTAATATAAGGAACCGTAATTGTATTTGCTATTTGTTATCTAATTGTATTTGTTTTTCTGTAAACATTTTATATGTTGTCATTTTGTTATTCATATTAAAATAGTGATTGTAGATTTTTACATGTAAAAGAGTTTTGTTGTTAAATATACAAGCAATATATTGGGGCCAGTTTGTTAGAAAGTAAATATTTTGTCAACATTAAGTCAAGAGGACAAGAACATGAAGGATTAAGTAGTTTTACATATTCTGTTAAAGATAAGAATCAACACTAAAGTTAATCATCACCACTCTCAGATTATCTTAGATCTGACACTATTTGCAGAGTATGCATTTGTAGCAATAGATCTGACCTTGTTATTTATGAATGTTCTCATATTAGTAGCACTTCAAAAAGTTGTTTTTACTCTTCCACGTGGCCATTAATTGCCATCTTTGTATTCATTTCAGTAAATATTAGATAAATATTTTTTTTTCAATGTTACTTCAAACAAACCAAAGACAGGGCTATAGTTAGAGGAATAGTTCACCCCAAAATTAAAATGTGTTGAAAATGTATTTCCCCCTCAGGCCTGATGTAGATAAGTTTGTTTCTTTATTGGAACAGATTTGGGGAAATTTAGCATTTTATCACTTGCTCACCAATAGATCCTCTGCAGGGATGGGTGCTGTCAGTATTAGAATCCAAACAGCTGATAAAAATCCACAACTATTCACAGTAATCCAGTAATTCATACAAAGTGAAAAGCTTTGTTTGTTATAAACAAATCTATCACTAAAGTGTTTTTAAAACCATTACTTGAATCAGGAGGGAAATGTACACAGATCAAGCACCGTTAACAAGTAAAAACAGCTCTAAACATATATGTGGGTGGATTTTGGTTTAAGATGACAACAAGTGATAGACTTTCAATAAAGGAAGTGTTTTAACGGATTATAAAATGGTATTTTGGACAGAAGTGATGGTTTACAGGTTAAAATGTTTTGATGAATGCAATGTTTGTTCATAAAATGTTAACTGATGGATTGGAGTCATGTGGATTAGCTACTTGTGGATTATTGGGATGTTTTTAGCTGCTATTTGGATGCTCATTCTGACGGCACCCATTTGCTGCAGAGGATCCATTGGTGAGCAGGTGATACTTAATTTCTCAATCTTTTTTATTTTCTTTTTATTATTATTATTTTTTTTTTCTCGAGATAGTGAGTACATTTAAATTTTTTAGTAAACTTTTTGTAATTTTATTTATTTATTTGTATTTAACCATGTATGCCATCAAGTGCATCAAAAAGTGTATTGAGTGATAGAGAGCTTAACTAGCAGGGTTAAGCAAAAGTGTCCATATGTCTTTCACTGAAGAATATAGAAATAGTATTGACAAACAGGATCAGTAAATTCAATTCAAATTCAGAGTTTCTCAGTATTGATGAAAATGGTCACCAGATCTGAAATGAAGAATGTATACCTGCAATGCTTTTTGTTCATTTTTATTAACATAAGTTAGCAGAGGAATTTAAATAAACACATACCTTATATTCTGCCCTGTCTTCTATGTATAACTTCAGTAATTAGCTCTGAGACCAGTACAGTACTTTGACATGGCCAACAACCTGCATGAATACTTATGTAAAATGTATGTTTGGATGCAATAAGTTCTGCTGAGATACCTACTGAGCTGCTGAATGTTTTGACAAAAAGGGTTAAATCGGGTTAAAGGTTTGGACCATGGATTTGGATGATAAAGGCTTTTTTCTTTCTTTCTTTTTTTAGTTAAAGGCCGCTTGCCACACTTTTGTTGAATCCTTTATTGAGGTACATTATAACTCTTCCAGATTCACACCCCCTCTCTAGGTCCCCTGGGCATCAATGGCAGATGGAAAACACGGAAAGAGTCCCTTGTGTGTTTCTCTAAACAAAAATAGAATGTTTCTCTCACACACATGCATTCAAAACATTTTGGCCACACATCTACATTCACATAAATCAGTAGTGCATGTGCTTCTTTGCTTGTTTTTGTAAGAATACAGAATATGCTCAAAGGCTTCCAAACCACTGTCTCAGAGAACAATCATTTATTATAAAAGTGCCACCATTTTTACATTATTTTTTAATTGCTTAACATCCAGTATATTTTATTTTTTAACTCATTCAGTATGAATAAATATCATTAGAGAATGGTCTGGATTCTAAAAGTATGATATAGAATTTAAAATTCGAAGCTAATTTCCCTCAGAAATTATCTAAATTTTTTCATCCACCTAAATTTTATATGTTATTTACCATGTAGGTAGTGAATATGGGGAAAACAGGAAAAGGAGGGATTGTATTTTTATCCTTCACAGAAAAATACAAACAAGCTAAAAAAATTGGCAAAGACAGACAGAATAAAAAAAAAAATAAAAAAATAAAAAAATAAACATTTTGTGTGAATTAACATAACTGAAGTCTTAATTATGTTGAGACGGTTGCAGGTTGAATAACAAATTAAAGTCTTACCAAGTGGCAGCAGATGGATACCACACAATGCCCAGCAACAGAGGGAAAATCCACTAGCTAATTGTCTTGGAGACTGTTGGGCCATCAATCACCCATAGCTCTAAAGAAGCATTCAGTCTATGACAGTGATGTAAAAGCATGCCTGCAGTCATATAATATCATTACCTATATGTTTAATTCACCATTCACAGATGAGCACTGTGTGAGGAGGGAAAGTGACACTTGCTCTCACATTTGGGTGATTGGGTTCAATTGCCACATTTGAAATGAAATGATAAGAAAAAGGAGGTGACTTTATCAAGAAGAAAATTATAGTAGTATAAATCCCCTTAACAGTCACTCATGTTTTTTAAGATTGACTTGAATGTGCATGATACAAACCTATATTTTTATAATTCATGACTGAAAACATTTTGTAACATGATATTGATGTACCATTTACATGGTAATGCAATGTCTGATTTTAAAATGGATTTTAAAGATGAATTTTGAGATTTTAAGTTTTTTAATCGATATATAATTTCTGATGATTTCTAAAATGTGATAGAGAAAAAGGCAACGAGGAAGTCTTTTTTTTTAAACAAAGGTCAAAACTCCCTAGATTTTTGAGGGTGCACTCTTGTCATAAATTAATCTATTTCTTTTCCTACATAATTTTTAACAAAAAACATTGGAAAAATGTATATTTTGGAGTCTTAGACCTTTCCAACGATATATAGTTTGTCAAGATTAGATTAGATTTGATTGAAATATAGTAAGGTAAACCTAGGCGTCCCGTATCCGGGACGGGGTGACAGTTAAGGGGATAAGTAACTCACAATTCTGCTGTTGTTTTAGGTGGGCACTAAACATCTCTATAAGTGCATTAATGGTTTACTATTATATCTTCTGGACATTCAAGGCTCAGACTTAAACAGGGAATCTGTCACTTATGTTTTCTATACTTTTTAAAAATACATGTTTAATTGTATTACTGAAACTCCATGAATACAGTGATTCATAAAGTTAAACATTTCTGCAAAAATAAATTCAAACAAACAAAAACCTGATAAATGCATGTGTGATTAAATATGCAAGGGCATATATGATGATGATTATTCATTAATTAATAGAGGTTGCAGATGTTCTCTCTCATGCATTAATTACACACTCATTAGCATATCAATTAGATGAATCAGAGATCATGTAATTAAAACCCAAGTAGAAGCACCTGCTGCCTCTGTTTATGTATTTATGTATGCATATGTTTGTGTATGTGATAGCATGCCTTTGGTTGAACATACACTTGTCAATCAATTGCCTCTTTATTTTGTTTGCCTCTGATGGAATCTTTCCTATTTTTTTTTCCATATCTCCCTGCAGCCCAAGACTGGTTGCCCACTGAAGCTTAGCAGTGTTGAGCTTGGTCAGTCTGGGAGGGATGGGAGACCTCCTGGGAAAACTAGGTTATTGCTGGAAGAGGTGTTAGTGAGGCCATCAAGGGGCAAACTTTAAACTGAGGTCCTAACTCTCTGTGGTCATTAAAAATCCCAGGATGTCTTTCGAAAAGAGTAGAGGTGTGACATCGTTTTATGGCAATCATTTATGGCAAATAACATAACAAAACCCATGGTGACCCTGCTGACAAAAACAATAGAAAACATCAGAAATTCTAATGATTTCCACTACAAATACCACTACAAACCATCAATTTGTAACCATTAAATAATGGTATCATGTAGCGTGTTTTTTGGACATATTATATTAGGATTTAATGCTTTTAACAAAAGCCAACAACAGAAGGCGACCAATTAACAGTACAGACCAACAGGCACTATTACAGTTGCCATTAAAACCAATATACAAATTAGGTGATTTCTATTTATATTTTTTCAGTAGGGGATTGAAATAAATGTATTATTGTGTAAACTAATATAGAATAATTGAAATCTATAGAAAAAGCTCAGAATGCAAAATGTATAATATGACAATAATAAGCGTAAACCTAGAATCTAGAAACCCGAAACAACAGAATTCTTAAATTTGAGTATTCACATCTCTCTCTCTCTCTCTTTCTGTCACAGTGTCTGGGTTGTGTCCCTGGGTTTCCACTAGATGTCCCCCTTTCTCACGGTGTCTGTCACCTTATCACTTCCTGTTCCCTTATTTGGTCACCTTCCTCCTTGTTAGTATTGATTGTTCCCCACCTGTCTCCTGTTCCCTCATTATCCTTCTGTGTATTTATACCCGGTCTGTCTGAGTCTGTGTTACAGAGTCCTTGTTTAATGTTTGAGACAGAAGGACTCCGTCACACAGGGAACCAGTGGTATGACGTTTTTCCGTTCCCCAGCCAAGATGGCGGAGCGGCGAACCAAGTACCTTCGGTTGATCGCCCTCCGCCAAGAGGGCAATGAAGTGGGGGCCCTGGCTCAGGTGTTCTGGTCCCTGGCCGAGGGCGTTGGCTACAACGATGCGGCCCTCAAGGACTATTTTAATGGCGGGCTGGATGATCCAGTGTCTCAGGAGGAGATGGCGCAGTTAGAGACACTGGAATTCTGGGAATTTGTTGGCTACCTGCAGCATCGGCTTCGGTGGGATGCCCCAGCCACTTCTGTCTCTTCCGGCGGGGTGGTCGTCAGCCCAGCACCACTGCCCAGGATGGCAACCAGCCAAGCGCCACAACCCAAGATGGCCGCCAGTCCAGCACCACTGCCCAGAATGGCTACCAGCGAAGCACCACAGCACAAGATGGCCGCTAACCCAGCGCCAATGCCCAAATTGGCCACCAGTCCAGCGCCACAGTACAAGATGGCCGCCAGTCCAGCGCCACAACCCCAGATGGCCGCCAGCCCAGCACCACAGTACAAGATGGCCGCCTGTCCAGAGTCATGGCTCAAGATGGCTGCTTGCACAGCGCCGCTGCACAGGATGAGAGTCTCAGCTGACCCTCCGGAGTCGATTCAAGTGCCAGTTGACACTCCCGAGTCGAGTCAGGTGCCAGTGAACTCTCCAGAGTCGAGTCAGGTGCCAGTGAACTCTCCAGAGTCGAGTCAGGTGCCAGTGAACTCTCCAGAGTCGAGTCAGGTGCCAGTGAACTCTCCAGAGTCGAGTCAGGTGCCAGTGAACTCTCCAGAGTCGAGTCAGGTGCCAGTGAACTCTCCAGAGTCAGGTGCCAGTGAACTCTGATCCTCCAGAGTCAGGGCTAGTCACCGCTGATCCTCCAGAGTCAGGGCTAGTCACCGCTGATCCTCCAGAGTCAGGGCTAGTCACCGCTGATCCTCCAGAGTCAGGGCTAGTCACCGTGATCTTCAAGGACTGAGTCGGATCTTCAAGGACTGAGTCAAGTCACCGGTGATCTTCAAGGACTGAGTCAAGTCACCGGTGATCTTCAAGGACTGAGTCAAGTCACCGGTGATCTTCAAGGACTGAGTCAAGTCACCGGTGATCTTCAAGGACTGAGTCATGTCACCTCTGATCTTCAAGGACTGAGTCATGTCACCTCTGATCTTCAAGGACTGAGTCATGTCACCTCTGATCTTCAAGGACTGAGTCATGTCACCTCTGATCTTCATGAACAAAGGCAAGTCACCAATGATCTTCATGAGCAGTGTCAAGCCAGCACCAATCTTCTGGAGTCCAGTAAGGACACCAGGGAATTACCAGAGTTTCGTCGTCCCGTTGGTCCAGCCGCACGGAGGTCTGCTCCGCCTTGGGGGGCTCTGGTCCTGACCACATGGCTGTGGTGGTCTTCTGCTCTGCCCTGGGGGCCTTCTGCCCTCACCACACGGCTGTGGGGGTCTTCCGCTCCACCCTGGAGGACTCTGGCTTCGTCCACAAGGACGTGGTGGTCTTCTGCTCCGCCCTGGGGGGCTTCCGTCCTGACCACACGGTTGTGGTGGTCTTCTGCTCCGCCCTGGGGGGCTTCCGTCCTGACCACACGGTTGTGGTGGTCTTCTGAGTGAGTGAAGTGACATTCAGCCAAGTATAGTGACCCATACTCAGAATTTGTGCTCTGCATTTAACCCATCCGAAATGCACACACACAGAGCAGTGAACACACACACACACTGTGAGCACACACCCGGAGCAGTGGGCAGCCATTTATGCTGCGGCGCCCGGGAGCAGTTGGGGGTTCAATGCCTTGCTCAAGGGCACCTAAGTCGTGGTATTGAGGGTGGAGAGAGAACTGTACATGCACTCCCCCCACCCACAATTCCTGCCGGCCCGGGACTCGAACTCACAACCTTTCGATTGGGAGTCCGACTCTCTAACCCTTAGGCCACGACTTCCCTACCAAAAGGGTAGGGAAGTCTGCTCCGCCCTGGGGGGCTTCCGTCCTGACCACACGGCTGTGGTGGTCTTCTGCTCCGCCTTGGGGGGTGCCACATGATGTCCTTATGGATTTCTGTTTTGTGTTTCTTGGTTTCTGTTATGTTTCTGTCTGTTCCCCTCAGTGAGTCTGGCCCTCCGTCCCTCCCCCTGAGCCTCCACCTGTCCGCCTCCCTCCTGGTCTCTGTTTTGTATCTGGGTTGTTTCCCTGGGTTTCCACTAGATGTCCCCCTTTCTCACGGTGTCTGTCACCTTATCACTTCCTGTTCCCTTATTTGGTCACCTTCCTCCTTGTTAGTATTGATTGTTCCCCACCTGTCTCCTGTTCCCTCATTATCCTTCTGTGTATTTATACCCGGTCTGTCTGAGTCTGTGTTACGGAGTCCTTGTTTAATGTTTGAAACTCATGTCCGTCAGCTCTTGTCCTTGCCTTGTGTTCGTGTCTTGTTTATGTTTGGATTTGGATATTCTGGTTTTGACCCTGCCTGGACTGTTTACCCCTTTTGGATTACCCTTTAATAAATGACTTACCTGCGATTGGTTCCCTCTCCTGTGTTTTCTGTAACACCAATCGTGACACTCTCTCTCTCTGTGTGTGTGTGTGTGTGTGTGTTTGTCGTGTTAATCAGACTTATCACCTTATAGGCGATTTCATTTACTCTATTTTCTAACTCAGTAGGCCTATCTCTCAAATGTTACCCATTGTAGAATCACTGCTGTCTCTTTATGAATGAATTATGGAAAATTTATGTTAGACAGTGCGAAGTAATAAATCGCAGTGAACTTTTGGACTAGGGATGTCTTGGGATTTTAATATAGTGCTCATAGGTTAGATGCTCTATAGCAGGGATGGGCAACTTTGATAGTGACGAGGGTTATCATTTTTATACCAAGGGGCCAGATTACTAATCCACTAATCCACGTTCACACACCTTTTACATAAAACTTGTGCAGTTAAGTGAAGTCAGAAGGAAAACTTTGTTGTCAGTTACGTTACAGCAATATCAACCCAACAAATAAACATCTCTATTGCATTGTCTGTAAATTTGCTATAAACAAATGTGCAGAGGTCCTTTGTTTTATTACAGAACATTCTCAAAACAACATAAGAGGACAGTTAAAAAGGGCTTATTAAAAATAAATAAATAAATAAATAGTTATTCCAAATGGTACCATAAAATAACTGGGTAACTGCAGGATTTGTAAAAATAAAATTTAAGAGCTTTAAAGACATTTTAAGACCGGACAACTTCACATTTCAGCCTTTAAACAATTTTTAAGAAAAGGGAAGAGTCAAAAGTATCAATTATTATATGAATTTAAACAGTTAGGTTATTACTAGTCAATTATTATATTAAATTAAATAAATATATCTTTGTGTCTTAATAGTTTAGATTTTTATAATGCATTTGCTTTTTTTTTTATGATTATTTATTTATTGATTAATTGCAAGATTGAACAAGGTCCACATGAGACCACCATTAACTATATACAAGACCAGGGTTTACTTTGAGAAGAAAAAAAAATAAAAAAAATAAATAAAAAATATAACAGTAAAAATAGATGAATAAGTTAGGGGGTTAATTAACGTTAGCACAGCTCTAGGATTTCCACTGCTCCTTAACAACACTCCGAAACATTCAGTACATATGAGCTAACAAGTTAATATACGAGATATTTTTGTAACAAATTCAGTCCAGGCCTTAAGTGTCTTTGGTTTAGCTTTGTTGATTCTCGCTGTAGTGAACTCTAGTAGTGCAAGATATTTAATTTCTATAAGCCATAGTTTGGCTGCTGGGACCGTAGGCTCATGCCAGATCTTAAAAATTATCTTTTTGGCTGCAGTTAGAGCAGTGTGTAGAATCCTGCACTGGCTAACCGTCAGATCAAGATCCTCATCAATATTCAGCAAACATAGACCGGGGTGCTTGATGATAACCTTATCACATAGTTCTGATACACTTAAAAACACTTCATCCCAAAAGTTACTGATATGCTGGCACTCATAAAACATATGCATATAGGTACCCACAGAATTGGCATTACAAAGTGAACAGAAGGGGGTAGGTAATCGCTTCATTTTGTGCAAAACATATGGAGTAGCATATGCCTTATGAAGCAATTTAAAGTGTATCAGTTGGTGGGCAAGATTTTTAGACATTGTTGGAATAGTGTCCTATATCAAGTCCCAATTTAGTTTGCAGGGAGCGAATTCCTTTTCCCATCTCGTGGTAATAGAGAGCCTACCACAGCCATGCTTAAGCAGTCTGTTGTAAATAAATGACACTGCTCCTCGTGCCTGTGAATAATTCACACAGTCCATCAGAGGGCGAGAGTCCAATTTACAGTTCCACGGAACTCCGTAGGCACGCATAGCACTTCTCAACCTTAAATATAAAAAATAGGAATGTCCAGGAAGATTGTAACACTCTTTCAGATCTTGAAAGGACCTCAAGCCCTGATTATTGAATATATCACACAGGGTATGTACACCTTGATCCGACCATGGCTTAAAAACAAAAGGTCTGTTATCTGATTGTAAATTATTATTATTATTATTATTGGATTTTCAGAGAAGTACACACAATTGTGTTCCCAACCTTCACATCTTTCTTTAATACACCCGTGAATAAAATATCCTGGAGCCGATGCGGGAGCACAGCGGACGCTTCCACATCCCTCCAGGCGATCTGGGAATCATCCTTTAACCAAACCTTACAAAAGTACAAATGGAAGTTTGGAAGTGACAAACCTCCTTTATTGGATCTTCTCTGTAGTGTTGAAAGTTTAATTCTTGGTCGCTTCTTGTTCCATATGAATTTGGTAATCAAGGAATCTAATTCTTTGAAGAAGGTTCTATGGGGAGATAAAGGGATCATAGAGAACAGAAATAAAAGTCGAGGGAGGATATTCATTTTGATGATAGAAATTCTGCCTTGCAGTGAGGTTAAAATAACATCCCATCTCTGTAAATCTTGCCTGATAGAATTAAATAAAGAGCTATAATTTTCTTTAGAAATAGTCTGCAGTGAAGGAAAAATCTGAATTCCCAGATATTTAAATGTCTTGCTGATTGAGATCGAGCTAATTGGGAACGAGGAGGACGCTAATGCAGCAATAGTCGACGCTGACAAGGGCATTAATACGGATTTTCCCCAATTAATTTTGTAACCACTTATAATGCTAAAATCATTAAATATTTTAAGACATTGAGGAAGAGAAGAGGAAACATTAGACATATAGAGCAGGATGTCGTCTGCAAAAAGAGAGATAAAATGCTTAGAGTCACCAACAGTAATCGGGGAAATAATGTGGTCTTGTCGAATTGCCTGCGCTAAGGGTTCTAATGAGATTGCGAATAGTAAAGGGGATAACGGACATCCCTGTCTAGTTCCCCAGTTCAATGGGAATGCCTCCGAACAGCACAAACCCGTTGAGACCCGCGCAGACGAGTTAACATAAAGGGTCTGAATCATATGTATAAAGCGCGGGCCAAAGCCAAAACGGGTTAAGACAGACCATAAATATGTCCACTCGACCCGGTCAAAGGCTTTCTCAGCATCTAGCGAGAGGATAGCACGTTGTTCGTTAACCGGGTCGGGTGAGTCAATAATGTTCAAAAGACGTCGCAAGTTATCCGCAGCAAAACGTTCCTTAAGGAAACCTGTCTGATCTTTTCAGCAGCAGGGAGATAAGAGCAGTATTCTGGTCTCTATGGAAACAACCAGTATCTATGGCGAAATTTATGGAGTCGAGGAGGAGTGGTCCAATCATATCCCATATTGACAGATACAGCTCCGGAGGTTTTAAGAGCCGGAATCCACTTGGGAATATGGGTCTGCAAAAACTGAATTGCATTCCCGCCTTCAGCTCCTTCCCTTAGGCCCACCAACCTTAGGTTATTTTGTCTGGATTTATCCTCGTAAAGAAGTAATTTCTCCTGGAGCTCTTCCAGACAGGACTTGTTAGCAATCGAGTCTCTCTTAACATCCCGGACCGTTGCCTGCATCTTGTCACATCTACTGCCGAACGATTTGACATCTCTTTCCAGCGAGTCCAGTCGTGCTGTTATCGTCGATATTTCCTCGCGAACAATCATCGTCATGCTTTGCTTTATGGCGCTCAGTTAATTATCGAGCATTTCGGCAATGGCGTCATGAAGGCGATCGTCATCTTTCTGCTTTTTCTTCGCCGGGGACTGGATTAGATCTCTTTTAGATGCCATCTAGAATAGCACTAGATCCAGATATTTACATGAAATGCGGCCAAAAACTTAGTAGGGATTGAAAAAGGGCGAAAAATAGGCACTGAGGTGGAGCGGCCATCATATAGGGGTGGATATTAAGCAGCCATCACCGTCCGCTGCGCGTGCGCATCAATGCATTTGCTTTTTGATGATCCACTGGTTCACGTTTAAAAATATGTTGCAAAAATAGCAGATGGGCTTATTAAAAAAGCAAATTCATTCTCTGCCAGTAGGTTTCACTTTTGGAACTAGGAGTTTCCAGGGTAAGCCTAGTCTCTGCCCATGGATCATTGGCTAAACGTCTGATGCATATGTGACACAAAAGTGGAAACACTTTAGGAGGGTCAAAGTCGTCATCGGATTGGCTGAATTATGTAGAAGTCGTTACCTACGACTTCTCCAGAACGTCCAGATGTTGGTCCGCCCCGCTCTCCACCAATAAGCTGGTGTTTGGTGGGTGTTCTGGCGCACTATGGCTGTCTTTTGCATCATCCATGGTGGACGAGGAGATACCCCCTCACAATGTAGAGCGCTTTGAGTGCTTAGAATATGGAGGAATTATTGGGTAAGATTATAAACTAAAAGTCTAAAACTAAAAGTCTTAAACGAAAACTAAAAATCTAAATTTGAAACTTAAAGTCCAAATCGAAAGTTTATTTGGTATTTAGGATTGGGCATTTGGTATTTAGGATAGGGCATTTTGTATTTAGGATTGCGCATTTTCTATTTAGGGTTGGGCATTTGGTCATTTAGCCATTTAGGATTTAGGGTTGGGCATTTGGGGATTTAAGATTGGTAATTTGCTATTTAGGATTGGGCATTTAATCATTTAGCCATTTAGGATTGAGGATTGGGGATTTGGGGATTTAGGATTGGGCATTTGAAGATTGAGGATTGGGCATTTGAGGATTGAGGACTGTATGCAAATTAGGAGGCGTGGCCCAAATACTGGAGGCTGGGTTTGAAATGGCTGGTGCGCAGAGGCACCTTATGGACAGCAGAGGGAGCTCCCTGTGCTAAGGAGCACACTAACTTCAACTTAATGACAGCTTTGTAACATTTGTGGCCTCAAACACAAAGTCACCAGTGAAAGGAGTGCTATCGGTCTGACGACGAGAAAGCAGCAGACAGTGCAGCAGGTAAGATGCTAACATTAGCTACTAGTTATATAAGCTGATATTGCTAACATGCTTTAGGAGGGTATCATTATATTGGGACATGCTGTTTTGCTTTTTAAACTGCGGTTAACCCCTCTGACATTAGTAGATACACTCCTTTCACATTGCCACTAGATGGTCTTGTTTCTGTTTGTTTTTTTGTTTTTTTTTGCTATATAGCCTATATATATTTTATAAAGATTGTGAGAGAAAAGAAATTAGGCTTGTTTGACTTGAACCGGCGCTGCACACTACAAGACTGATCGATTTATGACATTAAAGTACTGCGAGAGCGATTCAAAAGCATAAGCATACTCTCTTTGATGTCATATGTCGTGTGTGCAGTGGTGGACAGTAACGGAGTAGCTTTACTTCATTACTGTACTTAAGACCATTTTTCAAGTATCTGTACTTTAC
Organism: Carassius carassius; assembly: GCF_963082965.1. Lineage (NCBI taxonomy): Eukaryota > Metazoa > Chordata > Actinopteri > Cypriniformes > Cyprinidae > Carassius > Carassius carassius. The sequence goes on along the minus strand of NC_081759.1, from coordinate 10,773,872 downwards.
TGGAGTAGTTTTATTTTGAGTAACTTTTACTTTTACTTCACTACATTCCAAAGCATAAGATCGTACTTTTAACTTCACTACATTCCATACAACATATCGTTACTTCCTATAATATATCATGTGCTCCGTCACGCAGAAGTGGTGTCTGATTCAACATGAACGAAATATCTTTTCAAAATAAACTTTTAAATCGGATTGCAAATAACTCATGCATGTTCACATTCCCCGCTGCCGTAATATTAACAGTTTTATTAAAATGCTACCATGTCCTATGTGACGTCTGTTTTTATATTGTATATCAACAGTAATGTATTTTGTTTGGATTAACTAGAAGAGTAGACAGACATGAATGTTTATTCATAACCGTACCGAAAATAAGTAAATATTGTTAGCTGATTCTAACTGTCTAGCTAACAAGCTTGCTGGTGCTAACTTGAGGTAATTTTTATAAATAATGTCCAAATATTTGTATTCAACCACCTTATATATATATATATATATATATATATATATATATATATATATTACATCTGGGGAGAAAAGAAAGGATGTGATGTTCAGAACATGGTAACTACAGTAATTATCAAAGTGGGAAGAGATGCACCCCGTTTGGCCAGGGGTGTTTTTACACCACAGACAAGGTTTGAGAAGGAAAAAATCATTATGAAAATATAATTATATTTTCTTACTGGTGAAAATCTGATGGTCAACTCTGCTTTCTCTCAGGTACATCACAGTGTAAGCTTCACAGTGAACATTACTCTCGTCAATGTAGTCCATATCAACAACAAAAATATATCTTGACTCCATATAGTGGCTATTTCTGAAAAAAATCCCAGGTATTTTGAGCAGTAGGATTATAAAAAAAAAAATGTGCTAATATAAAATTAAATTAAGTAGCCTATATAAAATTGCAAACATCTATCTTTCAGTACTTTTTTACTTAAGTACATAAAAAATTGAGTACTTTTGTACTTTCACTTGAATAAAATTGAAAAAGGAGTACTTTTACTTTTACTGGAGTAATATTTTATTATACGTATCTGTACTTTTACTCAAGTACTTGATTTGTGTACTTCGTCCACCACTGCGTGTGTGTATGTATATACTCAGACCGGCCTGTCTGGCACCAACAACCATGCCACGCTTAAAATTGCTAAATCATCTTCCACTCATATAAGGTGGTTGAATAAAAATATTTGGACATTATTTATAAAAATTACCTCAAGTTAGCACCAACAAGCTTGTTAGCTAGACAGTTAGAATCAGCTAACAATATTTACTTATTTTCGGTACGGTTATGAATAAACATTCATGTCTGTCTAAGCGTCTAGTTAATCCAAACAATATACATTACTGTTGATATACAATATAAAAACAGACGTCACATAGGACATGGTAGCATTTTAATAAAACTGTTAATATTACGGCAGCGGGGAATGTGAACATGCATGAGTTATTTGCAATCCGATTTAAAAGTTTATTTTGAAAAGATATTTTGTTCATGTTGAATCAGACACCACTTCTGTGTGTCGGAGCACATGATATATTATAGGAAGTAACGATATGTTGCATGGAATGTAGTGAAGTTAAAAGTACGATCTTATGCTTTGAAATGTAGTGAAGTAAAAGTAAAAGTTACTCAAAATAAAACTACTCCAGTAAAGTACAGATACTTGAAAAATGGTCTTAAGTACAGTAACGAAGTAAAGCTACTCCGTTACTGTCCACCACTGCACACACGACATATGACATCAAAGAGAGTATGCTAATGCTTTTGAATCGCTCTCGCAGTACTTTAATGTCATAAACCGATCAGTCTTGTACTGTGCAGCGCTGGTTCAAGTTAAACAAGCCTAATTTCTTTTCTCTCACAATCTTTATAAAATATATATAGGCTGTATAGCAAAAAAAACACAAAAAAAAACAAAACAAACAGAAACAAGACCATCTAGTGGCAATGTGAAAGGAGTGTATCTACTAATGTCAGAGGGGTTAACCGCAGTTTAAAAAACAAAACAGCATGTCCCAATATAATGATACCCTCCTAAAGCATGTTAGCAATATCAGCTTATATAACTAGTAGCTAATGTTAGCATCTTACCTGCTGCACTGTCTGCTGCTTTCTCGTCGTCAGACCGATAGCACTCCTTTCACTGGTGACTTTGTGTTTGAGGCCACAAATGTTACAAAGCTGTCATTAAGTTGAAGTTAGTGTGCTCCTTAGCACTGGGAGCTCCCTCTGCTGTCCATTAGGTGCCTCTGTGCACCAGCCATTTCAAACCCAGCCTCCAGTATTTGGGCCATGCCTCCTAATTTGCATACACTCCTCAATCATCAATCCTCAAATGCCCAATCCTCAATCTTCAAATGCCCAATCCTAAATCCCCAAATCTCAATCCTAAATGGCTAAATGATTAAATGCCCAATCCTAAATAGCAAATTACCAATCATAAATCCCCAAATGCCCAACCCTAAATCCTAAATGGCTAAACGACCAAATGCCCAACCCTAAATAGAAAATGCGCAATCCTAAATACAAAATGCCCTATCCTAAATACCAAATGCCCAATCCTAAATACCAAATAAACTTTCGATTTGGACTTTAAGTTTCAAATTTAGATTTTTAGTTTTGGTTTAAGACTTTTAGTTTTAGACTTTTAGTTTATAATCTGACCCAATAATTCCTCCATAATAATCTGAACCAATAATTCCTCCATATTAGAAAAGCAGAAAAGTGCTACATAAATGTAATGAATTATTATTATTATTATTATATTTAGATATTTTAGGATATGGTTCAAATTCACTTCCATCAATATCTCTGATTTTTCTCTATATGAACATTCTATTATAACATTCTATAAAGCTATATAATAAATCAATAAATTCAGTTAAAATAAAATAATGTTTGATTTACAAGGTATGCACCATAGCTTCGAAAAAGAACACATCTTAACTTGTGTTCTTGAGTTTAGCCCACAACACAGAATAAAATATTTTTAGCACATGATCAGCAGTCCTCATAAATTCTTGCTCAAGCTACTCATCACTTTTGATATGGGTCCATCTGCTGGCCACTAGATGTTCCAGCAACGCAAATGTGACGATTGTGTGTGACGATCACACTGCAGATACATAATAATACATAATGTAAGTGCATTTTCTAATGTAACAACTGTAGACTGTAGTATGTATAATTTGTAACAGTACCAAGGGTGATTTGAAGCATGTAATAAGCTAACTGTTAAAAGTACTAACATGTAAAATTCTAAAATCCTTGTCATTAAATTTCTGTTGGGTTAAGATATGTAAATTATTTGAAGTGTCACTAATGTAATACATTTACAATTTACAATTTTTTTCCAAGTAAAAATATATATTTTTAAATTAAAAAAGACAATCATGTCAAATGAAAAGGTAAGATTATTATGTGCATATAAAAACATACATATTTAATTGTCTGAATTTTAATTAAAGATATGTCACAATTCTGTGTATTATGTAAAATAATAATAATAAAAATAATAGTTATTATCATTTATACTTTACAAATCTAAAAACACAAAAGTGTACAGTGTTTAATAAAAGTAGTCAGATACTTTTTTTTTTTTTACATTTGCTTTAATATGATTTCACAAATAAGTTGTACATTTTAAAAACTCAAAAATCGAAACTGACCACACTTTCATTTTGCTACTGATTCTTTCGAAATCACCAGAACACAACATCATGATCTTCTTTCAATTAATGACTTGGTTTTTTCCAGACTTAATATCTCATCAACAAAAATGTACTTGTCACAGCAGCATGCAGCTCCATCACCTTCTAAAAAAGACAATTTGGTTAGTTCTTTTACCAAGTTGTTAGACTGTAGAACAGTACTGTAAATAGCATTAATATCTCAAAACATTTACACCACATAGTGCTGTTGCTGAACAAATTCTGCACGTAGTTGTTTCACTCAGGTATTGTTTCTGATTGACTGATGCAACGTTTCAAAGGTGGCATTGTTCTGCTTGATAACCTGCATTATTTTGGACAGCAGTATGTAATTTCTCACCCAGATCATTATCTCCATAACTATGTCAGTCAGTACATGTGCAATCACCACCAGGTTTTCTCCTGCTAATTCTGAATACGCAGTCAACATTTTACTACTGTAAATGACAAAAAAGTTTGACAATTATTTTGTGCACTGTTCTATATAGTAATGACATTTACTATATTATAAAAGTATTGTGAATCATCAGACTTATTGGTTTTCCATGATGGAAAGTTCTGATGAAAGATCTGATGTTGAGCTTTTCCGGTTACAACCTACTTTGATTACTCAGGTTAAAACTCTGAACCCTGAAATACTGAACCCTGATTTGGTAATGTTTGTGTAGCTACACAAACAAATGCCATTTCAGCCCACCCAATCGGTTAGGGCCATCTGCCTATATATGTCGGTGTTGAATGACATTTTCATCAGAATCATCCGAAGCACAAAGAGCTGAGTGTGTAATAACCTGTGCTCTGAATGGAGTAGCCAGCACCTTAGGAATGTAGCCATGCTTTGGCTTGAGGAAAAATTTGCAGTCTTTTGTCCCACTTTATCGACGACAAAGCCGGCAGGAGGGCAGTCTTAAGTGAAACGGGCCTCAATTAGGACAAATGTAGTTGCTCAAACGGGGCCTCAAAAATCCTTGAGGACTGTAGTTAGTTCCCGGGTCAGGAAGCTTTGTTGAGGCAACGAGAGTTGTCTTCTAATTGTTATCGGGCGGATTTTCCGTTTTGGGTTGAAATTCCTTGGCTCCTGCAGGGCTTGGAAGGTTGAACTTCCTTGGCTTTCCAATCCCAGGGCCATGAGTGGGCAGAGATGTGCAACGATGGCCACTTCAAGAGGGGGAAGCTTTTTACCCTGTTTGCTCAGTGACATCAATAGAGGTGAATGATGGTGAAGGCAGAAGTGTGGACACAAGCTGAGTAATGCCATGACTTGAGATCTTCTTGAACATCTGGATAGAATGGTGCAGGTCTCTGGCAGGGAGCTAGCTTACAATGCCCTGGCAGGATCCATTTGTCAAGGAAGCCTCAGGTGGGCTCTTCTGGGGCTGACCAATCTAAGCTGAGCTCTTTAATGGCCTTGGTGAGGATGCGGATGAGCTTGCAGTCCACACTGGGCCTAACATCACCGTGTACTCTGGGTGGAATAAGGAAATGGAAACTAACCAAATTTCGCTTAGATTGGACTGCGTTTGGGGTTTGCTCAATAAAAAATATGGTCTTAATGACCATAGCAGCACATAATTAATAATTGTACAAAACCATTAGTAAACAGTGATTTAGGTTAAAAATAAGAACACTCTTATTTAGTCTTAAAATGTTGAATTACAATGCTGATGATCAGAACTGATCTTAGAAAAATTGTGATCTGATCTAGATCATGATGACAGTCTGACATGTCTCTTCAGCCACAAAGGTCATGCAGATGTAAAAGCAGAATGTTAAAATGTGAAATTACTGTACTGGTGAAGAAAGTGAACTTAAAACAAAATTGAGATCTGATCCAGATATTTATGATGATCCAACAAATCCTTCAACCATAGTACTCTTGCCGGCATCTGGAAACTGACTTAAGTGCTAATCTGTTTAATGAACTGTGTTTGTTCTTCAGTCTTTGAGAGTACTCTGTTGTACTCTTGGATTAGCACAACGCCTCTTTTTGACTTTATTAATTGGTCACCATCATGCTCTTGTTAGTCTCCTCAGCTGTGATATAAGTTGCATTGTTTGCCCAGGTACCAGGATCTTCATTTAGGAAGTCTTGAGGGAGATCAAGAATAGTTAATAAAATTTGTCAGTGTTTTTTGTGATGAAGTTGCTCAAATCTTTTTTTGGAATACTTAGGTCTATATACACTCTCTTCTCTCCTTGTCCACTTCAGTCTCCATTGCAGCAACCATTGCCTTTTTTACCTCCACCGTGAAATCTGGATCAAACAGGAGCAACCAATTTCTCACTGAGATATCAGAGGTGGTTCACCGGCTTTTTCAGGGCATCCTTTGCCGCTCTGTCATCTGTGGCAGCCATCGACTTAAGGAGGTCCAGATCATTTTTTGGGTGCAGCAATTGGAAGGAGGGAGCGGAACTAAGACTTTACATAGTGCTTTACCCCAAAGACACAGAACTCCTTCATTCTTTTGCTAGAAGCACAATTGAAGGTTGTTGTCTGCCACATTCTGCAAAACACTGGCAACAACATTGTCATCAAATCTGGTCTTGTAGTTATCTTGATGTTATCTTGTGAATATGGTGGTAGTGGCAAGACAAGTGCAGCAGATCTTATCCCAGCATCCGCTGAAACAACAAGCAAGCTCCATTCTCCCTGCCTGAATTGCTTCAAGTTGTGTCGAAGCAAATAGACTGAAATAGACTGAATCCAGTTTTCCAAACCCCAATCTTTCACTGCTTCATGGATTGCAGTGTGATCCTTATGGTACTGCTGACAAGCTCGTTGAACAGAAGTGCGGTTGATATTGAACTCATCAACCTGTTGACCAGAAGCATGGATCACAGTAGAAAGTGTGTGTGTACTGCAATGATTTCTGGTTTTGGTACGATCTGGTGCTGAAAGGATGTCTGGACTGAGAATGTTTGTGAACATGCAGCTGCTCCTTGCACCTTACTTTCTCTGGCAGAGGAACTAGAAGTAGAGTCCTCCAGCAGGAGAGTTCTCACATACTGATTAGTTTTGTCACATTGTTTCTCAATCCACTTGAGAAACTTTTGTAATGGATATGCAGGTCATCGATTCATTGGTTCTGAACTAATGAATCACGGTTAGTTGAATCTAAAACAATGCAAACCCACAGTTTGTAGATTTTAAATCCAGGCATATAAACCCAACTCTTTATAAGCTTAATTATAAAAAAAAAACAACTCTTTAAATTAAATTAACATTATGTTAATAAGGAAAAAGTGGCGGCAGATGTGTTGGGTGGTTTGTCAGGCTCCACTCCAATTCTTTCTACTAACTCATTTTTTTCAATATTTACTGGTTTAAGAACAAAACAAAGAAACCGGTTAAATAATAATTATAGAGATGAAGGAAATGTTTCCGTATTTCTGCTTTGCTGTTGGCTTCTGTTGTTGCCACTTGGACAACACCTAAGCGCAAACAAACAGTTGTCCCAGGCTGACAACCATCAGTCAGTAAATACGAATGGATTACCGAGATTAAACTTCTTTACTTTGATACTTTGTCATCTACTCGATCACCAAACAATCTGATCACCCCCGTCGCGGTTCGCCGAGTAAACAAAACATTGCCATTTGCTCGAACATCAAACAAATTGAACTCACCCATCGTGGCACGCTGAGAAAGCGGGATTACCAGAGAGGATGCAATTGGCGTGATTTCGGTGTTCTCTTGACTTTGATTTTGCTGTCTGGGGACGTACAATTGAATCCAGGCCCATTTGCTGTTGGCCTTTCCCCGGAGGACGCACCGGCGGGTGGATTGCGCGTGCAGCGGCTGACCTCCGGACGGACGGACGTCTTCCCCGAGGTAACAGGAACTACATACGGTGACAGTATCCAATCAGTAAGGAAGCAACGAGAATTTTGATTTTTTCAGACTGTAAATCACGCACGGGTAATATAGGAGCCTATGTCATAACCTAAGGGTATTCTAGGTGGACATTTGAATATTCAGAGTATATTGCCTAAACGGGATCAGATCCAACATCTGTTAACTGAATCTAATTTAGATTTTTTAGCGTTGAGTGAAACGTGGCTGAACAGTAATATCCAGACCAGTATGATTGATGTCCCTGGTTACATTTGTCATAGAAAGCATAGAACATCTAAAAAAGGTGGGGGGGGGGGGGAGTACTATTCTATGTTAGAGACACTCTGAAATGTAATGAAATCAAACTGGATACACCATTAGAATGTTTGGCTTTAAATGTTGTATTATCCCCTAAGATGAATTTTAACATTATAGTGCTGTATAACCCACCATCATATGATGTTTCTTTTTATGAGAATTTAGACAAAATTTTTAAATATGTAAATACTCGCACCGAATCTGTTTTTCTTGGTGATTTTAATATTAACTGGCTAGATAAAAGCAGTAGAAAAAAATTTAAGAGACTGTTGTCAAAGCACAGTCTTCATCAGAAGATTAAAGGTCCAACAAGGATCACACGAGCGAGTAAAACTATGATCGATCTGATAGTTACTAATAGACCACAGAGAATCATTAGAACTTATAATTTACTAACAGGGCTCTCTGATCACAATATGACCATGGTTGTACGGAAACTCAATAAACAGCGTTTACCCAAATTTACGAACGAAAGTAACAAGGGAACCTGGGTATCCCCAAAAATAAGTTGACACAAGTTAAAAATGATTTAGAACATTTAGATTGGAATAATGTTTCACAATCGAATGTTTAGAAAATTGTTGTAACTCTCTGATCAAAAACCTCACAAATCTGTTAGGGAAATATAGTAAGACATTCAAAGGCACGCAACGAAAAGCCTCCTTACCATGGCTGAACAATGACACTCGTCAGCTAATGAAAAAGAGAGACTATGCATTGAAAAAAGCACTGCTCTCCAAAACAAATACCAATTTTCTCATCTTTAAAGGATTGAGAAATGCAGTAGTTAGAGAACTGCGTAAAGCAAAGACAGCCTATTTTATGCAATTAATTGAGGATTCGGAAGGAAATAGTGCATCCCTTTGGAAGCACCTCAATAGCCTTACTAAACTTAAGCCTAGTCAACAAAAAACAATAGCTGAGTTGGAAGTGAATGGAGTTATCAGCACTAACAATTCAGCTATTGCAAATGAACTTAATAAATTCTTTATTCAGTCTGTTGAGGAGCTTGCTGAGACTTTTGAACCAGCAACCCTATCACAGACTACAAAGTCTGACCAATCAGATCTTTTTCAAATTAAAGAGGTTAGTCAGGAAAAAGTACATAAAATTATTAATAAATTAAATAAATCTAAGGCAAAGGATGTATTTGGGTTGGACACTGCCTTTATTACAACTCACTGCTCTGCTTTGATTAAACCTGTAACCCACCTTGTAAACCTTTCAATCAGAGTGGGCAAATTCCCACAAAGTTGGAAACAAGCCATTATTACACCGATTTTCAAGGCTGGCGCAAAGAATCAAGCAAGCAACTACAGGCCAATCTCAATACTGCCGGCTTTCTCCAAAATTTTAGAGAAAATTATCAGAACAGTTAGTAGAACATCTTGAAGGTAACAAACTTATCAATTCTAAACAGTTTGGATTCAGAGCAGGGTATTCTACAGAAATGGCTAATTGCTACCTTACCGAGAACATTAAGAGTAAATTGGACTAGGGTAATGTTGTGGGAGCTGTGTTTATAGACCTAAAAAAGGCCTTTGACACCGTGAACCACAACATACTATTGAATAAACTTACCTCCTTCAACTTCTCTGAACATGCTATCGCCTGGTTTGCATCATATTTAATAAACACCGAACTCTCAACATCATTACAATCCACAATGGGTATTCCACAGGGCTCAATTTTGGGGCCTCTGCTCTTTAGTCTATATATAAACGACTTACCTACATGCTGTCAGTCATCCAACTGCCAAATGTATGCTGACGATACAGTAATTTATGCTTCAGCTAGGACACCAACTATAGTAGCAGAGACCCTGACTAAGGAAATGGAGGGTATATCCCAGTGGCTTAAAGAAAATAATTTGACGCTTAACGTCAAAAAGACAGTATCTATGTGCTTCTCAATTAGAGGAAAAACTAAATGTACTATTAAAATAGATCAAGAAGCCATAGAGGAAGTTGAGGAATTAAAATTTTTAGGTATTATTCTGGATCCCCAACTCAAATTCAATACACACATTAACAAACTCTGTAAGACTGTCCGGACAAACCTAAACTGTTTTAGAATGATTAGGCATCATACACCTGTCAAAGCAGCTTTGCTGTTTTTTCATGCTATGATACTTTCTCATTTATCTTATTGTGTTACTGTATGGGGCCAAGCCTCCCAGACAACAGTCAAACCCATCATGTCATTATACAAACAAGCACTGAAAATAATGGATCAGAAACCAATTATGTGGCATCACTGTTTGATTGTACAGAAATACAAGCTTTTAAATTTTGACAGTTTTATTAAGTTCTCTTTTCTTAAGCTGATTTTTAAATGTATAAATAATCAAGCTCCAGCCGTACTCTGTCCTTTTGTGACAAAAATAAACACAAGGAGAGCAGCGGGTGGCAACTGCATAGCAGAGGGGCGCAAAACCACTTTTGGCCACTCAAGTTTTTCAGTGATAGGGACCCATTTTTGGAATGATTTACCAACGGAAATAAAAACAGAAACCAACCTGAAAACATTTAATAGAAAGGTGAAACACTGGCTGAAAGAAAATCAAATATGTGGACATTGACTCATTTTTGTTGCAATGTATTGTCTGTGCTGGATGTGATGTGTTGTGTTGTGTAATGTGGTCGGGATTGTGTAAAATGTTAATGTTAGTGTTTATAAGGTATTTGTTGCATGATTGTGTAGTTTACACTACGTAGTTTATATTTGGTATATGTTTTTAGAAAGGCCTGACCAGGGACTGGGGTTGCAAATTAGCCTATTGGCTAGAAACCTTTTATGCAACACATTTACACATTTTGTTATGGCTTTGTCTATGATAATTATGTATGTAACAATGTGCGCTGCATTGTCCCTGATAAATAAACTAATAAAAAAAAAATGCCTGGCCTGGCGCCAGCCTGGCTGGATTTAAATTTAAACACTGGATGAGACATTCAAAGTCACGTGAGCAGCCTCAAAGGAGAAATGACCACATTCCTAAACACACACACACACACACACAAACTTTTCTTTACGCTCTTTATGTAAGCCCTTAATGATATGTATTTTTATTAGGTTTGTGCTTTGCATAAAATGGTTAATCCTCGTTATGTGAGGAGTATAAGTTGCTAACTTCTAAATTGGAAATGTTTCTCCTAATTTTAATGTTCTCAAATAGAATCATGAGTTGTAACCCTACCCCCTTAGCAGCTTGTAAAACTTTATGACCTAACAAACAGGACAGGAAAAAGCCAGCTCACTGGTACCTTTTCTCAATGTATTCTAAATGTATTAAGTATTGCTTTTTGGTGCATTAGATGTTTTCCACAATCAAAAATTGGAGTATCTACAATTTTATCGTGTGTTAATCTTTAAATGTGTGTAATTCTGCATATGAATATAACATCGTGTTTCTATCAGTTATATATGTAATTTTTGGTATCTTTGGAATTGTCATGTTGTGACCTAACTATCCACCTATATGAAAGGTGTGTAAAATGTATTAATCTGGAATTACGAACTTGCTAGAATATCACTGCTGAAATCTTATAAGCCAGAACTTATTAGAGTGGGTGTTTCCCCAGAGACAAAGAAACTTTTTCCCGCTTCAGATCGCGGACGTTCATTGGTTGTTCACGCGAACAGAGGCGTGAACCAGTCGAGCTATAAGGACTGACCCAGGAAGTTCCTCCCTCTCTTGACTCTTACTCTGACTCTTACGATCTCTTACTCTCATGGCTCCTTCGGGAGCTTTCATCTCCGTGTTTTCGTTTCTTTTCATTACTAAGTTTATTCACCTATTCGCCTCTCCACACGAGGAAGACGAATTCTGAAACATTGCTTTGTTGAACCTTTCAAATATACAGCGCGATTCCGCAGCAGCCCCGGAAGACACGCCTAGCTACAGGACCACGCTCACGCTGCTCACACGCACGCTGGTCTGGCGGTTGACAAAGAGACACATCAGCCCGGAAGACACGAGAGAACATGCCCAATCACAAAGAGACCACATGCAAGTATCATTCTCTATGGAGATTTAAATGCTGCTTAAAGTTTGTCTGTTTGTCTTTTCAAGGTGATTTGATTCGTTGCTGTCTTTCAAGGGTTACTGTCTGAGTTTGCATAACTGAGCGCGTGATTCTGTGATCACGCCTATTCTCTCATTCATCCTCTCTCACTCATTCTCTCTCTCTCTCTCTCTCTCTCTCTCCATCCCTCATTTGGATTCCGTTATGTCTTGTACAAAGTTTACTGTCTATATTGTTGTACGCATATTTACCCTGTGTGATTTGTAGTTTGATGTTTTATTAGTTCAATTATTAAAAACCAATATATATTCATGATTGCCTCTGTCTAAGCCTCACATTACAAGTCAATGAAATGTCTGATCTTTAGCTACAAGCTCTTTACTTTTTAGTAACCTAAATTTCATAATGATAGGATAATGTTTTCTAATGTTTTAGGTATTTATAGAAACTTAACAGTATAGTCACTGTTATTTTAATGAAAGTAAACTAGAGTATAATGTTAAAAGTCTCCTGTTAAGAAAGACCAAGATCTCTCTGAAGTGAGAACATTTTAATATGAATAATTAAAAGATGAAGAAATCTTTTATTAGTTGCAATATGTAAATCTGAACATGAGCGATGTTCCTCTGATTAAGTTAAAAAGGCCCTGTTTATTAAATATCGTTATTGAATTCGTGGTGAACCACAGTGATATTCAAAAATAAACAATAAAAACTCCTGGTCTAAAAATGGCTTAGCTACCCGATTGTAAACCTAAAACATTTAAATCATAAGTGCTATTTTGATAAATGTTTATGGGAGTCAACAGATGAAAAATTTCTGTTGTTCCTGTTGTGTGTTTGGCAGTGAAAAGAATCCTGCCACTCTTTTTATATAGCACCACAAAGGTCATAAGACCTTTTTCTGTTTGTTAGTTGTGATTTAGATGCAGAAAATCAGCCTGACAAACGATCAGATTCTAAGTCATATTGAAATTGGCTGTAATTCCGCTTACTAAACACCAGAGGGGGTCTTTTGTTTAGAAGTTTCAAGTTACGCCCTGCCTTCTGATGTCAGCCTGCATGAGTGCAATTACGCCGTCTCGTGGCCGTTTCAAATAATGCGCTCACTGCTAAATCTCTATTTCCTTGTGATGAATTGAATTAGATGTCTAAATTCTCAATAATTATTTGCACTTACAGCTTTGCGTATATATAATGTGCGAATATTATTTCAGGTTAGACAATTTGACTGTTTACAATTACTTTGAGTTTGGTTCAAACATGATTTGAATTAAAATTTAATTGTTTAATAGTGTAAATCTAGATGTTTCAGGTCAACCACTGATTGACCCACTTAGAAGGAAGTAAGCCATCTAGTGGCAGTCTCCTGTTAAATCGACTCACAGCTCTCAGCTCTCTTTTCAATTCTGTTTTGAATTGCATATGTCTACTTTTACCCTTTTTGATTAATTTCATAATTATTACTGATACCTTACTGTTATCATTGGTTATTATAAGATAGTATTCAGATTTTCCTTTTAATTCTTCTTACATGCTTATTTTAAATTTTGATTTAAACCAGTTTTGAATTTTTAATTTGAATTAAGTTTTCTGCTCACTAGGTTAAGCACAGAGAGGAAGTACGCCCCCTTGTGGTGACAACCAGCGACTTCTTCTCCAGTGTTTCATTCCTGTCTTTTGTTATTTCGATTTTTCTTCTTTTTCTTCTTCTTTTTTTGGCTTAGGTTATTTTGATAATTACCATCATTATCATAATGTTTTGTTTGTTGTTTTATATCATTATTAGGTAAAGCTGTTACCTCTCATTTCTACATATATATTTACTCAATTGATGTTAAACAAACCAAACCTTAATTAACTTTAAGTTTCCTTTGTTCATCCTTTGTGTATTTGATTGTAGAACTCCCTTGGTGATTGGACAGTCATCTCAGGTTTCCAGTGAGCAAGGGAGCAGACCAGCGTTACCGACACTGGCTGTGAGTGAAATCGGTTCCTCTTATCTCAGTCCATTGCGGCACGCAGTGGAGACATAAGCAATTTGGCACTTCAACGGTAGTAAATCAGTCCAGCCGACACACACAACACAATCTCTGGGACCAGTACCTAATCCGAGGCCTAAAACGGGGACCACTCTGTTTTAAGAAAGGGTTCTAGGGAACAGCCCAATTTTGCAGTGCTGTCTGGCGGTTGACATCTTGGTGTTGCCAGGTTGTGTTAAAAGTCACAAGCTGTCTGAGAGAGCGCAAGGCCAGAGTAACGGAGGGCTAGGGACACTGCGGTTGAGTGTTTGGGAAGCACCGGAGAGGTTGACCAAGCCAACGGTTTCCACCTGAATGGCTTCAATTCACCCAGGTGAACCAAATGTGATAAAACCCATCCACTTATTATAAGCCACAGAATATTAGATATTCCCCTGGATATATTTTAAGTGTTTGAGCCATTGCTTCTTCAAGCCACACCATCTTTCTAGGTTTCCTACTCAGAAAGCCACACTCACCTGTTGGCCCTATCTTAAAACCTAGCAGTAGGCTTAGGCCTGCTTATTCTCACTAACACATCGTGTCACTATTGTTTTTATCTAATTTCAAGTGTTTTGTTTCACTTTGATCTTTTTCTATCCTCTGTTTTGTTGGGATTTGTTTCTTTCATTTCACATAGAGACAGTAACCTGTGAGAGCCACCAAAGAAGCTAAATAGTAGAGCGACAACCAGCAGCCCGTGTCATCACACGACCCGCTAGGCTACTGCCAGTCAAATCTCCATTTCAGGTCCTTTGTTGACCCAAGTAAACTGGCTACTGAACTGTCTGACTGTTTGCATCAGTTAGCCCCAAAATTCTCATAAACGGCACAGCCCGTATGAATATAGCTCGTTAACCGTAGAACGAACTTGCATTGGTCTTTTTGTGTGTGTGCTGTGCTTCTCTCACCGACAGTGAGTCAGGATATTCCAATCATCCAGTCCAGCAGTCCACGGGGGCCACCTCTCGACATGGTTGAAAGCAGTGACGACCTCGTTCCTGCCCAAGGATGCCAGTAACCTGCAGCACCCAGAGCAACTAGACACCGAGCTAGATGAACTGATGGCACACGATCCAACCCAAAGCGGCTACTACAAAGAACTCGCCAGGATCCTCGGAAGCCTAGTTCACATTCTCGTCGCCCAGGCACGGCTCAGCGAACGGAGGAACATCGACCTTGAACAGCAAGCAGCAACGCTTAAGTTTCAAGCTGAGGAGGCCTGGAAGGACCAGGCCCGAACCCAGAGTGAAAGTGAAAGTGAAGTGACATTCAGCCAAGTATGGTGACCCATACTCAGAATTTGTGCTCTGCATTTAACCCATCCGAAATGCACACACACAGAGCAGTGAACACACACACACACTGTGAGCACACACCCGGAGCAGTGGGCAGCCATTTATGCTGCGGCGCCCGGGGAGCAGTTGGGGGTTCGATGCCTTGCTCAAGGGCACCTAAGTCGTGGTATTGAAGGTGGAGAGAGCACTCCCCCCACCCACAATTCCTGCCGGCCCGGGACTCGAACTCACAACCTTTCGATTGGGAGTCCGACTCTCTAACCATTAGGCCACGACTTCCCTAAAAAAGAGTCGCCTTGATCAGCTCCTCCTCGAGACCCAAAACCAGCGCGAGAAAGAGGACGACACAGATCCAGAGCTACAGAAAGAAGTAGAAAGACTTCACAATGCCCTGCAAGATCTTCGCCTCGACACAGATCAAAGAGAACAGCTGGAGAGAAAAGCCCTAAAAACTCCAGCAAGATAACGCTCTCCTAAAAAGAGCAGAGACTGAACTGAAAGAAAGAGACTATAAAACCTGGGCCTGCAAAACACACTTGCAAGCGGCCCGAGCTAAAATCAATGAGCTTACTCTGCAGAGAGACGAGCTCCAAGATGAACTTGACACTGTTCACACAGAACTGAAACAATGTCACAGATTACAGAGTGGCTGGATCGGAGAAACGCACACCACAGAGTTTCTCCCGACCCGCCACTCCAACCCTTTCAGCCAAGAAATCACGGCTCAAGAAATCACCAGCCAGCTTACAAGAACACCTGTCAACAACGGAGGGGGGAAAACCCTTCCGGAGAACGCATGCCGCTAAACCCTGCAAGGCTCACCAAGAACTTGACAAGCTAGCCAGAAACATCCCTACGTTCAATCCAGATCCTGCAGGAGGACATGACGTTCACGCTTACTTACAAGACATTGACTTTCACTTGCAAACTGTCACCAACGTGACAGCTGTGAACACATTGTACCTGTTAAAAATCACGTCCAGCCGTGATGTGCATAGTTTTCTGGATAGTCAACCAGAGACTGTCAAAGCGGACTACCAGCAACTGCTACAAACTTTGATTCTTAAATTCTCTGATCCAGACTCAGACCATGGGCTCCTTATTGCTATGGACCTCAAACAGGGCCAACTTGAAAACCCACAGACTTTCTATAGTCAGCTAAGAAAAGCCTACTTCGGAGCATGCAACGAACCAGGTATGGAACAGGATCTCGACTTAAAAACTCTGTTCCTCCGAAACCTACATGCCAGTTGGAGTTTTCGTCTCAGGGTCCCGGCGTGTCCGCGTAACATGACTACACAAGAGTTATGGAACTTAGCCCACAAACTTGCACCAAGCAAAATACTCGTTATGAAAAGACTTTGAAAAACCCCAAAATCTCTGTCTCTGAGCACTGCTTGGAGTTAACCCTAGAGGGCGCCCCACAACACCACAGTCACAGACCTTTTTACAGAGAGTCAATACCGTTCCAAGCCAGCTGAGGGCAACACAATCGTGGTGGTGCTCGGCCAAAGCACCAGAATGAGCGCTCTGAAAGATTCTGGGACCGGCGACCCAAAAAGAGCCGATCCCCACCGTCCAGGACACAAAGCCCCGACAGCCGACATTGGAACCACTCTCGACATGACACTGGTAAGCTCAATCCCGAGCCCACGTCAGAAAAACACAGGGCAGCCACGTCTGATACAGCAGAGATCCTGAGGGTGCTGAAAGAGCTTCTTTACATGAAAACTCGCAAGGAAGACAAGGAAGATGAACCAGACATCTTATGTCTAAGCATAAGAACTGAAATCAACACCCTGTCTAACTGCCATCTGTATTAGCCAAGCACCCAGAACACTGCTCGTCATCCACAGACCACAGAGCTAACTGTCACATCACAAGGTGACAGCATCACCCAAGCTCCACAGCTGACAGCTGCACACCCTGAACGAGACAGCACAGGTCCTCACACCAGGTACCACAAACACAAGGTACCAGAAAATGCTGCTTTGACTACCTGCTTTCGCAGCGAGCTACACAAGACAGGTCCTAACCACCCATCGATCGTCACACCTGCCCTGATGCCAACATTCCTGGGCAGCCTTGTCGAAAAGGGGGTGGGCCGAAAAGGAGTGAGCATGGAAGACCTGATCGACACAGGATTAAACCTTACGGTGATCTCATCTCACCTTTTCAAAAGACTCCAATTTGAAGCTAAGAGACAAGATCAAACTCTTACACCTCAAACTTGTGAACTGAATGTACAGTTGTACAGCCAGAATGACATCCGGTTTGAACAGGTTGCTTATATTTACCTGACAACCGGTCCAATGAGTCTAGTACATCCTATTTATGTCTCACCAATGAACACTCATGCATTTCTCATCGGCAAAGACCTGCTAGACCCCTTTGACCCTTTACTGAACTTCAAACAGCTAAAAGACTTTGCTCAAGTGCGAAAAACCTTTTTCCCTCCAGCCACACAGGTTGTCAGAGCCAGACAGGCAGGTCACAGAGGTCACGGGAACCCCAGCAGCCAGCCATGGGTACACCACCCTAACGACAGACCAAAGCTCAAGCTCAAGGTCAAGCCTCTGCCCCTTACCCTCAATTTCCACCAGATGCGTTACGGCTCCGCTGCGTGACAGTTCCGTGTTCCGTCGTCCGTCAATACCCACCAGGTCCGTATTTGTTGCGTAACGGCTGCGGTCATGACTGACAGCTGACGTCACGATGCCCCATGTAATCTCCAAATTCTGGTGTGATCGCGCGATATGTAGTTTCTATAAACATAACTACCAAACCAGGAACAGTTTTCCATCCGAAGGAGTATAGGATAGAACTCTTTTCTTTTCTCTTTTCATTTCTTCATCCATCGTGTCAACGGGGTTAAAACTTCAACAAGCCTGTCTCCGCCCATTATGACGTTTTCAAGGTGTAGTGTAGGGAAATAGGAGCGCGGTGTATTTTATTTTGAAAATTAAACGGATCTTTTATTTTGTTTCTGGCTGTTCTGTTTTGTCACTCGACTTCCTGTCCTGCGTACTCTGCCCTGTAGTGCTGCGGAGCGCTCCGGCATCCGGCAAAAATAGAAGCTCTGCGTATCTGGTCCGGAGGGCTGCGGATCGCCGGAGTCGGAACGCAGCTGTAACGCATTCAGTGGAAATACACTCATTGACTTTAATGGAAACCTATTGACTCCGCCGCCGTGACGGAGCCGTAACGCAGCCGTTACGCATCTGGTGGAAATTGGGGGTTAGTCAACGAACAGGGTACGGTGGTACCAGCTTACACCAAAGGGGTCGCTGTTCGGCTCAACCTGCAATGTGGTCAAACCTTAAACCACACGCTGGGTTTCTTCCAATCCTCACCTGATTGTGTGGAACTCGGACACACACTTGAAGCCACACCCCCCACTGAAGTGTCATCTTGTATAGTCTACATCCTGTGCAACAACTGCACGGCAACTGACATCAACATTCCCAAGGCCTACCGGCTGGGATGGCTAGTGAGCCATGACTTTAATGACTTTGAACTTGTACTACCTGTCATTGAGCCCATTCCACCTGCACTGATACCCGAAGGGAGTACAAACAACACATTGTTCACTGCACCCTTCAAATTCATTGCCATCACATCTGTCATGTCGGTGAGCAAAGACCAGGTGTGCAGAATGGATCTGACAGATGACCAACACCTCGCAGTGTACACAGTCTCCCACCAGAACGTCAGTGAGACTGATGAAGCTGTTACAATTCTCAATACCAAACTGACGGATGACACACCGACGGAGGAGCCTTACACAGGTTTTCAATCTCAAGTGCAGCAAATTCTACAAGACGCTCATGCACTTCAGAGCGATACAGATCACCAAAGACTCAGACAAGTTCTTTATAAGCTCAAAGAATCCTGTGCCAAATACTTTTTAGACTGGTCTTACCAACCTACACACGGTGCACATACCTACGCACCCTGATGCTCCTCCCACTTCTGTCAAACAGTACAAGATTCCCATCGCCTCACACAAACCAGTGCAGGAGATCATCGAATCTATGCTGGAGAAAGGTGTCATCCATCCATGCAACAGCACCTACTCAGCCCTCATCTGGCCCGCCCTCAAAACTAACTGCGAGGGGCGACCCACCATTGACTACAGGAAACTGAATCAACAGGTGCCGCTGTCACGATGGCACAAGACCCAGCTGGAACAAGAAATGCCCCGAATCAGAGGAGCTACAATCCTCCCTTCACTTGATGTGGCCTTTGGATTCTGGACCATTCCGGTGCACCCGGAAAACCAACACAAACTGGCATTCATAATGGGCAACCGACAGTTCACCTTCAACAGGTGTCTGTTCGACTATGCCGACTCACCAGCTGAATTCAACATCTGTTTGAACAAAGCCTGTACAGACTCTAACTATGCTAGACTCAGTTTCGTGTGCCATCTTCCGTGCTGTAAACAGAATGGTTTCAAAACTGCAAACAACAAGCCAGTCAAACACCAACACCTGTTCCAACAATGTGATAACATCACAAAAACACACAATTTGACTGTGCACTGGAAGAAGGTAAAAGGAAACTCGAAGCTACCAGGTCTAGACAAGGACTTAAAAGATCAAACTGACACCCTTGCCAAAACTGGCGCACTAAACAACAGGCTGTGGTCACTCCCAACCCAACCACCCACATTCAGGGTTAAAGTGATTACACACAGCATAAGAACTTTACTAGCTAAACTGCCTACCTCAGAAACGCTTACGCTGCCTCCGTTGTCTACACAGACCAACATAGCGGACATGCGGGGTTCTGAAACCTCCATAATGACTTTGCTTTACCACCTCTCAGACCCCTCCATCCACCCTGGCACCCAGTCTACAGTCACTGACAACCAATGCCCCAGACCACTGCATGATACAAAGGACATGCTGCGTGCACAGAAAAACATTGTGGGTTGTGCACCATCTGACATCACAATGCCAGGGCTTGTAATGCCACGGAGCAAAAGGGGGAAAATGCCAATATATTTCCATGACGCATCATGTGCTGCACCATGCAGCACCAGAGCCACTGACAAGACATTGAAGCAGGCATCATGCCAGCAGCAAGATGTGGCAAAACATGGGCCAGGGCGAGCTAAACCCAGTCGCCGCCCACGAAGCAAAGAGACTGCCCTGTCCAACCAAAGACAGTCCTCGCTTGTTTCTTCCTCCCCTTTCTCTCTCTCTCTCCCTGTTATCTGTACCAGGATGCTGCTGTGGTTTGCCGTGCTGTGCTGTCAGCCAAAAAGAGGACAGCTGCCACCGAGAGAACCACTGAGACTCCTGATCACCGACGACGGAGAGAGGACTCCCTCACTCACACTGAGGCTGATGTCAAACACATGTTCAGCCAACATGAGAAAGTGACTGTTACACAAATGGAGTTAGGCGGACACCACCACCACTCCAAACAGTTCCCGGGAGCTTTGCTCAGAGCCGCTGCTGCCACCAGAACGTTTAACATTGGTATGTCCAGTGTCAATGCAGCGAACCAGACCGTAAACTCCATGAAACAGCTGTTTACTGTCTTACAGAATGACTTTACCCAGACTCAGCTGGTCACAGCGTTAACGACAGACATGCTGTGGGAGGTTAGCTCCTCCAATGACAGCCTAACCACGGGTAGAACCCCACCATACATGATACCCTTAAGCCTTGTGCTAACTGTGCTGGTTTACGCCATCACCACGCCAGCTGACCTGCTAAAAAATAAACCTGGCCAACTCTCTGAATAGCGCCATCCTACTGCACGTCAACCCCAAACAGAGAGAAGTGAATGTGCTCCTGAATCAACCCATCAGCGAGTCAAGCCAAGTCTACAGACTTAAAGACATTGTCAGTGTCAGGTTGTGGAAAAGCAACACCCACACCAAGACACACATTCCAGATATGGTGGCCTACCACGACAGCGACACACAGCTGTACCTGGCCCCAAACCTGCACATGTGTACTTTGACCAAAGACATTCATTATCTCTGCCTTAGCAAACCCTTCCTCAGACATAACACTGAAGGAATCTGCGGGTTGCAACCCCTGGTCAGCGACACACGCTGCCCTGCCGAAGCCAAGCCTCGTACACAAGTCACAGAAACACAAGCAGAGATTGTAGGTGACAGATGGCTCGTCAACACTCCTGTGCGCACAGCTACACTGACCTACGACCAGCATGACACTGCCACCCGTGTCAACCTGCTTGACCAGAGCATGTGGATTCAAGTACCGAAAGGTGTCACCCAACACATTGACATTACTCCCGTCGACACAGCCCTCCAAGCACTGTCTTGACAGCCCGTTCTGAACCCGTCATCTGCGGTCCGAGCCTGGACTGCTGTCGACACTGCACGGTGCATCTCCACTGTCATTGGTCACACCCTGACCCTTGGCGTGACCTTCATCCTATACAGGAGACTCAACAAGACGCAAACCTCTACAACCAAACTCACGACAGCCGTGGCTGGAGGTCTCCGATGGAATCCCCGGAAAGGGGGTGCCAAGTCAAAGACAAAAGCGAACCTCATCAAGCTGAATCCTCAGCTCCAGGAACCACCTGCCATCATGATCCACCTGCTACATGACCATCATGATTCACCTGTCATCTGCCCATCCTGATGATTGCCGTCCGATGATGTCCACACAGGGACTTCATCCGACGGAAAGGGGGGATGTAATGGATATGCAGGTCATCGGTTCATGGGTTCTGAGCTAATGAATCACGGTTCGTTGAATCTAAAACAATGCAAACCCAAAGTTTGTAGATTTTGAATCCAGGAATATAAACCCAACTCTTTATAAGCTAAACGCCTGGCCTGGCGCCAGCCTGGCTGGATTTAAATTATTTACGACACTGGACGAGACATTCCAAAGTCACGTGAGCAGCCTCAAAGGAGAAACGACCACATTCCTAAACACACACACACACAAACACAAACTTTTCTTTACGCTCTTTATGTAAACCCTTAATAATATGTATTTTTATTAGGTTTGTGCTTTGCATAAAATGGTTAATCCTTGTTATGTGAGGAGTATAATTTGCTAACTTATAAATTGGAAATGTTTCTCCTAATTTTAATGTTCTCAAATAAAATCATGAGTTGTAACCCTACCCCCTTAGCAGCTCGTAATACTTTATGACCTAACAAACAGGACAGGAAAAAGCCAGCTCACTGGTACCTTTTCTCAATGTATTCTAAATGTATTAAATATTGCTTTTTGGTGCATTAGATGTTTTCCATAATTAGAAATTGGAGTATCTACAATTTTATTGTGTGTTAATCTTTAAATGTGTGTAATTCTGCATATGAATATAATGTCGTGTTTCTGAAACATTGCTTTGTTGAACCTTTCAAATATACCGTGCGATTCCGCAGCAGCCCCGGAAGACACGCCTAGCTACAGGACCACGCTCACGCTGCTCACACGCACGCTGGTCTGGCGGTTGACAAAGAGACACATCAGCCCGGAAGACATGAGAGAACAAGCCCAATCACAAAGAGACCACATGCAAGTATCATTCTCTATGGAGATTTAAATGCTGCTTAAAGTTTGTCTATTACCTTTTCAAGGTGATTTGATTCGTTTGATTCGTCTTTCAAGGGTTACTGTCTGTGAGTTTGCATAACTGAGCGCGTGATTCTGTGATCACGCCTATTCTCTCATTCATCCTCTCTCACTCATTCTCTCTCTCTCTCTCTCTCTCTCTCTCTCTCTCTCTCTCCCTCACCCTCATTTGGATTCCGTTATGTCTTGTACAAAGTGTACTGTCTATATTGTCGTACGCGTATTTACCCTGTGTGATTTGTAGTTTGATGTATTATTAGTTCAATTATTAAAAACCAATATATATTCATGATTGCCTCTGTCTAAGCCTCACATTACGAGTCAATGAAATGTCTGATCTTTAGCTACAAGCTCTTTCCTTTTAGTAACCTAAATTTCATAATGATAGGATAATGTTTTCATGGCCAGAGAATATTTTTCCTTGAATTATAAGAAGTGATAACTCTATTGAAAGTTAAGTTAATCTTACGACCGTTTGCTGGACAAACGACTGTTTGATTTGCGGTAATTTACAGTAAGAGATATCACTATAATTGATATGAAGAATGGAATATTGACATATTAATGAGTAAATTACAGTGCCCTGTAATGAGTTATTGATATATACAATTGACCTATTTTTCATCTTCAATAAATGTAATGTAACTGTCATATGAGATATATATTAATCATATTTCTGATTAATTATTAAAATTCCCTATATATCATTTGAGTTAATTATAATGTACAACCCAGTGCGGCTACACTTTAACACTCTGGCATGTTGTTGGTGCTGTTTATACATTACAAGCAAAAAAAAAAATGTATTATCGGATTAACCGAGAAAAAACCTGGGAATGAATCCTTGGCCAGAGACACAACATCTGCATTTCTTCAGTCATATGAAGTATTCTAATTTGTTGATTGTGAATTGGTGGGTTTTTGTTAAATGTGAGCCAAAATCATCACAATTGTCAGTCTGTGTTGTTACTTTCCCCTTTCCCAGTCTAGGGTTGGGAGTGGGAGTAACAGGTTAACTAAAACGTATAAAGGAATAAATAATAATAAATAAAAAAAACGTGGAGGAATCACCTCAGTCCTCTGCTCCAGAATATGCAACCACCACTTAGTTTGACCATTTAAGTAATTTATTTAGAAAGGGAAGCAATAAATGTCTTCAGTACAGGGCCTGGCCAAAACAACAAACAAAACAGCAGCTGACTAACAGGAGAAGTACTAAATGATCTATCCAAGTAAAAGAAAATAAATCAACAACAAAAGCTTTCCTCAACTCCCTCACTAACCAAAAACAGGAGTACAAAATCAAATGGCACCCTCTCCCTACAGCTTCCAAAAACTAAACATAAATCAAATAAAGTAAGTTACAATACCTCTTAATACCTTAACAAAAATGAAAATAGAAAATAAATGTGATTCACTCTGTGGCTTCAACACACCACTTGTACACAGGAATACAATTCACTTTCAGGTCTAATCACCTGACAGAGAGAGAGAGAGAGAACACACACACACACACACACACACGGGATACATGACCACACCCCAAAGGGTGGGGAAAACATACCTCAACAACTAAAAACATACATCCTAGGGATGTAACAGTGTGCATTGAATTTTTTTATACATGAGTTTCACAATTTGAGTTGAATTACTGAAATAAATGAACTTTGTTACACGGACCTAACTGTGATGACAAGTTTAATTAAACTGGTCCCAGATGAATCACAGACCAGGCCCCATTTACACTGCATGGTTCAAGTGACCCAATTCCGATTTTTTTCCTCTAATGTGGCACAGATCGGTGATATGACCGGTGAACGTGTAAATCAGGAAAAAACTGCATGGATTCTGATGTTCTCAGGTGTTTTTTTTTTTTGGACAGTCAAGAATTTATGTTAGCACAGAAAATATTTGTATTTTCTTATGATAAATTTTAACATTGGCTGCATATCAAGTTATTACTTGTCAGAGCTGTTGAAGCCGGATATTCACATCATTCCATGCGGCATTCTTCTACATTACAAATAAAACAAGATAAAATCAACATATGTGCAAATATATTGGATGAAGCCCCTGTACATGAAATAATAGATATCTACCCTAATTGTAGACTTTTTAAGGAAATTTATCCTGCTTGTTTTTTGTCTGACTTTGAAGCATACTGCTTTACAGGATGCCATGTAATTACCTATTGGAGCTACAGTATTGACAATGAGCATTTCAAACATAAGTTTTATCCTTTCATTTAAAGTTGAAAACATCACAGAAGTATCAAATAAACTAAGGTCAATTTCCGCCTTTCCACTACCCCTGATATTTCAATATGACTGTCGCATTTCGCCCATAGTGACATTTGCACAGGCTATTTAAATTGGTTGTGAAGGAACCATTACCCTCGGCTTATTCACTTGCCTTTATTAAAATTATAATTTTAATGAATAATAAATGTTGTCTATGAATATATCCACGCAAAACAAATGACCCCCAAAATAAAAACATAGTAGGTTTAAAGGGATTAATCGATGTAAATAATGATCTAATAATCCTAAAATAATTATTTCTGCCATATTCACAGATGGGGTTGGATGTTTGCATTGGGTCCCCTATCTGATCAGGGCATTTGGAATTGTCCTAACCTTCCCCCTGTTACGGCGCCCCTGGTTTTTACATGATAAAGTGGAAAAATTAAATATATTGGTAAGTCTAACCTTGTGCTCACAGTTTAGATTAGAATGCATCACATCTGGTCAAGCAGTTGCATACAGCCTAGCTGCAGAAGTACAAATATTTTAACACATCCAAAGTTCAAATCTGAAATTTGTCCATTTGCATTTGATTGGATCTCCATACAGCTCCTGCAACTAATCTCCAGTGGAAATGAATGACTTCCATTATGTTTCTTAGCAGAGATAAGCTGTCTTTCCTTTGTCACCGACATTTGGATATGATTGTCCCATTTCTCCCCCTAGTGGCAGTCTCACAGAACTTTCAAAGTGATCGTGAAACATCTGTTACCCTCGGCTTAGTTTGTAGAGATTTTGGTGTAACCCTCCTAGAGAGGTAAAAGAATATAGTGATGGGTACTCATGTCACTGATGATGTTGTGATTTTTGGATCACACTTAATGTGCGGTTACATTGGTCGCCGTGATTTTGCCAAGTAAGATATGTTCCTGGATCAGTATCTTTTGATGATCCTGAATCAACATTATTGTCCAAAAACATAGACTTAACCCAATCTCTACCCCTAAACCTAAGCCTACCTATAATTTATTCCTAATATCAGTAGGAAATTATAGCTGGTTAACAAGGCTGTAGAAGAACCTAATCCTGATTGTAAGCTTAAAAACAGATATTTTTTGAAAAGTTCTCAATTCTGATTGGTTGATTGGAATGTTGTTCCAGGATCAACAAGGATGTTGATTCGGGAACATGTTGTACTTGGTCAAATCACGCTCACAGGTTACATTAGATGTGAAACATGAGTGGGATATCTAACTTTTAGAGCCTCTTACTGAATAAAAAGACAATAAAAACTTGTGTAATAAAATAAATTGTATTAACAAAAGATAGACAAGAGTAATCAACAGCTACTATCCATTTCAACAGTCTTGAACATGAAGTGCTGTATAAGATGCTGATCTCCTGGAGCACCAAATGGTCATAAAATCTGGATCAGATGAGTCCCTGAAGTAGGTGCAGAAAGTCCTTAATCTGGAACACACAGATATGTTTTTGCTCGCCAGAGCTTAACCTTTGTGCAGTGTCTGCATGTCTTCTGTCTCCCCAGCCCAAAGGCTCAGAAACAGAACATGGTCAGTCTCTGCTTTTGTCTCTCTAGGAGACTCAGGATGTGCTGCATCTGTTGTCTTACTACACAAAGATTTTGAACATACAGTAGTGTGTGTCTTTCCACACAGGCTGGAGGCTTAGAATGTGGTTTTATCTGGAGACTTTACGTCTTACCCTCATGGGCCAGAAACTCAGACCTCTGCGTTTCTGTTACTGTCGCACCTTCACAGGCTGGAGACTCAGAAGAAAGTTGTGTCAATTATTGTCTCTCCTCTTACAGGACTGAGACTCAGAAAGTTGACAGTATCTATTATGTCTCCTACCACACATGCTGGAAATTCAGAATGATGATGATCTGCTATTGCCTCATACCACACTGGTCAGAGACTGCTGTTTCCATCAAAGCAAGGGGAATACAGTTTGGCCCACCCTTATTTCCTACTGTGGAACTTACAGTATTTGCATATTCCAAACACACATTTAGAAAAGTGTAATTTGCTCACTGCTCTCCATTGGAAATTAATGACACGTGGTCTGTCATCTTAATGAGGCATCTCATCCAGCCTGGACCAATGTTCCCTATAATTTGTTTTCTTGATGAGAAAAACTTTTCTCTATTGGGCAGACATTTTGGCCACCTGAAAAAACATTCTTTATACAAGAACCGTACAGCACACACACACAAAGTCTATACATTTTAACTTTAATTTGCTATTTATATTTTATCTGACCCCTGATGTACCTAAATGATGCACATTTTAGGTTACCTGAGAAAACATCATCTGCTATTTCCAACACTTACAAGCCATTATTCTTTAAAGCAGTAGTTTTCCCCTGATGAGTATATCCCAGTATATCCCCTGATGAGGCAGCTGAGTTGCGTTGCAACACAGATCTTGCCCTCTGTGTATGGAATTACATTTGTTTCAATAATAATGAACGAAACATTATAAAACTGAACGTAACTTTTTTAGAAAATATCAAAAATATGCCATTACAAAAGAAGAAAAAAACAATGAATACGAAAAAAAATGAACTCACTAGGACAAATTTAACAGGCTTTTCAAATATATTTCATTTTTTGTTAATGTTTTTCAAAGATTCGTTTTCGTTAATCGTGGATTCTGAATTCATTGCCACAGATTTCGCTTACGTTTCGCAGTTTTTCGTTTGGTGTTTTGAAACAAACCTCTCGTGGGGGCGGGCTTAACAGTGATCTACTCTGATTGGATAGTGAGATTTTCATGGACAGGTGCTCTCTGACCAGGCAGTACAGACGCCACCCAGTGGCGCGCATATTGGAAAGCTCTCGCGATGATTAAATCTGGTCTCTACTACAAAAAAATTATTTTTCACAGTCAATGTGAAAGATATTTATTTTAAGCTCATACACAGGTTCTACCCTGTAAAGAAGTGTATACAAAGATTTAAATATGACATTGATCTTACATGCTCTTTTTGTTCGAGTTCTGAAGAAACTGTACACTTATTTTGGTCATGTCACTACACTCAGAAACTTTGGGATGATATTGGTGTGTTTGTCAAGTGTAAGATTTTGCCAGGCTTCTCAGTACATATGAAAAACATTATATTTGGGTATTATGACTCTGACCCCACAAACGAAAATAACAGTTTTGTTATTAATTAAAAAATTCCTAAACAAATTTCACATTCACAAATGCAAATTCTCCAACTGTAAACCTGTCTTCTCTGTTTTCCTAAAAGAAATGGAAAACTATTTTCATGTAATCTCAGTGTCTAATAAGAAAGCTATAAGGACTGTTAGATTTGCTCTGCCTTTGATCTCCTTGTTTAATTTTGTTTAGATTTTGGCCCTCTTTTTTTTTTTTTTTTTTTTTGTGGTGGGTATTATGTGATGTATGTTTATACCTTTGTATGTTTTGTTCTCTGCATTAATAAAAAAAAATTACAAAAACAACTCTAGCGGTGATTTGTATGCAATACGTAGTGCCTTGTGTAACACAAGCTTACTTCAGGCTGTCTTGAAGGACAAGAGCTCATCTTTACAGACTGAGACGATCGAAGGTCAAATATTATTTACATATTTAGTAATACAAATCACAATTACGAGAGCTTTCCAATATGCCTGCCACTGGGTGGTGTCTCTACTTCCCAGTCAGAGAGCACCTGTCCATCAAAAGCTCACTATCCAATCAGAGTAGATCACTGTAAAGCCCGCCTCCACGAGAGGTTTGTGTCAAAACACCAAACGAAAAACTGCGAAACGTAAGCGAAACCTGTTGCAATTAATTCAGAATCCACGATTAGTGAAAAAACTAATCTTTGAAAAACATTAACAAAGAATGAAGTATATTTGAAGAGCCTGTTAAATTTGTGCGACTGAGTTCATTTTTTTCGTTTTCATTGTTTTTTTCTTCTTTTGTAATGGCATATTTTTTATATTTTCTGAAAAAGTTACATTCAGTTTTATAAGGTTTCGTTCATTATTATTGAAACAAATGTAATTCCATATCTGTGCAGCTAAGAAGGCCGCCACTGCCATTGGCAGATCCATAATAATGGCAGACATGGTGGTTACGTAAAGACATCTGTGGGTGAATCTGGTTGATATCGGGTCGAATAAGAAAGGCTTTCTTCTTGATGCGCCAGTTTCCCCTTCTGAGCTTTTCAATACTTCCATCGAGACAGTGTTCGTGAGGTTTAAGGGGGCCAAGACGTGCTCGGCTGCCTTTCATTCCACAAAGGTCCAGGCTTCGGACTTCGCGTTAGCCATGGTTGGTGAGTACAATCCATTTTTATTTACTTTGCTAGTTCTCGTGTTTTTAATGCTAGCCTTTCCATTAAGTGGTATCACCATATCGCCGTGATGTTATGCAAAACATTTTGTTTTACATGAATATTGAAATGCAAATGAAGTACATAATAAATATTCATTTGCCATTCACATATGTAGTAAATACAGAAACATTTGATTTTGTGTCGAATGAGAGACCCAACGTTGGTTTCAGTTTCATTTGAACCTAAATTATTTCGTTTTGGCTTGTCGTTTATGTTGCAATAATTTCTTATATTTTAATATAATAATATATATAATATATTTTCTTTTCTATATACTGTTAACTGAAATGATTTGTTGTGGAGTGAGAGGAAATAAAATAGCCTACCCTGCTAACAACATTACGTAACTGTTATGTAACTGCAATGTAATCTGGTGACCAAAGTTCCCTTTCACCGTATGGGAATACCTCTCGGTGTGACGAATGTCTGAAGCCCTATACCATCCCGCCAATCCTATTGGCCAAATAGCGCTTGGCACCGCCCTACGCATGCGTAAGCATCGTATACCTGAGTGTCGCGCTATTTTGCTCAGATTTCATTTCCTTCAGGAAAGCGAATCATCTGTGCCCTAAGGAAAGCATCTCGCGTTCTCAGCGGTTTTTTCTTCGAGCAGTGTTCAACTCCTCTAAACATGTTCTCTCCCTGATAGCCTGCGGCTACAGTTCTGCGCTCTGGAGTGTATTTTCTATAGGTCGCCTCGCGTCTAACCCCCACCGTTATGCTTTTGCGGTCGCCAAGGTGCCACACGAGGTGGTGGTTTGGGGCGATGTGTGCGGCTTGGACTATGAATACAGTGATGCGCTTGAGTTTTTTCCACTTTGCTCACTCTCCCCCACTCGAGTGTGTTAATCAGCAGATTTGCTTTTACAAACTATGTTTGTCCACCGCGGCTTCGGACTCAGAGTAGGCTCTGGCCGCCACATGCGGTTCTCTCCCTCCGAGCGGACAGGAGAAACGCGCCTCCCCTTCCTCAGTGAGCTGTTGAATGTGGTTACCCGCGTGGTGGATAAACTACCCCCCCCGTGAGCCGCTAGCCTTCTTCACGGACCTCCACCAAGAGGTTTCGAGGTCCTGGAAGCAGCTTTAATCAGCGCACGTCACGAACGCCGCGGGTTTCGCCACCATTGCTGACATGGCGGACTGCTGTTATACAGCGATGCCGCTGGTGGACGAACTCTCTAGCCGAACGGATCGCGCCGAACTCGGCCGCGGCCTAAAGTCTCGTCGAAGGCATGTCGAGTCGCGTCTAATCTCGGCAAATTTACTTCACTTTATGCCGGTTCTTAACGAGAAAGATATTACAACCGGAGTCTGTGAAAAAGCTGCGGGGGGGAAACAGATTTGGCGCTAAGTGCTACCAAACATACTGCCCGTGCAGTGAACCATTCTATGATGGGGATGTTAACGGTCGAGCGCCACCTTGGCAAATCTCGCCGACATTACAAAAACCTGAGTTGGACGGCAAAACCCCCTCGTCCTCTATCCCCTTAGAGCAGTTCCTATACTTCGGCTGTTCATCAGGGACTGTGCCCTCCACTAGAGAGTGCTGTTGGACTGCTTATGCCATCCAACCCTCTCACTGCAGTCCCCACACTCTAACATTGACTGTCTCGCAGCAAAGGCACCTCGAGCATCATTGGATTGAGCTACCACTTGAGCGCCCCCTCAGACACTCTGCACAATCCAGCCTTCAGAGTTTGAGGGACGGCACAAGAGGCTGACAAAGATGGCCAGTTTATGATGGCTCACACAGCTGCCGCGTTCTCGCTAGCGGCGTGGCCCGATGTTTATCTTGTTGGATTAAATCCTGCAGTGGATACACTTCAGGATTATACACAACGAAACGCAGCGACTTTGACACATGCGCTTCCCTTCCTGTTCGTCAGGGACTGTGCCCTCCATTAGAGAGCGCTGTTGGACCGCTAATGCACATCCAACCCTATCACTGCAGTCCCCATTGTAACCCGGGTGATCCAGACTACAAGAGTTAAAAGATATGTAAAAAAAAAATAAAAAAATTAAAAACGAGAATAAGAGAGAAAAGCGAGTGCTTAGGAAGAGAGTGTTTCGTCCTATCATTGATCGCACTGCATTGATTGACACTCCAACGAGCCAATGGTAGCAGCGCACCGAGATGGCACCGGTGACACTGCCACTCTCAGAGACATCAAAAGAGAGCGAGTGAGTCAGACGAAGCATGTGCACCGAGTGATTCCTAGATACTCCGCGTAAAAGATCGTTATTGATAGAGAAAACTTGAATGCAATCAAAAGATTACATCTCTGAGCGAACTTTGAAGAGCTGACACTGAATTGAGAAGAGAGTGAGGCCGCTAATAAAGGCCAAATGCACATACACGGAGCACCAAAGCATCGCAAATTATCTTCTTAATTCTCTTCTGTGAAATTCTTGCCTTGGTGAGTTGTTTTGTTTATATATATTGATTTGACGGTCTACGAGAAAACTTGAGGTCTCAACGGCAAATCAGTAATGTGATATTAGCGTTCAAATAGGCTGCTTATGCATAGTGTGTGAGCTAGTGCTAATTTGCATGTTGGGCTAAAGCTAATCACATGTGAAGATGCAAACGAGTCAATGAAGAGTTACAATGTTCTGTTTAAGTGTCAGGATATCGAGTTAATATGTTGTTGAAGTGTATACATGATGTTTGTTGATGAAAGTGTTTAAATTGAAGATTAATTATTGTTCTGTCTTGTGTTTTGCAAGGCTGGGTTTTTTTTTCATTTCATGTGTTTTACTGAGAAACTGATCACCTTCCTGGACACGTGAGACGCATATGAGCGTATGTAAATGGCGAGCCACCCACGGAAACAATTTGCTTGTTGAACTTGATCTTGAATTCATCTGAACTGGTATGAGAATTCTTTTCCCTTTTTGTTTTTGGACAAACAGGACTGAGATTTAGTTTTTGCACTTTTTTCCCCTTGAACATTGAATAGAGACATTTCGAACGATTCTAAAGAGTCAACAAGTCTTTTGATTGGAGTCATTCGATTCTGAACTGAACGATTCTAAAGAGTCAACCAGTCTTTTGATTTGAGTCATCTGATTGTGAACTGACATTAACTGAATCATATCCAGTGTATCTTAACTATTTGATCCATTCGACTGAAAATACTGTTACATTCTGAAGGGAAAGAGTAAATCTGAATTATTGAGTTGTAATATTTTGTCCTGAAAACATTGTTTTTTTATTTTATTTTATTTGGGTTATAAACAAACAGACTCCGTGGAGTTTTCCAATAAGTTTATTTTATTTCATTTTCATACAAAGTATATGTATAATTGTTCTCAATTGGGTTGATCTGTTTGAGTTGATGAGTCCAGCTTCCTAAATTTCAAACAAAGGAGAATTGATTATATGTATTGTCATACATTGAATGTTGTGAAATTACAATATTGAGATTTACATACTCCAGACAAACTGCAATTCAGAAAAATTCAAGTGAATGCAAGATTCCTACCAGTAAACAAAACTCTTGGTTTTCACCTACCTGCTGTGTTGCTCTCCTCTCTCCAGTAGCCGCACCTTACCTTCTGATCAGTTGGCCCATATCTTACCATATTGAACCCTATGCCAGTGTGACACATCAGACTTTACACGTGTTAGACACTACACTTTGGCGAGCCAGCCAGGAGAGAGGGCGCAGCAGTTACTGAGGTGAATAATCATTAAAATAAGCACATACAGTGAACTAGACAAAAATGGATGTTGTGGAACGAGAAAATGTCAATGTACAAAATGCAGTGATTGTTAGTGGCATAACATTAACTGAACTGGATGAAGCTCTAGAAACACATCTGCAGAAGTTCGGCTCTATTCGACAAAATTTATTAATTGATGACCCACGCTCAGAGTTTCATCGTAATGCTGTAATAGAGTTCTCACACAATTCTGCTATGTCCAATCTTGAGCCTCAGCTACCCCTAACCATCATAAGTCCCATTGATGCAGACAAAGTGTTCCACGTGCGCACACTGAGTAGCGTGTAAACTCCTACTGCTAGTAGCGCCACCACAAGTTACTTGGAGAAACTGCAGGCAATAGCAAATTCTAATGGAGAATCCCTTCAGGATGTGCTCCAAAGAGAGTTGAATAAGATGAGTAAAATTAGAACTTCAGTTGATGCGTCACCTAGAACAGAGCCTGAGACAGAGCACCGCCCTTGTAAATCAAGCTTTGTGATGCATGCCACCACTAGCACTCCTCAGCACTCAGGAAGCAAATCACCACCGCAACAGAGAACAGAGTTTGCTGCAGAGATACTGACTCACCCTCAGAAAAAGAACGAACCCAAAAACCCAGCCAAGGAAGCCATGGGTGCTGCATCACAACAATGCTCAGGGGATCTTGATGACAGCACTACTGAGACTTTATCATTGAAATTGCATATGACTGCTGTACACCCACCAGGTATCCAGAAGGTGGTGATGGAACACGTTGTAAGAACGAATGACTCCCTGTCTCCACACACTGCCCCGTTTCGCTTAAGAGCCTTTTCTGGAAGGAGCCCCCGTCCAAGCAATGAGCCTGATTTCGACACCTGGCGAGCAAGTGTTGACTACCTGTTGAATGATTCATCCCTTCCCAAGTCGCACAAGATGCGCAAAATTCTAGATAGCCTGTTACCACCTGCTTCAGATATCATTAAACATGTGAACCCATTTGCCCCATCGTCAGAGTGCCTTAAGCTGCTGGAGTCTGTCTACGATTCAGTAGAGGACGGAGACGAATTATTAGCTAAATTTATAAGTTCTCTTCAGAATCCTGGCGAAAAGCCGTCAGCTTACCTTCACAGACTTCATGTCGTTCTGAGCACTACTATCAGACGGGGTGGAGTTTCAGAAAATGAACGAAACCAATGTCTGTTAAAGCAGTTCTGCCGTGGCTGCTGGGACAATACCCTGATCGCTGACTTGCAGCTCGAAAAAAGAAAATCAGACCCACCTCCTTTTGCTGAATTAGCAATACTTATCCGTACAGCTGAAGAAAAGCAAACATCAAAGGAGGAAAGAATGAGGAAGCATCTGGGTATGAGTAAGCACCCATCAGTTCCCCTCAAACTGCGTACAGCAGCACACCAACAGTCTGCTTATTGCAGCACATCAGAAGAAGACACTGATTCCCCAGCTCTTGCTGCTCCCAAGCCGAAAGCCTCTAAGCATAAGAGTAAAGTGCAACTCCCTGAAATGGCGAAAGAGATTGCAGCTCTCCAAAGCCAAGTTGCAGCCATTAAAACAGCTACTCATCAGGAAGTTAGAGAGCAAGCAGGGATGAGTGATCTTCAGGAACTAAAAGTACAGATAGCAGTGCTTAACCCTTTGAAGTCGATTAACGCGGATACGCGTTTTGAGTCATTTTCTCCTGATAACCCCAAAAAGAACTTAAATTACACTTTCAGTTTTAATCGTACAGATAAGAGCAATACATCAATCGAATCTGTAAAGGGTCTTAATAAAGATAACAAACAAGGTGTGCTGTCTGCAGTTTTTGTCTGCGCTGATCTTCACTTACAAACACGTCATTAAAATGAACTGTAACTCCGTGAATACTCAACGGAGAGACATGAGAGAGATATCTATATAAAGCCTGGCATGTCTACTTTTAAACTAAACAAGTGCCGCCGAAAACAGATATTCTGTGATAAAGTAATCCATATGAAAACAACGCGATGTCTGTTTTTCACGTCTCACTTCATTATATCTAATGTGACCACGCCCCCGCGCTGAATGCGCTATTCAGATTCAAACTGAAGCGTGCGGCTTGAATACGCCCATAACAGAAAAAAAAGCAGC
The DNA here is from genome assembly GCF_963082965.1 of Carassius carassius. Classification (NCBI taxonomy): domain Eukaryota; kingdom Metazoa; phylum Chordata; class Actinopteri; order Cypriniformes; family Cyprinidae; genus Carassius; species Carassius carassius. The sequence goes on along the minus strand of NC_081759.1, from coordinate 10,738,642 downwards.
GAGACTGTTCTTCAAGTTTTTATTTTACTGTTTGCTTCGCGATGAGAGGAATAAGACATAATTCACCCCAAAAAGATGTGATGTGGTTGAGGATTTGAGAAATGGATTTCCTCAGAAAAAAAGAATGAAGCACTTTATTCAGCAGAGATCATAAACTTGAGTAAGTCTCTTTTTATTTATTTGTACTAGTTTTCACATAACGTGTAAACATTTTACTAGTTAGACTTTTTCCAAATACTTTTTCCAAACTATAATTCCTGACTAAATGTATAATCAAGTGAAACATTATGAAGTTTCAATAACAATATAGCCTACAGTACTATACCATTCAAAAGCTTGATGTAAATAATATAAATGTAACAAATAGATAACTGTAACAAATGTAAAAACAATGCAGTTCTTTCAATTTAGTCCCCCAAAAAAACCTGAAAAATATTCTCAGCTCTTTTCAACATTAATAATAATAATAATGATGATAATAATAAATGGTTTTTTTTGGTAGAAAATAAGATTGTTAAAAGGATTTCTGAAGGATTGTGTGACTGGAGTAAGGATGCCAAAAAAATAGTTTGAAAGTAAGCTTTGATTGTTCCTGATAAACTGTTTAACTGCTCCCCCAAGTGGATTTTAAATTATGTTGTGGGATAATTAAATATATTCTTAATAAACTACAAAACATAAAATTATATAGATTTATTTTGTCCTCACATTCTTTCTTGTAACTCCTTCCTCTCAGTGGCACAGATGACTGAATGGCTCATTATGCAGCTCATTATGCAGGCCTTTGTCTTCTCAGGTGTAAATCACAATGATATTCATGGTAGTTGACGCCGACTTTTACCAACAAAAAGTGTCTTAGAAAATTTAAATCAATATATTGTTTTCTGTAAGTGAGTAAACAAGATGATTTTCACATAATTTAGAAAGAAAAATTCTAGGCTACAAGCTCCAGTTCTCAAAAATCCCGGGAACCATTGTTCTTTATGTGTTTTTTTTGCCTTATTCAAGTGTTTTAATTTTAGTTTTTCACTCACCACGCATAACATTTTTTTTTCTCAAAAATACAATCATGTACATGCATGCATTTCACATATTATTATAGCCCAGTTTGTGCTGATTACAGTGAGATTAGACTTTACCCATTTAGATATTTATAAGAAACAGGGCATGACAAAACTTCTCCAGGCCCCAAAAATACCCTTAGACTCCAGAGGGTTAAAGTCCAAGTTGCTGCTTCTGGAGCACAGAGATACCAGTCTGAAAGATCCCTCAGTCAGAGAGAGAACCTGAGTATACCTGGTGCCGGGGAAAACAGCAAAGACAAACATGCAAGACCAAAGCACACAGAGATTAGGACCAATCGGCCTCGACCATGGTATTGTTTCAGTTGTGGAGAAGACGGCCATCTAGCCATCAAGTGTGAAAGCCCCCCAAATCCACCTAGAGTAGAAGAAAAGAGAAGGAAGCTGAGAGAAAGACAGGCTGAGTGGGATCTCCAACAAGGACTTGCTAAAGAGTCTTTAAATTAAAGTCAGTCTCTGTCACAGGGCTGACGGGGACTGAGAAAAACGAACAATGCCCTAAGCATCGACGAGTGTTTGACAAGCAGGCCAACACTAGAAGCTCCTTCAAGTTACCAGCTGGACTGGTAGGAACGAAATGCACTGCAAAAATTAAAGTTGAAGGGAAGAAAGTGAGTTGCTTGTTGGACACAGGATCTCAGATAACGACAATTCCCCTGTCTTTCTACGACAGGCACTTGTCGCAGCACCCCATGCAACCGTTGAACCACCTGTTAGAGGTTGAAGGTGCAAATGGACAGGCCGTTCCCTACCTGGGATATGTTGAATTAACTCTGAAGTTTCCTCAGGAGTTCCTAGGAATTAAAGCTGAAGTTCCAACATTAGTCCTAGTGGTTCCAGATCTGACATATGCACCCCAAATCCTCATTGGCACCAACACATTGGACGTCCTTTATGCTGATCATGCAAAAGCGACCATGCCCCAAGTTAAGTCACATTACCATGGATATCGAGCTGTGATAAGAGTCCTCGAAGCAAGACGACGACAAGCTAGTGCGAGTGTCCTGGGCCAAGTAAAAGTGAAGGGATGTACGCCCGAAGTTGTAACAGCTGGAAGCACAGTGAATCTAAACGGATGTGTCAACATCACTGGGCCACTGTCAGAGACTTTAGTGACAGTGGAGCCATCAGCATCATCCTCTTTGCCTGGTGGACTGCTAGTAGCTAGTTGTTTGCATTCCCTACCTGCGAAGCACAATGTCCAGATAACGGTAGTCCTTAAGAACGAGACCCAAGTAGATTTAACAATACCTCCTAGAGCTGTGTTGGCTGAAGTGCACACTGTCCAAAGTGTGTTTGAGGGAAGAAACCCCGTGAGTACTTCTGTGTGCAAAGATGCAAGTCCTGCACAAGTTAAGATTGTCCCTGACTTTGGTGATTCTCTATTATCAAGTGAATGGAAGGAAAGAATAACTGATTTAGTGAAGTCCATGCCAGATGTATTCGCACTACATGATTTAGATTACGGCCACACTGACAAGGTAAAACACCACATCAATCTCAGTGACAATACGCCCCATAAGCAGAGGGCCAGGCCTATTCATCCCCAAGATGTCGATGCAGTAAGAAGGCATCTCAAAGAACTTCTCGACACAGGTGTCATCAGAGAATGGGAGTCTCCCTTTGCCTCTCCAATAGTAGTGGTAAAGAAGAAGAACAATGATGTACGTCTCTGCATTGATTTTAGGAAGTTGAATTCACAGACTATAAAAGATGCGTATGCTCTGCCAAATTTGGAAGAAGCCTTCTCAGTTCTGTCTGGCTCCAAATAGTTTTCAGTCCTTGACTTAAAGTCAGGCTTCTATCAGATCAAGATGGAAGAGGCTTATAAACAGAAAACAGCATTCGTCTGTACTTTGGGGTTTTATGAATTCAACCAAATGCCACAAGGGGTCACAAATGCGCCAAGTTCCTTTCAAAGACTAATGGAGCGGTGCATGGGTGATCTTAACAGGAGAGAAGTATTGGTTTTCATTGATGACCTTGTAGTCTTCTCTAAAACGTTAGAGGAGCACGAAGCCAGACTCCTGCAAGTCTTAAAGCGTCTGAGAGAGTACAGACTAAAACTTTCCCCCACTAAATGTAAATTCTTCCAAACATCGGTATGATACCTAGGCCATATAGTATCTCAGAATGGAGTCGAGACAGATCCAGCCAAGATTGAAGCCCTCAAGACCTGGCCAAGGCCCAGAAACCTCAAAGAGCTCAAATCCTCTCTCGGATTTGCGGGCTACTACAGGAGGTTCGTCCAAGACTTCTCTAAGATGACAAGACCTCTTAATGACCTTACAATTGGATATCCCCCTCTGCAGAAAAATCAGAGATGAGACCAAAAGAAGAGTATACAGTACTGGGATCCTAAAGAGCAGTTCGGGGACAGATGGACCCAGGAATGCCAGCGGTCATTCGACACCATCATTGAAAAGCTGACTTCAGCTCCAGTCCTCGGATTTGCTGATCCTAGCCTTCCCTATGTGTTGACAACGGATGCGAGTACCACTGGACTTGGAGCTGCCCTTTATCAGGAGCAGGAGGGCCGAATGAGAGTAATTGCTTTCACGAGTAGAGGACTAACCAAAAGCGAAACAAAATATCCCGCACACAAATTGGAGTTTCTCGCGCTTAAGTGGGCGGTCACATCAAAATTCAATGACTATCTGTATGGAGGAGAGTTTACTGTAATAACAGACAGCAATCCACTCACTTATATCTTAACAACTGCTTGATCCGACCAGCTATAGGTGGCTGTCCAGCCTGTCGACATTTAATTTCAAGATCCAATATCGTGCAGGCAAGCGGAATCTAGATGCAGATGGACTCTCAAGACGTCCTCATGAAAGGCCTGTGGATGACTTTGTCTCCCAAAAGGAGTGCGAAAGAATCAAGCAATATACTCTTCATCATTTGGCAGAGTCTGGACAGCCAACAATCCTGCCAGCAGCAGTGAAAGCCCTCTGTGAAAGACACCAAGTATATCAGAGCTGTGATGTTTCTGACCTGTCATGTTTCCAACCTACGGTGTTTGAATCACTGTCCCTCAGTACTCGTGCGGTACCTCAAGAATTTCAGCAAGAGGACGCTCATGGTCTTCCGGTTCTTCCCCGAATGTCTGAAGAGGCGCTGAAGGAATGCCAAAGAGCTGATCCAGAACTCAAAGAAATTATTAAACATCTTGATTCTGGGAGGAAACCAGATGGCAAAGTAGAGCCTGTAGAGGTAACCTTATGGCTAAGAGAGTGGAACAGATTGGAGTTCAAGAATGGAGTTTTATTTAGGAGGAAGCAAGATCGGGGAGGTGTGCTGTATCAGTTGGTGATACCTGTGGACCTCCGGGAAAAGGCGTTACGAGCCCTGCACAATGACATGGGCCATCTCGGAATCGAGAGGACCTTGGACCTGGCTAGGTCCCGGTTTTACTGGCCAAAGATGGCGATGGCCGTGGAGGAGAAAATAAAGACCTGTGAGCGCTGTGTGAAGCGAAAGACCCCTCCTGAGCGAGCAGCACCCCTGGTGAACATAATCACAAGCAGACCCCTCAAGCTAGTCTGCATGGACTTTCTGTCGCTTGAACCTGATCGGAGTAATACGAAGGATATTCTAGTAATCAAAGATCATTTCACCAGGTATGCTGTAGCAATACCCACCAGAAACCAGAAGGCTGAAACTGTTGCAAAATGCTTGTGGGATAACTTCCTAGTCCATTACGGGTTTCCTGAGAAACTCCACAGTGATCAGGGGCCCGACTTCAAGTCGAAGCTGATCAAGGAACTGTGTAGCATTGCAGGAATCCGTAAGGTGAGGACGACACCTTACCATCCCCGTGGCAACCCTGTGGAGCGCTTTAACAGGACGCTGCTTCAGATGTTAGGGACCCTGGATGACAAAGGAAAGACCTGCTGGAAGGACTTTGTGAAACCGTTAGTCCACGCATATAATTGCACTCGTAATGACTCGACAGGATTCTCACCTTACGAGCTGATGTTTGGGAGGCAGCCCGGCTACCCATCGATCTGGCCTTCGGTTTACCTGCTGACAAGTCATTGCAATCTCACTCAAGTTATGTCAGGAATTTGAAGGATCGCCTGCAGGAGAGCTACAGGGTAGCAAGTGAGAACGCTTCAAAAGTGGCAGGACGTAATAAGAAGAGGTTTGACGAGCGAGTGGTCATTTCATCCCTTGAAGTCGGAGATCGTGTCCTGGTAAGGAACGTTAAGCTGAGGGGAAAACATAAGTTGGCAGATAAGTGGGAGAAAGAAGTTTATGTTGTGGTCAAGAAAGCTGGCGACCTACCAGTCTATACTGTTCGACCTGAGGGCAAAGATGGGCCGCTACGGACACTCCATCGCGATTTGCTACTACCCTGTGGATTTCTGCAAGAGGAAGACAGAACTGAGTCAGTAAGACAGAAGAAACCCTACAAGTGCAGAACTCGAGCAAACCCTGATTCAGGAGAGTCTGAAAGCGAATTCCAGAATTCTGAATTTGAAGATGACTTTGCAAGTTACACGCCTCAGTACTTACCAAGCATTGAGAGCAGAATTCTTTCCAACCATAGACCTGAGGATCAGTCAAAAACTGGGGTTACATCAGAAGTTTCTCCTGAAATGAGAACTGCAATTAGTACAGACCTCAGGCTTTCTACCTCAGCAGAGTCACAAGGAAACTTACCTGGTGATGAAGACGGATGTCTGGGTAATGAACCTGAGAAAAGGAGATTGCAGTTGACAGACTCTACCAGATCTGATGTCTTGAGTGACATGCCTGTGCAGAGTGGACAGCAGGACCAGGAGTCTGATAAACCCCCATCTGGGACTCTGAATGGAGAAGATGAAAGGAATGATGGCTTTACACAGGGCGAATCTGTTAATTTGAGGTGTTCCCGGGACAGCTTAATGGAGATTGGCCAGAGTCTGGCAGATGTTCCTAGACGCTCACAAAGGCATTGTGAACCACCAAGAAGGTTACAGTACTCCACGTTGGGTAATCCCCTTTCTCTGGTTGTGCAGTCATTACTGCAAGGGCTCAGTGCAGCTCTCACGGTGTCATTGGGGGAGCCTTCTTCTCTTGGAGATAGTCCTCAGAAAATGTGTAGTGAGAATCCTATTGCAGTGACTTTGCAGCCTAAAGGATGCTGCGGGACCAGCATATCCTTAAAGCGGGGAGAGTGTAACCCGGGTGATCCAGGCTACAAGAGTTAAAAGATATGTAAAAAAAAAAAAAAAAACGAGAATAAGAGAGAAAAGCGAGTGCTTCAGAAGAGAGAGTGTTTCGTCCTATCATTGATCGCGCTGCATTGATTGACACTCCAACGAGCCAATGGTAGCAGCGCACCGAGATGGCACCGGTGACACTGCCACTCTCAGAGACATCGAGAGAGAGCGAGTGAGTCAGACGAAGCATGTGCACCGAGTGATTCCTAGATACTCCGCGTAAAAGATCGTTATTGATAGAGAAAACTTTTTTGAAAAAAGATTACATCTCTGAGCGAACTTTGAAGAGCTGACACCGAAGTGAGAAGAGAGTGAGGCTGCTAATAAAGGCCAAATCCACATACACGGAGCACCAAAGCATCGCAAATTATCTTCTTAATTCTCTTCTGTGAAATTCTTGCCTTGGTGAATTGTTTTGTTTATATATATATTGATTTGACGGTCTACGAGAAAACTTGAAGTCTCAACGGCAAATCAGTAATGTGATAGCCTTCAAATAGGCTGGTTATGCATAGTGTGTGAGCTAGTGCTAATTTGCATGTTGGGCTAAAGCTAATCAGATGTGAAGATGCAAACGAGTCAATGAAGAGTTACAATGTTCTGTTTAAGTGTCAGGATATCGAGTTAATATGTTGTTGAAGTGTATACATGATGTTTGTTGATGAAAGTGTTTAAATTGAAGATTAATTATTGTTCTGCCTTGTGTTTTGCAAGGCTGGGTTTTTTTTAATTTCATGTGTTTTTCTGAGAAACTGATCACCTTCTTGAACACGTGAGACGCATATGAGCGTATGTAAATGGCGAGCCACCCACGGAGACAATTTGCTTGTTGAACTTGATCTTGAATTCATCTGAACTGATATGAGAATTCTTTTCCCTTTTTGTTTTTGGACAAACAGGACTGAGATTTAGTTTTTGCACTTTTTTCCCCCTTGAACATTGAATGGAGAGACATTTCGAACGATTCTAAAGAGTCAACAAGTCTTTTGATTGGAGTCATTCGATTCTGAACTGAACGATTCTAAAGAGTCAACCAGTCTTTTGATTTGAGTCATCTGATTGTGAACTGACATTAACTGAATCATATCCAGTGTATCTTAACTATTTGATCCATTTGACTGAAAATACTGTTACATTCTGAAGAGAAAGAGTAAATCTGAATTATTGAGTTGTAATATTTTGTCCTGAAAACATTGTTTTTTTATTTTATTTTATTGGGTTATAAACAAACAGACCCTGTGGAGTTTTCCAATAAGTTTATTTTATTTCATTTTCATACAAAGTATATGTATAATTGTTCTCAGTTGGGTTGATCTGTTTGAGTTGATGAGTCCAGCTTCCTAAATTTCAAACAAAGGAGAATTGATTATATGTATTGTCATACATTGAATGTTGTGAAATTACAATATTGAGATTTACATACTCCAGACAAACTGCAATTCAGAAAAATTCAAGTGAATGCAAGATTCCAACCAGTAAACAAAACTCTTGGTTTTCACCTACCTGCTGTGTTGCTCTCCTCTCTCCAGTAGCCGCACCTTACCTTCTGATCAGTTGGCCCATATCTTACCATATTGAACCCTATGCCAGTGTGACACATCAGACTTTACACGTGTTACACGCTACACCATGCTCTAACACTGACTGTCTCGCAGCAAAGGCACCTCGAGCATCATTGGATTGAGCTATCACTTGAGCGCCCCCTCAGACACTCTGCACAATCCAGCCTTCAGAGTTTGAGGGACGGCACAAGAGGCTGACTAAGACGGCCTGTTTATGACGGCTCACACAGCTGCCGTAATCACGCTAGCGGCATGACCCGATGTTCATTTTGTTGGATTTAATTCTGCCGTGGAAACGCTTCAGGATTAGACACAACGAAACGTAGTGACTTTGACACATGTGCTTTCCTTGCTTACGGACGCTGTGAGATTTCCGTGCTCGGACGTTAATGCATGTGGGAACGCTGCAGGCGGAGGCTTGGAAACCACTACATTTTATGGGCCGCAGGGCAGCGCTTGCCTGGCATTTTCACTATGGGTGTTACGCACAATTCGTCACGGATACACCATTCAGTTCAGAATGGCCCGCTTTTTTGCCCATGGAAATCTTCCCATGGTTGTTAACCAATCGTGGTGCAGCGGCAGGAGCATCTCTGCGGGGAATAGGGGCTATAAAAGTAGACCCTTCTCAGATGGAGGGTTTTACAGGTTTTACAGCCGCTATTTTGGTAAAATAAATAAAAGTGTCGATTTACGCGGTTTGAATCTTGCACTCAAGATGAGCAAAATCTAGATGTTAACAGTAAAGTCTATTCTGTCTCAGGTTCAACCAAACAGTTGGTTTGTCACGATCGATCTGAAGGATGCATATTTTCATATTCAGATCATCAAGAGACACAGGAAGTTCCTCAGATTCGCTTTAGAGGGCAAAGCGTATCAATACTGTGTTCTTCTTTCGGCTTAGCCTTGGCTCATCGAGAAATGAAATTTAGAAATGAATTGACGCAGTTCTGGCCCCGTTGCGGCTCCAGGGCGTTCTTGTATTGAATTGCCTGGACGATTGGCTGGTGTTAGCACAATCGCAGACTCGAGCACACTCCCATCGGGATCTTATGCTAATCATCTAAACAGCCTGGGCTTATGCACGAATTTCTAGAAGAGTGTTTTAATTCCCTCTCAGCGGATAACCTTCTGGGAATAGACTTGAACTCTCGCGCGATGACAGCAAGACTATCTCTCCCGCACACTCAGTCTCTCGCGTCATGCGTGCGTCACTTCAAAGTGGGTCGCACAGTGACGGTGAGTTTGTGCCTAAGACTTTTAGGTCTAATGGCAGCGGCATCCCCTGTAATCCGTCTGTGCTTACTTAATATGCGCCCTTTTCAGTGGTGGACGACAAGCCGGAACATTTCACCCCGTTGTCTTCCACATCGGACGATTTCGGTGACACGGATGTCAATAAAACTATGGATGTCAACCGAATTCCTTCTAGCTGGAGTTCGGCTGGAGATTTGTGCTTCCCGAGAGTCTGTCACGACGGACGCGTCTTTGACCGGTTGGGGAGCTGTTTGTCAAGGGCGCCCAGCTCACGGAGTATGGACGGCGACACAACGCAGTTGGCATATAAACAGGTTGGAATTACTGGCGGTTTTTCTAGCTCTCCAGTATTTCTCGAATCTGCTGATCGGCCGTCATGTACTACTTTTTAGGTCAGACAACATAGCGGTTGTCGTATCTGAATCATCAAGGAGGATTACGCTCTCGCCCCCTGTGCAGGTTGGCGAGAAATATTCTTCTTTGGTCTCAGAACTGATTTCTGTCGATCCGAGCGGTTCATGTCCCCGGACGTTTGAACTTCGGAGCGGATTTGCTATCCAGACAGACTCTGGAGCAGGGGGAATGGAGGTTGCACCGCCAAACGGTGAGCCTTTTATGGCAAATATTTGGAGAAGCAAGAGTGGACTTATTCACGTCGAGCATGACTACGCATTGCCCGCTGTGGTTCTCCCTATGCCCTCCATCGCCCCTAGGCTTGGATGCGTTCGCTCACAATTGGCCCAGAACCAGCTTGTATGTTTTTCCCCCGATTCGTCTAATTCCAGCGGTGTTATCCAAGATACGGCTGGACAGAGTGGAGCAGCTGCTGATGGTGGCTCCGTGGTGGCCCCTACAGCCGTGGTTTGCGGACCTGCTCAGACTGTTAGCGGGCTCTCCATGGGAGATTCCCCTCAGACAGGACTTACTATCGCAAGCACAGGGAATGATTTGGCACCCAAGGTCAGATCTAGGGAAGCTGTGGGCGTGGCCTCTGAGCGGAGTGAGTTAATATGTCCCGGTCTTTCTGTTGAAACCACCGAGACTATAATGAATTCTAGGGCAGCTTCTACGAGACACTTATATGCTTTCAAATGGAAACTGTTTACGACCTGGTGTGGAATTCGTAATATGGATCCGGTTTACTGCCCAGTGGCTTCAGTACTGGAGTTCCTTCAAGACCGTTTCTCTGAATGGAGTAACGCCAGCCACTCTGAAAGTTTACGTGGCAGCCATTTCAGCTAACCACGTATATATAGATGGTGCTTTAGTGGGCCGTCATCTGCTGGTCTCTCGTTTTATACAGGGTGTGCGACGGCTGAGGCCTTTCCGCCCTGTGCGAGTTCCTTCATGGGATTTATCCATTGTGTTGCAAGGTTTATCAGGGCATCCGTTTGAGCCCTTTGAAACTATACCGGCTAAAATCCTGACTTTAAAGACAGTTCTTCTTGTGGCTTTATTCTCCCTCAAGAGAGTTGGGGATTTACAGGCTCTTCTGTTTCGCCCTCGTGCATGGTTTTTGCACCAGGCTCTGTGAAAGTATTGCTGCAACCGAGGCCTATTATGTCCCTAAGGTCGCTTCGAACCCTTTTCACTTTCAACAAGTTGTCTTGGAGGCTTTACCCCCTGCAGAGGCGGGGTCAGGAGATCTGAGTCTTTGCCCTGTAAGAGCGCTGAAGACTTATGTTGATCGAACAGCTCCATGGCGTGAGTCCGACCAGCTTTGTCTGTTAGGACACAAAATAGAGGCCATGCTATCACAAAGCAGCGCATGTCTCTTTGGCTGATGGAGACTATATCTTTAGCCTATGAGGCGCGCGGACTCGCTTCGCCCTTAGGAGTTAGAGCTCATTCCACGAGAGCAGTGGCTTCATCACAAGCTTTCTCAGTGGTTCTTCTATATATGATGTCTGTGCTGTGGCAGGATGTTCCTCACCGAGCACTTGTGTCAAGTTTTAAAGTCTAGATGTGAGGATGGCTCCTGGCTCCTGGGTTCTGTCCGCTTGAGCAGATGCTTTCCTTGGATTCCAACTATCAGGTACGTCAGGCGTGATGGTATAGGGTTCCCATACGGTGACGTCACCGGAGCATCGAAGTGACCTATGAAAGTGAACATCTCGGTTACGTATGTAACCATGGTTCCCTGAATAGGGAACGAGATGCTGCGGTCCTGGCCGTTCCGTACCTTGATAGCATTTATTCAGTCCATGAAATCTGAGCGAAATAGCACGTGGCACTCAGGTATACGATGCATACGCATGCGTAGGGTGGTGCCAAGCGCTATTTGGCCAATAGGATTGGTGGGATGGTATAGGGATTCAGACATTCGTCACACCGAGAGGTGTTCCCATATGGTGACGTCACCACAGCATCTCGTTCCCTATTCAGGGAACCGTGGTTACATACGTAACCGAGATGTTTCGTCGTGGCGTGTAACCGGAAAAGTGAAAGGTGCGTAAACATAACCACAACGTAACTTCGTGACGTTGCCAGTAAGTAACTGCGATGTCGTGGCAACATCGCGGATCGGTAGTTGTGTGCTGGTAATCAGTTGGTCATTTTTATAATTATTTTATGGGCGGACATGCAGTAGTTTAACCTAATTCATGTCCTCATGTGCCCAAACTAATTTAAAGGCTATTTCAGCAGCTGTGAATGATGAATACATACTCGAAATGAATTCAGTTAATTTATTAACAAACAAATATGAACAGTAATACACCCAGATTATAAATAAAAACATAGTATATACAGCGAAATATGAATGAAAGCATTCAGCCCATACAGAAGCACATAGATTAAAATATTTTTTATAATAAATATATTTCCCGAATATGTTCCCTGAATAGAGAGGTCAAAATATAAATATAATGTAGGATCTAGAAAAAATCTTATCTTGATTAAACCAGAAACATGTAAAGTAAATGAACAAAAACGATTTTTTAAGTTTGGGCTCATAAATATTAGATCACTCACACCCAAAGCAGTTATTGTAAATGAAATGATCACAGATAATAGTTTTGATGTACTACTCTGCTTGACTGAAACCTGGATAAAACCAAATGATTATTTTGGTCTAAACGAGTCTACTCCACCAAACTACTGTTATAAGCATGAGCCCCGTCAGACTGGTCGTCGCGGAGGTGTTGCAACAAAATATAGTGATTTTCTCAATGTTACCCAGAAAACAAGATACAGGTTTAACTCATTTGAAATACGTCTGCTTAATGTTACACTGTCAGACATGCAAAATAAATCTAATATATCTCTTGCTCTGGCTACTGTGTATAGACCACCAGGGCCATATACAGAATTCTTAAAAGAATTTGCAGATTTCCTCTCAGACATTCTGGTTACAGTTGATTAGGCACTAATCATGGGAGATTTTAATATTCACGTTGATAATACAAATGATGCATTAGGACTTACGTTTACTGACCTAATAAACTCTTTTGGAGTCAAGCAAAATGTCACCGGGCCCACTCATCATTTTAATCATACACTAGATTTAATTATATCTCATGGAATCGATCTTACTGCTATAGATATTGTACCTCAAAGTGATGATATTACAGACCATTTCCTTGTATCGTGCATGCTGCCTATCACTGATATTAACTATATGGCTCAGCGTTACCGTCTGGGCAGAATTGTTCCAGCCACCAAAGACAGATTTGCAAATAACCTGCCTGATCTATCTCAACTGCTATTTGTACCCCAAAATTCACATGAATTAGACAAAATGACTGACAACATGGGCACTATTTTCTCTAATACATTAGAAGCTGCTGCCCCCATCAAATTGAAAAAGGTTAGAGAAAAACGTACGGTGCCATGGTATAACAATAATACTCACTCTCTGGAAAAACAGTATGTCCAGCTATAGACAGGCTCTAAAAACTGCTAGGGCAGAGCATATGCACAAACTCATTGAAAATAACCAAAACAATCCAAGGTTTTTATTTAACACAGTGGCTAAATTAACAAATTACCAGACGCCACCTGATTCAAATATTCCACCAACGTTTAATAATAATGACTTTATGAATTTCTTCACTGATAAAATAGATAACATTAGAAATACAATTGCAAATGTAGATTCTACAGCGTCTAACACTTAAGTTTCATCCATCGCACCCAAAGATAAACTGCAGTGCTTTACAACTATAGGAAAGGAAGAACTAAATAAACTTATCACTGTATATAAACCAACAACATGTTTATTAGATCCTGTACCCACTAAATTTCTGAAAGAGTTGTTACCTGTAGCCGAAGAACCGCTTCTCAATATCATTAACTCGTCGTTATCTTTAGGTCACGTCCCAAAACCATTCAAGCTGGCGGTTATTAAGCCTCTTATTAAGAAACCAAAACTAGATCCTAGTGTACTAGCAAATTATAGGCCTATTTCAAATCTTCCATTTATGTCAATTTTTTTTTTGAAAAAGTTGTGTCTGCTCAATTGAGTACCTTCCTGCACAAAAATGATATTGCCCCACCATAGCACTGAAACTGCACTTGTTAAAATTACAAATGACCTGCTTCTTGCGTCAGATCAAGGCTGCATCTCATTTCTAGTATTACTTGATCTTAGTGCTGCGTTCGACACCATAGATCATGACATACTCATAGATAGATTACAAAACTATACAGGTATTCAAGGGCAGGCTCTAAGATGGTTTAGATCCCACCTGTCCGATCGCTACCATTTTGTTTATTTAAATGGGGAGTCATCTCATTTATCATCAGTAAAATATGGAGTGCCACAAGGATCCGTGCTAGGTCCCCTTCTATTTTCAATGTACATGTTGCCCCTTGGTAATATTATTAGAAAATACGGAATTAGCTTCCACTGTTATGCGGATGATACTCAGCTATATATCTCAACGAGACCAGATGAAACTCTAAATTATCTAAGCTAACAGAGTGTGTTAAAAATGTAAAAGATTGGATGACAAATAATTTTCTCCAATTAAACTCGGATAAGACAGAGATATTAATTATTGGACCAAAAAACACTACACAGAATCTTGTAGATTACAATCTGCAACTAGATGGATGTACTGTTACTTCCTCTACAGTCAAAAATCTGGGTGTTATATTAGACAGCAATTTGTCTTTTAAAAATCATATTTCCCATGTTACAAAAACTGCATTCTTCCATCTTAGAAACATTGCCAAGCTACGAAACATGTTATCTGTTTCTGATGCAGAAAAGCTAGTTCATGCATTTATGACCTCTAGACTGGACTATTGTAATGCACTTCTAGGTGGTTGTCCTGCTTCTTCAATAAACAAGCTACAGGTAGTCCAAAATGCAGCAGCTAGAGTCATTACCAGGTCAAGAAAATATGATCATATTACCCCAATTTTACAGTCTCTGCACTGGCTACCTATTAAGTTCCGTATCAGTTACAAATTATCATTACTTACCTATAAGGCCCTAAATGGTTTAGCTCCTGCGTACCTAACTAGCCTTCTACCACGTTACAATCCATCACGCTCCCTAAGGTAACAAAATGCTGTACTTTTGGTAGTTCCTAGGATAGCAAAGTCCACTAAAGGAGGTAGAGCTTTCTCACATTTGGCTCCCAAACTCTGGAATAGCCCTCCTGATAATGTTCGGGGTTCAGACACACTCTCTCTGTTTAAATCTAGATTAAAAACACATCTTTTTCGCCAAGCATTCAAATAATGTATCTCTTAACCACTTCAGCTGTTATTTTGATTTTTTTGAGAATTAGGCATATGCAATATTGGACCCACCGTTGGGTCCCCAGAGTTGATGTGGTTAAATTGTGAGTGTAGTTGCATTTGATGAAATGTGCATTCTTATTCATTAGCTTGGGTCAAACTAATTAATTTTACTTTTTTGGATCAGCAGCTATGCTAATGATGTCTCTATTTTGTTTCTACACAAGCTCCAGTCTGGATCCACAACACCTGAGAAGAGATGATGCTGACCCTCAGAGGACCCCAGATGATGCTAACCCTGAATCAACAAACAGAACTAACAAATATTGCTACAAGTGTGACTGCATCATATAATAATTATTATTAATAATATTAATAATGTTCATCGTCTGGCTGACTACGACTTGTATTAATTTTTCTAAAAATCCTGTCATACGTGCACAAACTGATAGTCACCACTTATAAGCTACTACTAAATATTGTAGAAACATAATTTTCTGTAAAGTTGCTTTGTAGCGATTTGTGTTGTAAAAAGTGCTATACAAATAAACTTGAATTGAATAAATACATGTGACGATCGTGACCCAGTGAAACACAGGGAGAGAGAGATCCAATTGCAGGTAGTTTTTATTGGGGTAATCCAAAATCGTAATCCAAACAAGCCAGGGTCAAAACCAGAATACAGTCCAAATAAACAGGAACAGGAACTCGGAATGCGAGGAACTCGGAAGACGAGAAGACTGGGTACGGAAGGAAACATAAGGATTTATGTTAATAAATATTAAGGTTAATATAGGGAGGCTAATGACTAATAAGTGAAGGCACCTGGTGGAATTAACAGGAGTGCAATTACTGTGATGAAGGGACAAGGCTAGTGGGAATTGTAGTGCCTACTGTGAGGTGCCTAAGGGGAAGTGAGCCCACTAGTGGACACCCAGGGAAACAGAGACCAGACAGTGTGACATTACCCCCTCCTCCACGGAGCAGCTACCAGATGCTCCACCCGAACCCAAGAAGAAACCAAAGACACAAAGAGACCAGGAGGGAGGTGGAGCGGCGGAGGACCAGGGGGAGGGACGGAGGGCCAGGTCCTTAGAGGGAAACAGAGAGAAAGACAAAGACAAGGAACCCAGGAGGGAGGTGGACCGGCGGAGGATCAGGGGGAGGGACGGAGGGCCAGAAAACCACCACATCCATGTGGTCGAGACAGAAGCCCACCAGGGTAGAGCAGAAGACCACCACATCCGTGTGGTCGAGACAGAAGCCCACCAGGGCGGCACAGAAGACCACCACATCCGTGCGGTCGGGACAGAAGCCCACCCAGGCGGTGCAGAAGACCACCACATCCGTGTGGTCGAGACAGAAGCCCCCCAGGGTGGCGCAGAAGACCACCACATCTGTGTGGTCGAGACAGAAGCCCCCCAGGGCGGCTCAGAAGACCACCACATCCGTGTGGTCGAGACAGAAGCCTACCAGGGCGGGCAGAAGACCACCACATCCGTGCGGTCGAGACAGAAGCCCACCCAGGCGGTGCAGAAGACCACCGCATCCATGCGGTCGGGGTCAGAAGCCCACCCAGGCGGCGCGGAAGACCACCACATCTGTGCGGTCGAGACAGAAGAGCAAGTCTGGTTAGGCAAGTCTGAAACAGAGAACATGAACAAGTTAAGGGTAGCCTCCGTGGCCACGACAGGATCAGTCGAGCGCTCAGAGAGCTCGGCTGAGACGTGACGAGGCTCTGGAAGTTCCGCAGAGGCGAGGGGAGACTCTGGTAGTTCAGCCGAGACGAGGAGAGGCTCTAGTAGTTCAGCAGAGATGTGGAGAGGCTCTGGTAGTTCAGTAGAGGCGTGGAAAGGCTCTGTTAGTTCAGCAGAGACGTGGGGAGGCTCTGGTAGTTCCACAGAGACGTGGAGAGACTCTGGTAATCCCATGGTGTTTAGACTGGATTCCAGAAGATCAATGCTGACTTGACTCTGCTCATGAAGATCATTGGTGGCCTGACTCTGCTCATTAAGATCATTGGTGACTTGCATTTGTTCATGAAGATCATTGGTGACTTGCATTTGTTCATGAAGATCAATGTTGACTTGCCTTTGCCGATGAAGATAGTCGGTGACTTGCCTTTGTTCATGAAGAATACTGGTGACTGGACCTTGCCCATGAAGAGCATTGTTGACTTGCCTATGTCCATGAATTTCACCGGTGACTTGGCTTGACTCCGGAGTGTCAACGGTGACTAGTCCTGACTCTGGAGGGTCAACGGTGACTAGTCCTGACTCTGGAGGGTCAACGGTGACTAGCCCTGACTCTGGAGGGTCAACGGTGAATAGCCCTGACTCTGGAGGGTCAACGGTTACTAGCCCTAACTCTGGAAGGTCAACGGTGACTAGCCCTGACTCTGGAGGGTCCACGAGTACCTGACTCGACTCTGGAGGGTCCACGAGCACCTGACTCGACTCTAGAGGGTCCACGAGCACCTGACTCGACTCTGGAGGGTCAACTGCGGCTGTCAATCTGTGCAGAGGCGCTGGACAAGCAGCCATATTGTGCCATAACTCTGGACCGACGGCCATCTTGGGCCGTGGCGCTGGACTGGTGGCCATTTTGGGCAGTGGCGCTGGGTCGGCGGCCATCCTGGGCAGTGGCGCTGGGCTAGCGGCCATCTTGTGCTGTGGCGCTGGGCTGGCGGCCTGCTTGCATCGTGACGCTGGGCTGGTGACCACCTTGTGCTGTGGTGCTGGGCTGGCGTCCATCTTGCCTCGTGGCGCTGGGCCGGCGGCCATTCTGTGCAGCGGCGCTGGGCTGGCGGCCATCTTGTGCAGTGGCGCTGGCTCGGCAGACGTGCACTTCCTCTCCCCTCTCCGTTCGCCATGGTGAGACGGCGGCTCCGATCCGTCCCACACAAGCCCAGGGTCGAAGGGGGGCCATGGTGGAGAGCGATGCCAGACCTCCTCTCGACCACTAACTCCTCTGCGACCTCCCCTGGTCCCACGAAAAACGACCAGGCGGGTTCCCTCAAAACCACTCCTTCTATCCCGCTCGGTGGCTGGGGAGGAAACATCAAAAAACATACCGCTGGATCTTAGTGGATGGAGTCCTTCTGTGACTATCGTGACCCAGTGAAACACAGGGAGAGAGAGATCCAGTTGCAGGTAGTTTTTATTGGAGTAATCCAAAATCGTAATCCAAACAAGCCAGGGTCAAAACCAGAATACAGTCCAAATAAACAAACAAAGAAGGAACAGGAAGGGAACAGGAACGGAAACAGGAACAGGAACTCGGAATGCGAGGAACTCGGAAGACGAGAAGACTGGAAACGGAAGGAAACATAAGGAAAGGACTCCATGCAGAAAACAGGAAAAGACTGGTTAATATAGGGAGGCTAATGACTAATAAGTGAAGGCACCTGGTGGAATTAACAGGAGTGCAATTACTTTGATGAAGGGACAAGGCTAGTGGGAATTGTAATGCCTACTGTGAGGTGCCTAAGGGGAAGTGAGCCCACTAGTGGACACCCAGGGAAACAGAGACCAGACAGCATGACAATACATTTCCATATATTTAAATATGTATATCATTCTGTAAGCATCCAGGGTCAAAACATTATGCACAAACATGCAAGTCTTTGTAGGCAATCAGCACATTGCATTTAAATATTTAAGAGCCATCATTAACCATGCACACAATTCATCAACTAATCACAAGCTCCCACAATAATACATCAGCTAATAACACCCTTAACCAAACCAGTACAAATAATTCATAGAACATAATATGCAATAGCTTATGAACAGATGTATTATAGCGAATCAAGTTTAATGAACCTCACACCTATCATACAGCATTATGGCCAGTTCACACTGCCACAAAAACTATTTAAAAAAATAGATATATATTTTTAAATTAAATACTCCTGTTGGAGTATGGCAGTGTGAATTGGCTTTTAGGTGCTTTGGAAAGCAAAAAAAAAAAAAAAAAGGTATATATATATATGTATATATGTAATGTTTAAGCAATTAACATTAATTTCTAAAATCTTAAGTAATTCTTACTTTCTCTATTCTTGCAATATTCAAGTGTTTATGTCCCTGAGTAATATCTGGATCCACCAAAGTCTGAAGAGAACACAATATGCTAGTAGACAGCCATCCATACGAGAGATAGGTCTGATATCTCTGAGTTCTCCAGCTCTCTACAATCTAATACAAATCATTGTAATCACATATTGGACCATTACTTTAAGGTCACCATTTGGTCAATATATGCATTTAGTCTTCACATTTTGAATATTGGACTTGTGCGGCGAGTGAATTGGACTGTTTTCATCGTTTCAACTGTTTGAGAGGCTTCTGGGCTTGGTGGGCCTGCCACTACTATCTCAGTACATCTTGGTAAGATTGTGGAATCATGCCTCCCAAAGGTAGTAAACAACCATCAGAGGATGATACAGTTGTAACTATGGGTGTGTTGACCCACATGATGGATCAGCAGAGAGAATTGTATAAGGAAATGTTAAAACAACAACAGGACAACTTCAAGAGCTTCATTCAAATCATTATGGATGGAAATGCGAAAAGGTTGGATTGTGTGATTAGAGATGTACAAGAACTAAAAACTAGTCTGCAGTTCACACAAGGCATCATGGATGAGATGAAAGCTAAGAAGAATGACATTGACATAAAAATTAGATCATTTGAGAGCAGCATTTTAAAATCAAAGCAGGAATTGGAGGATCTGTTTGAGAAGCTGGATCACATTGAAAATCAGTTACGGAGATCTAATCTTCTAATTGATGGGATCGCGGAGGAAAAAGGCGAAACAATCAGTGGATTAGAAATGAAGATTAAACAAATGCTGTCTAATAATTTGGGTCTGGATAGTTCTACAATTGAGATGGAAAGGGTCCACCAGATTGGCCAATTCCATGAAGGAAAAAAGCCAATAAAAATTGTTGTGAAGCTTCTTAGATTTAAAGACCGACAGCACATCCTTTCCTCCACCAAGAAATTAAAGGGTACAAACATTTATATCAGTGAAGACTTTTCTGATTTGGTGCAGCAGAGAAGACGTGAACTGCTGCCAAAACTGAAAGAGGCAAGAGAGAAAGGTGAAAGAGCCAGCTTAAGGTATGATAAGCTTATAATTTGGCCGGCAAATGGACAAAAGCAAGCATCTGAATAACTGCTCATGACCTTTATTTAGATTCTTATCCTGATGTTTTTGTTTTGATGTTTTAATCTTATCAATATGACAAAGGTCCACTTGGTCGGCGGTTTGTGACGAGGAGGATGTTAATGCTTCTTTATGTATTTTTACGGATAGGTTTGTGAAAATAGTTGACAAACATGCACCAATTAGAAAAAGGTCAATAAAAAGCAATAATGCTCCTTGGTTAGATGCCTAGCTAAAATCTATAATGAGGGAAAGGGATAATGCCAAAGCTGAAACTCTAAAATCTAAAAGTGATATGGATGAAAGGTATTGTTGTAAGTTGAGAAATAAATTGACAAAGTTAAATAGATTAAAAAAGAAAATATATTTTAGCCAAAAGATTAGTAACTCATCAAATAATAGCAAGCAATTGTGGAAAGTTATAAATTAAATAATGTGTAAAAAACCAAAATGTTCTAAAATGTATTTGGAAACAGCAGCAGAAATAATCACTAAACCTTTGGATATAGCAAATCATTTGAATGACTTTTTTATAAAGAAAACTGCAAATTTAAGATCTAGTATGTGTCACAGTGTCTGGGTTGTGTTCCCTGGGGTTCCACTAGGTGTCCTCAGTTCCCACGGTGTTTATCATATTATCACTTCCTGTCTCCTTATTTGGTCACCTTCCTCCTTGTTTAGTTAATTGATTGTTCCCCACCTGTCTCCTGTTTCCCCATTATCCTTTTGTGTATATAACCCGGTCTGTCTTAGTATATGTCACGGAGTCGTTGTTAATTCATGTCCGTCATCTTGTCGTGCTCTTGCCTTGTGTCCTTGTTTGTTTATGTTTGGTTTGGTTTGGTTTGGTTTTGTTTGGTATCGACCTCTGCCTGGACTGTTTACCCTTTTGGATTGCCCTTAATAAAAGACTTACTCGCAATTGGTTCTATCTCCGTGCCTCATTGGATCCCTGCCGTGACAGAACGACTCCGTCATTCTAGGAACCAGCGGTATGTCGTCTTTCCGTTCCCCAGCCAAGATGGCGGAGCGGCGAGCCAAGTATCTTCGGTTGATCGCCCTCCGCCAAGAGGGAAATGAAGTGGGTGCCCTGGCTCAGGTGTTCTGGTCCCTGGCCGAGGGCATGGGCTACAATGATGCGGCCCTCAAGGACTATTTCAATGGTGGGCTGGATGATCCAGTGTCTCAGGAGGAGATGGCGCAGTTAGAGACACTGGAATTCTGGGAATTCGTGCGCTACCTGCAGCATCGGCTTCGGTGGGATGCCCCAGCCACTTCTGTCTCTTCCGGCGGGGTGGTCGTCAGCCCAGCACCACTGCCCAGAATGGCAACCAGCCAAGCGCCACAACCCAAGATGACCGCCAGTCCAGCACCACTGCCCAGGATGGCTACCAACCAAGCGCCACAACCCATGATGGCCGCCAGTCCAGCACCACTGCCCAGGATGGCTACCAGCCAAGCGCCACAGCACAAGATGGCCGCTAACCCAGCGCCAATGCCCAAATTGGCCACCGTTCCAGCGCCACAACCCAAGATGGCCGCCAGTCCTGCACCACTGCCCAGGATGGCTACCAGCCAAGCGCCACCATCCAAGTTGGCCCCCTGTCCAGAGTCATGGCCCAAGATGGCTGCTTGCCCAGCGCCGCTGCACAGGATGAGAGTCTCAGCTGACCCTCCAGAGTCGAGTCAGGTGCCCGTGGACCCTCCGGAGTCGAGTCAGGTGCCCGTGGACCCTCCGGAGTCGAGTCAGGTGCCCGTGGACCCTCCGGAGTCGAGTCAGGTGCCCGTGGACCCTCCGGAGTCGAGTCAGGTGCCAGTGGACCCTCCGGAGTCGAGTCAGGTGCCAGTGGACCCTCCGGAGTCGAGTCAGGTGCCAGTGGACCCTCCGGAGTCGAGTCAGGTGCCAGTGGACCCTCCGGAGTCGAGTCAGGTGCCAGTGGACCCTCCGGAGTCGAGTCAGGTGCCAGTGGACCCTCCGGAGTCGAGTCAGGTGCCAGTGGACCCTCCGGAGTCGAGTCAGGTGCCAGTGGACCCTCCGGAGTCGAGTCAGGTGCCAGTGGACCCTCCGGAGTCGAGTCAGGTGCCAGTCACCGCTGATCCTCCAGAGTCAGGGCTAGTCACCACTGATCCTCCAGAGTCGAGTCAGGTGCCAGGGAACTCTCCAGAGTTAGGGCTTATCACCGATGACCTTCCAGAGTCAGGGCTAGTCACCGGTGACCTTCCAGAGTCAGGGCTAGTCACCGGTGACCTTCCAGAGTCAGGGCTAGTCACCGGTGACCCTCCAGAGTCAGGGCTAGTCACCGATGACCCTCCAGAGTCAGGGCTAGTCACCGATGACCCTCCAGAGTCAGGGCTAGTCACCGATGACCCTCCAGAGTCAGGGCTAGTCACCGATGACCCTCCAGAGTCAGGGCTAGTCACCGATGACCCTCCAGAGTCAGGGCTAGTCACAGATGACCTTCCAGAATCAGGGCTAGTCACCGATGACCTTCCAGAGTCAGGGCTAGTCACCGATGACCTTCCAGAATCAGGGCTAGTCACCGATGACCTTCCAGAGTCAGGGCTAGTCACCGATGACCTTCCAGAGTCAGGGCTAGTCATTGATGACCCTCCAGAGTCGAGTCGGGTTCCAGATGACCCTCCAGAGTCAAGTCTAGTCACTGTTAACCCTCCAGAGTCAGGGCTAGTCACCGCTGATGCTCCAGAGTCAGGGCTAGTCACCGTTGACCTTTCAGAGTCAAGTCAATTCACCTTTGACCTTTCAGAGCTGAGTCAATTCACCTTTGACCTTTCAGAGCTGAGTCAAGTCACCGGTGATCTTCAAGGACTGAGTCAAGTCACCGGTGATCTTCAAGGACTGAGTCAAGTCACCTCTGATCTTCATGAACAAAGGCAAGTCACCTCTGATCTTCATGAACAAAGGCAAGTCACCATTGATCTTCATGAGCAAATGCAAGTCACCAATGATCTTCATGAGCAGTGTCAGGCCAGCACCGATCTTCTGGAGTCCAGTAGAGACACCATGGAATTACCAGAGTCTCGTCCTCCCGTTGATCCGGCCGCACGGAAGTGGTGGGCTTCTGATCCGCCCTGGGGGCTTTGTGCATCGACCACAGGGATGTGGTGGTCTTCTGCTCCTCCCTGGAGGGCTTCCGCTTTGACCACAGGGGGGTGGTGGTCTTCTGCTCCGTCCTGGGGGCCTTCCGCCCTGACCACATGGAGGTGGTAGTCTTCTGCTCCGCCCTGGGGAACTCTGGCCTCGACCACAAGGTTGTGGTGGTCTTCTGCTCCGCCCTGGGGGGCTTCCGCTCTGACCACACGGACATGGTGGTCTTCTGCTCCGCCCTGGGGGGCTTCCGCTCTGACCACACGGACATGGTGGTCTTCCGCTCCGCCCTGGGGGGCGCTTGCCCTGACTACACGGTTGTGGTGGTCTTCCGCTCCGCCCTGGAGGACTCTGGCCTTGACCACAAGGGTGTGGTGGTCTTCTGCTCCGCCCTGGGGGGCTTCATGTTGTTTTTTCCTTTGGTTTTTGTGTTAATGTCTGTCCCTGTTCCTTTCTGTTAGTCTGGCCCTCCGTCCCTCCCCCTGAACCTCCTCCTGTCCTCCTCCCTCCTGGTCTTTCTGTGTTGTGTTTACATTCTGGTGCCTGTTCCCCATGTTTTTCTTTTCTGGCCCTCCGTCCCTCCCCCTGAGCCTCCACCTGTCCGCCTCCCTCCTGGTCTCTGTTTTGTGTCTGTCTTGGAGCGTCTGGGAGCCGCTCCGTAGAAAGGGGGTACTGTCACAGTGTCTGGGTTGTGTTCCCTGTGGTTCCACTAGGTGTCCTCAGTTCCCACGGTGTTTATCATATTATCACTTCCTGTCTCCTTATTTGGTCACCTTCCTCCTTGTTTAGTTAATTGATTGTTCCCCACCTGTCTCCTGTTTCCCCATTATCCTTTTGTGTATATAACCCGGTCTGTCTTAGTATATGTCACGGAGTCGTTGTTAATTCATGTCCGTCATCTTGTCGTGCTCTTGCCTTGTGTCCTTGTTTGTTTATGTTTGGTTTTGTTTGGTATCGACCTCTGCCTGGACTGTTTACCCTTTTGGATTGCCCTTAATAAAAGACTTACTCGCAATTGGTTCTATCTCCGTGCCTCATTGGATCCCTGCCGTGACAGTATGTCATCATACCCTAAGGATTCACCATGTAGTAATGTGAAGAACATTATGAGGAATAAATCTTGTTCATTGACATTTGGTACAGTTAAAGCGGAAATTGTTGAAAAGATGTTGCTCTCTCTCCCGGAGGAAAAAACTGCAGGTATAGATCACTTGGATGGCAAAATTTTTAAAACTGTTGCTAATATCTTATGCAAGCCTATCAGTCACATTTTTAATAGATCTGTGATAAGTGGGGTGTTTCCGGAAATTTGGAAGCAGTCTAAAATTATACCTTTAGTGAAAGATGATAGGTTAGGTCTCACTGAATCAAATTGTAGAACAATTAACATTCTACCTTTATTGAGCAAAATATTTGAAAAGTTACTTTTTAATCAAATGATGCAGTACTTTGCATCAAATAATTTGCTCTCCAATTAACAGCATGCTTATAAGCCAGGACACTCCACTAACACTGCATTGGTACAAATGGTAGACCAGTGGCTAACTTTTATGGATGACAAAAAGCTTGTGGGTGCTGTGCTGCTGGATTTCACAGCAGCTTTTTATTGTTATTGACCATGACATTTTACTGTCTAAGCTTAAGTGCTATGGGTTTTTACATTAGTCTGTGTCCTTGATATGCAGTTATCTCTCTGGTAGAAGTCAGCGGGTATTTTTCAACGGGAGCTTTTCTGATTGTAAACAGTTGTCATGTGGTATTCCTCAGGGCAGCTGTTTGGGTCCATTGTTGTTTTCTGTGTTTGTTAATGATCTGTCACAAGCTGTTTCAAGAGCAGATGTTATACTTTATGCAGATGATGCTACAATGTTTTATGCATCACCTACAATAACTGACATAAGTTGTACCTTGCAGAATGAACTTAATGCCATTACAAATTGGGTGAAACTTAATAAATTAGCTCTCAATATATCTAAAACTAAATGTATAGTCTTTGGTACTAAACGTATGCTTGGCAAGCCTTGCAACTTAAATCTAATTATTGATACATCTGTGGTAGAGCAGGTGAGTCAGACTAAACTCTCGGGTGTGAAGCTGGATAGTCAGCTCTCTTGGGTTGATCATATTGACCACATTGTGTCTAAAATGGCTAAAGGCATTGCTTTTTCCCGGAGATGTCCAGTATATTGTCCACCTTTAGTTATGAAAACAGTTGTCCAGTCTTTAGTTCTGTCACATCTGGGGTACTGCCCAGTAATTTGGTCCAGTGCTGCACAGGGACATCTGAAAAAATTACAAATCGTTTAGAACAGAGCCGCAAGAGTAGCCCTTGGTTGCTCTTTTCGCTCCAGTGTGGATAAAATGCATACCTGTTTGGGCTGGCTAAAGGTGGAGGACAAACTTAATATAAGTCTTCTCTGTTATAAGCACAATGCTCTATTTAAAAACAATCCAAAATCTTTTGTAGATAAATTGGCTTTTAGTGGGTATTGTCACGGACATGTTACGCGTCAGGTGAGCTCAGGTGTGTTTGTGGTTCCATCTGCAAGGTCCAATTGTATGACAAAAACAGTTTTAGTTAGATCGTCATCTGCTTGGAATAAATTGGACTTAAGAACAAGGCATATATCCAACATATGTTATTTTAAGAAGACTCTAAAACAGATTATTATTAATAGTATTACACCAGTTAATTTGTGACTGTTATAGGTACTGACATTTTCAAATGCTGTATGTGTGTGAATGTGTATATGTGGATAAATGTATACATGTGGTTATGTTATATGTAAGTCATATTTATGTATGTTATATTTGTGTATTTTAACTGTACATACGTTTCAGCACTTTTATGGGCCCCAGGAAGACTAGCAACCACATTGTGGAAGCTAATGGGGATCCAAATAAATAAATAAATGTGGAGGCCGGGTGGATCTGGAACTGACTTATCTTGATTATCTGTCTTCACAAACTGCCCTGAAATACAATTCAAACATTAAAAATGATTGTTATAAATGTAATGTAAGGCTCTTACATTCATAATTTTCATTTCGGAAATATAGTTAATATCAGTAATATGCAGCATGCACAATACAAGGAAGTGGTCAGTAACATCACTTTGAGGTATGATATCTATATCAGTAAGGCTACCTTTAAGAAAAAATAAAATGAATAAATTAAGTTGTGTTATGCATTCAAATAGTTAGACATGCTAAAATACAGAATTTGGTAACAGTAATAATAAAAAATAATATGCTGGGGAAAAAGTGAAACTTTTCATAGGGCCTTAAACTTTTTTTTTTTTTGTTAAACTTTTAACAAATGTATGTACTATTAAAAAGTAGTAGAGAAAAATTAAATATGGAAAAAAAACGTCTTTTTTTATTAAAGTGGAAATCAGTTTACTAAATAAAAAACTTGACTGACTGCTACTTTAAAGGGATATTATTTGTGGATTATTATTTATTTTTATGTATACTATATAATTTTTTACTTCCCTGTCAGTTGAGTTTGTGGCAAAACCTTTTTGCAATATTTGAGATGTTGATGAGCTAAAACTAATATTTGATGAAAAAAACTATGACAAAATTTATTCGGCGTCTTCGTTAATAAGACTAGACGATAATATTATTTCAGGTCTACCGGATATTCAAAATACAGTCGTACTCGATAGTCGGATAGTTCCTCCAAAAATGAAAATTGTCATCATTTATTCAAGTTCATTGACTAAACCTATGAAACACTCAAATGACTAAAATGTGACTAAAACTATTAAGCATTTTCATCTCAAGATAACGACTAATTCAAAATAAAAAATGCCTGTCAAAATGAACACTGGAACAGACTTTATTGATTGGACAGCACAAGTACTTCTATTTGAGCGTGTAGAACAAAAGTCATAATAGTTGTCTGAGAATTGTCTTACTAGTCACATGGAGCGAAGTGTCCTGGAGATGTTGTCAGAGAGCAGCTCCACTCCGAATCTGCTGGGGTGCAGGCCATCAGTGCGAAACAGCCTAGGATGCTCCCAGAAAAGATTCCAGTTATTAACAAATAGCAGTTTCTGTTCTTTACACCATGACAACAACCATTCATTTAAAGCAACAAGTCTACTGAACCTTTCGTGTCCTCGTCGATACGTGGGCAGTGGTCCTGACAGGATGATCGTCGCCGCGGGGCGTCATGCTGCGAACCGTCTCGATCAGGCTCCTGAAGTCCCTCTTCAGCGTCTCCGTCTGCCGCAGTGTGGTGTCGTTAACCCCGGCGTGAAGCACGACCGCTCTGGGGTTCTCGTCGACCTTCAGTATCACGGGTATCTGCGCAGAAACATCGAGAACACGAGCACCAGGGAAACAATGAGTGTGCACTTTACCTTCGGCTAATGTAGCACGGACGTGTCGGACGATGGAGTCTCCGATGATCACAGCGCCGTGTTCTGTCTCGCAAAGTGGAGCTCCTGCGGGTGGAGATCCTGAAGACCAGAGGCGTCGGAAGGAGAGAGGTCATCGCCCAGGTCCTGGCGCATGTCTTACGCGGTGGACATCTGGGAACATCGCGTTCTGGGTGCACCGAGCCTGTGCAGAGAACCACACAGAGTAGAGGTCGTAGGAGGGTTAGCTGTATACTTACCCCGGACTTATGAGCGTCAACCCCTGAATGTTTCCAGCACGGCTCTCCGCTCTCTCAGCTGAGCCTGCTTCTCCACAAGGTCACAGATCTGCTTCTCCACGGCCTCCAGCTCCTTATTAGGAATAAACAAACTAGAGAATAGGGGAAATGCAGAAAAGAAAAATCTTAAGATACCAGAATTCACATTTTTAGATTTTACAGATGCATGATGATATGTTGTAAAAAATAAATATGAAGTTATTTAATAAGCTTCCTCGGATCACCTGTGTTTTCTATCTCTGTCAGCAGCTTCCATTAGAAATTTTCTTGGAACTTCCCCTCTGTTTTAGAGGGTTTTTAAAGGTCCTATGACATGAAAATTTCACTTTCAGAGGTTTTTTAACATTAATATGACTTCCCCTAGTATGTATTTGGTCCCCAAGTTTCTAAAAATTTTAATCGGTGTAAATCGAGATTTTACTATCTTTCTCTGCCTTTGAGAAAATGGAAGCTCAAATGGGCTGATCTGGAATCTCCTCTTTGTGACGTTGTAAAGAGAAATGTCACCTCCCCTTTCTCTGCTTTGCCCGCCCAAATATTTACATATAATTCAGTCGCAATGTCAGCAAAGGCGTTACAAAAAGACTTTTATGATATGGATTCGACAGCACCGCCACAAACAGTGAGTAACCCTGTTCATTAATGCCTGATCTGTGATCAGTGATTTCTGATGTGTAGTTAATCATTCAAGTTCACACAGACTTTATTTCTAAATCGTTTAATACTGTTTATGCATCAGTGAATCAAGCCAGTGACTAAACGATCAACTTCACGTTGTTTCTCTTAGTAGCATGAAACAAATCTGTTATTTAAATTGTGATTTAACTACAGAGAGCAATCAAAGAACGCTCCCTTTTTTTCGGAGCTCTCACACATCGCGAGTATATCTGCACACTTGCCTAAACTGCCGTTACAACTAATGACGCTGTTATGCTGCACAAAAAAGCTCTTACTGTATTCATGTGTTTGCTGTTAGTTGTGGTGAAAGCATTTTGTGAGAGAAAATGTGTTGCAATAATGACGAGATGACTGCATTCACGCGATAAACAGACTCTGTCTACTCAATGCTCATCACTGCAGCCTTTCATGTGATAGATACAGACGGTTGGTCTGGGAACGCCCCCGGGAATGCCCCGTCACGTGATGTGAATTTAGCCCGTGGGGGAAAACATTGCCTTGGCGCCAATTGAAATACACGGGACAATCATGCTGAAGAGTTATTGTTTCATTTTCTGTACCTCCAATAAACTAACAAATTATGAAATGAAGTTCTACATCCTTCCTAATAAACATACAGAACCGGAAAGGATGACAAAATGGCTACAAGCAATAAGTTGTGAGGATGATCAAGGGAAGTTGTGGAATCCCAAGACTAAGCATGTGTATGTGTGCAGTCGGCATTCATCACAGACAGGTTATATTAACATCGTGTTCATTATTAACGTTATCAAAACTGTGTAAGGTTGTTTCAGAAAGTGGCATGTATATATAATTAGCCTTATCATTCTACCTGAAGCTAAACTATTTAACGTTAGCCTAGTGTCAAAAATAAACCCACGTAAAAAAGCGTGTGGACACGTAACAACTTAGTTTTGTGTCTGAACTTTTACACTTTCATTCATAAATTCACCCCGTCTGTGTTTGCTAAACGATTGAATCGCGGAATCCAGTCAAAAATAGAACTTGCTGTATAAAGCAGAACGTCACGGAATTTGGCTATTTTTTAATGAATACATCTACATTAGGGCTGTAAAATGAATCAAATATCGATATGGACTAGTGTATATGAAAATTAAAGTTAAAAGAGACTACAATTGTTCTACGTGTCTCTGGGAATGAGTGCTCAATATGTGCATTTTTGTCATTCAAATACACACAATGTTCGCAGTGTTTTCCCCCACGCCGACTCCGCCCTTGCCACGCCCCCAGCTATGACTAGATGCCGACTGTATCTATGGGAAAAGATCGAAAAAATAATTATATAATCAACAAATCCACGATTCGTTAATCTCGACAGCTGTAGTATATATATATATATATATATATATATATATATATATATATATATATATATATATATATATATATATTTGAGAGGGGTCCACATGTAATACGCATTTCAAATGCAAAGATGTCAGCCAATCACAACAGTTGTCGTTTACTCGAAGTCTCACAGCAGACACGCCCCTTCAAACAGAGCATTCAAGCCAGAGGGCTAATATGAGGATATAAAAAATGCTTTTTATTTCTAAATTTTAAATGTAAAAATCATACTAACAATATAAGTACACCTAAGGAAACATTAAAAAGCATTTAAAGAAAAGGAAATAATCCATGTCATGGGACCTTTAAGACACTCCTGGAATCACAGTACAATTTTAATCAATATATGTTTACAATGAAAAATCAATGTTTGAAACACTGGTTTGAAATAGTTTCAGCCCATTTTAGACCGCGAGTGACGTCACTGATAGACTCTACAGTGCAGACTTTTAGGTTAAATTAATTAGCTTACTTCCATTTACCTTTTGACAAATTATCATCAAAAACATTTACAAATCTATCAAAACCGCTCCTTTACGCATAAGATGTGATTAAAAGGCCAAACTTTCGTTAATAAGAGCTCAAATCTATTATGTTATACTTATGCTTCTACGCTAGCATCATAACATTTGCTAGCAGACATATCAAATAATTAATATAACTAGCACTTTTCCTTTTCTTGTCTTTTCATTTATTAAAAAAAAGAAAAAAAAACCTGGCTTTGCGTTCTATATTAGACTGAGACTTGTCATGGCACTTGTATACTGTTGTTGTTCTCTTGTTGACCTGATTCCTTCTATTGTTCTCATTTGTAAGTCGCTTTGGATAAAAGCGTCTGCTAAATGATTAAATGTAAATGTAAGATGAGGTATAAATATTAACAAAATAACTTAAAGTAGACTGTGGATAATATTAACATATGTTACTTAACCAATCTGTCGCAGTTTCTGAACTTTTCTTTGGTATAACTGACGAGAAACAGAAAATGTCCTCTCCTCTCCAGCTGATGTGTCCGCAGTTGCCATGGTAACTCTCAACAGTTAGTAGGCTAATAAAAACAATACAATTCAAAAAGGGTTTTAGCGTCTTTACGGAGTTCAAGACTTTTGTTTTTACTTTGTTAAATAAATTTTATCAAACTATTTATTTATTATAAATCGTAAGACTCACATCAGGAAAGCTTATTCTCCTGTCAGTTGTATGGAGGACCAGGGGTGCCACTTAAAAATAAAATGAATAATCAATTTATCAATTTAATAATTCAAACAATAAAAATGTATATAAATAAATCACTTTTAAATGGACAAATTAATAGACATTTTTAAAGTTGTTTATTTTATTCATGTTTTAAAATGTATTTTAATAATACCATAAAACAATAAATTAAAAAAAAACATTTTAAATGTATTAATAAATAGACACATTTAAACTGTTTATTTAATTCATGTTTTTAAACGTGGATTAATTAAACAATAAAAAGTACATTAATAAATAATTTAAATGCACAAGTTAAATAGCTTTTTTTTTAAAGCATTTGGCAAACCTTTTCTCTCTCTATTTGCCAGATGATTTTCTTTGCCGTTGTCATGAGAAATCGAGTCCGCCCGAGAAATCGAGTCCGCTTAGGACCCCGAGTGATCCCATGTACTTTTAATTACATGTTTCATAGGCTAGTATATAGCCGACGCGCTATAGGTTGTGAAATCAAACATGTCTCGTCTCTTCACTTAAAATGCATCTTGAACAATCGGGTCCCACCTAGCGAGGACCCCTAAGATGGCGGCCGTCGCGATGCCTGTGCGCAAATCGCAACGGAGGCAGTTGTCACGAACGAAGGACACAAGACAGGTAGTAATTCACACTAAAAATCTACGTGTGATTTGTGGATGAGTATGACAGAACTAGAGGTGTGCTTAAACCCGTCCTGCACACGCAGGCATTGCAGTGGCTGCCATTTGGGTGTGGAGCGCAGTGGCGATAATGATTTGAGCTGATTTTCTTATTAACTACTATTATAATCCACTGTCCTTGTACAGTAAAATGACACCGACAATACACACACACACAAATAATAGTAGTAACGTTAGTAGTGATAGTAATAATAAATCATCTTAGGGGTCCTCGCTAGGTGGGACACGATTGTTCAAGCCCTTTTTCTCGCGATCTTTGACACGAGATGAGGTCTGTATTCATTGTCCAGGCGTTTTATCAACTCCATCTGCTATTTTTGCCACATATGAACGGATTTTGCAGGTAGTTAAAACGATCTCAAATTTGACGAAGATTTTTAGTGTACATTACTGTCTCGTGTCCTTCGCTCGGGACAAGTGCCTCCGTTGTGCCTTGTGCACAGGCATCGCGACAGCCGCCATCTTAGGGGTCCTCGCTAGGTGGGACCCGATTGTTCAAGATGCATTTTAAGTGAAGAGACGACTCTTTTCTCATGTTTATCTTTTATTTAACATAAAAAACACATATACTTTTATAATAGCGTTCAGTAAGTGAATAATTATGAATGAAATTAATAGTAAATTAAGGCACAATGAATCAAAGGAGATTTTCATTGCAGCAGTTTTTTGTTTAATAGAAAATGGGATATATATATTCTATTATATATTATATTAATGCGTATTAGAGATGTGAACCGTTTAAAATGATTCAGTTCGATTTGGAGAACTGAATGATTAGTTCGCGAACCGGATATCCAGACTGCTTTGTTTTGAACTCTCTCTCACAACAGACACGGAAGAGAAGACAATGCTGAATAAAGTCGTCATTTTTGCTATTTTTGGACCAAAATGTATTTTCTTTTTTTTATTATTATTATTTTTCAAAAGAAAATCATTTATATAACATACAGAGGAAAAAAAAAACCAAATTGTAAGGTTGACACATTTTCTGTATACAACTTTCTTTTAAACATTTTCCTACCCACCACCCTCATAGGGATATAACAACAACATAAAAAAAAAAGAAAGAAAGAAAATTGAAAAAAAAAAAAGAAAAAACACATAACATAAAGATAAATAAATAGATAATTAAACAGCATGGGTACAGAACTTGATCTACAAGGTCATATCATTTTCCAATAGCTAAAAGTAAAGGGCACCAAAATTCATTAAAGAGATGTCCACGGTTATATTTCTCCAAAGTTAATTTTTCTAATGGCAGAAATGAAGACAATTGGTCAAAAAAAGTCTTAAGCGATGGGGGGGAAACATTCTTCCAATATAAAAGTATGCATTTTTTTGCAAAATAAGATATCAAAATAAATAACCTGCATTTTTTCTGATCTAACTCTAAATTATCAATATCATTTAACAAATATAGACTGTTACTCAAGTCGAAATGCTTATCCAAAACTGACTGAGTGAAAGAATGGATTGATCTCCAATAATCTTTTAAAAGACTGCAATCCCAAAACATATGTAAAAAAGTCCCATCCATATTTTTACATCTCTGACACACAGCTGGAATATCATTTGATATTTTATGCATTTTTAAAGGTGTTAAATAGGTTTTGTGGATAAACTTAAAATTAGTCTCCTTAATCTTAATACTTGTGAATGGGAAATGAATTCTATTACAAATATTTACCCATACATCATCTTCAAAGGTTTTACTTAGATCTCTTTCCCATATAATTTTTAAAGGTCGGAAAGAAGATTGGGATTCTTTTGTCAAAATATGATAACATTTAGAAATCATTCCTTTAATTGTATCTACAGAAAAAAAAAATGTCCTCCAGTTCTGACAAAAAAAAACGTATTTTATCCCCCTTAATCAGAGAGTTAGTGACACTTCGGATTTGTAAATATTTAAAAAATTGTTTGTTAGAGATTTCATATTCTGCTCTTAAATCAATAAATGATTTTACTTGCATTTTTTCACTCAAAAGATCTTTAAAATATAATATACCAGAATTTAACCATTGACATATGTTGCCTGAAGTAATTAAAGTGTTAAGATCCGGATTTAAAAAGATTGGAGAATATATAGAAGTACAAGAGACAATACCAATTTTCTTTCTACAATCTTTCCAAGTAAAAAAATTTATCTTATATCCTGAATAGCTGCCGAATTCATTAACTGTGTTCAGGAGATGGGGGACAGAGTTAACAGGATTGGTGATATACAAAAGAATGTCATCTGCATATAAGGATATTTTATGTTCAACAGACACAGTCTTAAAACCTTGAATATTTATGTTATCTCTAATACGTGAAGCCAATGGCTCAATCACCATGGCAAAAAGTAAAGGCATGACCCGATCTAGGAATCTGGTGGTGTTGCCTTGCCCAAACACAGGGTACACAATTAAGACTCTAAAAGAAAATATGGGACATGCTGTCATACGTACGTCCAAAGCAAAAAGACTAGAACTGTCCAGTTCTGTAAGTTTTTTTTTTTTTTAACTACAGTAAACTACTTATTTGCTAAATTCTATGCTTATTACATTTTAGGCAACACATGTTTTTATCGTAATGTACTAAGTTTATTTGTTTTATTATTTTCATTTACAGTTATCTAAAATTCTAAGATTGCTTTTTAATTTAAGGTTGTCTGTGAATCTCCCATGCTTGGGCCAATGGAGAGATGTCTTACCTGTGAAAAACAGTTCAATTTCAATGAACTTAAGGTTCACATTGAGAGCTGCAGGTATGGAGAACATTGACTGGTCATAATCTTGATTTAATATTCAGTTTCTTATTAGGGAAACAAAATTTAATTTCATGTTTTTGAAGGCCTAGGACTGACAGTGTTGCCAGATTGGATGGATGATTTCCAGCCCAAAAGCTCACAAAAACCCGCACCCGTATAATGTGATACAACATGTCAGTCAAAGGTGTTAAGAGCCATTTTAACTCCTTAAAACTAAATAATAAATAATAACGTTAGATAAATTTCCCATGAATCAAATGGTGGCAAATAGCTACATTATAGACAATTACCGAATATGATTAAAATAGGTTATGCAAGCAGTCACCGTCAAAACATTTGATTGATTTACAATTGATTTACCGATACCCTCGAAAAAACATATGCATCATTTTTTTAATGTCAACAGTCAGAATTTAAATGCATAAGTGTCCAATATAAGTGATAGGAAAAAGCAACGTAATTACGTATTTCACACTTGTTTATGCACACATATAACAATCAAAACTGTATTGTCATTCATTGATAAATACTGTATGAAAATTAACAACAACAAAAATAATCGCCATCCGAATCCATGAGTTTATCACTGAGGTGGTAAGTACATTTATTTTCACAGCGGTCCACATGAGAAACGATACCGCCCTAATAGGGGCTTTAGTCTTTTGTGAAGTTCATATTGTAGAACATTACATTTGCACAGTCAAAATTAAGAAGATATACCAATCTGTGCTGTTTAAAAGATAAAAGACAAGATCGTTTAGATATAAATAGATTATGTTATAAATTAAATAATTTAACTGTGCTCTATTTTAGGAGTTGCAGTAATATTAGAGTCTTGGTGTCATCTTTCCCTCAACAGGTGTAATTCACGTTTTGAGTGTTAAAACACTCTCCCACTCTTTACCATCCATGTAACATATATTTAGGCATTATGATCACTCATACAGTTCATACATTTAAAATTAGATCCGTTATTGCTCATGAAACATCACGTGTGTCTGTAGATCACTAGTGATTGGCTAAAAGTACGGCCGCGACGTCATCAGCACCTCTGCACTGCAGTTTATAACAACGTGATGACTGTTCGGATGCAGTATATGCACACTTGAGCTTGTTTGTTAGCCAATTAGCCTATACAATTTATATTTTTGAAAACCGCCAAACTGACCCCAAACCAGCCCAAATTTTGTCCACCTGCCCAAGACAATTTTTACCCGCACAATCAAATTCAAAACCGCCCAATTGGGCGGGAAGCCGCCCAATCTGGCAACACTGAGGACTGAATGTTCCAATCACCTGCCACCAACATTAGAGAACGAACACCTAAATGCACAGACTTCAGACAGTGATTCACTCATCAACCAGTCACCCACTGAGGAAAATACTGACCAACTGTTCATCGATTTAACAGATGAAAACGGACATGGTAAATTTCAAGTTTGTATTGTTAAGAGCTTGTGCTACAATCTCATTGACTTCCATAGTATATATTTTTTCCTACTATGGAAGTCAATGAGACCAGAAACTGTTTGGTTACTGATATTCTTCTAAATATCTTCCTTTCTGTTCAGCAGAAGAAAGAAATTCATACAGGTTTGAAACAACATGAGGGTGAGTATATGATGACAGAATTTTCATTTCAAAGTGGAGTATCCCTTTAAAGTTATAGTTAAACCATGAATTAAATTTACCCCATAATTTACTCACCCTCATGCCATCCTAGGTGTACAACATCTTCCTTTCTTCAGGCAAATACATGTGGAGTAACACTTAACAAAATCCTAGAAGTTCATATTGAATTGTTTATCACAACAATGCCATAACAAAGCTATGAAAAGTCAGAATTTTATTTATTATTTCTCCAATTGTGTTTGGCTGAAGAAATGAAGACATCGTACACCTAGGATGGCATGAGGGTGAGTAAATTATGGGGTAAATTTCATTAGGGTGGAGTTTAAATGCATTGTTGTTTGAAAATACTATGTTTTTTTTTTTTGACAACATGAAATGTTACAGTTGTTCAGCTGTTTTATTGCTCAGTGACAATGCACTATAACCAGTCAAGTTCATACTACAAGATTTGTTCATTTCTGAAAGCATTAGAAAAAAAACCTAATGTAAACATTAACACATTAATAATTGATGCATGACAGTTAATCTCGTCATACAGACATGGTTAATTCCAACTTTTAATGAGTTTAAAATGTTGTTTACAGCGTGTTAACGCATAAATTAAATGCTTTTTCAGATATTACTGTGTCTGATTCCTGATCAACAAATACGATGTCTTTCTGATATGCACATATTGTTACGAACTGCTCGGAGACATGAAGTTTGAGGATCCAAATGCAGTTTATTTAAAGTGTTATTCAGAATCGTAATCAAAATCCAGGCAAAGGTCATACACAGGCAGGCAATCCAACAAACAGACAAATTCAGAGGGTGAGGCAGAAACTGGAAAACCAGCACTGTAAAAAATTGCTGTAGTTTCTACAGCAAAATTTTACAGAATTTTTCTGTATAAACATTTTACAAGATGCAGCTGTAATTCGCAATGCATTATGGGTCAAATAAGGTTTTACAGTTGTTAACAGTATATTTCCACGTCAACTGTAATTCATTTACAAGAAGCAGGTGTTGTCACTGTAGTTCCTGCTTTTTACACTAACTTACTGTAGTGTGGCATTATTTGATTGCGCGCGCATCATTCAAATCAGAAACCCAGCCGACTGGAGCAGTTCGAGAACGATTGAAGATAAGAGGCTTTATTCATAATTCCTGGTAAGTTCACTTAATTATACTTGAGAAATATATCCTTTTTATATTTATTTGAGTTAATGTATAAGCGATATCAGGTCACAATAGCCTCCTATCCTGACATTTAGACAAGTGGCCTTGGTAACTTCTGTGCAGTACTGGGAATTGCTATCATAGCATAGTTAGGCCAAATTTTCTATTTTTGGAAGTTACAT
The DNA here is from genome assembly GCF_963082965.1 of Carassius carassius. Classification (NCBI taxonomy): domain Eukaryota; kingdom Metazoa; phylum Chordata; class Actinopteri; order Cypriniformes; family Cyprinidae; genus Carassius; species Carassius carassius. The sequence goes on along the minus strand of NC_081759.1, from coordinate 10,701,220 downwards.
TTTCATATTGAGAGCATAAAGTAGTGTTTACCTAACTTTTATCATAAAGCCCAATGCGAACGATTGTCACAGTAACTACTATCTGTCGAAATAACTGACGAACAGCAAAATATGTGAAATTTCATTTGTTTATATGTGTTCATTTTTTTATATGTGTTCAACTGTCCCATATTGACGTGACGCCTTACTATAATAAGTGAAAGACATCTTTATATGCCCGACTGAACAAGTTAGCTTGATTAAAAAAAAAAAAAAAAAAAAAAAAAAACAGAAAAAAAAACACTGAGGAAGCATCAAAACGCGAGACGGATCCTGATTATATCAACGTTTCATTCAACATCAAAACAAGCTTAACGGCACACATAAACTCACGGAAAATACATGAGGTAAATGTTCAACTGTTGAGTTTATTTATAACATATGATATATAAGTAGCATCACAAGTGAGCTGTTTTGCTGAGTATCATGATTGCAAATACATAGTTCAATAAACAATTAGTTAACAAGTCATTTACTTCTTTTAGACACAATATTAACTGTTGTTCTATTTCACTAACGAAAATTGTTCCAAACAAAGACCAAAGCAAAACTATTTTGCTCATCCTCAAACAAAAACTAAGCGTTGTTTTTGCTGAATGATTCAGCTTTTTGAACGGATCGGTTCAATGAATGACTCAGTTGATTCACTCATTAAGTTATTCGCTGCCACCTAATGGCGGATTAGTTTCACATTTAAAAAGTATCATTGCATTTTTCCAACATTTATTAATTGTATTTTCAAAAATTTATTTAAAACATTAATGTCATTACACAGTTGTAATTTTGCACTGTCAATTATTTAATTTTAATTGGTGGTACAGTTCTACAATGTAATATTATAATTTGTAATAGGTTGTTTATTCTAAAATATATGCCTTTTTTGAGTGTTAATTTTGGTCTCATTTATGTAAATGCTTTAAAGAAATCACAAGATTATTTTCTTTATGTCTTGTAGGTGCAAAGATTAGCAGCTGATGTGGAGAAATGTTTGATGCTTCAAGACTCTGAAGCTGATTTTATTAGGTAATGTATTAATTCTTTAAATAATTTGATAAACTTGTAAGTTAGATTACATTTTATATTGAAATACTACATTGTAGGTTACATTATTGCTTATATTTCTTAATTTCAGGTCCACCCAGTGGCTTTTGACTATTTGGGGGTCAGATGGTTGTGAATTCATACCTCAACTTGTAGTTGGATTTGGAGCCTTATTACAACTTCAGTCTGGCATCCCAGGAGCAGGCATCATTTGCACACTTGATTTTTTTTAAAGGTAACAAGTTTTACTTAAGTAATTTCATTTGCGAAAAAGGTTACTTATTCAGTTTAAAGGGTAACTCCACCCCATAATGACAATTTAGTCATTAATCACTGTTAACGTGATTAACAGTGATTAATGTCATTTCAAACCAGTAAAAGCTTTGTTTGTCTTCAGAACACAATTTAAGATATTTTGAATGAGAACCGGGAGGCTTGCGTCTGTCCCACAGCCAAGCAATTAACAATGTCTAAGCCCAGAAAAGTATGAAAAGCATCGTCAGAATAGTCCATCTGCCATCAGTGGTTCAACTGTAATTTTACGAAGCTACGAGAATACTTTTTGTATGCAAAGAAAACAAAAAGAACAACTTTATTCAACAAAGCTGGTATTTTTGTTTTCGTTCAAATCAAAGCGTAAATAAACATAGAAAGTGTGTCCATGTGACCCAGCTGACACAGTTCAACAGATACTCGCCAAAATGGCGCTACACTGATGCATAGAGGAGGCGAATTGTTGAATAAATCGTTATTTTAGTTTTCTTTGCATACAAAAAGTATTGTCGTCGCTTCATAACGTTACTGTTGAACCACTGATGGACTATTCTGATGATGTCTTTCATACTTTTCTGGGCCTTGACAGTGGTATTTACTTGGCAGTCAGTGGGACAGTCACAATCCTCCTAGTTGCATCCAAAATATCTTAAATTGTGTTCTGAAGACGAACGAAGCTCTTACGGGTTTGGAACGACATGGAGGTAAGTGATTAATGACAAGATTTTCATTTTGGGGTGGAGTAACCTTTTAAGTACTGGTAAATGCTTATTGTATTGTATAAGTGGCATTTTGATATTTATTTTATTGAGCTAGTTTCATTCAATACTTAACTTTATCCTGATGCTTTTGCTTGTTTTTATGTGCAGATGTTTTCTTGGAATCACAACACTCACTGGATACAAGACGAACACATAGAGGCAAAACAAGTGGAAAAGTCTCAGAGAAGAGGGACAACCCTCATTGTGTGCTCATCTCAGAAAGTTGATGGACTTTCAGTATGTATTTATTAAATTGTCTTTTGCAGGAATATTCTTAATTTAATAGAACATTAACAACAGAATTTGTGATTTAATGTTGATTCCAGCATTTTATTTTAATCATTTTCTTTAAAACATATTCTTTTTTTTTTACAAAAATGATACAAATTCTGTTGATTGACCTTCATTTTTATAGAAAGTTAATGTTCTACTCTGAGTATGGCTTATTTTTTTAACATGTATTTGTAGTTATTTGTGATGCTATGTTATTTTTATGATAAGATTTAACTGTTGAAAGACTGACATTTTTATTTTAACAGTAAAAGCCTTGCAATGTCTTTCTGTCAGTTTTAATAAATACTTATTTGCAACATCATTGACTTCATTCATTTTTATTCATTTGTAAATAGATAGAGCTCATGATAATGCATTTATATCAGCATTTTATAGTTTACTGTTAAAATTATTCTTTAAAGCAGTTTCATTGTTAAATTATTACAACATCATATTGTATTTAGGGGTATTTACAGGATTTTATTGGCAACTTTTGTTGCCAGTTAAATACTGTTATATAATGAAATTACAAATAAATGCTGTAAAATATATTTACAGGATTTTATTGGCAACTTTTTTGCCAGGTAAATACTGTACTTTAGTGAAATTACAAAATATTGCTGTAAAATAAACGTTAAATAAATAAATAAAATAAAATAAAAGTTAAATTCAATGTTACTGTAAAAAATACTACAAACTACTGTATTTCACAAACAGCAATTAACTGTAATTTGCTTTGCAGTAATTTCCTGTAATCCATTTTACAGCAATTATCATCATTTTTACAGGATTTTATTGGCAACTTTTTTGCCAGTAAAATCCTGTATATTCTATAGTACATTTTTTACAGTGAGGACACGGGCAGAGATCAAGAACCAGGAACAACGACAACTAAAGGAACGCTCAGAAATGCAGTGGAATAACGTACAAGACTTTGCAAAGAGAAGACTATGATTCAACAATCATTTGTTTTACAGCAAGATGAGCAAGCATCTGAGAAAGGTACATCCGGGTTTGGTAGTGTTGCCAGCTCTTCTTCGGTCAAGCCTCGAGGCAGATCCAACTCAGGAACATGAACACCTTCTGCTTGTTGCCCTTGAATATCTACCCTGACTTCATCATCAATGTCAATCTACAACAGTTTCAGTATGAATAAATCATTTAGAAAACTTAATTAAAAACAATTAAATTAATTGATCAGTACTTAAGTTTACATTTTTACTCTTCGATTTTTCATTGTCAATTTATCAGTGAAGAAATAAATGAAAAAAAGGACCATCCTTCTATAAAAGCAAAGTAATTAAAGGTGCCTTATGCAACTTGGAGCCACCTATAGGCAATTAGTTGAATTACACTTGTAACGTTACTAACGGCGCTTGATTGACAGCTTTGCTTCCCAGTACAGTAGGCGGAGACACTTTTTGCTTGCAGGCTTCAGTGCAGTCAAACAGACCATCTGAGAGAGTGTGTGTAATAATTTGTGCATACATGTCAGCGCGGCATCGCTCGTCAAGTTCGTAGCTTATTCAGTCCCATTTTAAATTCTGATTTTGGCCGCCTCTCAAATGGGTTAAACCATAGATATATTGCCTATGAAGTTCAAGTAAATGTGCTAGATAGAAAATCCGCGCTCATTCAAGGATGTGCATTTATAGCATGGACGGAGAAAGCGCCGACGCCTGCATGATTTCATCTGACGGTATAAAAATTATTTTCCGCGAACCGGTTCTTTCGGACGGTTCGATTCAATAAACCGGTTGAAAAAACCGGTTCACCGGTTCTTTTACGCTCGACGTAATGACGTCATTGGCGATGACGTAATGGCGTCACGTCTTTCAAACATTCAAATATATAAAGTCAGTAATCATAACTTTAGTCAGTTAAAAACCTCATAATCTTGAAAAGTTTACAATTGAGTTTTGCAACAACGCACCCAAATACAGTAACAGCAATAATGTGCATATGAGGATTTAAGTCTTATAGATATAAAGTAAATAAATTAGGTGTCATCAGCGCAGAAACCACTATACATAAACCATTGCGATGTATTTGTTATTAAATGAACTTACGTTTCGCCAGATTGCCCCTTCATTCAAGCCCTCGGTTTACCCGCGCTCATAACATTAGCACAGAATCAGTTCAGAATCAATCACCAAAAGAATCAGTTCGGTTCAGACGGCTGTGAGTCAGTCGGCTTCACGCTGAATCACGCATGCGCAGTATCATCAGCTCCTCTGTTCTCAAAACGGACACGTCCGAAAGAAACGTTTTTTGGTTCAGTGTACTGATGACCCGAAAACCAATGCAACCGGTTCTTGACTCGAGAAAGAGAATCACTCTAACCGGCACGTGCTGCACTTCAGTATAATCGGCTGCTCTACTCGTGTTCATGTTCTGTTTACTACAAACTCAATTTGTGAATGTGTCATCATTAACTATAAATACAGTATACATATTTCATAAATCATCCCTTATTCCTATTAAACATAGAGTCTTTAGAGTTCTTAATTATTGTCCAACTTCCCTGAAACCCCTTCTGGCCTATACATAATCTACAATATACAGATTAGAAACATTCATCTTAAAAAAAATAAATAAATAATAATAAAAATGTATATAGATCTTTTATCACACTTTCCGAAATACTTTACACGCATGCGCAGTAGCATCAGTTCATCGGTTCTCAAATCGGACGCGTCCGAAAGAAACGGTTTTCGGTTCAGTGTACTGGTGATCTGAAAACCGATGCAACCGGTTCTTGACTCGAGAACGAGAATCAGCTCATCGGTTCTCAAATCAGATGCGTCCGAAAGAAACGATTCTCAGTTCAGTGTACTGGTGTTCCGAAAACCGACTCTTCTCGAGTCAAGAGCAACCGGCTCTTGACTCGAGAACGAGAACTGCTCCAGCAGTGGGCGTGTTCGTTCATCATCTGGCTCGGCTCGGTGTTCATCTTCAGTTCGGTCTACACAGCAGTTCAGTCAGTGTACTGTTTGAGTAAATTAATTACACCGGGATATTGGTTTATTCTGACTCAGAGGGAGTGTCAGTCACGTTAAAAATTTTTAAATCTTAAGTAATTTGTGGATTAATGCTTATTGGAGACGTGAACCGTTTCAAACGATTCAGTTCGATTTGGTGAACTGGTTCAACCGGTTCACTAAGAAGAGCCGGTTAAATTGAACGATTCGTTCACGAATCGGACATCATTAATGCTGGCTACCAAGGCAGTGGGGGGAATGTCAGTTCTGACACTCTGCCAGATACTATGTTTTAACGTTAGCTGATGACATATAAGGGTTATTATTGGATATTTTTTAATGGAACAAGTTGCATAAGGCACCTTTAACTAAACCCACTGCATAATTTAATGATTTGAGCCTTCCTTCTCATGATTTGACCAAAGCTGCAGCGGAGTTCTGTTGCCAGCAGATCTTAGACTGTGACTATTCCAGGCACTCTGAAATTCTTGTAGATGCCTCTGAATTTGTGGTATGTAAGACCAGTGCAAGGCAAACAAATCCACTTCCTGGTCCAGATTATGCCATCCTTCATCTTCCAACCGACGAAAGGTGGTGTAGAAGAGGTCTGTTACTTGGTCAAAGACATCTCTCCACAACCGCTCAATTCTTACATAAAAAACAAACAAACTTCAGTTTAAAAAACTTCAGTGAAGGAAAACGCTATTCATGTGGCTACAAGGTAACAAGCCTACCTCTGGTTGTGCACACTTCTTCCGGTGATGTGTGAGTGTCTGTTTGCTCCTCTGGTTCTTATCGTGAAGCGGGCAACCATTACATTTTCTCCCCCCTAGTCAGAACGCACTCTAGAGGGAACACCATATATTTGTACAGCAGACAGGAAGCTTTGCAGCACTGTTTGAGCCTTGTTGTTTGTGGCAACTTTTAAGTACGCCACAAGCCGGGAAAAGCCATCAATTCCCCCATGGATAACAATTCTCCATCTGCAAATTTAAGTATTTAAAGTTACTCATTTAAGAATACAACATGTATTAAAAAATAACTTGTCCCACACAAGCACACAAAAACTATATGCAATGGCTACAACATTGAACATGCTTTTGTGTCCAATAGTACAGGAAAGGTTTTAAGGAATGGCTTTCTTCCTACACCACATATTCACTTATGTCAATAAAAGCATAACATGAAATCATTACATATAACAAGCAGGGCAAGATCAAGCATGCACACTTTTTTGCATATATTCTGATAATCTGAAATAATACAAGACTATTACACTATAATTGGTAGCTGAAGACATAAAACAAAACAAAATATTTGATAAATAAAACTTTGTGACTGATGGGAATTTTATTTTGTAGACATATGTAAAGGATTATATTTAGGTGTGTAAGAGAGCAGATTATGTGTGACCCTAGACATTAGCAACATTATCCATTAACTTTACCAAAGAAATGCTTAACACCAACCGAATAAGTTTATGATTCCCATCAATGTGCCACACACTGTTGGGAGCTGGTACACTGTAACGTCGGCGTCGGGCTGTCCTAAGACGTAACCTGCGCAGTTCCGTTCCTTCCAGATCTACTCGTCTTAATGATGCTAAAACCCTGTGTTCTGCAAAAGATTATAACAATAATATTCGTATGTTATATCTTGCATTTTTTAAGAGAAACTGCACATTTTGGATGCCTTTTTTTTAGCAAGTTTTACATAATTTAAATCTGACTCAAATGAACTAGCGGCGCATTGTTATTTCTTGCGTAGTGATGGCTATCTATGTTCAAGTACATCAGATACATGCAGATGAAGTGTAATTAGACTGTATTTAAAACAAACAGTATATGACTCACACATTGAGTAATTGCGCTCAATTTGTGCTGGTTTGATTTAATCTTCCCAGTAAAGTGAAACATAACTTGGCTAGTGATTTGACAGTGTCACTCGCCACTGTAATTTTTTTAACCACATTTGCCTGCCCAAATAGGAATAATGCCCAAAACATACAAAATGGAATTTTGTAAAGGTGTAAATGGAAAAAGCCAATGGTAGGGATGCACCTACCAACGTACAAGTCACGTTTCCTAAAAACAAAGCATGTTTTAAATATAGTAAGGCATTACACACAATTATATTATAATATTTTGACAAATTCCGACTTCACTGCCCTTTAAAGCACTCACATACATTCGAGAGCCACCCCCCCTTCCTCTTCACGTAACCAACTTAACTGTAGTAAATATCCAGCCTAATTTTTGTTGTAATGCTGTAACATATGTAAGGGATAATATAGAGCCAGGCGGTTGTTATAGCGAAAGCGGAGGGGTCTTGAATCAGACTGAAGGGGTTGTATTCACAATTTGACACAAAATATTGATTTAAAAGGGAGTTTATTGATTTAAAAACGATTGTATCCCTTACATAAAGTCAGTCATGCGATTGACCGCTGTAGTTAAACACGAGCAAGCATATTCTTTCTGGAAACAACATTGATACAACATTTTCTTTTAAGTTACATACCTTAAGCCATCACGTGCAAGTTTTTGTCGGACTGTCCTTAGTGACACACCGATACATCTTGCCGTTTCTTCTGCTGGTACATCCAACGACTGGTGGTGTTCAAGAATGCTTGGAACTGCAATAGCGTGACGGCTGCTACAGTCCGAGGGACTCAGTCGTTGAATGACACTCTGTGCCTCATCAAACGTGGCCCAAATCCTTCCATTTATTGTACAGCCACAATTATCTGCTGCGTTTGCAACGTCTTCCCTCAACTGTGAAACTCTCCTATATAAAAAATGATAATCGAGAGGAGAATTTCTTTAGCAGAAATCAGCTAAAGCTAGCAAATCATCCACAATCCCTCTCCAAACACGATCAGATCCACCGGACATTTTTGCACAACAATTATAATGTTTAAGAATGGCGCCTCAGAAGCCCACAGAGAAAGCGGGATAAAGCCTTGATCTCGAACTGTCCAATGACAGTTTGGCGCTTCAAATTGAGGCAACAGTTGATTGGTTGCTCCCACGTGTGTACTGTCCAATGGCATTTTTTAACTCGATTGACAAATGGATAAAGAAAAGCATTTGGCAAAACGGCAAAGAAAATCATCTGGCAAATAGAGAGAGAAAAGGTTTGCCAAATGCTTTTTTAAAAAAAAGCAATTTAACTTGTGCATTTAAATTATTTATTAATGTACTTTTTATTGTTTAATTAATCCACGTTTAAAAACATGAATTAAATAAACAGTTTAAATGTGTCTATTTATTCATACATTTAAAATGTTTTTTTTTAATTTATTGTTTTATAGTATTATTAAAATACATTTTAAAACATGAATAAAATAAACAACTTTAAAAATGTCTATTAATTTGTCCATTTAAAAGTGATTTATTTACATACATTTTTATGTTTGAATTATTAAATTGATAAATTGATTCTTCATTTTATTTTTAAGTGGCACTCCTGGTCCTCCATACAGTTGAAGTGAAAAGTGCTTCTAACAAACGCGCTGTCCTCCTGATACTGTATCTGCGGCAGATGAGATGGTGTAGCCAGTCTGTGTCCTGTGTCCTGTGTCACGCTCATAACGCCTTAGAAATAGAAAGTTTCACAACTCTGAAAAATGTATTTCCTTTCTTGTCAATACTGAGCGCGCGGTGCGTCAGTTAGTGGAAGCGCACGCACTGTATGCCTCGTCACTATATATTAAAAGCATGTCCAAATTCTGACTTGGTGAAAGAAACACATTTTATCTTTAAGGAACGTTTACCCAGCAAGCCCGCGCGGGCCCACTGCGGGTTTTCTGTGGGACAGTGTGGGCAGAGCAAACCCACACTAAACCCGCTTGGGGCCCCTTGTGGGTTAGCACATGCGGGGCCCATAGCAGTTTGGTCATTTGGGGCCCTATGAGGATTTTCTGTGGGCACCCTGGCTTTTTATTCTTTTTTATATATGTGTGTGTTAAGTGTATATTTATTATGTATATATAAATATACACACATGCATGTATTTAAGAAAAAATGTAATGTTTTTATATTAAATATATTTATATATAAATAAATGTTTGTATTTATATACATAATAAATGTAAAAATATTATGTAAACAAAAACATTTAGTTTGGATGTGATTAATAGCGATTAATTGTTTGACAGCACTAATTGTATTTTTTTTTAATTATATACATTTTTGTTTACATAATATATGTATGTGTAGTGTGTATTTTAAATATGTATATATAAATGCACACACATACAATATATATTTGTATATTTTTTACTGTAGGCCTATATATTTACATGTGTATATACGTTTTTATATTTACATTCTTATATTTTATATATTAATATTTAATATATAAACATAACATATTTTTCTTAAATATATACATGCATGTGTTTGTATTTATATCCATTTACATTTAGTTGTTTAGCAGACGCTTTTATCCAAAGCGACGTACATATGAGGACAATGGAAGCAATCAAATCTAACAAAACAGCAATGATATATAAGTGCTATAACAAGTCTCAGTTAGCTTAAAAGCAGTACTTTTTAGCAGTTTTTTTTTTATACAATAAAAAGAAAACAGGTAGAATAGAGCAATTGAGATGGGGAGGTCATTCAACCAGGAGGGAACATTTAATTTAAAAGGCTGTAAAAGTGACTTAGTGCTTCTTTGGTATGAACAATCAAGTGACGTTCACGCAAGCTTCTATAGGCACATAAGTCTGAAGTAATGAATTTAGGTAAAGAGGTGCAGAGCCAGTGTTGGTTTTGTATGCAAACATCAATGCCTTGAATTTTATGCGAGCAGCAATTTGTAGCCAGTGCAAATTGATAAACATGTATACTAAATAAATATACACAGTACACACATATTATGTAAAAAAAAAAAAAAAAATTTATAGGCTAATTCTAGCCAATGAGAGCAGGAACTGCCGGAACTCTGCATAGTTAATGAGCTGTCATTCCGACTTCAACTGATACATACAGTTGGCATCTAGTCATAGCTGGGGGCGTGGTGAGGGCGGAGTCAGCGTGGGGGAAAACACTGCGAACATCGTGTGTATCTGAATGACAAAAATGCACATATTGAGAGCTCATTCCCAGAGACGCGTAGAACAATTTTAGTCTCTTTTAACTTTAATATTCATATACACAAGTCCATATCGATATTTGATTCATTTTACAGCCCTAATATAGATATATTCATTCAAAAATAGCCAAATTCCGTGACGTTCTGCTTTATACAGCAAGTTCTATTTTTGACTGGATTCCACGATTCAATCGTTTCGCAAACACAGACGGGGTGAATTTATGAAGGAAAGTGTAAAAGTTCTGACACAAAACTAAGTTGTTACGCGTCCACACGCTTTTTTAAGTGGGTAAAAGGGTTTATGTTCGACACTAGGCTATACATAGTTTTGCTTAAGGTAGAATGATAAGGCTAATTATAAATACATGCCACTCTCTGAAACAACCTTACACAGTTTTGATAGCGTTAATAATGAACACAATTTTAACGTAGCCTGCCTGTGATGAAATGCCGACTGCACACATACACATGCTTAGTCTTGGGATTTCCACAACTTCCCTTGATCATCCTCACAACTTATTGCTTGTAGCCATTTTGTCATCCTTTCCAGGTTCTGTATGTTTATTAGGAAGGATGTAGAACTTCATTTCATAATTTGTTAGTTTATTTGAGGTACAGAAAACGACACAACAACTCTTCGGCATGATTGTCCCGTTTATTTCAATTGGCGCCAACACAATGTTTTCTGGTGATGTCCGATTCGTGAACAAATCGTTCAATTTAACCGGTTCTTCTTAGTGAACTGGTTGAACCAGTTCACCAAATCGAACTGAATCGTTTGAAACGGTTCGCGTCTCCAATAAGCATTAATCCACAAATTACTTAAGATGATAATTTTTTTTAACGTGGCTGACACTCCCTCTGAGTCAGAATAAACCAATATCCCGGAGTAATTCATTTACTCAAACAGTACACCGACTGAACTGCTGTGAAGACCGAACTGAAGATGAACACCGAGCCGAGCCAGATGACGAACGAACACGCCCACTACTGGAGCAGTTCTCGTTCTCGAGTCAAGAGCCGGTTGCATCAGTTTTCGGATCACCAGTATACTGAATCGAGAATCGTTTCTGACGGACGCGTCCGATTTGAAAACCGATGAGCTGATTCTTGTTCTCGACTCAAGAACCGGTTGCATCGGTTTTCGGATCACAGTACACTGAACCGAAAACCGTTTCTTTCGGACGCGTCCAATTTGAGAACCAATGAATTAACGATACTACGAAACTAAGTATTTTGTTAAAGTCCCCGTGAAACGGAAGTTGCAAACGACTTTTCTCCAGTGTTTTTCTCCAGTGACGTATTTCCGAGAGAAACAGAATAATAAATGAGGAAAATAGTGGGCGTGGCTTATTTTCCAACTAGCACCTGATTGGATCTAGATAAGTAAGTTAGGTTTTTAATTCAAAAAATGGAGGCAGATCTAAACGCAAGTTTACAATCGGTTGTTGAGGATTACTCGCCACCTGAATCACCACAATTTAGTTTGCAGCAGGAGGAGGAGGAAGATGAAGAACAGGAACACACGGAGGATCATTTCGTCACGGGAATCAGACCTTACATGTTTGAGCCGTTACATGCGGAGAGTTCAAATGGTCACCTGGACGTGGCGGCTCAGGAGCAAGTTCACACTCGTTATCCCTCCTTCCTCGAAATTAAAAAAATCGAGCCATCTGGACCGTAATGAGGGAATTTTAGGGAAAGGGAAAAGTGTTCCGTGAGTTCCACAACCAAAAATGCACGTCCTCACCATCTCTCTTTTCACGCGCTGTCAATGCTCGCAAACACACAGGCAGCCTGTCTACTGTCAGTTGGAGGGGCGTGGTTACAGATTAAGCAGACACCAAATTCCTCAAGCCTACGTCATCAGTGAAGGTCCTCCAATGCAGAGGGGAGGGGCATTTTCAGATTTTGATTAAAGATTATGAAGCCAAAAAAATTTTGTGTGTGGATTGACTCACATGGATGAATTGTTCAGCACAAAACGATCAATTTAGGTGAACAAAGTAAATATAGTCAATTTTGATTTCATGTGGACTTTAAACATCGGAAAGTGTGATAAAATAAGTATATTTTTTTTTTTTTTTTTTTTTTAAATGAATGTTTCTAATCTGTATATTGTAGATTATGTATAGGCCAAAAGGGGTTTTCAGGGAAGTTGGACAATAATTAAGACTCTAAAGACTCTATGTTTAATAGGAATAAGGGATGATTTATTAAATATCTGTACTGTATTTATAGTTAATGATGACACATTCACAAATTGAGTTTGTAGTAAACAGAACATGAAAACAAGACGGGTAGAGCAGCTGATGATACTGAACTGCAGCACATGCTGGTTAGAGCGATTCTCGTTCTCGAGTCAAGAACCGGTTGCATCAGTTTTCGGATCATCAGTACACTGAACTGAAAACCGTTTCTTTCGGACGCGTCCGACCCGTTTCGAGAACCGAGGCACTAATGATACTGCGCATGCGTGATTCAGCATAAAGCCGACTGACTCACTGCGCGTCTGAACCGAACTGAATCTTTTGGTGATTGATTCTGAACTGATTCTGTGCTAATGTTATGAGCGCGGGTAAACCGAGGGCTTGAATGAAGGGCAGTCTGGCGAAACGTAAGTTCATGTAATAACAAATACATCGCAATGGATTATGTATATTAAGTGGATCATGGTTTCTGCGCTGATGACACCTAATTTATTTACTTTATATCTTCAAAACTTAAATCCTCGTATGTACATTATTGCTGTTACAGTATTTGGGTGCGTTGTTGCAAAACTTGTAAACGTTTCATGATTATGAGGTTTTTAACTGATTGATTACTGACTTTATATATTTGAATGTTTGATAGACGTGACGCCATTACGTCATCGCCAATGACGTCATTACGTCGAGCGTAAAAGAACCGGTGAACCGTTTTTTTCAACCGGTTTATTGAATCGAACCGTCCGAAAGAACCGGTTCGCGAAAAAGAATCGAACTTCCCATCACTAATGTTTTCCCCCAGGGGCTAAATTCACATCACGTGACGGGGCGTTCCCGGGGGCGTTCCCAGACCAACCGTCTGTATCTATACCTGACTTATATTTTTTCCTCTCACAAACTCTGATGTATTTTTTAGCGTGTTTAAAAAAAAAAAAAAAAAACATTCAGCAAATGAAAATAGGTGATTAATATACACACCCAATCAGAGGCTTGGCCCACCCTGGCCCCACACCACATAACAACCAATCACAAAATTAGTGCGATATTCAATTCAGCTCCAGATACGTTTTTTTCTGCCCAACCTCCTCTTTTTCCCCTCCGAGACACAGTGTTGCCAACGATTTAGCGACTCTTCAGACCCCCATGGCGACTTTTTGCCAAAAAAGCGACTAGCGACAAATCTAGCGACTTTTTTGACAGACCTTATTTAGTCTCCGAGACTCTCCGGTACTGCCGCACGAGCGCGAGGTCTCTCTTTTATTGAGAATTTTGGCTGCATTAATATGCAATACATGAGCACACAAAGGGCAAGATAATATGACACTTACCTCATGAATATTCTAATTAGCATATGACGTCATTTAGCGACTATTCAGGCAGGAGCTGTGTCTGAAATCGCTCACTCATTCACTCACTAATCCCTATATAGTGTATGGCAGTTGAGTTCACTATATCAGGAAGGAGTGAACAATTAAATAAGTGAATGGATTCGGACAGTGACGTATAGCCTACACTGCACGTGAGACTTGGAGCTGTTGCAAAAACATTGCCATATGTATCATTTAGAAAATAATACTAATAGCAATAATACTCAAAATTACTTTATATTGCGTCAGCTTTGTGGTTTCATCGATGGTTTCATCGATGGTATATAATTATTAGGGCCCGAGCACCGATGGTGTGAGGACCCTCTTGGAACTGCTCCGTTTATTAATATTATTATTATTATTATTAGGGCCCGAGCACCGATGGTGCGAGGACCCTCTTGGAATTGCTCCGTTTATTATTATTATTATTATTATTAGGGCCCGAGCACCGATGGTGTGAGGACCCTCTTGGAATTGCTCCGTTTATTAGGGCCCGAGCACCGATGGTGTGAGGACCCTCTTGGAATTGCTCCGTTTATTATTATTATTATTATTAGGGCCCGAGCACCGATGGTGTGAGGACCCTCTTGGAATTGCTCCGTTTATTATTATTATTATTATTATTATTATTATTATTATTATTATTATTAGGGCCCGAGCACCGATGGTGTGAGGACCCTCTTGGAATTGCTCCGTTTATTATTATTATTATTATTATTATTATTATTATTATTATTAGAGCCTGAGCACCGATGGTGTGAGGACCCTCTTGGAATTGCTCCGTTTATTATTATTATTATTATTATTATTATTAGGGCCCGAGCACCGATGGTGTGAGGACCCTCTTGGAATTGCTCCGTTTATTAGGGCCCGAGCACCGATGGTGTGAGGACCCTCTTGGAATTGCTCCGTTTATTATTATTATTATTATTATTATTATTAGGGCCTGAGCACCGATGGTGTGAGGACCCTCTTGGAATTGCTCCGTTTATTATTATTATTATTAGGGCCCGAGCACCGATGGTGTGAGGACCCTCTTGGAATTGCTCCGTTTATTATTATTAGGGCCCGAGCACCGATGGTGCGAGGACCCTCTTGGAATTGCTCTGTTTATTATTAGGGCCCGAGCACCGATGGTGTGAGGACCCTCTTGGAATTGCTCCGTTTATTATTATTATTATTATTATTATTATTATTGTTATTATTATTATTATTATTATTATTATTATTATTCTCTAAGATGAATCGCATTTTTGAGAGCCTAAACATGCTCGAAAAGTCATGAAACTTTGCACACACCTCAGAACTGGCGAAAATTTACGTCTGATATGGGTTTCAGAAGTGGGTGTGGCAAAATGGCTCGACAGCGCCACCTATACACGTTCAACGGTGTGCGCCTCGAGCTACGTTTCACGTACATATATGAAAATTGGTATACACATGTATCTCTCCAATACCTACAAAAAAGTCTCTTGGAGCAAAATCCGAAACCCAACAGGAAGTCGGTTATTTTTAATTTTATGAGCAAATTTTGTGTCATTTTTGTCATTTCCATGCGTTGTATTTTAACGAACTCCTACTAGAGATTAATTCAGATCAACACCAAAGTTGGTATGCCTAATCTAAAGGCCTTTGCGATGTTAAATTGCGAAGATTTTGAGTTTTCGTTAAAGGGCGTGTCCGTGGCGGCCTGACAAATTTCGATGTTTCGCCATGAAAAAGGAAGTTGCTGTAACTCAGACATACAATGTCCAATCTGCCCCAAACTTCACATGTTGGATAAGACTCTTGACCTGAACAGATCTACATGCCAATATTCAGTTATAGTCATACTGCCACCTATTGGCAACAGGAAGTGAAATATTTTACACTGCGACAAACTACTCAAAAATCATGTACAAAAATCGGTACACACATGTAACGCACCAATATCTACGAAAAAGTCTCCTGGTACAAAATCCGAATCCAAACAGGAAGTCAGTTATTTAGAATTTTCTCTGCAAAATTGGTGTTGTTTTTGGCATTTTCAGGGGTTGTACTTTAACGAACTCCTCCTAGAGATTTATTCAGATCAACATCAAACTTGGTCAGTTAAATCTAAAGGCCTTTGCGAAGTTAAATTGAGAAGATCTTGAGGTTTCGTTAAAGGGAGTGTCCATGGCGGCCTGACAAATTTCGATGTTTCGCCATGAAAAAGGAAGTTGCTGTAATTCAGACATACAATGTCCAATCTGCCCCAAACTTTGAATGTTAGATAAGACTTCTGCCCTTAACAGATCTACATGCCCATATTCAATTATAGTCATAGCGCCACCTGCTGGCAACAGGAAGTGACATATTTTACGCTGAGACAAACTACTCCTAGAGATTTTTTGACATTAATGTATTTTTGTGGTCAGTCTAATCTAAAGGCCTGTGTAATGTTAAATTGTGGCAATCTTGAGTTTTTGTTAAAGAGCGTATCCATGGCAAAAATGACAAAATTTGATGTCTCGCCACAGCAAGAGAAGTTGTTGTAACTCAGGCATAAAATGTTTGATCTTCCCCAAACTTCACATGTTCGATAAGAATGCAGCCCTGAACACATCTGAAGGCCATTATAGTGATAGCGCCACCTGCTGGCAACAGAAAGATTGGCACATATATGGAATAAACATTGATATATTCCACTTATATTTATGAGTTTAAATGCATATTTCTCACCGTTCACCTATTTACTAAAGCCACTCGCTGGCGGTGAGCCCGGGTGCGAGGGCCCGTTCATCGCTGCTTGCAGCTTTAATTATTATTAGGGCCCGAGCACCGATGGTGTGAGGACCCTCTTGGAATTGCTCCGTTCATTATTATTATTATTATTATTATTATTATTATTATTATTATTATTATTATTATTATTATTATTATTATTATTATTATTATTATTATTATTATTCTCTAAGATGAATCGCATTTTTGAGAGCCTAAACATGCTCGAAAAGTCATGAAACTTTGCACACACCTCAGAACTGGCGAAAATTTACGTCTGATATGGGTTTCAGAAGTGGGTGTGGCAAAATGGCTCGACAGCGCCACCTATACACGTTCAACGGTGTGCGCCTCGAGCTACGTTTCACGTACATGTATGAAAATTGGTATACACATGTATCTCTCCAATACCTACAAAAAAGTCACTTGGAGCAAAATCCGAAACCCAACAGGAAGTCGGTTATTTTTAATTTTATGAGCAAATTTTGTGTCATTTTTGTCATTTCCATGCGTTGTATTTTAACGAACTCCTCCTAGAGATTAATTCAGATCAACACCAAAGTTGGTATGCCTAATCTAAAGGCCTTTGCGATGTTAAATTGCGAAGATTTTGAGTTTTCGTTAAAGGGCACGTCCGTGGCGGCCTGGCGAATTTCGATGATTCGCCATGAAAAATGAAGTTGCTATAACTCAGACATACAATGTCCAGTCTGCCCCAAACTTCACATGTTTGATGAGATTCCGAACCTGAACAGATTGACATGCCCATATTCAGTTATAGTCATAGCGCCACCTATTGGCAACAGGAAGTGACATATTTTACACTGCGACTAACTACTCCCAGAAATTTTATGACATCAATGTCTTTTTTGTGGTCACTCTAATCTAAAGGCCTGTGCGATGTTAAGTTGTGAAGATCTTGAGTTTTCGTTAAGGGGCGTGTCCATGGTGCCGTGACAAAATTCAAAGTCTCGCCATGGGAATAAAAGATGTTATAACTCAGGCATAAAATGTCCGATCTTCCCCAAACTTCACATGTTTGATAAAAGTCCTGGCCTGAACAGATCTGAAGGCCAATATTCCATCGGGTGTGGCAAAATGGCTCGATAGCGCCACCTATACACTTTCAACGGAGTGCGCCTCGATCTATGTTTCACGTACATGTACAAAAATTGGTACACACATGTAACACACCAATACCTACAAAAAAGTATCTTGGTACGAAATCCTAATCCCAACAGGAAGTCGATTATTTTGAATTTTCCCTGCAAAATTGGTGTTGTTTTTGTCATTTTCAGGGGTTGTACTTTAACGAACTCCTCCTAGAGATTTATTCAGATGAACACCAAACTTGGTCAGTGTAATCTAAAGCCCTTTGCGATGTTAAATTGCGAAAGACTTGAGGTTTCGTTAAAGGGCGTGTCCATGGCGGCCTGACAAATTTCGATGTTTCGCCATGAAAAAGGAAGTTGCTGTAACTCAGACATACAAAGTCCAATCTGCCCCAAACTTCACATGTTGGATAAGACTCTTGACCTGAACAGATCTACATGCCAATATTCAGTAATAGTCATAGCGCCACCTATTGGCAACAGGAAGTGGAATATTTTACACTGCGACAAACAACTCCTAGAAATTTTATGACATCAATGTTATTTTTGTGGTCAGTCTAATCTAAAAACGTGTGTGATGTTTAGTTGTGAAGATCTTGAGTTTTCGTTAAAAGGGGTGTCCATGGCGCCGTGACGAAGTTCGATGTGTCGCCATGGGAATAAAAGATGTTATAACTCAGGCATAAAATGTCCGATCTTGCCCAAACTTCACATGTGTTATAAGGGTCCTGGCCCGAACAGATCTGAAGGCCAATATTCCATTGGGTGGGGCAAAATGGCTCGATAGCACCACCTATACACTTTCAACTGAGTGCATATACACTTTCAACGGAGTGCGCCTCAAGCTATGTTTCACGTACATGTACAAAAATCGGTACACACATGTAACACACCAATATCTACGAAAAAGTCTCTTGGTACGAAATCCGAATCCAAACAGGAAGTCAGTTATTTAGAATGTTCTCTGCAAAATTGGTGTTGTTTTTGGCATTTTCAGGGGTTGTACTTTAACGAACTCCTCCTAGAGATTTATTCAGATCAACATCAAACTTGGTCAGTTAAATCTAAAGGCCTTTGCGAAGTTAAATTGGGAAGATCTTGAGATTTCGTTAAAGGGTGTGTCCATGGCAGCCTGACAAATTTCGATGTTTCGCCATGAAAAAGGAAGTTGCTGTAACTCAGACATACAATGTCCAATCTGCCCCAAACTTCACATGTTAGATAAGACTTCTGCCCTTAACAGATCCACATGCCCATATTCACTTATAGTCATAGCGCCACCTGCTGGCAACAGGAAGTGGCATATTTTACGCAGTGACAAAGTACTCCAAGAAATCTTTTGACATTAATGTATTTTTTGTGGTCAGTCTAATCTTAAGGCCGATGCAATGTTAAATTATGGAGATCTTGAGTTTTTGTTAAAGGGTGTGTCCATGGCACCATGAAAAAATTTGATGTCTCGCCACAGGAAAAGAAGTTGTTGTAACTCAGGCATAAAATGTCCGATCTTCCCCAAACTTTACATTTGTGATAAGAGTCCTGGCCTGAACACATCTGAAGGCCAATATTCCATTATAATGATAGTGCCACCTGCTGTTAACAAGAAGACTGGCACATATAAATGATTTTGACATATTCCACTTATATTTATGACTTTAAATGCATATATCTCGCCGTCGCCAATTTACTAAAGCCTCTCGCTGGCGGTGAGCCCGGGTGCGAGGGCCCGTTCATCGTTGCTTGCAGCTTTAATTATTATTATTATTATTATTAGGGCCCGAGCACCGATGGTGTGAGGACCCTCTTGGAATTGCTCCGTTTATTATTATTATTATTATTATTATTCTCTAAGATGAATCGCATTTTTGAGAGCCTAAACATGCTCGAAAAGTCATGAAACTTTGCACACACCTCAGAACTGGCGAAAATTTACGTCTGATATGGGTTTCAGAAGTGGGTGTGGCAAAATGGCTCGACAGCGCCACCTATACACGTTCAACGGTGTGCGCCTCGAGCTACGTTTCACGTACATGTATGAAAATTGGTATACACATGTATCTCTCCAATACCTACAAAAAAGTCTCTTGGAGCAAAATCCGAAACCCAACAAGAAGTCGGTTATTTTTAATTTTATGAGCAAATTTTGTGTCATTTTTGTCATTTCCATGCGTTGTATTTTAACAAACTCCTCCTAGAGATTAATTCAGATCAACACCAAAGTTGGTATGCCTAATCTAAAGGCCTTTGCGATGTTAAATTGCGAAGATTTTTAGTTTTCGTTAAAGGGCGTGTCCGTGGCGGCCTGGCGAATTTCGATGATTCGCCATGAAAAATGAAGTTGCTATAACTCAGACATACAATGTCCAATGTGTCCAAAACTTCACATGTTTAATAAGACTCCTGACCTGAACAGATTCACATGCCCATATTCAGTTATAGTCATAGCGCCACCTATAGGCAACAGGAAGTGACATATTTTACACTGCGACTAACTACTCCTAGAAATTTTATGACATCAATGTATTTTTTGTGGTCAGTCTAATCTAAAGGCCTGTGCTATGTTAAATTGTGAAGATCTTGAGTTTTGGTTAAAAGGCGTGTCCATGGCGCCATGACGAAGTTCGATGTCTCGCCAAGGGAATAAAATATGTTATAACTCAGGCATAAAATGTCCGATCTTCCCCAAACTTCACATGTGTGATAAGAGTCCTGGCCTGAACACATCTGTAGGCCAATATTCCATCGGGTGTGGCAAAATGGCTCGATAGCGCCACCTATACACTTTCAACATAGCGCGCCTCGAGCTCCGTTTCAAGTACATGTACAAAAATCGGTACACACATGTAACACACCAGTACCTACAAAAAAGTCTCTTGGTACGAAATCCTAATCCCAGCAGGAAGTCGGTTATTTTGAAATTTCCCTGCAAAATTGGCGTTGTTTTTGCCATTTTCAGGGGTTGTACTTTAACAAACTCCTCCTAGAGATTTATTCGGATAAAGACCAAACTTGGTCAGTGTAATCTAAAGCCATTTGCGATGTTAAATTGCGAAGAACTTGAGGTTTCGTTAAAGGGCGTGTCCATGGCGGCCTGACAAATTTCGATGTTTCGCCATGAAAAAGGAAGTTGCTGTAACTCAGACATACAATGTCCAATCTGCCCCAAACTTTGAATGTTAGATAAGACTTCTGCCCTTAACAGATCTACATGCCCATATTCAATTATAGTCATAGCGCCACCTGCTGGCAACAGGAAGTGACATATTTTACGCTGAGACAAACTACTCCTAGAGATTTTTTGACATTAATGCATTTTTGTGGTCAGTCTAATCTAAAGGCCTGTGTACTGTTAAATTGTGGCAATCTTGAGTTTTTGTTAAAGAGCGTGTCCATGGCAAAAATGACAAAATTTGATGTCTCGCCACAGCAAGAGAAGTTGTTGTAACTCGGGCATAAAATGTTTGATCTTCCCCAAACTTCACATGTTCGATAAGAGTGCAGCCCTGAACACATCTGAAGGCCAATATTCCATTATAGTGATAGCGCCACCTGCTGGCAACAGGAAGATTTGCACATATATGGAATAAACATTGATATATTCTACTTATATTTATGAGTTTAAACGCATATTTCTCACCGTTCACCTATTTACTAGAGCCACTCGCTGCCGGTGAGCCCAGGTGCGAGGGCCCGTTCATCGCTGCTTGCAGCTTTAATTATTACTATTATTCTTCTTCTCTAAGATGAATCGCATTTTTGAGAGCCTAAACATGCTCGAAAAGTCATGAAACTTTGCACACACCTCAGAACTGGCGAAAATTTACGTCTGATATGGGTTTCAGAATTAGGTGTGGCAAAATGGCTCGACAGCGCCACCTATACACGTTCAACGGTGTGCGCCTCGAGCTACGTTTCACGTACATTTATGAACATTTGTATACACATGTATCTCTCCAATACCTACAAAAAAGTCTCTTGGAGCAAAATCCGAAACCCAACAGGAAGTCGGTTATTTTTAATTTTATGAGCAAATTTTGTGTCATTTTTGTCATTTCCATGCGTTGTATTTTAACGAACTCCTCCTAGAGATTAATTCAGATCAACACCAAAGTTGGTATGCCTAATCTAAAGGCCTTTGCGATGTTAAATTGCGAAGATTTTGAGTTTTCGTTAAAGGGCGTGTCCGTGGCGGCCTGGCGAATTTCGATGATTCGCCATGAAAAATGAAGTTGCTATAACTCAGACATACAATGTCCAATGTGTCCAAAACTTCACATGTATAATAAGACTCCTGACCTGAACAGATTCACATGCCCATAATCAGTTATAGTCATAGCGCCACCTATAGGCAACAGGAAGTGACATATTTTACACTGCGACTAACTACTCCTAGAAATTTTATGACATCAATGTCTTTTTTGTGGTCAGTCTAACCTAAAGGCCTGTGCGATGTTAAATTGTGAAGATCTTGAGTTTTCGTTAAAAGGCGTGTCCATGGCGCCATGACGAAGTTCGATGTCTCGCCAAGGGAATAAAATATGTTATAACTCAGGCATAAAATGTCCGATCTTCCCCAAACTTCACATGTGTGATCAGAGTCCTAGCCTGAACACATCTGTAGGCCAATATTCCATCGGGTGTGGCAAAATGGCTCGATAGCGCCACCTATACACTTTCAACAAAGCGCGCCTCGAGCTCCGTTTCAAGTACATGTACAAAAATCGGTACACACATGTAACACACAAGTACCTACAAAAAAGTCTCTTGGTACGAAATTCTAATCCCAACAGGAAGTCGGTTATTTTGAAATTTCCCTGCAAAATTGGCGTTGTTTTTGCCATTTTCAGGGGTTGTACTTTAACGAACTCCTCCTAGAGATTTATTCGGATGAACACCAAATTTGGTCAGTGTAATCTAAAGCCATTTGCGATGTTAAATTGCGAAGGACTTGAGGTTTTGTTAAAGGGCGTGTCCATGGCGCCGTGACGAAATTTGATGTGTCGCCATGGGAATAAAAGATGTTATAACTCAGGCATAAAATGTCCGATCTTCCCCAAACTTCACATGTGTGATAATAGTCCTGGCCTGAACACATCTGTAGGCCAATATTCCATCGGGTGTGGCAAAATGGCTCGATAGCGCCACCTATACACTTTCAACATAGCGCGCCTCGAGCTCCGTTTCAAGTACATGTACAAAAATCGGTACACACATGTAACACACCAGTACCTACAAAAAAGTCTCTTGGTACGAAATCATAATCCCAACAGGAAGTCGGTTATTTTGAAATTTCCCTGCAAAATTGGCTTTGTTTTTGCCATTTTCAGGGGTTGTACTTTAACGAACTCCTCCTAGAGATTTATTCGGATGAACACCAAACTTGGTCAGTGTAATCTAAAGCCATTTGCGATGTTAAATTGCGAAGGACTTGAGGTTTCGTTAAAGGGCGTGTCCATGGCGGCCTGACAAATTTCGATGTTTCGCCATGAAAAAGGAAGTTGCTGTAACTCAGACATACAATGTCCAATCTGCCCCAAACTTCACATGTTGGATAAGACTCTTGACCTGAACAGATCTACATGCCAATATTCAGTTATAGTCATAGCGCCACCTATTGGCAACAGGAAGTGAAATATTTTACACTGCGACAAACTACTCCTAGAAATTTTATGACATCAATGTTATTTTTGTGGTCAGTCTAATCTAAAGACCTGTGTGATGTTTAGTTGTGAAGATCTTGAGTTTTCATTAAAAGGCGTGTCCATGGCGCCGTGACGAAGTTTGATGTGTCGCCATGGGAATAAAAGATGTTATAACTCAGGCATAAAATGTCCGATCTTGCCCAAACTTCACATGTGTGATAAGGGTCCTGGCCTTAACAGATCTGAAGGCCAATATTCCATTGGGTGTGGCAAAATGGCTCGATAGCGCCACCTATACATTTTCAACAGAGTGCATATACACTTTTAACGGAGTGCGCCTCAAGCTATTTTTCATGTACATGTACAAAAATCGGTACACACATGTAACACACCAATATCTACGAAAAATTCTCTTGGTACAAAATCCGAATCCAAACAGGAAGTCAGTTATTTAGAATTTTCTCTTCAAAATTGGTGTTGTTTTTGGCATTTTCAGGGGTTGTTCTTTAACGAACTCCTCCTAGAGATTTATTCAGATCAACATCAAACTTGGTCAGTTAAATCTAAAGGCCTTTGCGAAGGTAAATTGGGAAGATCTTGAGGTTTCGTTAAAGGGAGTGTCCATGGCGGCCTGACAAATTTCGATGTTTCGCCATGAAAAAGGAAGTTGCTGTAACTCAGACATACAATGTCCAATCTGCCCCAAACTTTGAATGTTAGATAAGACTTCTGCCCTAAACAGATCTACATGCCCATATTCAATTATAGTCATAGCGCCACCTGCTGGCAACAGGAAGTGACATATTTTACGCTGAGACAAACGACTCCTAGAGATTTTTTGACATTAATGTATTTTTGTGGTCAGTCTAATCTAAAGGCCTGTGTACTGTTAAATTGTGGCAATCTTGAGTTTTTGTTAAAGAGTGTGTCCATGGCAAAAATGACAAAATTTGATGTCTCGCCACAGCAAGAGAAGTTGTTGTAACTCGGGCATAAAATGTTTGATCTTCCCCAAACTTCACATGTTCGATAAGAGTGCAGCCCTGAACACATCTGAAGGCCAATATTACATTATAGTGATAGCGCCACCTGCTGGCAACAGGAAGATTTGCACATATATGGAATAAACATTGATATATTCTACTTATATTAATGAGTTTAAACGCATATTTCACACCGTTCACCTATTTACTAGAGCCACTCGCTGCCGGTGAGCCCGGGTGCGATGGCCCGTTCATCGCTGCTTGCAGCTTTAATTATTATTATTATTCTTCTTCTCCAGGATGAATCGCATTTTTGAGGGCCTAAACATACTCAAAAAGTCATGAAAATTTGCACACTCCTCAGAACCGGCGAAAATGTACATCTGATATGGGTTTCAGAAGTGGGTGTGGCAAAATGGCTCGACAGCGCCACCTATACATGTTCAACGGTGTGCGCCTCGAGCTATGTTTCACGTACATGTGTGAAAATCGGTACACACATGTAACTCTCCAATACCTACAAAAAAGTCTCTTAGAGCAAAATTCTAAACCCAACAGGAAGTCAGTTATTTTTAATATTATGAGCAAATTTTGTGTCATTTTTGCCATTTCCATGAGTTGTATTTTAACGAACTCCTCCTAGAAACTTATTCAGATCAACACCAAATTTGGTATGCCTAATCTAAAGGCCTTTGCGATGTTAAAATGCGAAGATTTTGAGTTTTCGTTAAAGGGCGTGTCCGTGGCAGCCTGGCGAATTTCGATGATTCGCCATGAAAAATGAAGTTGCTATAACTCGGACATACAATGTCCAATCTGCCCCAAACTTAACATGTTTGATGAGACTCCGAACCTGAACAGATTGACATAACCATATTCAGTTATAGTCATAGCGCCACCTATTGGCAACAGGAAGTGATATATTTTACACTGCGACTAACTACTCCTAGAAATTTTATGACATCAATGTCTTTTTTGTGGTCAGTCTAATCTAAAGGCCTGTGCGATGTTAAGTTGTGAAGATCTTGAGTTTTCATTAAGGGGCGTGTCCATGGCGCCGTGACAAAATTCAAAGTCTCGCCATGGGAATAAAAGATGTTATAACTCAGGCATAAAATGTCCGATCTTCCCCAAACTTCACATGTTTGATAAAAGTCCTGGCCTGAACAGATCTGAAGGCCGATTTTCCATCGGGTGTGGCAAAATGGCTCGATAGCGCCACCTATACACTTTCAACGGAGTGCGCCTCGATCTATGTTTCACGTACATGTAAAAAAATTGGTACACACATGTAACACACCAATACCTACAAAAAAGTAAGTTGGTATGAAATCCTAATCCCAACAGGAAGTCGATTATTTTGAATTTTCCCTGTAAAAAATTGGTGTTGTTTTTGCCATTTTAAGGGGTTGTACTTTAACGAACTCCTCCTAGAGATTTATTCAGATGAACACCAAACTTGGTCAGTGTAATCTAAAGCCCTTTGCGATGTTAAATTGCGAAGGACTTGAGGTTTCGTTAAAAAGGCGTGTCCATGGCGGCCTGACAAATTTCGATGTTTCGCCATGAAAAAGGAAGTTGCTGTAACTCAGACATACAATGTCCAATCTGCCCCAAACTTCACATGTTGGATAAGACTCTTGACCTGAACAGATCTACATGCCAATATTCAGTTATAGTCATAGCGCCACCTATTGGCAACAGGAAGTGAAATATTTTACACTGCGACAAACTACTCCTAGAAATTTTATGACATCAATGTTATTTTTGTGGTCAGTCTAATCTAAAGACCTGTGTGATGTTTAGTTGTGAAGATCTTGAGTTTTCGTTAAAAGGCGTGTCCATGGCGCCGTGATGAAGTTTGATGTGTCGCCATGGGAATAAAAGATGTTGTAACTCAGGCATAAAATGTTCGATCTTCCCCAGACTCCGCATGTTCGATAAGAGTCCTGGCCTGAACACATCTGAAGGCCAATTTTCCACTATAATGATAGCGCCACCTGCTGGCAACAGAAAGATTGGCACATATATGGAATAAAAATTGATATATTCCACTTATATTTATGAGTTTAAATGCATATTTCTCACCGTTCACCTATTTACTAAAGCCACTCGCTGCCGGTGAAGATTTAGAGTTTTCGTTAAATGGCGTGTCCGTGGCGGCCTGGCGAATTTCGATGATTCGCCATGAAAAATGAAGTTGCTATAACTCAGACATACAATGTCCAATGTGCTCAAAACTTCACATGTTTAATAAGACTCCTGACCTGAACATATTTACATGCCCATATTCAGTTATAGTCATAGCGCCACCTATAGGCAACAGGAAGTGACATATTTTACACTTCGACAGACTACTCCTAGAAATTTTTTGACATCAATGTCTTTTTTATGGTCAGTATAATCTAAAGGCCTGTGCAATGTTAAATTGTGAAGATCTTGAGTTTTCATTAAGGGGCGTGTCCATGGCGCCGTGACAAAATTCAAAGTCTCGCCATGGGAATAAAAGATGTTATAACTCAGGCATAAAATGTCCGATCTTCCCCAAACTTCACATGTGTGATAAATGTCCTGGCCTGAACAGATCTGTAGGCCATTATTCCATCGGGTGTGTGAAAATTGCTCGATAGCGCCACCTATACACTTTCAACGGAGTGCACCTGGAGCTATGTTTCACGTACATGTACAAAAATTGGTACACACATGTAACACACCAATACCTACAAAAAAGTCTCTTGGAACAAAATCCTAATCCCAACAGGAAGTCGGTTATTTTGAATTTTCCCTGCAAAATTGGTGTTGTTTTTGCCATTTTCAGGGGTTGTACTTTAACGACCTCCTCCTAGAGATTTATTCAGATGAACACCAAACTTGATCAGTGTAATCTAAAGCCATTTGCGATGTTAAATTGTGAAGGACTTGAGGTTTCGTTAAAGGGCGTGTCCATGGTGGCCTGACAAATTTCGATGTTTCGCCATGAAAAAGGAAGTTGCTGTAACTCAGACATACAATGTCCAATCTGCCCCAAACTTCACATGTTGGATAAGATTTTTGACCTGAACAGATCTACATGCCAAAATTCATTTATAGTCATAGCGCCACCTATTGGCAACAGGAAGTGAAATATTTTACACTGCGACAAACTACTCCTAGAAATTTTATGACATCAATGTTATTTTTGTGGTCAGTCTAATCTAAAGACCTGTGTGATGTTTAGTTGTTAAGATCTTGAGTTTTCGTTAAAAGGCGTGTCCATGGCGCCGTGACGAAGTTTGATGTGTCGCCATGGGAATAAAAGATGTTATAACTCAGGCATAAAATGTCCGATCTTGCCCAAACTTCACATGTTTGATAAGGGTCCTGGCCTGAACAGATCTGAAAGCCAATATTCCATTGGGTGTGGAAAAATGGCTCGATAGCGCCACCTATACACTTTCAACTGAGTGCATATACACTTTCAACGGAGTGCGCCTCAAGCTACGTTTCACGTACATGTACAAAAATCGGTACACACATGTAACACACCAATACCTACAAAAAAGTCTCTTGGTACGAAATCCGAATCCCAACAGGAAGTCGGTTATTTAGAATTTTCTCTGCATAATTGGCGCTGTTTTTGCCATTTTCAGGGGTTGTACTTTAACGAACTCCTCCTAGAGATTTATTCAGATCAACACCAAACTTGGTCAGTTAAATCTAAAGGCCTTTGCGATGTTAAATTGCGAAGATCTTGAGATTTCGTTAAAGGGCGTGTCCATGGCGGCCTGACAAATTTCGATGTTTCGCCAATAAAAAGGAAGTTGCTGTAACTCAGACATACAATGTCCAATCTGCCTGAAACTTCACATGTTAGATAAGACTTCTGCCCTTAACAGATCTACATGCCTATATTCTGTTATAGTCATAGCGCCACCTGCTGGCAACAGGAAGTGACATGTTTTACGCTGCGACAAACTACTCCTAGAAATCTTTTGACATTAATGTATTTTTTTGTGGTCAGTCTAATCTAAAGGCCTGTGCAATGTTAAATTGTGGAGATCTTCAGTTTTTGTTAAAGGGCGTGTCCATGGCGCCATGACAAAATTTGATGTCTCGCCACAGCAAGAAAAGCTGTTGTAACTCAGTCATAAAATGTTCAATCTTCCCCAGACTCTGCATGTTCGATAAGAGTCCTGGCCTGAACACATCTGAAGGCCAATATACCATTATAATGATAGCGCCACCTGCTGGCAACAGAAAGATTGGCACATATATGGAATAAACTTTGATATATTCCACTTATATTTATGAGTTTAAATGCATATTTCTCACCGTTCACCTATTTACTAAAGCCACTCGCTGCCGGTGAGCCCGGGTGCGAGGGCCCGTTCATCTATGCTTGCAGCTTAAATTATTATTATTATTCTTCTTCTCTAAGATGAATCGCATTTTTGAGAGCCTAAACATGCTCGAAAAGTCATGAAACTTTGCACACACCTCAGAACTGGCGAAAATTTACGTCTGATATGGGTTTCAGAAGTGGGTGTGGCAAAATGGCTCGACAGCGCCACCTATACACGTTCAACGGTGTGCGCCTCGAGCTACGTTTCACGTACATGTATGGAAATTGGTATACACATGTATCTCTCCAATACCTACAAAAAAGTCTCTTGGAGCAAAATCCGAAACCCAACAGGAAGTCGGTTATTTTTAATTTTATGAGCAAATTTTGTGTCATTTTTGTCATTTCCATGTGTTGTATTTTAACGAACTCCTCCTAGAGATTAATTCAGATCAACACCAAAGTTGGTATGCCTAATCTAAAGGCCTTTGCGATGTAAAATTGCGAAGATTTTGAGTTTTCGTTAAAGGGCGTGTCCGTGGCAGCCTGGCGAATTTTGATGATTCCTCATGAAAAATGAAGTTGCTATAACTCAGACATACAATGTCCAATCTGCCCCAAACTTCACATGCTTGATGAGACTCCGAACCAGAACAGATTGACATGCCCATATTCAGTTATAGTCATAGCGCCACCTATTGGCAACAGGAAGTGACATATTTTACACTGCGACTAACTACTCCTAGAAATTTTATGACATCAATGTCTTTTTTGTGGTCAGTCTAATCTAAAGGCCTGTGCGATGTTAAGTTGTGAAGATCTTGAGTTTTCGTTAAGGGGCGTGTCCATGGCACCGTGACGAAGTTCGATGTCTCGCCATGGGAATAAAAGATGTTATAACTCAGGCATAAAATGTCCGATCTTCCCCAAACTTCACATGTGTGATAAGAGTCTTGGCCTGAACACATCTGTAGGCCAATATTCCATCGGGTGTGGCAAAATAGCTCGATAGCGCCACCTATACACTTTCAACATAGCGCGCCTCGAGCTCCGTTTCCCGTACATGTACAAAAATCGGTACACACATGTAACACACCAATACCTACAAAAAAGTATCTTGGTACGAAATCCGAAACCCAACAGGAAGTCAGTTATTTTTAATTTTATGAGCAAATTTTGTGTCATTTTTGTCATTTCCATGCGTTGTATTTTAACGAACTCCTCCTAGAGATTCATTCAGATCAACACCAAAGTTGGTATGCCTAATCTAACGGCCTTTGTAATGTTAAATTGCGAAGGACTTGAGGTTCGTTAAAGGGCGTGTCCATGGCGGCCTGACAAATTTCGATGTTTCGCCGTGAAAAAGGAAGTTGCTGTAACTCAGACATACAATGTCCAATCTGCCCCAAACTTCACATGTTGGATAAGATTTTTGACCTGAACAGATCTACATGCCAATATTCAGTTATAGTCATAGCGCCACCTATTGGCAACAGGAAGTGAAATATTTTACACTGCGACAAACTACTCCTAGAAATTTTATGACATCAATGTTATTTTTGTGGTCAGTCTAATCTAAAGACCTGTGTGATGTTTAGTTGTGAAGATCTTGAGTTTTCGTTAAAAGGCGTGTCCATGGCTCCGTGACGAAGTTTGATGTGTCGCCATGGGACTAAAAGATGTTATAACTCAGGCATAAAATGTCCGATCTTGCCCAAACTTCACATGTGTGATAAGGGTCCTGGCCAGAACAGATCTGAAGGCCAATATTCCATTGGGTGTGGCAAAATGGCTCGATAGCGCCACCTATACAGTTTCAACTGAGTGCATATACACTTTCAATGGAGTGCGCCTCAAGCTATGTTTCACGTACATGTACAAAAATCGGTACACACATGTAACACACGAATATCTACGAAAAGGTCTCTTGGTACGAAATCCGAATCCAAACAGGAAGTCAGTTATTTAGAATGATCTCTGCAAAATTGGTGTTGTTTTTGGCATTTTCAGGGGTTATACTTTAACAAACTCCTCCTAGAGATTTATTCAGATCAGCATCAAACTTGGTCAGTTAAATCTAAAGGCCTTTGCGATGTTAAATTGGGAAGATCTTGAGATTTCGTTAAAGGGAGTGTCCATGGCGGCCTGACAAATTTCGATGTTTCGCCATGAAAAAGGAAGTTGCTGTAACTCAGACATACAATGTCCAATCTGCCCCAAACTTTGCATGTTAGATAAGACTTCTGCCCTTAACAGATCTACATGCCCATATTCAATTATAGTCATAGCGCCACCTGCTGGCAATTGGAAGTGACATATTTTACGCTGAGATAAACTACTCCTAGAGATTTTTTGACATTAATGTATTTTTGTGGTCAGTCTAATCTAAAGGCCTGTGTAATGTTAAATTGTGGCAATCTTGAGTTTTTTTTAAAGAGCGTGTCCATGGCAAAAATGACAAAATTTGATGTCGCGCCACAGCAAGAGAAGTTGTTGTAACTCAGGCATAAAATGTTTGATCTTCCCCAAACTTCACATGTTTGATAAGAGTGCAGCCCTGAACACATCTGAAGGCCAATATTCCATTATAATGATACCGCCACCTGCTGGCAACAGGAAGATTGGAACATATATGGAATAAACATTGATATATTCTACTTATATTTATGAGTTTAAATGCATATTTCTCACCGTTCACCTATTTACTAAAGCCACTCGCTGCAGGTGAGCCCGGGTGCGAGGGCCCGTTCATCGCTGCTTGCAGCTTTTATTAGGGCCCGAGCACCGATGGTGTGAGGACCCTCTTGGAATTGCTCCGTTTATTATTATTATTATTATTATTATTATTATTATTATTATTATTCTTCTCTAAGATGAATCGCATTTTCGAGAGCCTAAACATGCTCGAAAAGTCATGAAACTTTGCACACACCTCAGAACTGGCAAAAATTTACGTCTGATATGGGTTTCAGAAGTGGGTGTGGCAAAATGGCTCGACAGGGCCACCTATACACGTTCAACGGTGTGCGCCTCGAGCTACGTTTCACGTACATGTATGAAAATTGGTATACACATGTATCTCTCCAATACCTACAAAAAAGTCTCTTGGAGCAAAATCCGAAACCCAACAGGAAGTTGGTTATTTTTAATTTTATGAGCAAATTTTGTGTCATTTTTGTCATTTCCATGCTTTGTATTTTGACGAACTCCTCCTAGAGATTAATTCAGATCAACACCAAAGTTGTTATGCC
This sequence comes from Carassius carassius, assembly GCF_963082965.1. Classification (NCBI taxonomy): domain Eukaryota; kingdom Metazoa; phylum Chordata; class Actinopteri; order Cypriniformes; family Cyprinidae; genus Carassius; species Carassius carassius. Next base: position 10,669,124 of record NC_081759.1, on the reverse strand, counting down.
TAATCTAAAGGCCTTTGCGATGTTAAATTGCGAAGATTTTGAGTTTTCGTTAAAGGGCGTGTCCGTGGTGGCCTGGCGAATTTCGATGATTCGCCATGAAAAATGAAGTTGCTATAACTCAGACATACAATGTCCAATCTGCCCCAAACTTCACATGTTTGATGAGACTCCGAACCTGAACAGATTGGCATGCCCATATTCAGTTATAGTCATAGCGCCACCTATTGGCAACAGGAAATGACATATTTTACACTGCGACTAACTACTCCTAGAAATTTTATGACATCAATGTCTTTTTTGTGGTCAGTCTAATCTAAAGGCCTGTGCGATGTTAAGTTGTGAAGATCTTGGGTTTTCGTTAAGGGCCGTGTCCATGGCGCCGTGACAAAATTCAAAGTCTCGCCATGGGAATAAAAGATGTTATAACTCAGGCATAAAATGTCCGATCTTCCCCAAACTTCACATGTTTGATAAAAGTCCTGGCCTGAACAGATCTGAAGGCCAATATTCCATCGGGTGTGGCAAAATGGCTCGATAGCGCCACCTATACACTTTCAACGGAGTGCACCTCGAGCTATGTTTCACATACATGTACAAAAATTGGTACACACATGTAACACACCAATACCTACAAAATGGTACGAAATTCTTATCCCAACAGGAAGTCGGTTATTTTGAATTTTCCCTGCAAAATTGGTGTTGTTTTTGCCATTTTCAGGGGTTGTACTTTAACGAACTCCTCCTAGAGATTTATTCAGATGAACACCAAACTTGGTCAGTGTAATCTAAAGCCATTTGCGATGTTAAATTGCGAAGGACTTGAGGTTTCGTTAAAGGGCGTGTCCATGGTGGCCTGACAAATTTCGATGTTTCGCCATGAAAAAGGATGTTGCTGTAACTCAGACATACAATGTCCAATCTGCCCCAAACTTCACATGTTGGATAAGACTCTTGACCTGAACAGATCTACATGCCAATATTCAGTTATAGTCATAGCGCCACCTATTAGCAACATGAAGTGAAATATTTTACACTGCCACAAACTACTCCTAGAAATTTTATGACATCAATGTTATTTTTGTGGTCAGTCTAATCTAAAGGCCTGTGTGATGTTTAGTTGTGAAGATCTTGAGTGTTCGTTAAAAGGCTTGTCCATGGCGCCGTGACGAAGTTTGATGTGTCGACATGGGAATAAAAGATGTTATAACTCAGGCATAAAATGTCTGATCTTGCCCAAACTTCATATGTGTGATAAGGGTCCTGGCCTGAACAGATCTGAAGGCCAATATTCCATTGGGTGTGGCAAAATGTCTCGATAGCGCCACCTATACACTTTCAACTGAGTGCATATACACTTTCAATGGAGTGCGCCTCAAGCTATGTTTCACGTACATGTACAAAAATCGGTACACACATGTAACACACCAATATCTACGAAAAAGTCTCTTGGTACGAAATCCGAATCCAAACAGGAAGTCAGTTATTTAGAATGTTCTCTGCAAAATTGGTGTTGTTTTTGGCATTTTCAGGGGTTGTACTTTAACGAACTCCTCCTAGAGATTTATTCACATCAGCATCAAACTTGGTCAGTTAAATCTAAAGGCCTTTGCGATGTTAAATTGGGAAGATCTTGAGATTTCGTTAAAGGGAGTGTCCATGGCGGCCTGACAAATTTCGATGTTTCGCCATGAAAAAGGAAGTTGCTGTAACTCAGACATACAATGTCCATTCTGCCCCAAACTTTGCATGTTAGATAAGACTTCTGCCCTTAACAGATCTACATGCCCATATTCAATTATAGTCATAGCGCCACCTGCTGGCAACAGGAAGTGACATATTTTACGCTGAAACAAACTACTCCTAGAAATTTTTTGACATTAATGTATTTTTGTGGTCAGTCTAATCTAAAGGCCTGTGTAATGTTAAATTGTGGCAATCTTGAGTTTTTGTTAAAGAGCGTGTCCATGGCAAAAATGACAAAATTTGATGTCTTGCCACAGCAAGAGAAGTTGTTGTAACTCAGGCATAAAATGTTTGATCTTCCCCAAACTTCACATGTTTGATAAGAGTGCAGCCCTGACCACATCTGAAGGCCAATATTCCATTATAATGATAGCGCCACCTGCTGGCAACAGGAAGATTGGCACATATATGGAATAAACATTGATATATTCTACTTATATTTATGAGTTTAAATGCATATTTCTCACCGTTCACCTATTTACTAAAGCCACTCGCTGCCAGTGAGCCCGTGTGCGAGGGGCCGTTCATCGCTGCTTGCAGCTTTAATTATTATTATTATTCTTCTTCTCTAAGATGAATCGCATTTTTGAGAGCCTAAACATGCTCGAAAAGTCATGAAACTTTGCACACACCTCAGAACTGGCGAAAATTTACGTCTGATATGGGTTTCAGAAGTGGGTGTGGCAAAATGGCTCGACAGCGCCACCTATACACGTTCAACGGTGTGCGCCTCGAGCTACGTTTCACGTACATGTATGAAAATTGGTATACACATGTATCTGTCCAATACCTACAAAAAAGTCTCTTGGAGCAAAATCCGAAACCCAACAGGAAGTCGGTTATTTTTAATTTTATGAGCAAATTTTGTGTCATTTTTGTCATTTCCATGCGTTGTATTTTAACGAACTCCTCCTAGAGATTAATTCAGATCAACACCAAAGTTGGTATGCCTAATCTAAAGGCCTTTGCGATGTTAAATTGCGAAGATTTTGAGTTTTCGTTAAAGGGCGCGTCCGTGGCGGCCTGGCGAATTTCGATGATTCGCCATGAAAAATGCTATAACTCAGACATGCAATGTCCAATCTGCCCCAAACTTCACATGTTTGATGAGACTCCGAACCTGAACAGATTGACATGCCCATATTCAGTTATAGTCATAGCGCCACCTATTGGCAACAGGAAGTGACATATTTTACACTGCGACTAACTACTCCTAGAAATTTTATGACATCAATGTCTTTTTTGTGGTCAGTGTAATCTAAAGGCCTGTGCGATGTTAAGTTGTGAAGATCTTGAGTTTTCGTTAAGGGGCGTGTCCATGGCGCTGTGACGAAGTTCGATGTGTCGCCATGGGAATAAAAGATGTTATAACTCAGGCATAAAATGTCCGATCTTGCCCAAACTTCACATGTGTGATAAGGGTCCTGGCCTGAACAGATCTGAAGGCCAATATTCCATTGGGTGTGGCAAAATGGCTCGATAGCGCCACCTATACACTTTCAACTGAGTGCATATACACTTTCAACGGAGTGCGCCTCAAGCTATGTTTCACGTACATGTACAAAAATCGGTACACACATGTAACACACCAATATCTACGAAAAAGTCTCTTGGTACGAAATCCGAATCCAAACAGGAAGTCAGTTATTTAGAATGTTCTCTGCAAAATTGGTGTTGTTTTTGGCATTTTCAGGGGTTGTACTTTAACAAACTCCTCCTAGAGATTTATTCAGATCAACATCAAACTTGGTCAGTTAAATCTAAAGGCCTTTGCGAAGTTAAATTGGGAAGATCTTGAGATTTCGTTAAAGGGAGTGTCCATGGCGGCCTGACAAATTTTGATGTTTCGCCATGAAAAAGGAAGTTGCGGTAACTCAGACATACAATGTCCAATCTGCCCCAAACTTTGCATGTTAGATAAGACTTCTGCCCTTAACAGATCTACATGCCCATATTCAATTATAGTCATAGTGCCACCTGCTGGCAACAGGAAGTGACATATTTTACGCTGAGACAAACTACTCCTAGAGATTTTTTGACATTAATGTATTTTTGTGGTCAGTCTAATCTAAAGGCCTGTGTAATGTTAAATTGTGGCAATCTTGAGTTTTTGATAAAGAGCGTGTCCATGGCAAAAATGACAAAATTTGATGTCTCGCCACAGCAAGAGAAGTTGTTGTAACTCAGGCATAAAATGTTTGATCTTCCCCAAACTTCACATGTTCGATAAGAGTGCAGCCCTGAACACATCTGAAGGCCAATATTCCATTATAATGATAGCGCCACCTGCTGGCAACAGAAAGATTGGCACATATATGGAATAAACTTTGATATATTCCACTTATATTTATGAGTTTAAATGCATATTTCTCACCGTTCACCTATTTACTAAAGCCACTCGCTGCCGGTGAGCCCGGGTGCGAGGGCCTGTTCATCGCTGCTTGCAGCTTTAATTATTATTATTATTATTATTATTATTATTATTATTATTATTATTATTATTATTATTATTATTATTATTATTATTATTATTATTATTCTCCAGGATGAATCGCATTTTTGAGGGCCTAAACATACTCAAAAAGTCATGAAACTTTGCACACACCTCAGAACCGGCGAAAATGTACATCTGATATGGGTTTCAGAAGTGGGTGTGGCAAAATGGCTCGACAGCGCCACCTATACATGTTCAACGGTGTGCGCCTCGAGCTATGTTTCACGTACATGTATGAAAATCGGTACACACATGTAACTCTCCAATACCTACAAAAAAGTCTCTTAGAGCAAAATTCTAAACCCAACAGGAAGTCAGTTATTTTTAATATTATGAGCAAATTTTGTGTCACTTTTGCCATTTCCATGTGTTGTATTTTAACGAACTCCTCCTAGAAACTTATTCAGATCAACACCAAATTTGGTATGCCTAATCTAAAGGCCTTTGCGATGTTAAATTGCGAAGATTTTTAGTTTTCGTTAAAGGGCGTGTCCGTAGCGGCCTGGCGAATTTCGATGATTCGCCATGAAAAATTAAGTTGCTATAACTCAGACATACAATGTCCAATGTGCCCAAAACTTCACATGTTTAATAAGACTCCTGACCTGAACATATTTACATGCCCATATTCAGTTATAGTCATAGCGCCACCTATAGGCAACAGGAAGTGACATATTTTACACTTCGACAGACTACTCCTAGAAATTTTTTGACATCAATGTCTTTTTTATGGTCAGTATAATCTAAAGGCCTGTGCAATGTTAAATTGTGAAGATCTTGAGTTTTCGTTAAGGGGCGTGTCCATGGCGCCGTGACAAAATTCAAAGTCTCGCCATGGGAATAAAAGATGTTATAACTCAGGCATAAAATGTCCGATCTTGCCCAAACTTCACATGTGTGATAAAAGTCCTTGCCTGAACAGATCTGAAGGCCAATATTCCATCGGGTGTGGCAAAATGGCTCGATAGCGCCACCTATACACTTTCAACGGAGTGCACCTCGAGCTATGTTTCACGTACATGTACAAGAATTGGTACACACATGTAACACACCAATACCTACAAAAAAGTATTTTGGTACGAAATCCTAATCCCAACAGGAAGTCAGTTATTTTGAATTTTCCCTGCAAAATTGGTGTTGTTTTTGCCATTTTCAGGGGTTGTACTTTAACGAACTCCTCCTAGAGATTTATTCAGATGAACACCAAACTTGGTCAGTGTAATCTAAAGCCCTTTGCGATGTTAAATTGCGAAGGACTTGATGTTTCGTTAAAGGGCGTGTCCATGGTGGCCTGACAAATTTCGATGTTTCGCCATGAAAAAGGAAGTTGCTGTAACTCAGACATACAATGTCCAATCTGCCCCAAACTTCACATGTTGGATAAGACTCTTGACCTGAACAGATCTACATGCCAATATTCAGTTATAGTCATAGCGCCACCTATTGGCAACAGGAAGTAAAATATTTTACACTGCGACAAACTACTCCTAGAAATTTTATGACATCAATATTATTTTTGTGGTCAGTCTAATCTAAAGACCTGTGTGATGTTTAGTTGTGAAGATCTTGAGTGTTCGTTAAAAGGCTTGTCCATGGCGCCGTGACGAAGTTTGATGTGTCGACATGGGAATAAAAGATGTTATAACTCAGGCATAAAATGTCTGATCTTGCCCAAACTTCATATGTGTGATAAGGGTCCTGGCCTGAACAGATCTGAAGGCCAATATTCCATTGGGTGTGGCAAAATGTCTCGATAGCGCCACCTATACACTTTCAACTGAGTGCATATACACTTTCAATGGAGTGCGCCTCAAGCTATGTTTCACGTACATGTACAAAAATCGGTACACACATGTAACACACCAATACCTACAAAAAAGTATTTTGGTACGAAATCCGAATCCCAACAGGAAGTCGGTTATTTTGAATTTTCCCTGCAAAATTGGTGTTGTTTTTGGCATTTTCAGGGGTTGTACTTTAACGAACTCCTCCTAGAGATTTATTCACATCAGCATCAAACTTGGTCAGTTAAATCTAAAGGCCTTTGCGATGTTAAATTGGGAAGATCTTGAGATTTCGTTAAAGGGAGTGTCCATGGCGGCCTGACAAATTTCGATGTTTCGCCATGAAAAAGGAAGTTGCTGTAACTCAGACATACAATGTCCATTCTGCCCCAAACTTTGCATGTTAGATAAGACTTCTGCCCTTAACAGATCTACATGCCCATATTCAATTATAGTCATAGCGCCACTTGCTGGCAACAGGAAGTGACATATTTTACGCTGAAACAAACTACTCCTAGAAATTTTTTGACATTAATGTATTTTTGTGGTCAGTCTAATCTAAAGGCCTGTGTAATGTTAAATTGTGGCAATCTTGAGTTTTTGTTAAAGAGCGTGTCCATGGCAAAAATGACAAAATTTGATGTCTTGCCACAGCAAGAGAAGTTGTTGTAACTCAGGCATAAAATGTTTGATCTTCCCCAAACTTCACATGTTTGATAAGAGTGCAGCCCTGACCACATCTGAAGGCCAATATTCCATTATAATGATAGCGCCACCTGCTGGCAACAGGAAGATTGGCACATATATGGAATAAACATTGATATATTCTACTTATATTTATGAGTTTAAATGCATATTTCTCACCGTTCACCTATTTACTAAAGCCACTCGCTGCCAGTGAGCCCGGGTGCGAGGGCCCGTTCATCGCTGCTTGCAGCTTTAATTATTATTATTATTCTTCTTCTCTAAGATGAATCGCATTTTTGAGAGCCTAAACATGCTCGAAAAGTCATGAAACTTTGCACACACCTCAGAACTGGCGAAAATTTACGTCTGATATGGGTTTCAGAAGTGGGTGTGGCAAAATGGCTCGACAGCGCCACCTATACACGTTCAACGGTGTGCGCCTCGAGCTACGTTTCACGTACATGTATGAAAATTGGTATACACATGTATCTCTCCAATACCTACAAAAAAGTCTCTTGGAGCAAAATCCGAAACCCAACAGGAAGTCGGTTATTTTTAATTTTATGAGCAAATTTTGTGTCATTTTTGTCATTTCCATGCGTTGTATTTTAACGAACTCCTCCTAGAGATTAATTCAGATCAACACCAAAGTTGGTATGCCTAATCTAAAGGCCTTTGCGATGTTAAATTGCGAAGATTTTGAGTTTTCGTTAAAGGGCGTGTCCGTGGCGGCCTGGCGAATTTCGATGATTCGCCATGAAAAATGAAGTTGCTGTAACTCAGACATACAATGTCCAATCTGCCCCAAACTTTGAATGTTAGATAAGACTTCTGCCCTTAAGAGATCTACTTGCCCATATTCAATTATAGTCATAGCGCCACCTGCTGGCAACAGGAAGTGACATATTTTACGCTGAGACAAACTACTCCTAGAGATTTTTTGACATTAATGTATTTTTGTGGTCAGTCTAATCTAAAGGCCTGTGTACTGTTAAATTGTGGCAATCTTGAGTTTTTGTTAAAGAGCGTGTCCATGGCAAAAATGACAAAATTTGATGTCTCGCCACAGCAAGAGAAGTTGTTGTAACTCGGGCATAAAATGTTTGATCTTCCCCAAACTTCACATGTTCGATAAGAGTGCAGCCCTGAACACATCTGAAGGCCAATATTCCATTATAGTGATAGCGCCACCTGCTGGCAACAGGAAGATTTGCACATATATGGAATAAACATTGATATATTCTACTTATATTTATGAGTTTAAACGCATATTTCTCACCGTTCACCTATTTACTAGAGCCACTCGCTGCCGGTGAGCCCGGGTGCGAGGGCCCGTTCATCGCTGCTTGCAGCTTTAATTATTATTATTATTATTATTATTCTCCAGGATGAATCGCATTTTTGAGGGCCTAAACATACTCAAAAAGTCATGAAACTTTGCACACACCTCAGAACCGGCGAAAATGTACATCTGATATGGGTTTCAGAAGTGGGTGTGGCAAAATGGCTCGACAGCGCCACCTATACATGTTCAACGGTGTGCGCCTCGAGCTATGTTTCACGTACATGTATGAAAACACACATGTAACTCTCGAATACCTACAAAAAAGTCTCTTAGAGCAAAATTCTAAACCCAACAGGAAGTCGGTTATTTTTAATATTATGAGCAAATTTTGTGTCATTTTTGCTATTTCCATGCGTTGTATTTTAACAAACTCCTCCTGGAGATTAATTCAGATCAACACCAAAGTTGGTATGCCTAATCTAAAGGCCTTTGCGATGTTAAATTGCGAAGATTTTGAGTTTTCGTTAAAGGGCGTGTCCGTGGCGGCCTGGCAAATTTCGATGATTCGCCATGAAAAATGCAGTTGCTATAACTCAGACATACAATGTCCAATGTGCCCAAAACTTTCGTTAAGGGCTGTGTCCATGGCGCCGTGACAAAATTCAAAGTCTCGCCATGGGAATTAAAGATGTTATAACTCAGGCATAAAATATCCGATCTTCCCCAAACTTCACATTTGTGATAAGAGTCCTGGCCTGAACACATCTGAAGGCCAATATTCCATTATAATGATAGCGCCACCTGCTGGCAACATGAAGATTTGCACATATTAATGACTTTGACATATTGCAATTATGTTTATGACATGAAATGCATATTTCTCACCGTTCATCTTTTTACTAAATCAACTCGGTGGCGGTGAGCCCGGGTGCGAGGGCCCGTTCATCGCTGCTTGCAGCTTTAATTATTATTATTATTATTATTATTATTATTATTATTATTATTATTATTATTCTCCAGGATGAATCGCATTTTTGAGGGCCTAAACATACTCAAAAAGTCATGAAACTTTGCACACACCGCAGAACCGGCGAAAATGTACATCTGATATGGGTTTCAGAAGTGGGTGTGGCAAACGTACATGTATGAAAATCGGTACACACATGTAACTCTCCAATACCTACAAAAAAGTCTCTTAGAGCAAAATTCTAAACCCAACAGGAAGTCAGTTATTTTTAATATTATGAGCAAATTTTGTGTCATTTTTTCCATTTCCATGAGTTGTATTTTAACGAACTCCTCCTAGAAACTTATTCAGATCAACACCAAATTTGGTATGCCTAATCTAAAGGCCTTTGCGATGTTAAATTGCGAAGATTTTGAGTTTTCGTTAAAGGGCGTGTCCGTGGCAACCTGACAAATTTCGATGTTTCGCCATGAAAAAGGAAGTTGCTGTAACTCTGACATACAATGTCCAATCTGCCCCAAACTTCACATGTTTAATAAGACTCCTGACCTGAACATATTTACATGCCCATATTCAGTTATAGTCATAGCGCCACCTATAGGCAACAGGAAGTGACATATTTTACACTGCGACAGACTACTCCTAGAAATTTTTTGACATCAATGTCTTTTTTATGGTCAGTATAATCTAAAGGCCTGTGCAATGTTAAATTGTGAAGATCTTGAGTTTTCGTTAAGGGCTGTGTCCATGGCGCCGTGACAAAATTCAAAGTCTCGCCATGGGAATTAAAGATGTTATAACTCAGGCATAAAATATCCGATCTTCCCCAAACTTCACATATGTGATAAAAGTCCTGGCCTGAACAGATCTGAAGGCCAATATTCCATCGGGTGTGGCAAAATGGCTCGATAGCGCCACCTGTACACTTTCAACGGAGTGCACCTCGAGCTATGTTTAACGTACATGTACAAAAATTGGTACACACATGTAACACACCAATACCTACAAAAAATTCTCTTGGTACGAAATCCTAATCCCAACAGGAAGTCGGTTATTTTGAATTTTCCCTGGAAATTTGGTGTTGTTTTTGCCATTTTCAGGGGTGGTACTTTAACGAACTCCTCCTAGAGATTTATTCAGATGAACACCAAACTTGGTCAGTCTAATCTAAAGCCATTTGCGATGTTAAATTGCGAAGGACTTGAGGTTTCGTTAAAGGGCGTGTCCATGGCGGCCTGGCAAATTTCGATTTTTCGCCATAAAAAAGGAAGTTGCTGTAACTCAGACATACAATGTCCAATCTGCCCCAAACTTCACATGTTGGATAAGACTCTTGACCTGAAAAGATCTACATGCCAATATTCAGTTATAGTCATAGCGCCACCTATTGGCAACAGGAAGTGAAATATTTTACACTGCGACTAACTACTCCTAGAAATTTTATGACATCAATGTTATTTTTGTGGTCAGTCTAATCTAAAGACCTGTGTGATGTTTAGTTGTGAAGATCTTGAGTTTTCGTTAAAAGGCGTGTCCATGGCGCCGTGACGAAATTCGATGTGTCGCCATGGGAATAAAAGATGTTATAACTCAGGCATAAAATGTCCGATCTTGCCCAAACTTCACATGTGTGATAAGGATCCTGGCCTTAACAGATCTGAAGGCCAATATTCCATTGGGTGTGGCAAAATGGCTCGATAGCGCCACCTATACACTTTCAACTGAGTGCATATACACTTTCAACGGAGTGCGCCTCAAGCTATGTTTCACGTACATGTACAAAGATAGGTACACACATGTAACACACCAATATCTACGAAAAAGTCTCTTGGTATGAAATCCGAATCCAAACAGGAAGTCAGTTATTTCGAATGTTCTCTGCAAATTTGGTGTTGTTTTTGGCATTTTCAGGGGTTGTACTTTAACGACCTCCTCCTAGAGATTTATTCAGATCAACATCAAACTTGGTCAGTTAAATCTAAAGGCCTTTGCGAAGTTAAATTGCGAAGGACTTGAGGTTTCGTTAAAGGGCGTGTCCATGGCGACCTGACAAATTTCGATGTTTCGCCATGAAAAAGGAAGTTGCTGTAACTCAGACATACAATGTCCAATCTGCCCCAAACTTTGCATGTTAGATAAGACTTCTGCCCTTAACAGATCTACATGCCCATATTCAATTATAGTCATAGCGCCACCTGCTGGCAAAAGGAAGTGTCATATTTTACTCTGAGACAAACTACTCCTAGAGATTTTTTGACATTAATGTATTTTTGTGGTAAGTCTAATCTTAAGGCCTGTGCAATGTTAAATTATGGAGATCTTGAGTTTTTGTTAAAGGGTGTGTCCATGGCACCATGACAAAATTTGATGTCTCGCCACAGGAAAAGAAGTTGTTGTAACTCAGGCATAAAATGTCCGATCTTCCCCAAACTTCACATTTGTGATAAGAGTCCTGGCCTGAACACATCTGAAGGCCAATATTCCATTATAATGATAGCGCCACCTGCTGGCAACAGGAAGACTGGCACATATAAATGATTTTGACATATTCCACTTATATTTACGACTTTAAATGCATATATCTCGCCGCTCGCCAATTTACTAAAGCCTCTCGCTGGCGGTGAGCCCGGGTGCGAGGGCCCGTTCATCGCTGCTTGCAGCTTTAATTAGGGCCCGAGCACCGATGGTGTGAGGACCCTCTTGGAATTGCTCCGTTTATTATTATTATTATTATTATTATTATTATTATTAGGGCCCGAGCACCGATGGTGTGAGGACCCTCTTGGAATTGCTCCGTTTATTATTATTATTATTATTATTATTCTCTAAGATGAATCGCATTTTTGAGAGCCTAAACATGCTCGAAAAGTCATGAAACTTTGCACACACCTCAGAACTGGCGAAAATTTACGTCTGATATGGGTTTCAGAAGTGGGTGTGGCAAAATGGCTCGACAGCGCCACCTATACACGTTCAACGGTGTGCGCCTCGAGCTACGTTTCACGTACATGTATGAAAATTGGTATACACATGTATCTCTCCAATACCTACAAAAAAGTCTCATGGAGCAAAATCCGAAACCCAACAGGAAGTCGGTTATTTTTAATTTTATGAGCAAATTTTGTGTCATTTTTGTCATTCCCATGCGTTGTATTTTAACGAACTCCTCCTAGAGATTAATTCAGATCAACACCAAAGTTGGTATGCCTAATCTAAAGGCCTTTGCGATGTTAAATTGCGAAGATTTTGAGTTTTCGTTAAAGGGCGTGTCCGTGGCGGCCTGGCGAATTTTGATGATTCGCCATGAAAAATGAAGTTGCTATAACTCAGACATACAATGTCCAATCTGCCCCAATCTTCACATGTTTGATGAGACTCCGAACCTGAACAGATTGACATGCCCATATTCAGTTATAGTCATAGCGCCACCTATTGGCAACAGGAAGTGACATATTTTACACTGCGACTAACTACTCCTAGAAATTTTATGACATCAATGTCTTTTTTGTGGTCAGTCTAATCTAAAGGCCTGTGCGATGTTAAGTTGTGAAGATCTTGAGTTTTCGTTAAGGGGCGTGTCCATGGCGCCGTGACAAAATTCAAAGTCCCGCCATGGGAATAAAAGATGTTATAACTCAGGCATAAAATGTCCGATCTTCCCCAAGCTTCACATGTTTGATAAAAGTCCTGGCCTGAACAGATCTGAAGGCCAATATTCCATCGGGTGTGGCAAAATGGCTCGATAGCGCCACCTATACACTTTCAACGGAGTGCGCCTCGATCTATGTTTCACGTACATGTACAAAAATTGGTACACACATGTAACACACCAATACCTACAAAAAAGTCTCTTGGTACGAAATCCTAATCCCAACAGGAAGTCGATTATTTTGAATTTTCCCTGCAAAATTGGTGTTGTTTTTGCCATTTTCAGGGGTTGTACTTTAACGAACTCCTCCTAGAGATTTATTCAGATGAACAACAAACTTGGTCAGTGTAATCTAAAGCCCTTTGCGATGTTAAATTGCGAAGGACTTGAGGTTTCGTTAAAGGGCGTGTCCATGGCGGCCTGACAAATTTCGATGTTTCGCCATGAAAAAGGAAGTTGCTGTAACTCAGACATACAATGTCCAATCTGCCCCAAACTTCACATGTTGGATAAGACTCTTGACCTGAAAAGATCTACATGCCAATATTCAGTTATAGTCATAGCGCCACCTATTGGCAACAGGAAGTGAAATATTTTACACTGCGACTAACTACTCCTAGAAATTTTATGACATCAATGTTATTTTTGTGGTCAGTCTAATCTAAAGACCTGTGTGATGTTTAGTTGTGAAGATCTTGAGTTTTCGTTAAAAGGCGTGTCCATGGCGCCGTGACGAAGTTTGATGTGTCGCCATGGGAATAAAAGATGTTATAACTCAGGCATAAAATGTCCGATCTTGCCCAAACTTCACATGTGTGATAAGGGTCCTGGCCTGAACAGATCTGAAGGCCAATATTCCATTGGGTGTGGCAAAATGGCTCGATAGCGCCACCTATACATTTTCAACAGAGTGCATATACACTTTTAACGGAGTGCGCCTCGAGCTCCGTTTCACGTACATGTACAAAAATCGGTACACACATGTACCACACCAATATCTACAAAAAAGTCTCTTGGTACGAAATCCGAATCCCAACAGGAAGTCGGTTATTTAGAATTTTCTCTGCAAAATTGGCATTGTTTTTGCCATTTTCAGGGGTTGTACTTTAACAAACTCCTCCTAGAGATTTATTCAGATGAACATCAAACTTGGCCAGTTAAATCTAAAGGCCTTTGCGATGTTAAATTGCGAAGATCTTGAGGTTTCGTTAAAGTGCGTGTCCATGGCGGCCTGACAAATTTCGATGTTTCGCCATGAAAAAGGAAGTTGTTGTAACTTAGACATACAATGTCCAATCTGCCCCAAACTTCACATGTTGGATAAGACTTTTGACCTGAACAGATCTAAATGCCAATATTCAGTTATAGCCATAGCGCCACCTGCTGGCAACAGGAAGTGACATGTTTTACGTTGTAACAAACTACTCCTAGAAATTTAATGACATCAACATTTTATTTTGGTCAGTCTAATCTAAAGGTCTTTGCAATGTTAAATTGTGGAGATCTTGAATTGTTGTTTAAGGGCGTGTCCATGGCGCTGTGACAAAATTTGATGTCTCGCCACAGCAAGAGAAGTTGTTGTAACTCAGGCATAAAATGTTCAATCTTCCCCAAACTTCACATGATTGATAAGAGTCCTGGCCTGAACACATCTGAAGGCCAATATTCCATTATAATGATAGCGCCACCTGCTGGCAACATGAAGATTTGCACATATTAATGACTTTGACGTATTGCAATTATGTTTATGACATGAAATGCATATTTCTCACCGTTCATCTTTTTACTAAATCAACTCGCTGGCGGTGAGCCCGGGTGCGAGGGCCCATTCATCGCTGCTTGCAGCTTTAATTATTATTATTATTATTATTATTATTATTATTATTATTATTATTATTATTATTATTATTATTATTATTATTATTATTCTCCAGGATGAATCGCATTTTTGAGGGCCTAAACATACTCAAAAAGTCATGAAACTTTGCACACACCGCAGAACCGGCGAAAATGTACATCTGATATGGGTTTCAGAAGTGGGTGTGGCAAACGTACATGTATGAAAATCGGTACACACATGTAACTCTCCAATACCTACAAAAAAGTCTCTTAGAGCAAAATTCTAAACCCAACAGGAAGTCAGTTATTTTTAATATTATGAGCAAATTTTGTGTCATTTTTTCCATTTCCATGAGTTGTATTTTAACGAACTCCTCCTAGAAACTTATTCAGATCAACACCAAATTTGGTATGCCTAATCTAAAGGCCTTTGCGATGTTAAATTGCGAAGATTTTGAGTTTTCGTTAAAGGGCGTGTCCGTGGCGACCTGACAAATTTCGATGTTTCGCCATGAAAAAGGAAGTTGCTGTAACTCTGACATACAATGTCCAATCTGCCCCAAACTTCACATGTTGGATAAGATTTTTGACCTGAACAGATCTACATGCCAATATTCAGTTATAGTCATAGCGCCACCTATTGGCAACAGGAAGTGAAATATTTTACACTGCGACAAACTACTCCTAGAAATTTTATGTCATCAATGTTATTTTTGTGGTCAGTCTAATCTAAAGACCTGTGTGATGTTAAGTTGTGAAGATCTTGAGTTTTCGTTAAAAGGCGTGGCCATGGCGCCGTGACGAAGTTTGATGTGTCGCCATGGGAATAAAAGATGTTATAACTCAGGCATAAAATGTCCGATCTTGCCCAAACTTCACATGTGTGATAAGGGTCCTGGCCTGAACAGATCTGAAGGCCAATATTCCATTGGGTGTGGCAAAATGGCTCGATAGCGCCACCTATACACTTTCAACTGAGTGCATATACACTTTCAATGGAGTGCGCCTCAAGCTATGTTCCACGTACATGTACAAAAATCGGTACACACATGTAACACACCAATATCTACGAAAAAGTCTCTTGGTACGAAATCCGAATCCAAACAGGAAGTCAGTTATTTAGAATGTTCTCTGCTAAATTGGTGTTGTTTTTGGCATTTTCAGGGGTTGTACTTTAACGAACTCCTCTTAGAGATTTATTCAGATCAGCATCAAACTTGGTCAGTTAAATCTAAAGGCCTTTGCGATGTTAAATTGGGAAGATCTTGAGGTTTCGTTAAAGGGCGTGTCCATGGCGGCCTGACAAATTTCGATGTTTCGCCATGAAAAAGGAAGTTGCTGTAACTCAGACATACAATGTCCAATCTGCCCCAAACTTCACATGTTAGATAAGACTTCTGCCCTTAACAGATCTACATGCCCATATTCAATTATAGTCATAGCGCCACCTGCTGGCAACAGGAAGTGACATATTTTACGCTGAGATAAACTACTCCTAGAGATTTTTTGACATTAATGTATTTTTGTGGTCAGTCTAATCTAAAGGCCTGTTTAATGTTAAATTGTGGCAATCTTGAGTGTTCGTTAAAGAGCGTGTCCATGGCAAAAATGACAAAATTTGATGTCTCGCCACAGCAAGAGAAGTTGTTGTAACTCAGGCATAAAATGTTTGATCTTCCCCAAACTTCACATGTTCGATAAGAGTGCAGCCCTGAACACATCTGAAGGCCAATATTCCATTATAATGATAGCGCCACCTGCTGGCAACAGGAAGATTGGAACATATATGGAATACACATCGATATATTCTACTTATATTTATGAGTTTAAATGCATATTTCTCACCGTTCACCTATTTACTAAAGCCACTCGCTGCCGGTGAGCCCGGGTGCGTGGGCCCGTTCATCGCTGCTTGCAGCTTTAATTTTTTTTGTAATGCTTATATGTTCATAATCATTAAATTATATTAAAATAACGTAATGAGAACAAAAATAAACACACAAAAAAACTTTCATAATTATGTATTTATTATTTTTAGTATCTTGACACTTGCTCAAGCAGCTGTCACAAGTGCTCAATTTTGTTATAATAATGTACAAAGTGTCTCGATTGTACAGTAGATGTACTGTATGCAAATATAACAAAGGGACATTAACAACTGAATATTAAGGGCTTGCAAACTTGTCACCTTTAAGTAAAAATGTAAATTTTGAATCCAAAAATCATTTGAATGTGTTGTGTAGATCCAATGAGTTTTTAAAAGCGAATTAGTTAAATAGCACATGCTAAATAACACAAGGCATTTTTTGTTTACATTTAATATACGTGATAAAAAGAAAATATATACATGTTTTATATCAAATATTGCCATTTTATATGAAAATATACAAAAGATAATATTTTTAAGGCACATGATAAAAAAAAATACCCCCAAACTTTAGTTAAATTTAATCATGGAGTCATAGGACATATATATATATATATATATATATATATATATATATATATATATATATATATATATATATATAAAGTCAACTAAAAATTAACTTTGTCTAATTGTG
The DNA here is from genome assembly GCF_963082965.1 of Carassius carassius. NCBI lineage: Eukaryota > Metazoa > Chordata > Actinopteri > Cypriniformes > Cyprinidae > Carassius > Carassius carassius. The sequence continues at coordinate 10,652,112 of NC_081759.1, read as the reverse complement.
GCCTACATGATCAAACCTGACCTGATTAGGTCACATCCCTGATATTACAAACAACACAATTTTTGATTGCAAATGAAAATTGATTGATCTACTTGATCTACCTCTGTCTTCTTTATAAATCATCATCTCACTCATATGTCTTTTATTTTGTGGAACACAAAAGGAAAGAGGGACAGCCTCAGTCACCATTATTTTTTTTATATATATATATGGTCATATTTTTTTATCCAGTGAATATAGCTTTTAATTTGTTACTTGACACAATTTATATCAGCCTATTATATACCTATTTGTGTGTAAAAGCATTTTCTTTGCTAGACTTAGGTTTAAATCCTGCCATGATTCAAAACTGAAAATAAAGGTCTGAAAGGTTGAAACTAAGTGTTCGAAAACTCAAAATCTTACAAAAAAAAGTTTTGCAAGATCGAAAAATAAGATTTGCAAGCTTGCAAAATGTAAAAAAAATAAAAAATATATCTGCAAACATTATGTTGTTTTTGAGATTTCCTTCTTCAGAACTGCAACATTTTTTTTACGATGTTGCGCAAAGAATTTTTTTCAGAGTTTCAAATTTGTCAGTGTTCTCCCACTGAATTAGATTGTTTTCCAGGTTTGAAACCTTGTAAATGGTGATCTGAAAACTGGTGTGCGAATGTGTGAAAAAAAGTTTAGAAACTCTGAAAACAGAGCTTTGCAGGCTTGCAAAGTGGTAAAAAAAAGTTTATCTCTGCAAACATAATCTTGTTTTTGAGTTTTCCTTCTTCAGAATTGCAACACTCTTTTTAATGGTGTTGTGCAATCATTTTTTCAGAGTTTCGAATTTGTCACTGTTCTCCCAGTGTATAGTTTGTTTTCAAGATTTGAAACCTTGTAAATAGTGATCTGTAAACTGGTGCGAATAGGTGAAAAAAAGTTTTGAAACTCTGAAAACTGAGGTTCGAAAGGGCGAAACTTATTACATTACATTACATTTGCACTCCTATTGCAGACAATTTTTTCAGAGCCGAGTTTACAACACCCACTTTGCGGAGATACGCCCACACAGTTGCGAGCTTGCGACTCACGTGATTTGTGGCAGCATTGTCACGCAGCTCTGCTCTGAAACTCTGAAACTCAGACTGAGCGAAAATGAAGCTTCGCAACTTCGCAACTAAAAAAAAGCCTGGAGGGAGGCCCTTCTGCTCTTGGCCAATGCTTTGCTGTCTGCTGACGTACAGTCCAATAACAAGTCGGATTTACTGGAAAGGTGGGATTGACCGACTGCTCCGCCAATGACGAAAGCGCACAGGATACAGAGGATGCACAGATTTCTGGCTACAAGGCGGTCCCATCTAGGATGGCGTGCGATCCGGTTCTAAAATAAGGTTACCGACTTGTCGCTGGAATTCACCATACAATTGCCAGTAGCCACTGAGTTTACCACTGATAGTCCGGCGGTGCATCAGTATACACACTCCTCACTTTCCTCAGCTGGCGACTCACTTTCCTCACGCAGTGGACCACTGACTCTCTCTTCATGTAGAGACCGAATATTACAATTAAAGTGACTTCTATAGTGCATCCAAAAGAATATTTAGATATTATATTTAAATATTCAAAAAGGTGTACAGTGTATTTCTTTACTTTCATTAAAATATTTCAGTAAAATTATAAATAATTGCCTATTACAAATGTATGAATCCATTGTTAACTTTTTTCTGCAATCACTATAGGCTATATGTATTGAGACATTTTAAAATCTATATTTAACTATATATATTTAACTAACCAATCAGCTTCATCCTTTCCCTGTAACAACGTTGAAAGCTCAGCCAAGATGAAGGAATTTTGAAACAACGATTTAAGTGAGCCAGTGATTCAACAGTCCATTCAAATGGACTCTTGTTTCCTTTCTAATAGAATCAGCCGTTTTGAACGAAAAGTTTGTGTAGTAGTTCGTGGGAGGAAAGGAAGAGGACAAAGGGGTCGGCTGGACTGCTGACGTATTTATTAACTCAAAAAGTAGCTTAAACTTTATAAACACCAAATGGTGACTTTTACTCTGACATCAACACAGACACGTTCGCACAACACTTCCGGTTTTCTCATTTCGGTTTCCAGTTCCCGTCAGCAGTCCGTCTCTCTCTCACCAATTACTGAAACGAGAAACAGGTGCTGATAGTTTTTGCCCAAACCACTCACTTACCGCTCGTCTCCTGATTCTCTCTCCCGCTGCAGACCCCGCTAAACCATGCCCCCCCTTCCACATACCCCCACTGCCCGTCTCAGGCCGGGGAGCCATCCGGCCTGCAGACCCCCCCACCCCCTTCCCATTTCTGGAGAGGAAGTCGGCCACTGCCATCTGAACACCCGGCCTGTGGATCACCTTGAACTTAAAAGGCTGAAGAGCTAGATACCAACGAGTGATCCGCGCATTGGTATCCTTCATGCGGTGGAGCCACTGCAGCGGAGCGTGGTCCGAACAGAGGGTGAACTCCCGTCCCAGGAGATAATAGCGGAGGGTGAGGACGGCCCATCTGATGGCAAGGCACTCTTTCTCTATGGTGCTGTACTTAGCCTCTCTCTTCGAGAGCCCCCTGTCCGACGCGTCTGTCTGCGACAGAAAAATCAGGAGAATGTAACAACGGCCCACCACACAGAGCAGCCTTGACCTGGGTAAAGGCCTGCTGACATGGCTCCGTCCACTGGACCGTAACTGGCACCTCCTTTTTAGTAAGGTCAGTCAAAGGGCTGGTCCGAGTAATTAGGAATAAACTGTCTATAATATCCCGCCAGCCCCAATAACTGCCTTACCTCCTTTTTGGTCTTGGGACGTGGGCAGGTCGCAATAGCGGCTGTCTTATCAATTTGGGGACGCACCTGTCCATGCCCCAAGTGGAAGCCCAGATACCTTACTTCCACACGCCCAATCGCACACTTCTTTGGGTTGGCCGTGAGCCCCACTCCCCTCAGCGACCTCAGGACAGCCCTCAGATGCTGCATATGCCGCTGCCAATCATTACTAAATATAATGATATCATCCAGGTAGGCAGCCGCATATGCAGCATGGGGCCGCAGAATCTTATCCATGAGGCGCTGAAAGGTAGCTGGTGCCCCGAACAAGCCAAACGGAAGGGTAACAAACTGGTGTAATCCAAACGGCGTTGTGAAAGCTGTCTTTTCTCTGGATAATGTAGACAAGGGGATCTGCCAATAGCCTTTGTTAAGTCCAATGTCGAATAAAAATGAGCCGTGCCTAGCCGATCAAGCAACTCGCAACCCGCGGCATTGGATACGCGTCGAATTTCGACACAGCATTCACCTTGCGGTAATCCACACAGAACCGGACTGAGCCGTCCGTTTTCGGAACTAAAACTATCGGGTTCGCCCAGTTACTATTGGATTCTTCTATTACCCCCATGTCAAGCATAGCGCCTAATTCAGCCTGAACTACTTTTTTCTTGTGCTCAGGTAAGCGATACGGCCAGCTGCGAACTACCACGCCCGGCTCGGTCTCGATATGGTGCTGAATCAGGTTAGTACGGCCCGGTAGGGGCGAGAAGACGTCGACAAACTCTGCCTGTAATTTCGTTAAATCAGTGAGTTGGGACGGCGAGAGGTGATCTCCACCTGGAGCCAGGGCGAGGGATTGTGGTTTGATATTCGCCTCTGGTCGGAGATCATCCTCCCCCCCAATCACCGTTGCCAACATCACTAATTCCGCCTCATTCCATTTTTTTAGGAGGTTGAGGTGATAGATCTGATGGGACCCATTCCTATTGGACCGTATTACCTCATAATTGAGATCTCCGACTTGTCGTGCGACCTCAAACGGTCCCTGCAACTTAGCCATTAATTTAGAGCTCGACGTTGGGAGTAATACAAGTACTTTCTCTCCCGGTGCAAATTTGTGTAATCTAGTTCCCCTGTTATACAGCTGGCTCTGGCGGTCCTGGGCTTGTAACAAATTCTCCATTGATAGCCGCCCCAACGTGTGGAGTTTTGTTCTCAAGTCCAGCACATACTGAATTTCGTTTTTGCCCTGAGGTGGTCCCTCCTCCCAAGTTTCTCTCAGTACATCCAGCACCCCTCGGGGCTGGCGTCCATAGAGAAGCTCAAAGGAGGAAAACCCCGTGGAGGCTTGTGGGACCTCTCGCACAGCGAATAACAAGGGCTCTAGCCACCTATCCCAATTTTTGGCGTCTTCATCAACGAACTTACGGATCATGGATTTAAGTGTGCGATTTGTGGGTGATAGACGCTAGTACGAATCGATTTAATGCCCAACAATCCATACAGTTCGCGTAGCTTATGTGACATAAACGCCGTGCCCTGATCGGTGAGGATTTCTTTTGGAACCCCCACCCGGGAGATAAGACGAAACGGCATCCGCAACACTTTTAGCGGAAATGTTGCGGAGGGCCACTGCTTCAGGATATCGTGTTGCATAATCAACTATGACTAATGCAAAGCGATGTCCTCGTGCCGATCGCTCTAATGGCCCGATGAGGTCCATACCAATTCTCTCGAAGGGGACCTGCATTAAGGGAAGAGGGCGCAAAGGCGCTTTTTGGGCGGCCGGTGGGTTCACCAACTGACATTCCGGACAAGACGCGCACCACCTGCGCACGTTGTCATGAATGCCCGACCAAAAGAAACGGGTCATGAGGCGATTCAGTGTTGCTGCCTGTCCCAAATGGCCCGCCATAGGATTAGAATGAGCAGCATGGAAAAGCATTTACCTGCGGCTCTTCGGAATTAACAATTGGGTTGTATTCCCTTTTGTCCGAGCGTCTTGGGTCACTCGATACAACCGGTCTTTTAAAATGGCAAAATACGGATGGTGAGCGGGAGGGCAGGTTGGAGAGGCTGGCCATCGATGGTGCGGACCTGTTGAAACGCATGTTTTAATGTCTCGTCCTGAGACTGCTCCAGAGGAAAGTCATCACGCTCAGAGAGAATCGGTCTCCCGATTTCGTTCGGTTCCTCTGAAGCAGAACCCAGCGGTCCTGGCTCAGTTTCTCCCACCTGTACCCGCGCGGTCTCCTTCCGTGCCTTATTTCCCCAAGAGGCATCCGCACATAACAACCCCAATAAAACCGTAAACGTTTTTTAAACGTCGGGCCGACTGGCTTCACCCAAGTCCAGGGACCGGAAGCGCTGGCGATGTTGCTTGGGTGACCGGCCGACCCGCTGGATGATGGCCATCTTCAGGTCGTCAACGACCAGGAGGTTCGCCACCGCGGCCACCTGGGCTTCGCCGGAGAGCAGGGGGATGAGGCGCACCGGCCACTGCTCGCGGGGCCACCCGCACGCCTCCGCCGATTTCTGGAAGAGCTCCAGAAATGCCTCCGGATCGTCCTGGGGCCCCATCTTGTGCAACGGCAGGTGCATGGGCACGGCAGGTGGCCCGGCGGCCTCAGCGCGAACCTCCCGATCGATCCAGCTCCGGAACCTCTCGCAGTCCACCTGCTGAGCCTGGACGATGGCTTGGAAGCGGCTCTCCTGGTCGGTCCTCAAGTCCAGCAGGGCCTGGTGTTGTTCGCGGTGCAGGACCGCGAGGGAGGCGATGATGTACGCAAGTGGCGTGGAGGACGGGCTTTGCATGGCGGCGGCGGCGGTCCTTCTTCCTCCCGGGTTTCGGCACCAGTGTAGTAGTTCGTGGGAGGAAAGGAAAAGGACAAAGGGGTCGGCTTGACTGCTGACGTATTTATTAACTCAAAAAGTAGCTTAAACTTTATAAACACCAAATGGTGACTTTTACTCTGACATCAAGACAGACACGTTCTTTGTAAAAAAAACCTTTTTTTTACTCCATATTTCTCGTTCACTGAAGTTCCTCCCTCCACAGCAGCGCGGTGCTATAAGCAGCGCATACGCAGCTCGGTGAACCGGTTAACAACCATTTCATACTGTCAAAGAATTACTCAACCTCGAGCCAATAGCCTTCAAGTATGAGATGTGACAGAGCATGTGATTTGTTGAATGTAGTGAACGTATACGCCCTTCAATGAACGAGTTTCAAATGAGTCTGAATGAGATCTAGAGATCTTATCGTTCATGAATGAAATGACTGAACTGATATACCCATGTCATTCGTGAATGAAATGACTGAACTGGCACACATGTCATTCGTGAATGAAATGACTGAACTGGCACACATGTCGTTCGTGAATGAGTTGAAGGAACGGATACGTCGTTCGTGAAAGAAATGAATGAGAGTAAACCGGGTAAGTCTGCCATTTAGCATGTCAATCTCGCAAAATGCAAAGCGCAGTTACAGTTACTGTGCACATACGCTTGTTTTGATAGCTTACAGAACTCCACGTTTAATCCCCGATTTATGAATGTGAATATATAATATACAACCTATCTGACCAAACAATTAAAATGGTAATTAGGCAAGAAAACCTCGTGCTTTGTTCATCTGAACAAGTTAATTAGACTTTATATATTGAATGCTATTATGCACACATTTTAATAAAGACAGATCAGTTTTTGTAACAAGTGAATACGTTCATTAACTTAAGACATAACACATAATACACTATTTTTTGCCACCTGCTGGCATATTTTGTGTAATACAAAGAAATGAGAACTGAACGAATCAATGAACGATTCTGAACGAATCATTTTGGTGAACGAACTGAAAATGAACAAATCTCTTGAAAGAATCATAATTTCCACCACTAATACACGTTGGAAAAAGATAAATACCTTGCTGACATTACATCAGGTATCCCACAAAATGCAAAGTACACTTCCAAAACCATCCAGAATGAAGTGATTGAAATTTTGGCATCCATGGTTCTGAACTACTAAATAGTTCCAAAATATGTACAAAACATTAAAAATGAAGAAAACAAACACAACAATAACAAACAACCCTAACAATTGCCTTAAATATATGATATTAAAACTATATCAATAGACATGTGAGATTAAAGCATTAAAGTATGAGGCTCCATTTGTGCCAAAATAATGTCGACATGCTGTCTGCCTATGCTATGTGTCGTCTCAACTTACTCCTGTCACCTTTCCTTGTCGTTTGACTGTGTCGTCTTGCGTGTCAATGCTGCATGTGTCATGACTATGCATCGTTTTCCTCTGTCGTTACTATGTGTCGTCTTCCATGTCGTTGCTATGTGTCGTTTTCCTCTGTCGTTACTATGTGTCATCTTCCATGTCGTTGCTATGCGTCGTTTCCCTCTGTCGTTACTATGTGTCGTCTTCCATGTCGTTGCTATGCACCATTTCCCTCTGTCGTTACTATGAGTACGGTGTACATTTTAGAACATCCTTAGATGGTAATTTTACTACTTTGCCAAAATAAAAGCTCGCTGGTTGCAATATGGCTAACTAACTTTTTAAACGTGCATACATGACTCTCGAAATACATGTTCTCTTCCCTATATAACTTAATTAGTGTAACATTTGAATAAAACTGTTAAAATATAATATATCAGACACTGCTTACCTTCTTTTGCCATCAACCATTATACAGCACTTCCTCTGAACGGCGTGCGTGTGACGTCACATGGGGTGGGGCAACAAGATACTCCACCTGAGTCCGTTTATGAGACCTGACACCTGACGTCGTTTTTCCTGAGACCTGAAGCTTGCAGTCCGAGGCGCGATGCCATTTTGTTCGATGACTGAAGCCTTTTAGTCTGAGGCATGATGCCTTTTCATTTAGTCTGAGGTCTGAGGATGTCCTAACATGTACACTGTACACATAGTAACGACAGAGGGAAATGACGCATAGCAACGACATGGAAGACGACACATAGCAACGAGGGAAACGACGCATAGTCATGACAAATGCAGAATTGACAGGCAAGATGACACAGTCAAATGACAAGGAAAGGTGACAGGAGTAAGTTGAGACGACACATTGTGACGCTAACAATGGAGGACAGGAGGCAGATGCAAGTAAAGATAGTTTATTGACAGGAGTTGTGATGGATGAATGCTGGTGAGTGACGCAGGAACCACGATGGCAGCACAGACAGGTGAGTAGGTGATTTGAGTGCGTTGGTAGCGATGACGGTGGTGGTAGATCAGTGATCCGTGGTGATAATCCGTGAGTGACTGTGATAATCCAAAGGAGACCGAAACAGGAAACAAGGCAAGGACAGGAACACAGGAGCACGAACTGACATCAACACAAGGACCTCAAACAACGATCTGACAAACAGGAGACGAAAGACAGGGCGTTAAATAGGCGGTTGGAATGAGATGCACCTGCCGCTGATCAGGCGATCAGTGGCAACACCCACATGAACCAATCAACATGACATAACATGACTACAGCTGGAGACGGTGCATTCACGAACCGTGACAGTACCCCTCCTCCTAAGGACGCCTCCTGGCGTCCCCAGAATCTCTTACCTGTCGATTGTAATCATCGATGAGGGAGTGATCCAGGATGTCCCTAGCAGGTACCCAACTTCTCTCCTCCGGACCGTAACCCTCCCAGTCCACCAAGTACTGAAATCCGCGTCCCCTCCTTCTAGAGTCCAGAATTCGATTTACCAAATACGTGGTCTCCCCATCTACGAGACGCGGCAGGGGAGGGACCGGGGTAGGCAGATTAATGGGAGAATGAAATACGGGCTTAATTTTGGACACATGAAGGCGGGATGAATTCTCCTGTACGTAGGAGGGAGTTTAAGGCGGACTGCCACCGGACTAATGATTTTGGTGACAGTAAACGGGCCAATAAATTTGGGAGCCAATTTATTAGATACGGACCGGAGAGGAATATTCTTGGTAGAAAGCCACACCTTTTGACCCACGACGTATACGGGAGGCCTAGACCGGTGGCGATCGGCCTTGGCCTTGGTGCGCGCCCCCACTTGGAGTAGAGTCTCACGGGCTCTGGTCCAAGTGCGGTGGCACCTCTGGACGAAGGCGTGAGCGGAGGGGACCGCAACTTCGGATTCCATACTGAGAAAAATAGGTGGCTGGTAACCTACACTACACTCAAAAGGAGATAGGCCCGTGGCTGATACTGGTAAGGTATTGTGGGCGTACTCCACCATAGACAATTGTTGGCTCCAGGAGGAAGGATTCTTGGAGACCAAACATCGCAACACCCTTTCCAAACCTTGGTTGGCTCTCTCGGTTTGACCATTGCTCTGGGGGTGAAACCCTGAGGACAGACTTACAGTCGCTCCCAGTAGTCTACAGAGTTCTCGCCAAAATTTAGCCACAAATTGGGGTCCCCTGTCGGAAACCACGTCTATCGGGAGGCCATGTAAACGAAAGACGTGGTGTACGACGGTCAACGCTGTCTCCTTGGCTGAGGGTAATTTGGGCAAGGGAATAAAGTGGGCCGCCTTCGAGAACCGGTCCACCACGGTTAAAACTACCGTGTTGCCCTGGGAGGGTGGGAGGGCGGTAATAAAATCTAGAGCGATGTGGGACCATACCCCTTCTAAGGCTGTTCTGACCTTCGATTCGATCTCCCATGTGAGAGTGGAGACCACTAATGTCTCAGAAAAAATACACTCGGGAGTGGACGGGCGTTCGGAATGGTCAAAAATACGCGACAAAGAATCGGGTTTGATATTTTTGGAACCCGGGCGGTACGAGATAGTAAAGTCAAAACGTCCGAAAAAAAGTGCCCACCGAGCCTGCCTGGAGTTCAACCTCTTGGCGGTGCTAATGTACTCTAAATTCTTGTGGTCAGTCCATACTATAAAAGGAACCCCCGATCCCTCTAACCAGTGTCGCCATTCCTCCAATGCCATCTTAACTGCCAACGATTCTCGGTTACCAATATCGTAATTTCGTTCTGCCGGAGATAAACGATATGAAAATTACGTGCAAGGGTGGACCTTGTCGTCTAAGGGAGAACGTTGAGATAACACCGCTCCTACCCCCACCTCTGATGCGTCGACCTCCACCATGAACTGACGTGTAGGGTCAGGGGTAATCAGAATAGGGGCTGAAATGAAACGGCTCTTCAGTTTGGCAAATACAGCCTCAGCTGTGTCTGACCACCTGAACGCAGTCTTGGCGGAGGTCAAGGCGGTCAGAGGTGCGGCTAGTTGGCTGAAGTTGCGAATGAAACGCCGGAAGAAGTTAGCGAACCCCAGAAACCTCTGTAGGGCCTTACGGGAATCTGGGCTTGGCCATTCTACCACAGCCTTAACCTTCTCGGGATCCATGTGTATTCCCTCAGTCGACACGATATACCCCAAAAATGGAATTGACGGTGCATGAAATTCGCATTTCTCCGCCTTGACAAAAAGCCCTTTCTCTAGCAACCTCTGAAGCACTCATTGGACGTGCTGCACATGTTCCTGGAGAGAAGAAGAAAAAATCAATATGTCGTCCAGGTAGACATAAGTGAACTGATCGATCATATCTCGCAGCACGTCGTTGACGAGTGCCTGGAAGACCGCTGGGGAGTTGGAGAGCCCGAAGGGCATAACCAAGTATTCAAAGTGCCCTCTGGGGGTGTTAAAAGCGGTCTTCCATTCATCCCCCTCCCTGATCCGAACCCAATGATACGCATTGCGTAAGTCCAGTTTTGTGAAAATTGACGCTCCCTGCAACCTCTCGAAGGCCGAAGACATCAACGGCAAAGGATAAGTATTCTTTACCGTGATGTTGTTCATTCCCCGGTAATCAATACAAGGTCGTAGAGATCCGTCCTTCTTTCCCACAAAAAAGAACCCCGCCCCCGCAGGAGAAGAGGAAGGGCGGATGAATTTGGAAGCTAGAGAATCAGAAATATATTTCTCCATAGCCTCCCTCTCTGGAACAGAAAGTGAATAGAGTTTGCCCTTAGGCGGAGACTTACCTGATAGTAAATCTATGGCACAGTCGTAAGGAAGATGCGGAGGAAGAGAAGCAGCCCGAGACTTACTGAACACTTCCTTCAGATGGAGGTTCTCAGCGGGTACGTTAGACAGATCCACCGCCTCCTCCTGCAACACAGACACAGACACAGACGGACAGGCAGACACTAGACAAGACTCATTACACCTTTTACACCAAGACAAAACGGAGTTAGAGAGCCAGTCAATGCTAGGGTTGTGGAGGAGGAGCCAAGGGTGTCCGAGGACAATGGGTGCCAGGGGAGAGTCAAGGATGTGAAAAGAGATGGTCTCGGAGTGATTGCCAGAGGTGATGAGTGTAATGTCTTCAGTGATGTATGATATGGTGGGAAGTTCCTGACCAGTGAGGGCGTGAACCGTGATGTGGTGCGGAAGAGGTCTGAGGGGAATGTGGAGCTTGTGGGCTAATGTGCTGTCCATGAAGTTACCTTCTGCCCCGGAATCCAGTAGTGCCTGACAGTGATGTGTCTGTGCTGACCACCGCAGCCATACCGGGAGGAGCGTAGAAGATGATGGTGATGATGATGATGAGGTCTTCTCGGCGGAGATCCCACCCGATAGTAGCCTCATACGTACTACCGGGCCTGGCCTTTTACCGGACAGGCGTGGGCTTGATGTCCGGCTCCCCCGCAGTAAAGGCAAAGGCCCAGGGACCTCCGCCTCTCCTTCTCCTCCCGGGAAAGCCGAGCTCGCCCTACCTGCATGGGCTCGTGATCGTAGACGGGGCTGGCCACGTCCCCGCCGCTGAACCGCACGTCTGCCGGTCCCCTGGATGGGGTGTTGAGTAGCCCCCTCCTCTCCATCTGTGCCAGACGTGCATCGACCCGAAGGGCAAGCTCAATAAGTCCATTGAGCGACGGGGGAAGGTCCAGGGTGTAGATCTCCCTCTGGACGCGGTCAGCCAGCCCATGCAGGAACATGTCCCACTGCGCCTCCTCGTTCCAATGGCACTCCGCCGCCAGGGTCCGGAACTCGATGGAATAGTCCGAGACGGATCTCTCGTGCTGGCGTAACTCAGGCCAGCCTCCTGGCCGCCTCCCGTCCTGCGGCGGCCCGATCAAAGACCCGTCTCATCTCGGCGGAGAGCGCCTGGAACGAGGCGCAGCATGGGTCCTGGTTCTCCCACACCGCTGTTCCCCACAATGCCGCCCTCCCAGAGAGCAGGGTCAGAACAAAGGCCACCTTGGCCCTCTCACTGGCGAAAGTTCTAGGCTGGAGGGCAAAATGCATATCACAACGGTTAAGGAAAGCTCTACAATAGTAGGGCTCACCCGAGTACGCTTCCGGAATCGGGAGGCGTGGTTCCGGCTGGGAGGGGGCCTCCGATGATGCTGGTGGAACAGGCGGTGTGAGTGGAGCAGTGGGAGCTCGTAATAGCTGGAACTGTTGGGTGAGCTCAGACACCTGCGTCACTAAAGCCTGAACCGCGCGACCAGTGTCGTTAAGAGTCCGCTCCTGGGAGTCCATCCTCCGAACACTGGCGCTGAGGAATTCTTCGAGGGAGGAAGATTGATTACTCGCTGCCTCCATGTTGGTCAGATCGTTCTGTGACGCTAACAATGGAGGACAGGAGGCAGATGCAAGTAAAGATAGTTTATTGACAGGAGTTGTGATGGATTAATGCCGGTGAGTGATGAGGAACCACGATGGCAGCACAGACAGGTGAGTAGGTGATTTGAGTGTGTTGGTAGCGATGACGGTGGTGGTAGATCGGTGATCCGTGGTGATAATCCGTGAGTGACTGTGATAATCCAAAAAAGACCGAAACAGGAAACATGGCAAGGACAGGAACACAGGAGCACGAACTGACATCAACACAAGGACCTCAAACAACGATCTGACAAACAGGAGACGAAAGACAGGGCGTTAAATAGGCGGTTGGAATGAGATGCACCTGCCGCTGATCAGGCGATCAGTGGCAACACCCACATGAACCAATCAACATGACATAACATGACTACAGCTGGAGACGGTGCATTCACGAACCGTGACACACATAGCATAGCAATTATAATTATTTTATAATTCGGAACAGAGCCTGGGCCTAATCTAGGCTAACCAGGGGTTTTTTTTTTTTTGCATCTGAAAATGACTTTGTTCATCACATTCACTTCACGCGCTCTGGCGCAGATCCGCCTCCCGCGATGCTCAGCTGTGGATGATTTAAAAATGTTTGATAAAAAGGTTGCTGTCCCATTTTATACAGGAATTGTTCATTTAAAAAAATCGATTTATATTGTTAGTTCTAATTATATTGTTAACACAAGTTAATTTAGGCTATTTAGCATGCACTGTGACATTTTTCCATTTTTTTTACTTATAAACTCCTTGATTCAATTCAATTCAATTCAAGTTTATTTGTATAGCGCTTTTTACAATACAAATCGTTACAAAGCAACTTTACAGAAAATTATGTTTCTACAATATTTAGTAGTAGCTAGTAGTTTGTGCACGTTTGACAGGATTTTAGAAAAATAAAAATAATAATAATAATAATACAAGACGTAGTCAGCTAGATGATGAACTATCAATATTATTAATTAATAGTAATTATAGGATGCAGTCACACATGTAGCAATAATTGTTAGTTCTGTTTGTTGATTCAAGGTTAGCATCATCTGGGGTCCTCTGAGGGTCAGCAATTTAAAGTTAGTTTAATAGTATTTAAATTCAAGTTTTAAAAAAAGTTTTAATTGCTTAAATTATTTTTATTAATTAATACTATGTTATCATGTTTATTCTTGTAGAAAATACAGTGTTTATTCTTTAAGAAAATAAGGGAAAAAATAAAGGACAATCCGAATATTTATTTTGCTTTACCTATTTATGTAGGCTACAATTATTAAAAAAAAATAAAATAAAAAATTATAAAATAATGTCATTAAAAAAATACCATTGGCCTGAGTAATTTTGACCATTATAGAATTGTGACTTTAAAGGTTAGTGATAACTAACTAACTATATAATAATAATAACTAACTTTAAAACTTGAGAATTTAAAGTTAGTTTAATAGTATTTAAATTCAAGTTTTAAAAAAAGTTTTAATTGCTTAAATTATTTTTATTAATTAATAATATGTTATCATGTTTATTCTTGTAGAAAATACAGTGTTTATTCTTTAAGAAAATAAGGGAAAAAATAAGGGACGATCCGAATATTTATTTTGCTTTACCTATTTATGTAGGCTACAATTATTTAAAAAAAATAAAATAAAAAATAATAAAATAATGTCATTAAAAAAATACCATTGGCCTGAGTAATTTTGACCATTATAGAATTGTGACTTTAAAGGTTAGTGATTTAGGAGGTGAAAATACTGTGAAATTACTAATGGTATGGATTTTAGAGCATAACAAGTGAAGGTTTATGAAACATTAGCCAATAAAGCATTTTTTTAAACAACGGAACTTAAAGTTGTGAACTAAAATATTATTTCAACCATACAGCATGTGAATAAATAAAATGCATACTTTTCATAACATTTCATTATTCATAAAATGCATAACGTTTCTGGTGTTTGGATTTGTACTTCAATATAATGAGCTCCAAGTTTAAGAATAGCCCTAAACTAGTTTTTCTCTCTCGCTCTCTCGCTCTCTCTCTCTCTCTCTCTCTCTCTCTCTCTCTTTAACAGCATTAGCTCAATGAAATACGTCTTCCTTCCGTTAGAATGAATGTTTTCCTGCCTTGCTAAATGTTGGACTCGCGATCGATAAGTTGTATTCGCCTCAATCTGATTTAGTAAAGTCAAACCGCAGACAGTGAAGCTGCTTCACTGAGCGAGTCCCGCGCACTGTGAGGCGGAAACAGAGGATTCCGCTTGGTCTTAAAGCCTTCCGCAAATACCCACGATCACAAATAACAATGATTTTCGTAAAATAATGATTAATTATTAATTGATGATTTGTTATTATCATTATGGTCTTGTGAAAATAATAATATGGGCTGCAAAAAAGTAATGAATACAAAGAGTAGTGCTGCTGAGTGCAGGCATCAGCCCAGTAACACACCGTTCTTCACAGCCAAAAAACAGACCGAATTCAGTTCAGCTGGAGGGGGTTGGGTTTTTTGTGGATAGTTATGTATGGCTTGTGGGGGTCGAGATAAAGGTGTGAATTGCTCTTTCATATGGACAATGTCTTATGATGCTTCACTTGCTGAACTGGTTTATAAAGGACTGTTGTTTTGGTTATAGACTAAAAAATGGCCGGCCCCCACGTAAGATTTTTCTAGTTCTAGTCATTTGTTTGTTATATTCAACTAATCTGAGATTTATATTAAATTTACATAATCAAATCTTCATATATTCGGCGCTCAAGCACATGCATTAAGTTTGCAACAAACCACACGCAGAAGTAGCCTAATAATTGTGAAAAATTCGACATTTTAATTATTTATTAATAAATGTTTTCTTGTCGGCTGCAGGATGAAATTCACAGTGCTGGCTCTCTCCGACGAGAGAAATGCAACATTCACAGATTACACAATTCGTTTTCATTGAAAAAACATTTCAAGCTTTCTGTAGATATATTTTTAATGTATGTGAGACACCACGATATTATGTTAATTAAAAAATTATAAATTCATTTTCAGGAAAAAATTAAAGTGATGAGAAGGCGCCTCCCTGTCATTAATGCACATTAATAATTTTTGCACAAAATCTTGAAGTTGTGCGTTGTGGTTTTCACTCGCTTCAAGAGCACTCCATCAAGAGTACAATTCATGCCAACAGCCCATAATATAACTGCATATTCAGCAAGAATTCATGTTAAAAATATTTAGCTATAGCTTGATCAGAAGGTTACAATGACTGCAAGAGTCGAGCAGGATGTTAAGAGTTTGTCTGTTTCTTTAACTGATTATTTTTGGGTTAAAGCATGATTTAAACAGATTCACACGCAATCGCTTTAGCAATAATGCATTCAAACAAATGTAATCTTACAGTGCTACTACATTATCAGCATGCTATCTGATTTTGAAATCTTGAAGAAGTTAATCGATCTGTTTAGATAAAATAACTGACAAAAATATACTGTTATTTTCATCACAAACAAAATTTTCACAGCAGAAAGCAGCAATTAAAGATTTAATGCTTACAATGTTATTAGTTTGGCATGTGATATAGGGAAAAAGTTAACATAAAATAGCTTAAGCCACTTTGAAACTCTCCTGTTATTATTATTTTTTTATTATTATTATTTTATATGCTACATTATGAACATAACATTCCAAACGTACTTAAATACTTTATTCACGGAGTGAAGGTGGAGCGTGTTTCTGGTATCAGTGCGCGCGGAGGGGAAGTTGTTGCTGTTCACAGACTCTGCTGTTTGTGAGAGAGATGTTTCACCAGACGTAATGAAGACGATTGCGGGAACACAAGCACAGCACATCCGCCAAAAATCAACCTGCAGCAATGCTCGTTGATCGACTCGCCAAGCTTTACTTTTGTAGGTCGCATGTCAGTAAATAATTCGATAATATGACCATGCAGTCAACACAGATATTTAATAAAAACAAGCAGGGCTGTAACAAAAAAACAAAAAAAAACAAACGCACGCCAGGTCTACACCGGACAGTGGAGCGATCCAACAAAAGACAACAGAACACAGTGATGGATACACTGGACACGATCCGCATTAGTGAACTGATGCTCATTCTGTTTATGACAAAATGTTCTGACACTGTGTGCAGACGATTTGACACTATAGTGTGATGTCATCAAGTTTAGACACACTTTTCGCTGTGGGGTACAGATGACAACGCTCGCGTCCGGTGTAGACACAGACAGTGACTGCTCTATTTACAAATAAGTTCTATAAGAAAAAAAAAAAACACTAAACCAGCGTCTTAACGAGATGGAAATATAAACTAGAAAATTTATTAACAGGTCCTCCGTCCATGACACTGACTCACTGCAGAGCTGCCAGTTTTAATCTTAACAGCTCTTAAAGCTGAGTGGATGGTTAGATGCATGATGGGCTAGTATTAAATAAATGAATAAATGAATGATAAAGAACTATATTAAAACTTGTTTTGTAAAATTTCTTTGTCATTTGAATATTGATTTAAAAATCGGTTTAAATCATAAATCAGATTTTTCTTTCTAAAATAAAAACAAAAACTGTGATTTTTTTTTTTTTAGGCCATATGCTATTGCCCCACTTTAAAAGCAAGTAAAGAAGGCTCCCTTTAAAATCACTTAAGTTGTCAATTACTAAAGCTCTTTTTTTACATCGTGTGAATTTTGTTGATTAAAATGAGAGAACTTGAGTTTATCGTGAGGACGCTTTATTAATCCGTCCATTCTTTAGAGTTTCAAAGATTTAATCGTGCAGGTTTAATTTTATTAGTTTCTTGTTTTAGGCAAATTAGATCAATTATATTATTATATGAAAATATTGACATTTTGCATATTAATCCATGTAGCCTACCCCCCTAAAATAGGCTACCACTTTTAATGCTCCGATGCAAAGTAAACCACAATTTCTTTTGAATAATATAACACATAAATAATTTAATATAAATAATACTGCACACCTTTTAAATGTGTCAAATCTAAAATATGGTTTAAATCCATGTAGCTTAGAAAATATAAAATAAATATATATACAGTAAGTAGTCATTCAAAAGGCCCTTCTTACACATATATACACACACACACACACACACACACATAGGCCTTAGATTTATTTACTGTTTAATAACAATAGCATGCATATGATCCTTTGTGTAAAGGTCTTCTTTTAATTTTTGATTAGTAGACTGTAGCCTAAGATTATGCTACGTTTTGAAATGAACTCACTGTAAAAAAAAATAATGTTTTTATAGATGTTATAATGTTATATCATAATGTTATTGCTGTTTTACTTCCTCCTTTTAACTCATTTTACAATGACATTCCATTCGCTATACGTACCTTTGCGCCTATATTACCTTTGCGGTAATACCCATTTAGGTTGTCCACCTACTGTAATGCTCACCTGTGGTTTGGGATGCACTCCCCTCAGCATGATGGCATGGGTATACCCTTCCCCATAGCAACCCCTAGAAGACACTGTTCAAAGTTCCCTGGGAACATCTCAGGTTATGTATGTAACCATGGTTCCATGACTAGGGAATGACACACTGCGTCCTCTAGTCTCCCTGCCATGTTTCGAATGCAAGCTTCAGATGAAGAAGCGGATGATATTTTCTCCTGGCGCCCTTTTATACTGTGATCACGCAGGGTAATGACATCACAGGCTGTCGCTGGCCAATGTTATTGTCAATTTAGATAAATGCTTCAAACACCGGTCACACAGAAGGTGTTCCCCATAGCAACCGCTAGGAGACGCAGTGTCTCTACAGTGAACATAGGCAGAACAATAAACACAGACAGAGCATTAAATATAAATAAGTGGCGGTAACAGATATAATAAGGGTAGACAGTGTTAAGAGTTATAAGCAGTCCTGAGGTACTGATATAAGAACATTGGGGAAGAGCAGTGTCCAAAATGTCACTGTAGAGTGTCACAGGGCTACATTAAAGAATATTAAAAGTGGCAGTGAAAGTACAATACAAATTTACTTAAGAGCAGCATGTATTCTGGTTTTAGATGAAGGATAGCTAGCTGTTAAGTAGTCTGATGGCTTGAAGTTAGAAGTTGTTCTTCAGTCTGGTTGTCCGTGATCGGATGGATCATGAGCGTCTGCCAAATGGCAGTGTGGCAAACAGATGATCAGGGTGAGTAACATCCTTGATGATGCTGTGGTCCTTTCTCAAGCAGTGCGTTTGATAGATGTCCTGTAAGGCTGGGATTTTATGTCCAATGATGAGCTCTGCTGTTCTCACCACTCTCTGAAGAGCTTTACGGTCGAAAGAAGAGCATTTGCCATACCATACATGGCTACATATATAACCTGAGACGTTTTTGTCCTAATAAAGTGGCATGGCATTCATCTGATAAAATGTATATATGATCATTTACACTCAATATGTTATTGCATACTGATTTATAATGTACTACAGTAACTGAAGTACAAATATCTGCCACCTTATTTACACATCTGTTGCTAAGGAAAATGCTGATATTTTTGTGTAAACAGAATTAATCATTATTTGCAAATGTAACTGGGATATATTGCTTTTTCGACTGCCAAAAATATAATTGTTCAGTTAAAGATATCTTAGTGTTGATTCAGTTCTGTCCAATATGTAAAGTATAGCAATTATGAAATGAGTTAAATTGGGCAGTGTACCATTATTGTTTAATACTATGAAGCCTTATTAACAAGATTTCAAAAAGAACAGTTAGCACATTTATTTGCAAGATAACAGTCTCCACAGCTGTTCTGAATTAATGTTCAGTGTTTGTCATGTGATGACACTGTAGCACACTATTCTGAAACATTTATTGCTTATTGTACTGTTTCAATCATTATTCTTTAAAAAACAGTAGGCAGTATGCAATGTGTACTGGGCAGTAAGCAAGTATGCCATTTCAAACACAGCCTATCACATGCTTTTTCTGTGGTTGCTCTGCCATTCCCGTGGGTGCTCGAACACCTGATCACCCAGGTGCATATAATGTTGGTTGACTAGTTCGGGACTAACTGGTTTTTCCAGGAAGGCAGTGCAACTGAAGAGTCTATTCACAGACACCAAGTATTTCTGAACAGAGGTCGGGTTTCCTCCACCTGGGCCAATATCTCGCGATCAGGGCCTTAGAAAAGTCATTGAACATCTATAAATTAGGTAATTCGCCAGCAGCATCACAGAACAATGAGTGAGACCATTTTTTCATTTGCCCAGGACTTTTTGGCCGGGGGAATTGCCACTGCGATCTCAGAGACTGCTGTTGCTCCCATAGAAAGAATCAGCTGCTCCTTTAGCTACGCTTTACAACAAAATTGCATAGATTACTCTTCGTACATGTAACATGCATTTTTATGAAGTAGGTATGAATTATATATTTCACATTTCTGTCCATCTTTTGTTAAAATTGAATATGCTCTTGTCCAATATTGTTAGATCATGCTCTTAATGATGCTGCATAATAAAATAAAATTATAATAAAAATTAGCTGGAGAAATGATGATTATTAAATAAAAATGTGCCGGGAGCCATATTGTTGCTATAGAAATGAACGCATCTTCCACAAGCATCTTTTTCACACAGCCATGCACTCTTTCAAGGATGTTCATGTTGTTAACCAGTCAACTTCTTATATTAAGTTAAAGAGCATTAATTTAAAGCAGACATTATCATTCAACATGCATGTGTGTTTTAGACACTCCTTTGTCTGTGCGGGCATTCTAGTTTATTTATTTCGACTGTTCATATGTGCTAGTAATGTAAATAGTAAGACCCCTTTCAGGGGCAGACAGATTACAATTTAAAATTAGTCATAGCTATAGAAATTTATCTCCATATTATAATATCGAAAAAAATATGAGACTACCCCCAACCGCACCCTGCATATTGATGACATCACAAAGAAACAGATCATAATCAACATGATTTTTGTTGACTGCAATTTCTATTGGTGTAAGGTCATTTGTAAGGTTAGGTTTAGATTTAACATGGGCTGTGGAAACATTATACTGTATTTTGATAACAATATTCAAGGCTAATGGTTATGAAAACAATCTAAAAAGTCACAATTTATGAGGTCAATTTATTGGAATGTTAATTTTCATTGAAACTTTTTTTCTTCTTTTATTTTGCTTTTCGTTTTAGTTCAATGTGTATTAAAATATCATAACTGAGAACAACCCATTGCAAGTTTGAGCAGTGTTTTTGCAAGCATAAATGAAACCGCAAAAGAGGACCAGATATTTTGAAATGTAATTTGCAAAATGGCAATGCATTTCTTTATTTAAATTTACATTTTCCCATATATACTGTATGTGTAACATTTAGTGCAAAATGAAAATTCAATTATATAATTTACATTTGCCATTTCCTACACTAGTTTTAATATGTAAATTAAAAACATATTTTAGAGCTTTATAAGTGTCACACACCTGGACTCATTTTGTGTGTTTTTGCCCCTGTGACCCAGTTTCTGTCTTCCGTGTCTGGTTTGATTAGTTTCCAGGTGTGTCTCTTCATTTCCCCATGTGTTCCATGTCCCTGTTAATTTAGTCATGCCATCCACCTGTGTTTCCCCAATTATCCCTTCTACTTAAGCCTTGTCCTTTCAGTTCTGTTTTGTCGGGTCTACTCGTCTAAATGTCAACTTGTCACCTGTTACTTGCCACTTGCCTCTTGCCACCTGTTATTTTGCTACTTACCATGCCTATGTTTGAGTTAATAAATCCTTGTTTCGTTTATCCCTCGGCTTCGTGTTCCTTCCAGCAGCGTAAGCCGTGACAGAAGACCCGACCTAAAAAGTTTAAGAACTGCGTGTTTTCCGTTTTGTTTTCCGTTTTTTCACAGTCTATTTGTTTCCGTAGTGTGTCATGGATCCCCTCTATTGCCCCGAATACCTCCTCCTCCTGCTGGAGCAGGAGGGACTGTCTCTCGAGGACCATACCAGACGGTTTCTCTGGATAGCTAATGCCACCAGCTACCCGGACCACGCGCTCTGCACCTTTTATCACGCCAGCCTGAACTCCAGGTGCAGAGCGTTGTCGCCCGAAGATGGTCCTCGGGAGGATTTCACCGCTTTCATAGAGTGGAATCTGGTGAGAAATGGGTCACCTCTCACTGTCGGCCCAATGGAGGATCTCGCCAGGTCCACTCTGGACCCAGAGCCCAGCCTACAATCTCCCCACGGTACGAGGCATAAGCCCGAGCCCACCGATGACGGAGAGCCAGAGAGCAACCCGTCAGACCAGGTGCGAGAGCCGGCGACACTGCCCACCACGAGGGAGCATAATGTGGAGCGCCAAATGGGTCAAAATGAGGGGGTTTCCAATGCACCTATGCCAGATCCTCTGTTAAGCCCAGGAAGGGCTCCTGATCTTCTGTTAAGCCCAGGACGGGCTCCTGATCCTCCTGTAAGCCCAGGACGGGCTCCTGATCCTCCTGTAAGCCCAGGACGGGCTCCTGATCCTCATTTAAGCCCAGGACGGGCTCCTGATTCCCCGTTAAGCCCAGGACGGGCTCCTGTTCCCCCGTTAAGCCCAGGACGGGCTCCTGTTCCCCCGTTAAGCCCAGGACGGGCTCCTGATCTTCCGTTAAGCCCAGGACGGGCTCCTGATCTTCCGTTAAGCCCAGGACGGGCTCCTGATCCTCCTGTAAGCCCAGAATGGGCTCCTGATCCTCTGTTAAACCCAGGAAGGGCTCCTGTTCCCCCGTTAAGCCCAGGACGGGCTCCTGATCCTCCTGTAAGCCCAGGACGGGCTCCTGATCCTCTGTTAAGCCCAGGAAGGGCTCCTGATTCCCCGTTAAGCCCAGGACGGGCTCCTGTTCCCCCGTTAAGCCCAGGACCAGCTCCTGATCCTCCTTTAAGCCCAGGACGGGCTCCTGATCCTCCGTTAAGCCCAGGACGGGCTCCTGATCCCCCGTTAAGCCCAGGACGGGCTCTTGATCCCCCGTTAAGCCCAGGACGGGCTCCTGATCCCCCGTTAAGCCCAGGACGGGCTCCTGATCCCCCGTTAAGCCCAGGACGGGCTCCTGATCTTCCGTTAAGCCCAGGACGGGCTCCTGATCCTCCTTTAAGCCCAGGACGGGCTCCTGATCCCCCGTTAAGCCCAGGACGGGCTCCTGAACCCCCGTTAAGCCCAGGACGGGCTCCTGATCCTCCGTTAAGCCCAGGACGGGCTCCTGATCCTCCGTTAAGCCCAGGACGGGCTCCAGCCCCAGAGCTTACTCCAATGCCTGCTCCTCCAAAATTCCCACCCTCCCACCCACTCCTGCCTCCTCCTCCGCTGTCGTCTGGCAGCCCCTCTGCTCGCCCTCAGCCTACCATCATTGTGGTGCGAGCTCAGCGGGACCGCCATCCTCCAGCGACGCCTTGGTCGGCGTCTCCCTCACCTCCGCCTCCAGCCTCTGAGGCCTGGACTCCGCCTCGGCCCGTTGACCCGTCGGCTCCACCATGGCTCCTAGCTCCTTCCTCTCCGCCGTGGCCCGGCAGTCCGCAGGCTCTGCCTGGCTCCCTCGTCCCTCCGGCTCCGCCTTGGTCTGGCGTCGTCCATCCTATGTCTCGGGACTCCACTCCTCCGTCTTCGCCTCATCCCTCCGGCTCCGTCAGGCTCCTTCATCCCCTCGGCTACACCTCAGTCCTCGGTCACTCTGGCCTCACCGCGGCCTTCCGGATCCACATCACCGCGTCAGTCACCAGAGCCATCAGTTCCGCCTAGGACCTCCGGCTCCTCCCCGTCACCCTGGCTCTTCGGCTCTCCGTCTCCGCCTCGGGCTCCTCCTCCACTTGCTCCGTTGCCGTGGGTCGAGTCCCTGGAGTCGGTGACCATTCCTCCTCCATGGCTCCTTCCTCCGTCGGCCCCACCTTGGGCCGTTATGGCTGTGGCCTGGGTCCTGCTGGGTACCTCCTGCTTCAGATCCTTCCTGTCTCCTCCCTGGCTCCTCCCTCCGTCATCTCCTCCCTGGCTCCTCCCTCCGTCATCTCCTTCCTCTGTGGTCCCTGTCCGCTGGCCTCCCTTTGTTGTTTCTACGGTGCGAGGACGCACCTACCGGGAGGGGGGAGTACTGTCACACACCTGGACTCATTTTGTGTGTTTTTGCCCCTGTGACCCAGTTTCTGTCTTCCGTGTCTGGTTTGATTAGTTTCCAGGTGTGTCTCTTCATTTCCCCATGTGTTCCATGTCCCTGTTAATTTAGTCATGCCATCCACCTGTGTTTCCCCAATTATCCCTTCTACTTAAGCCTTGTCCTTTCAGTTCTGTTTTGTCGGGTTTACTCGTCTAAATGTCAACTTGTCTACTTGTCCACTTGTCACCTGTTACTTGCCTCTTGCCACCTGTTATTTTGCTACTTACCATGCCTATGTTTGAGTTAATAAATCCTTGTTTCGTTTATCCCTCGGCTTCGTGTTCCTTCCAGCAGCGTAAGCCGTGACAATAAGTTGCCAAATTAAAATCGAATTGAATTACCCAAATTGATTGTTAAGCATGTCCGAGCAAAAACTGTAGCAAAAGTATAATTTAATTGCCATTTTTCCTAAATGCATTTAGACTTTATGGGTAGGACACTTGATATTGCATTTTTATCATGCTACCGCAAGATAATTGTAGCAAAATGCAGTGTGAATTTTAAAATATATTCTGAGCCAAAGGTGCAGCAAAAGGGTAGCAACATGTGATTTAAATCTCTTTATTTTTCTTAAATGCATTGATACTTACACATAAGACTTTTGAATTGGATTTTCATTAAATACCCCACGATGATTTGAAAATGTACTCTGACTCGATCATGTCCCCTACCTGTCATTATATCAAGGCGTTGATATAATAATTACCATTGACCAAACGCTTTTCACCTGCTTTAACATCTCACTGTTCACACTCCTATTTATGCACATAAGCAAACAGACAGTGCAGTTCTACACTTTTACCTAATTGCCACCATACTTTATTTTTCTACTATAATAGATTGCGTCTCACTGAACACCTAAGTGTTGCAGGTGCGTCGCTCATCACGCCGAGTGATGCAGGCAATTTTGATGTTACACTTATTTACCACCTTATATTATCTTTTGTTCCTCTCTTTTAATCCGTAATATAGCGCATGTTCAACGTCATGCACCTGCCACGAGAGCACTCCCTGTTTACAGCTACCGGACACCGCGACTGATGACCATGATATTTAATAACAAGTGATCTAACTTTGTCTGTGGGATGTTCTGTGACAGCTGCATCTAGATTTGACTGGTGAAGTGTCATCTGGGGCAGGCAGGAGTAGCAACAGCGTTTTCTGTTTGGTCACGTGTATCAACCGGATTGTAAACAGACTTATCTTAAAGGGGTCATTTGATGCTGCTAAAAAGAACATTGTTTTGTGTATTTGGTGTTATGAAATGTGTTTATGCGGTTTAAGGTTAAAAAACACATTATTTAAGACATTTAAATCACCTTTTTTGCAACCATTTTGCTGCACTCTTGGCTCAGAATGCATTTTGAAATCCACACTACATTTTGCTACAGTTATCTTGTGGCACCACATTGAAAATGCAATCTCAAGTGTCCTACCCATGACTCTAAATGCATTTAGGAAAAATGGCATTTAAATGATAATTTTGCTACAGGGTGCTTGGACATGTTAAACATCTAATCAATTTGGGTAATACAATTTAATTTAAATTTTGCAACTTATAAAGAATTAAAATATTTTTAATTTACATATTAAAACAAGTGTAGGAAATGGCAAATGTAAATTATATAATTGAATTTTCATTTTGCACTAAACGTTGCACATGTGTATGGGAAAATGTAAATTTAAATAAAGAAATGCATTTCCATTTTACATATTTGCCATTTTGCTAATTACATTTCAAAATGAATTTTGTTACCTACTTGTGCCTGATGTTAAAGGTTGTATCAGCGATTACGGGGTAACGTCACTTCTGTTGATATTAAAACAAAACAGTGATGTAGCTCGCTACTCCCTCCCCCTCCCTCCCTCCTGTGCAATTGAAACTCTCATAAACGTACGGTGCATCTTATTGGTTGGAACCACTGATCTATATATATATATTCTATATTATAGATCAGTGGTTGGAACACTTTATTTTGCCTTTGAGTGGTTGATTAAAACTTGTTGGTAGCAATTGTTTTTGTGTACAGATCTCGGAGCCTAGGCTGCCTACAGAGCAGGGGCGGTTCTAAGGTCAGTGGATAGACACAGTCGGCATCTAGTCATAGCTGGGGGCGTGGCGAGGGCGGAGTCGGCGTGGGGGAAAACACTGCGAACATCGTGTGTATTTGAATGACAAAAATGCACATATTGAGCACTCATTCCCAGAGACACGTAGAACAATTGTAGTCTCTTTTAACTTTAATATTCATATACACTAGTTCATATCGATATTTGATTCATTTTACAGCCCTAATGTAGATGTATTCATTCAAAAATAGCCAAATCCCGTGACGTTCTGCTTTATACAGCAAGTTCAATTTTTGACTGGATTCCGCGATTCAATCGTTTCGCAAACACAGATGGGGTGAATTTATGAATGAAAGTGTAAAAGTTCTGACACAAAACTAAGTTGTTACTTGTCCACACGCTTTTTTACGTGGGTTTATGTTCGATACTAAGCTAACCTAACATAGTTTTGCTTCAGGTAGAATGATAAGGCTATTTATATATGCATGCCACTTTCTGAAACAACCTTACACAGTTTTGATAGCGTTAATAATGAACACGATGTTAATATAGCCTGCCTGTGATGAATGCCGACTGCACACATACACTAGTCTTGGGATTCCACATCTTCCCTTGATTATCCTCACAACTTATTGCTTGTAGCCATTTTGTCATCCTTTCCGGCTCTGTATGTTTATTAGGAAGGATGTAGAACTTCAATTCATAATTTGTTAGTTTATTGGAGGTACAGAAAACGACACAGCAACTCTTCGGCGTGATTGTCCCGTGTATTTCAATTGGCGCCAACGCTATGTTTTCCCCCACGGGCTAAATTCACATCATGTGACGGGGCGTTCCCGAGGGCATTCCCAGACCAACCGTCAGTATCTATATTATTCGGGGCTTTAGTCCAAACTAAAATTTTAATTTTTATTTAAAGGAATTAATTAATTATAAAAACGATTTAAGGGAATAGAGAAAAAGAAAGAAAGGCTTATTGTATTAGTGAAATAATTTTAACTTTGCAAATAATATTTTATTTTTAATTATGTATGCATTGTCTCTAAATTAATAAAGGACATGTATAGCATAATTTCAATTCAAAAAGGCAAAATGTAATAAATGAATAAAAATGTTCAATGTTTATCTACTTACATTTTACCAGACATTCGTTCACTTCTTTAATCATTTTGACAATGATGAGCTAGACTGCTGAACTTTTAGTCTTCCTAACAAACAGAGTGGTGCATAGTCCTAATGGAGTGCATTAGAGAAGCATCAAGAATATAAAATATTTTGCAGTGGATCTCTTATTTGCATCTTAAGTTTATTGCCAATAATAATGACAGGTTTGTGAAAGTGTAGAACTCTGTGAGCTCGCGCAAAACGCATCTTCAGCACAGCGACTAATTTGCACGTCTATGATTGGCCAATGCGTTCAACAGACATGTCTGTGATTGGATTCAATTCTCAACGCTGCAAAAGCACACCGTGAGTAGGCTACCTTTAATGCAAAGGGAAAGTATGTGTATATAGTGGTGGGGCATTATCAGCGTTAACGTGCTGCGTTAACGTGAGACTCTTATGTTAGTCTATTCTCAAAGTTGGGTTTGGAGCTGGGTCTATACTAAGCAAGCTATGATGACTTTCATCTTGATATTTTATATAACCGACTGACTGAGGCCAGCCTAAAAAGATGCTCAGGACAGTTGAAGGGCCACTGCTGCGCATCGTCATGAAAGCTTATCTTTTTCACATGTTTTTAAGTCTTACCGCTTGTCGATTTAAACATTAAAGCATCCAAAAACAAAACGCGGAAAAGCTGAACAGAGTAGCTGGTTACTCGCGCGCTATGTTCGGTGCGCACGAGAGAGATCGAGAGCCGCGTATCACGGACAGCGACAATGAACTGAGCTCTCTTATGCGAAGTTCTCCTCAAAGTCCCTCCTGCACCTGAACGAACAAATACAAATCGCAGTTTGAACAAACAAAAAGATGT
Organism: Carassius carassius; assembly: GCF_963082965.1. Taxonomy (NCBI): domain Eukaryota; kingdom Metazoa; phylum Chordata; class Actinopteri; order Cypriniformes; family Cyprinidae; genus Carassius; species Carassius carassius. The sequence goes on along the minus strand of NC_081759.1, from coordinate 10,624,534 downwards.
GAAAGAGCCCAATTCTATGAAGGTATTTTTGAGTCAAAACGACTGAACACCTGCGACAGTGCGATTTGTAGTTGTAGAGAAAAGCCACACGTGTATCAGTAAATTTGAAGTCACTGAGCGAAATGTTTCAAGAGTTGCAAACCTGTAGACTTTTTTTTTCTCCCACAAACACAACACAACAGTTACACCTTCTCAAATTCTTCATTGCAGGTGCAAAAATACTATTCTACAAATCACAAATTAAGACACTCGTATGCTCACATTTTTGATACAATTGCTGCAGTGAATATGGTGCAAAACGTATTTACACACCCGCATCAAGAAATGTGAAGTCGTGGAGAAATTTTGCACATCCGCAAATCAGTATGTGAATTCATCCAATGAGAGTTGCACACTTGTAGAATATTTTCTCAGAAATGTGTTGTATATTTTTCTAACACAAGTACATAACTACAGCTGCTTGATTCTGCTGCAATGAATCTCAAACACTGTTTTTTGCTTTCAAGTGACAAGTTTCGCACTCTCCCTTTTGCACCGAGATATTTGGTTCAAAAGTGATTTGAGCATCTGTAGAGGTAGTGGGCTGGGACTGTTTAGAGATTAGAGAATTTCAGCCAATCAGAAGAGCTACTTTGGTTCATTGCTGAATAGGGGGAGGCTGCAGACCTTGAGCCGGTAGATATACGCCCCAAGCAGTTTTACACCCCTGTTTTTTCTCAGGCTGGAGACCTATGACCTACTGTAAAATGTATTATTTATATTTATAAACTGTTTTTATATACAGGAGACTGACTGATAAATAGGGGTGCTCCGGCCGATCGTTATGCGCATTTTGTCAGTAAAGCCGGTTCTCTAATCAGCGGTAAATTCCATCAGAGGTGCGTGATTTCACATAAAGCAGCTGTTACTACACAGAGCCGTTGTTTACTTTGAAGCTGCGCAAATCCACATTCTTTTTCTGCGTTTATTTGCGCATCTTCTCAGTTAACAACGGCTCTGTGTAGTAAAAGCTGCTTTATGTGAAATCACGCACCTGATGGAATTTACCGCTGATTAGAGAACCGGCTTTACTGACGAGATGCTCATTAATGTCTCAGGTTACGAATGTAACCATGGTTCCCTGAGAGGGAACGAGACACTGCGTCCTCTGAGAGGACACTATGGGGAACACCTCGTCGTGACCCGTGTCTGAAGCATACTTTGAAAAACGCCAACGTGTTGGCCGGCGACAGCCTCTGACGTCGCTACCGGCGCGACTATAAATACGCGCCTGTAGGACCCGTCACTTTATCTTCTTCGTGAAGCTTGCGTCCGAAGCATGGCAGGGAGCTAGAGGACGCAGTGTCTCGTTCCCTCTCAGGGAACCATGGTTACATTCGTAACCTGAGACATTCCCTATCAAGGGAACTTCGAACTGCGTCCTCTGAGGGGACACTATGGGGAACAGTATACCCACGCCACCATGCTGAGGGGAGTGCAGACCAGAATCATGGCAAAACACTAAGTACCAACTCTACCGCTTCACCGGGAGTCGCCCCTGGGACGGTTCGATGGCTGTCTATGACATTATCCCTTACGGCCAAAGGCCTAAGCTACATACTCAACTTACCTGTAGGGCCCTGGCCCGGGGTAGAGCTGAAGGCTTGGAATCACAAAAGACTCCTTTAAAGGGATACGGCTAAGAGCCTGGCACTTTCCTCTACCAAGTCTTTGCCTGTCACACAGGGGCTACTGCTAGCTTTCGCAAAAACTTGCCAAAAGAGCTGTCCCAACAGTACTCTAGTAGCGGCGACATGTTCTAGATAGGTATCAGAGGATACCTAGGTGGAGTGGTGCCCAAGATGAACGGGGCTTAAACCGACTCAAGAAAGGGCACGAAGCAGCAGCGCAAAGCCCTTACCATATAGGGTTTTAGAAATAACGCAGAGTACTAGCGTGCGAACTTACCACAGTGTGGATTTCAGAAAGTGTGCAACGACTTCACGTGCACACTTACCATAATATGCATTTACAAATACTGTTCTAAGGAGGCGCTCTCGTGGAACTCTGATAGAGCAGCTCGTAGATGGAATGGCCCGGGAGCAGAGCAATTGGAGGACGGAACGTACAGATGAAGCCTCGGCCACGCCTGTACCATGGCGTCCAGCCCCCAATGGAACTGGATGAGTCAGAGGAAGCCAGAGGGGATAGTGCGATGCTCTCTCGAGCCGCAAAACCGATCCACCCAAGTCTGGCCAACCTCTCTAACTCTGCCTCAACACCTTGGTGTGAAGGCGCCATTCCCCGAGCCTCACCCCCTGCCTCAGCAGGATGTCTGCTCTCACAGTGCGTCTTAAAACAGTATGTAGTACTGGAGCGAGAATCAGTCCCCCAAGAGAGGAGGACTCCGAGCTCCGAGCAGCATGCTCATAGGTGACCCTTTCAGAAAAGGGGAGCGCTGCTAAACTACCGCAAGAATTGCCCACACAGCCCCCCATGTTGAGGGGGCTTGAGGTGTACAATAAGTACACACCGGTTGGATGAAGCCCAAGGAACACTGGGGCTAATCATCTCAAGAAAGGGAACGAAGCGGAGCGCGTAACTCTTACCGTACAGGATTTTAGAAAGTGCGCAGAGTCTTGCGTGCACACTTACCACTTTACGTGGATTTCAGACAGTGCACAAAGCGTTAACGTGCACACTGACCACCATGTGGTTTTGAGAAAGTACACAGGCTTTGAAAGGTTATCTGACAACCACAGTATGTGGGAGCTCATATTCAGAGAGACCTGTGAAGCCTGCTACCTGATAACCACAATATGTGGGAGTTCACCTACAGAGAGGCGTAGAGAGGCCTACTACCTGTTACCAGATAACCACCTCAAGTGGAAACTGAGAGTAATATGGAACTCGACTCCAGGGAGGCCTGGTGAGGCCTACTACCTGACAACCACAAACAGTGGGAGCTCGCTTTTTAGTGGAAACGCACAGTATGCGGGAGCTAAATCTCCAGGGAAGCCTGGTTAGGCCTACTACCTGGCAACCACAGTATGTGGGAGCTCGCCTTCAGAGAGACCTGGTGAAGACTACTATCTGAAAACCACAATATGCTATTTAGTGGAAACGCACAGTATGTGGGAGCTAAATCTCCAGGGAGGCCTGGTGAGGCCTACTACCTGGCTACCACAGTATGTGGGAGCTCGCCTTCAGAGAGACCTGGTGAAGGCTACTATCTGAAAACCACAATATGCTATTTAGTGGAAATGCACAGTATGTGGGAGCTAAATCTCCAGGGAGGCCTGGTGAGGCCTACTACCTGGCAACCACAGAATGTGGGAGCTCGCCTTCAGGGAGACCTGGTGAAGCCTACTATCTGAAAACCACAATATGCTATTTAGTGGAGACGCACAGTATGTGGGAGCTAAATCTCCAGGGAGGCCTGGTGAGGCCTACTACCTGGCAACCACAGTATGTGGGAGCTCACCATCAGAGAGGCCTGATGAAGCCTACTACCTGATAACCACATTATGTGGGAGTCCACCCAGCCCCTCATGTTGAGGGAAGCGATGCTTGAGGTGTATAGCAAATACACACCGGCTGAATGAAGCCCATGGAACCCAGGGCTAATCATCTTAAGAAAGGGAACGAAGCGGAGCGCGTAACCCCTACCGTACAGGATTTTAGAAAGTGCGCAAAGTCATGCATGCACACTTACCACTTACGTGGATTTCAGACAGTGTGCAAAGTGTTCACGTGCACACTGACCACCATGTGGTTTTGAGAAAGTACACAGGCTTAGCGTGTGCACAGAAAGGTTCCCAAGCATCGCAGAGGCGCTGGATCGCCCGGGAGAGGTGAGCTCCAACCCTCAAGCGAGGGGAGCATCACCTGAGGCAGTACATACAGAGGACTCCGTAACCACCACCTCCCTGGATGCGCCAAGCGGCCAGGCGGCCCCTCAGGGTGACCTTGCCGGACATCTATGGAATTCCCTGCAGTGCTGTGCCAATTCTGATGATCAGCCAGGCTCCTCGGGAGGGGGTGTGGGATGGACAACCGCAGAGTGCTTGCCTCCCACGCGCGGGCGAGGACGCTGCCTCGTCTGAATCACGTCCCTCAGACCCTGCTTACCTCTCCGTGACCCGTGGTTCCTCTTGCCCCTGCCCTTAGGCGGGGGAGGAGCGCGAGCCGCGACGCTAGCCTTCTGTGCCCATCTATGATCCTCAGATCGAGATGGGCCAGGACCCCTTTGTTGTTCGGGCTCGGACCTGGACCTTCGTGGAATGAAGGATTTAAAAGCAGCTGAGCGCGCCATTGCCTCCCTGAACTTTTCGACCACCATCTCGACGGAGGTACCGAAAAGCTCAGAAGGCGAGACCGGAGCATCGAGAAGAAACCCCCTTTCTTCCCTCCCGATGTCTGCCAGGTTCACCCACAGATGTCTCTACGTTACCACCATGGCCACCATAGACCTGCCCATGGCGGAGGCGGCCTGCTTGGTAGCCCGGAGAGAGAGGTCTGTGGTGCGGCGCAGCTCGGCTATCTGGTCAGGTGAAAGGCCCTCACCTGTATCCAGATCCTTCAGCAGGTCAGCCTGGTAGGCCTGGAGCACCGCCATCGTGTGCAACGAAGCCACAGCCTGACCTGCTGCCGCGTATGACCTGCCATTTAAGCGGGATGTATCCTGGAGGGGCTTAGATGGCAAAGAGGGAGATTTAAGAGAGGACGTTTCCCCCACAGAGAGATAGCTAGCCAGCGTCTCTTCTACAGGGGGCATCCTCTCATAGCCGTTTTCATGCATGCCCTCGATATTAGCATAGCTCGTATGCTGAAACCGGTGGATGCGAGAGGAAAATGGCCTCTTCCATTACTTTTCGACTTCTGCATGCAAGTCAGGCAAGAATGGAAGGCTCATCTGGGCTGGAGGGCTATGGTCAGACAAATAATGCTCATCGAGGAGACCTCGTGACATTACCTTTCTGGCACGCTTCCATGGCAAATCTAATTTTGCCATGGCGCGATCCATAACCTCTAACAGCTCCTCATACGCAGGGCAGGAGGATTGAGAAGGCTCAGCCTCAGCTTCTTCGCCACTCTCAAACATCTCCTGCTCTTTCTGGATAGAACCCAGCAGAGCACTAACTTCAGTGTCAGAATGGGTTAATGATAACGCATCTTCCTCCCGAAGTTCACTCTCGTTCGCCACCGGAGAGTGTGAAAGGGAAAGTCCCTCTGTACACTCCTCAGCGAGATCCATCTGTGATCCCCACGAGCTTATGCTCGTCCGTGCCTCGGCAACGGCGGGTCCTGAGCCGCGGGATTCAGATGGCTGTCCCTCTTTCCTCGAAAAGAGAGACAAACGAGAGCGGAGCTTTCTCATAGAAAAACGCTCGCAGTGCACGCAGATCGCCGCCTCAAGGACATCGCGCGTGTGCTCTTCGCCCAAACAAGAGACGCAAAGAGTGTGTGTGTCATCGGGTGTCAGATAATGCTGACACGGATGCACACACTGTCTAAACGCCTTGCTAGTGGAAGCCATGATGATAACAATAATAGATCGCTCTTACCGTTTCTCAGATGCACGCTTCAAACAAAACAGTCAATGAAGACGAAGAAGATAAAGTGACGGGTCCTACAGGCGCGTATTTATAGTCGCGCCGGTAGCGATGTCAGAGGCTGTCGCCGGCCAACACGTTGGCGTTTTTCAAAGTATGCTTCAGACACGGGTCACGACGAGGTGTTCCCCATAGTGTCCCCTCAGAGGACGCAGTTCGAAGTTCCCTTGATAGGGAACAATCAGAGCACCCCTTCTGATATATGATGTTGTGAATTTATATTAAATAACATTTAGATATTAACCATATTTAGGCCATTAGACATACAGTACTGTTTAATCATATGGATCCTAAATGAAATATTTGCTCTACAATTCAAAATTGGTCGTCATACAGCTACAAAACATGTCCTACATAGCATTTTATGAAGACAAACACAATTTAACCCTTTTCTAAAATTCCAAGGGTTATTTAAAAGAAAGAGACAACATCGTTGTTCACAAAAAAATTATTTATTAACACCATGACTTGGTTATTTCTTAACAGCGTGACTCCTGTAGATGACTCTGACTTGCCACTCTTCTTTAATTGTTTCTTTATCCTGCTGTCAAAGTGCTCCCGCTCACTGATAAAAAGAAATAAAAAAGCAAAAGTTGCATAGTGGTAGTAACAATGGTTATTTATAAATAATGACAGGATGTCATGTTTCAACATTTTTTCCTTTATAGGATCCTTACAGTACCTTGCGTCACAGGTCCTCTCAGGAATTTCTCCTCAGCCTCCAAGATGGACACATGCTCCACAACAGCAAGAGCACAGATGATGGACCACCAGAGAAAGAATTGAGATTCATCACAGCCCAAATAAGCCAAGCATCATTCTTCATATTTAGTTTTTTTTTTTTTTTTTTTACAACAAAATCAAAAGTGCATTTTCTATATTACGTACAAAACTATTATTGTAGAGCAATGGTCTAACATTATGGATAAACTATTTGACTATTTGACAAAAAAATGTGAATATGACACCATGCAGAGCACAACTAACCTTAACCTACACGTGGTTAGCCAAGTTTGAGTCAGACAGAACATCTGACTCAATAAAGTACTTTTGCCTCTCTAAATAAATTGACCCATCTTTTGAATTGATATCGCATCAATCTTTTATAAATAATAAATGTTGCATCATTACAATACAATCAACAACAATAACTTTAGCAGATTATTTAACATAACTGAATTCGTATCGCTTCAAGAAGGTCTGCTGCTATCATAGATATGGTCTACTGTTCTGATATATGACTATGCTCATATACTAATATACAGCCCCCCCCCCCCCCCCCCTACTGGACGCATGAGGAACAACAGGGGCGTAAAACTGCTTGGGGCGTATATCTACCGGCTCAAGGTCTGCAGCCTCCCCCTACTCAGCAACGAACCAAAGTAGCTGTACAAATCACTTTTGAACCAAATATCTCGGTGCAAAAGGGAGAGCGCGAAACTTGTCAATTGAAAGCAAAAAACAGTGTTTGAGATTCATCGCAGCAGATTCAAGCAGCTGTAGTTATGTACCTGTGTTTGTGTTAGAAAAATATACAAGACATTTCTGAGAAAATATTATATTATAATATAAAAATATAAGTGTGCAACTCTCATTGGATGAATTCACGTTCTGCGAATGTGCAAAATTTCTCCACGACTTCACATTTCTTGATGCGGGTGTGTAAATACATTTTGCACAATATTCACTGCAGCAATTGTATCAAAAATGTGAGCATACGAGTGTCTTAATTTTTGATTTGTAGAATAGGATTTGTGCATCTGCAATGAAGAATTTGAGAAGGTGTAACTGTTGTGTTGTGTTTGTGGTAGAGGAAAAAAAGTCTACAGGTTTGCAACTCTTAAAACATTTCTCTCAGTGACTTCAAATTTACTGATACACGTGTGGCTTTTGTCTACAACTACAAATCGCACTGTCACAGGTGTTCAGTCGTTTTGACTCAAAAATACCTTCATACAATTCCAGCCCGTTCTCATCCCAAGGCGTCATATACTGACACTCTTGACATTTCGTCAACATCCTACGCACATGGCACCCTTTAGCGTCAATATTAGAAGCAGATAAAACCTACCCCTTAAACCTAACCTTAACCCATAATCTGTGTCTCATATTGACGCTAGAGGGTGCCATATGCGTAGGATGTTGACGAAATGTCAAGAGTGTCAGTATATGACGCCTTGGGATGAGAATGCGTTAACAATTCAGTACTCGCGGTGTTCTGGTGTTCAGGGCTCACGCAGAGAAAGGCGTCTCAAAACACTTGAACATCGAATTTGCTTACTTTTGCTCTTGTGCCAACAAATACATACAAAATATGTCAAAATATCTGCCTTGGAAATTATGCTCGAAAAAAATGTCAGTTATTTCTTAAGTGAAAGTAAACAGTTAAGAAAAAAAATGGGATGTGTATTATATTGGATGCGTTCATCGTCTCTTAAAGTAACCGCGCCTAATTTAGCTACTGGCTGCTGTAATGTTAATCCAGGAAAATGAAAATCAAAATAACACACTGCTCTTGACTGAATTACTTTGTAGTTTTAACAGTCAAACCAAAAATTATTCAGACCCCAGATATGATTTTTTATATATATAGCAAAACTGTAATAATGTGAGAAATGTTGAAGGTGTCTCAATAAATGAAGGTTTTATTGCATTTTATTTTTATTTTATTTTATTTCTACATTGAAGACTATCCAGTGCTATTTTACATTTAATTATCGGTTTCTGTACCTTGACACCTACATACTTGAAAAAAAAACTTTAACATTGTGTAAATAGCACAAATAAATAAAAATAAACGAACATACAAATTAAACACTGGGGCCCTACTGACCCCAGCTACGGCCCTGCCAATAGGTCTATTTCACGGGCTGGTTTGGGGTGAGTCCCCCACTCGAACTCACCACCTCAAGGAGTTTACCCAGAGACACCACAGACGGACAACAAGGGTAATTAATAAAAGTTCAGTTTTATTTATTTAAAATCCTAATTACTAAAACACGTAGTGGAAGAGCTCCAACTCTGTCCTCCTATGTCCAGCAGCGGTGTGAGCCCTTAATGCAACAGTCGCAACCCAGCGGGTAATAGAGCGCGAAGTCAACTCCATCGTTCCTCTTCGGACAGCAATGTGTTGAGACTTTCACAAAGCAACTTACAGACAGCAGATAATGGAACAGACAATGGTGAGAGAGCTTCACCCAGCGGCTTCTCTTCGGAGCAGACAGCGGCAGACCATGGAGCAGGCTGTAACAGGAGATCCTTCTCTGCAAAGCAGACAACAGCAGGTAATGGGACAAAATGTCTTTACAATGGTTCCTGTTCAGCAAACACTGGATAAACAGTAGTTAGAGAGCTCTCGTCCGCTCGAGCCTCCCAGATTTGCCCACGGAGCAAACAGGTGGAAACAGAATTATACACCCACACTCGTGCATACAGTAAATCACTTCAAAATGTCACATGTGTTCACTTCACACTAAGCACTGCAGTCCACAGCAATCTCACAGTAAATTAGGCTCCCGCTCGCGGTCCCAGCCGGCATCCTCTCCCATTAATAGATCTGAATATCCAACACTGTAAGGAGTATACTACAAAGAGGTTTCAGTCACTATCTTGAGCAATTTAGAAACACTGTCCACAGACTGATACACCCAATGAATATTGAAGATAAAGGACTACACAGAAGACTATCAAAGAGGCACTTAACTGCTGCATAGATGATGTGGATGCTCAGCCACTCTTCGATCCTTATCACTTTCAATTCATAGATCCAGCCTTTCAGTTCCCCAAGACACAGAGATTAAACTTCCGCGTTCACGCCGCATTAATCCATCTGCTCTGTCCCCCCACCTTCCCGCGGCATTAATCCGTCCGCTCCGTATCCCATCTTCACGTCAGAATGCCCCTTTTATAATCCACATAGTCGATACAGTCACTGTTAATTCTCCTCCTATTGCACAGCTGATGCTGTGATCTCTTCATTTAGTAACTGCGCCCGGAGACAATACACGGGGGAAACCCCAGAACCGGCACGGTGTCCCACTAAAACTGCTCCCACCTGGAAACATTTCCCGGAATAATAGTTCCTCTTTGTCCATCACCCAGTGGCATCTAACTCAGTCTGACATAATGACATCATTATCACATGTCACAGCTGATTGACACATTCCTGTATCGGTAGCCAATGAGCTCGCTGCTCAACATTGGTTAATGCTTCAGGATCCCTCCACCTTCCCCAGCTCCACCTGTATTGATCTGCTATGGGGTAATCATGTGTGCTATGGGGTTATTTTTATATGTAATATAAGCAACAGCAACATGTCAACATGCTCACAGCAGCATGTTGTGGATGTATTGACAGAAGCAAGTCTCGGTACTTGCCAGAACCAAACACAGTAACGTTACCATGCTAATCGCTCCAAGAGTCGTCATGATAGAAATATTGATGTTTTGCAACCTTTCTTCCTTCAAGTATGACAAGGGTGCCACTACAAAGTTGCCCAGACTTTAGACATCTTTCAGATTAGAACAAGCTGGAACAGAGAGGGATTAAGTAAAAGTAAAGTTGAAGATGAAGAGAGGTTGTGATGACCAATTATGCTGCTATTTTCTTAGTTTACCCCAAAATGAAAATTCTGTCATTAATTACTCACCCTCATGTCGTTCCAAACCCATAATATCTTTGTTTATCTTCAGAACATAAATTACAATATTTTTGATTAAATCTCTCTCTCTGACCCCTGCATAGTGGTACTCTTGATAATGGCAGAAGACTGTCCCAGGAGAGAAGAAAACATTGAATAAAGTCATTATTTTTGTTTTATTGGCACACAAAAGTATTCTTGTGGCTTCAGAAAATTTTGATTGAACCACTGATAGTCACATGGACTGTTTTAAAGATGTCATTACTACGCTTCTGAGCCTTGACCGTGGTAGGACCCTTGCTGTCTATGGATGGTCAGAGAGCTCTCGGATTTAATAAAAAATATCTTAATTTGATGCCAGATTTTACTGCATTGGAAGTAATCTGCTCCACCTACTCACTCCTTATGGATTAATGAAAATTTTCACTTTATCAAATTGTGGAAAGAATTAGATATTCACTGAGGGGATCCTTCAAGAACTTTTATAAAATGTGGGGTTTTCTCTTTGGATATATGTAAACGTACACTCCATGCATATTGGAAGCTAGTTGGTTTTTGCATTCTTCTCTACTTAGTGGCTGCTCCTGTAATAAGAGTTTCAGTGTGTTGTGTAAACGTCTTGGTTACGTATGTAACCCTCGTTCCCTGAAGGAGGGAATGGAGAGATTACGAATGGGATCTCGCCCGAGAGCCCAATCACCTTTGAGTGGTACAAAACGAGCCAATGGTACACAAAGTACCTTGGTCTGTGGAATTTGCATCGCGAGCTCCGCCCCGCGGAGCGGGTATATAAGGAGCAACTCGCATTCAAGTCTTCGCTGAGGAGCCGAGCCAGTGAACCGGCCATTCAGCGGAACAGCGATGTGTCAAGGGGACGTAACGTCTCCGTTCCCTCCTTCAGGGAACGAGGGTTACATACGTAACCAAGACGTTCCCTTTCAGTCAGTCACGTTCGACATTACAAATAGGGTCCCTTCCAGCGACCCATGTGATTGATAGCACCCTGTCGTGAGGCCAGCACGAGTGAGGGCCTATAGCTTACACAGAATACACTGGGTAGCATATTCCAGCTGGACGTATGCTAGCAGGCTGACTGCCCGTGGGAGGACTTACACAGCAAAAATATGTTGTGAGATTTGTCACCATGGGTGTTAAAATGATCACTTTCCAGGTGAACATACAGGTCCATCTTTGCTAGTGTTAAAACAACACTAACGAAAGTGTTTATTATTCAAACACTGCGTTAGTGTATCATTTAACACTCAAGGTGTTGAGAAATTAACACTCTTAAGAATACAAATATAACACTTTAAGGTGATTAATCACACAAGCCCACTGTATTTGATATGGTCAACACTATTATGGTGTTAAAATTTAACACTATTAGAGTTAAATAACAATATATATATATATATATAGAGAGAGAGAGAGAGAGAAATTAATCCACAAAACAACTACTTACTTAGCTGATTCGGGGCCCGGTGCGAAGTAGGAAGTGTTCCCAGGGTGGGGTGGGGGGCTCATTCAGTCCGTTTACCGCTCAAGTGCGGAGTCCGGTGCGACCGCACCAGTTGCACCCCACTAAGGACGGCCCTGGTTGAATGTATGTTACTGATCACTGAACAAAGTCTGTGCCAATGGCATTTGGACCCCCTTGGAGGAAGTAGTTTCTTTCTTTTTTTCAGGATAAGACGACATGGTTCTCTGCAGTTTCCAGCTAAGCAAAAAATCCACTCATCAAAAAAAGCATCACAAAAGTCCTCCTGTAAAATTGGGGGGAAAAACAGAATCATTTCACATCCATTTATCAAAAATATTATTGAATATTTAATGAAAACTTATTAAATCAATGCTTTGTATAAGCACAAAATTTGGTCACGAGACGTACTAAAAACAATTAACATTAATGATATTGCTATTTTAGATTTGGGCCGTTTACAGTGGTTTGATTTGACATCAAATTTAATCTGAGAAAAGTTTCAGATCGTCTAGGGACTCTAGGCACGCACAGCATACAAATGTCATTACTAAATAATATTATGTTACGAAATACATATAGTAAATGAAGTTTCGGTGTTTTCCTTGTTAAAACAAACTTCCCCGTCTGTTCCGCTTCGAGTGAAAGAAAATATCTTTGAGGAAAGTGTAGGATCGCCTGTTAATGTCGCTATAAATTAATATGATGTTATAAAATAGATATTTTAAATGAGGTAAAACCATAAACGCTTACTTCTGGTCTTTCCTGTTTCTAAGTTAACCCGCATCTGCACCAGGGTCTGCGCTGCACATCAGTTCAAATCTGTGAGGAACGGTTAGTCTGGTTTAGGCGCGCACAGCATTTAAATATCTTCATAAAGTAAAATCATCTTATAAAATACATGTAAACGAAGTAAAACACTTACTTGTGGTGTTTTCCTTTGATAAAACCAAATTCACCATCTTCTCAACATCGTGAGTGAAAGAAAATATCTCTCTTTGAGAAAAAGTTTTGGAGAGAACAGAACATAAATATCGCTATAAATCAATATATTAAACACATATTTTAAATGAGATAAAAACACTTACTTTCAAATCCCCTAATAGAAAATAAATGACGTTCTTATTTCGCCGTATTCCGTCCTCATACGAGCCCCGGCGTGTGCAAAGTATATGGCGTCTGTGAAAAATATTTCAGATGGGTCAGGCGCGTGCACACGAGCAAATGTCCCTGATGTGACTATTAACACTCCACATCTGTGAGCAGATACTTCAGAATATTTCTAAATCCATACTCCTGTGCACATTCTAAAATCGACATGGTGGTAACTGTGCACTCTGCACACTTTCTAAAATCCACATGGTGGTAACTGTGCATGCTAAGCACACTGCACACTTTCTAAGATCCTGTATGGTAGGGGTTACGCATTTTCAGCCTTGTTCCCTTTCTCCGAGTTGGCTTAGGCCCTGGTACTCACCTTGGGGTCCACTCAACTAAAGTGTTTCTGTTGATACATTTCTTGAAACATCACTACCCTCCCTGTAGAGGGTTGTTTATTATGGGATGAAATTAGACTCAAAATGATTAATAGATGCCCGCAAAAATATCAATGTACTACATCAATTTTATACAGGTATCTTACGAACCACAAACAAATGCCTTTCAATTTGATTCGGCATTAAATGAATTTGCAGTGATTTGTACATATACAGACATGTTTGCGAATAAAAATGTTCTGTTCTGCATTAATATATTATTAATATATTATCATAAATTTCTCATGCAAAAAGGAATCCATGCATATGTGGAACGGGTGAGGCATGCATTAATTGACGTCTAGTTCAAGTCGATCTTGTTCGGTTCATTTGCATTTTGAGACTTCATTTTCGCAGTTTAGGCTACAGCATTTCATGTCCCACACACACACAACTACTAACGAATAAGCCCCAGTGCAATTCATTAACGTGTACACGATTAAAAAAATTTGCGAATGTGCATTACTTCACTGAAACAAATGCTTTTTTTGTCTGCAGAGTTAAGAATTACATTAATGTGCAAATATTTGAAATATTTGTAAATACAAATGTTATAGTTTGTATTAAAAACTATCATAATTTGTGCATGTAGGGATTAAAATGTGCTTTGAGGATCAGGAGACGCATGTGCATTCATCCACGTCTCTTTTGAATCGATTCTATTTGATTCATTTGAATTTTGAGACTTTCGTTCCATCCTTTAAGCCTTGCCCAATCCACACACACAGCTTGCGATCCACGCGCAGCTGAGCCAAAGAAAAACAGTGACCACTAGATGGCACAACAGCCCCACTCAGGTGCGCATTCCATTGTATACAGTTTTATGAATGTTAAATTTGTGTTTTCTTTGTTTCTTTTTGTTTGGCTATTCTCCTCTGCCCGTAGAAATATAATAAAGATGTTTTATTGAACTTGTTGTAACAACTTGTCTTAAGACACAGAATAGCTTATAATAATTTTGCCAAACAAGAACTTCGTGACAATAGCCTACCATGTTTTTTCTTTTCTCTGAGAGTTGCCTATGAGCACGCACCCTCTTTCCTGAATTCGGAGTTCTCCTTTCACGTGGAGAGTTGAGTTCTCTGTTTTCCAAGAGAACATGGAACCTGGCTAACCTGGCCCTTCCTCTGCCTCCCTGATGCACTGGATTTTTGGCTAAGCAATTGCTGTACATTTACCCTTCAGGATTTCTGATGGACCGATTGTAGGTCAAGCCTCCCTCTTTTGGCTGAGAGCTTGGTGTTATGCTCCCTCAGCATTACACCATAGATTGAGTTGATGACTTCTCAAATAAATTGTTCTTGGGATGCACCATTTCCAGCTATGGGCTGCTCCTTCAGAGTGCCATGAGGGCCCCTAAGAATGGTATCTTTAAAATCCATGTTATGGTAAGTGTGCACACAAAGTCCCTGTGCAATTTCTAAAATCCACAATTGTGGTAAGATTGCACATTAATGTTACAGGTCCCGGGCAGTCGGGAAGACTGTAAGCAGGAATCAACTTGACATTAAATGAGAGAGAGAGACAAGAATTAGTTGTTTCCTTAACGGTCCTCTTTGTTGTCTTTTAATATGCATACACATTTGTATTTCAGAGTCAGTAAGACACTTTGAATCACAAAATTATTCATAAACATGTTGGTAAAAAATAATACACACTGTATAGATCAAATAAACAATAAATAAATGATAGCAACCTTAACCGAATGTACAGAAATGCCCTAATTCTTACAACTGGCCTGAATTCAGGCAAGTATCTTAAGAAAACAACTTAAGTACCGTATTTTTCGGACTATAAGTCGCACCTGAGTATAAGTAGCATCAGTCCAAAAATATGTCATGATGTGGAAAAAAAACATATATAAGTTGCACTGGACTATAAGTAGCATTTATTTAGAACCAAGAACCAAGAGAAAACATTACCGTCTACAGCCGCGAGAGGGCGTTCTATGTCTTCAGTGTAGACTACAGGAGCAATGAGCAACATAGAGCGCCCTCTCGCGGCTGGAGACGGTAATGTTTTCTATTGGTTCATTTCTCTTGGTTCATTTCTCTCGGTTCATGTCAAATTAATTTTGATAAATAAGTCGCACCTGACTATATGTCGCAGGACCAGCCAAACTATGAAAAAAAGTGTGACTTACAATCCGGAAAATACGGTAAGTGAACTTTTCTATGACATACTGTAAGTGTCTTAAATTATTAATAAAATAAATAATAACAAATTGTTTGAACATTAAAACATGTAAATTACAGTTTGTTATGACAATTAATTTAACTAACCTTGACATTAAATGAGAGAGAGAGACAAGAATTAGTCGTTTCCTTAACGGTCCTCTTTGTTGTCTGAGGATGCGCTGCAATCGTCATGGTAACTCTACTCTCTCAACTGTGTAAAATAAAAATGAAATATATATATAAATAATTTAATTTGTGACCCAAACTATATGTAGGGTGGTCACATTAAGCATTTTGCGTTCTTTCTAAAATCTTATGTACAGTATTGTTCAAAATAATAGCAGTACAATGTGACTAACCAGAATAATCCAGGATTTTGGTATATTTTTTATTGCCACGTGGCAAACAGGTTACCAGTAGGTGCGTTAGTTTCTCAGAAAACAAACAAGACCCAGCATTCATGATATGCACACTCTTAAAAGGCTGTGCAATTGGGCAATTAGTTGAAAGGGGTGTTAAAAAAAAATAGCCAGTAGGAGACTCAGTGTCTCTACAGTGAACATAGGCAGAACAATAAACAGAGCATTAAATATAAATAAGTGGCAGTAACAGATACAATAAAGGTAGACACTGTTAAGTGTTATAAGCAGTCCTGAGGTACTGATATAAGAACATTGGGGAAGAGCAGTGTCCAAAATGTCACTGTAGAGTGTCGCAGAGCTACATTAAAGAAAATTTTAAGTGGCAGTGCAGATGCAATAAATAAACTTAAGAGCAGCACCTATTTTGATTTTGTATTTCCGAGTAGAGCAGTGTCCAAAATGTCATTGTAGAGTGTCACAAAGCTACATGAAAGAATATTAAAAGTGTCAGTACAATAAAAAATAAACTTAAGAGCAGCATGTATTCCGGTTTTAGATGAAGGATAGCTAATAGTTAAGTAGTCTGATGGCTTGAAGATAGAAGCTGTTCTTCAGTCTCGTTGTCCGTGATCAGATGGATCGTAAGCATCTGCCAGATGCCAGTGTGGCAAACAGGTGATGAGCAGGGTGAGTAATGTCCTTGATGATGCTGTGGGCCTTTCTCAAGCAGCGAGTTTGATAGATGTCCTGTAAGGCTGGGATGTTATGTCCAATGATGAGCTCTTCTGTTCTCACCACTATCTGAAGAGCTTTATGGTCTAAAGAAGAGCAGTTGCCATACTGTACATGGTTACATAAGTAACCTGAGACGTTTTTGTTCCAATAATGTGGCATGGCATTCATCTGATAAAATTTATATATGATAATTTACACTCAATATGTTATTGCATACTGTGTTTTATAATGTACTACAGTACTGAAGTACACATATTCAATGATGAACTGTCATTTTGCATTATTGAAACACTGTTTTCCTAATTAATGTTGTTCAGTTACTTTGACACATTTTTTTTTGTTTAAAGCACTATATAAATAAAGGTGACTTGACTTGCCTTGACACATCTGCTACCAAATTTACATATTTACCTGTTGCTAAAGAAAATGCTGATATTTTGTGTATCAGAATTTATCATTATTTGCAAATGTAATGAGAATATATAGATTTTTTGACTGCCAAAAATGTAATTGTTCAGTTAAAGATATCTTAGTGTTGATACAGTTCTGTCCAATATGTAAAGTATACAAATTATGAAATTAGTTAAATTGGGCAATGTAACATTATTGTTTACTACTATAAAGCCTTATTAACAAGATTTCAAAAAGAACAGTTAGCACATTTATTTGCAAGATAACCAGCCTCCACAGCTGTGCTGAATTAATGTTCAGTTTTTGTCATGTGACGACACTGTAGCACACTATTCTGAAACATTTATTGCTTATTGTATACTGTTTCAATCACTATTCTTTAAATAATAGTAGGCAGTATGCACTGTGCAGCCTACTGGGCAGTAAAGCGTAAGCAATTATACCATTTCGAACACAGCCAATTTCATGTTTTTTCTGTGGTTGCTCGGCCATTCCCGTGGGTGCTCGAACACCTGATCACCCAGGAGACCAGTGCCTACGATGTTGGTTGACTAGTTCTGGTCTAACTGGTTTTTCCAGGAAGGCAGTGCAACTGAATAGCCTATGACAGACACCAAATATTTCCATACAGAGGTCGGGTTTCCTCCACCTTAAAGCACGGATGAGTCAGTAACAAAAGAGCAGACATCTCATTGTATCTCACGATCAGGGCCTTAGAAAAGTCATTGACTATCTATAAATTAAGACATTAGCCAGCAGCATCACGGAACAATGAGTGAGACCGTTTTTTCATTTGCCCAGGACTTTTTGGCGGGTGGAATCGCCGCTGCGATTTCGGAGACTGCTGTTGCCCCCATAGAAAGAGTCAAGCTGCTCCTTCAGGTACGCTTCGTACATGTAACATGCTTTTTAAAATAGGTATGAATTATATATTTCACACGTCTGTCCATCTTGGTAAATATTGAATATGCTCTTGTCTTGATCATGCTTTTAATGATACTGCATAACTTTGTCTTATAATAGATAAGATCCCAGATAATAGATAAGACCCCATGACCAGGCGCTGCTGGTAGTCCCTCGTGTCAGACTTAAGCATAGAGGGGAGCGTGCTTTTGTGGTGGCAGGGCCTCGTCTGTGGAACGCCATGCCTCTAGAGATCAGAACGGCTCCCAACCTCTCTGTTTTTAAGTGGTCAAAAACTTACCTATTCTCGTTAGCATATTGATTACTTTTTTTAGGCTGTTCTTATTATTTTACATTTGTTTCTTTGATTTATAATTAATCTTAGCTTAGTTGTTCTCTATTTGCTTATGTGTGCTTTGCTGCTTTTATTTTTATATGCTTGTTCTGTAAAGCACTTTGGTCTGTCTAGCGGCTGTTTAAATGTGCTATATAAATAAATGAACTTGAACTTGAACTTAATAAAAATTAGCTGGAGCAATGATGATTATTAAATAAAAATGTTCCAGGACCAGGAGCATCTTCCACAAGCATCTTTTTCACACAACCGTGCACTCTTTCAAGGTTGTTCATGTTGTTAACCAGTCAACTTCTTATATTAAGTTAAAGAGCATTATGTTAAAGTAAACGTTATTATTCAACATGCATGTGCGTTTTAGACACTCCTTTGTCTGTGAGGGCATTGTAGTTTATTTATTTCGGCTGATCATATGTGCTAGTAATGTAAATAATAAGGCAGACAGAATTACTATTTTAAATTGAGCTAGTCATAGCCATACAAATGTTTCTCCATATTATATCTACAAAATATATTTCTGTAAGTACATATGAGACTACCCCATCAACCTGCACCCTGCATATTGATGACATCACACAGCAACAGATCATAATCAACACGATTTTTGTCGACTGCAGTTTCCATTGGTGTAAGGTCATTTATAAGGTTAGGTTTAGATTTTACATGGGCTGTGGAAACATGATATTTTAGTAACAATATTCAAGGCTAACAGTTATGAAAACAATCTAAAAAGTTACAATTTATGAAGTCAATTTATTTATTGTATAGTTGCATTAATTTTCAAGGCTTTTCATTTAAACTTTTATTTAACTCTTCATTTAAGTTCAGTATGTATTAAAATATCATAATCAAGAACAACCCATTGCAAATTTTGAGCAGCGTTTTTTTTTTTTAATTTTTTTTTTTTTGCAGGCATAAATGGAACTGCAAAAAGGGGACGCCTTGTTCCAAACGAAAATATGCAACTTAACCAGATATTCTCAAATGTAATTTGCAAAATGGCAATGTATTTCTTTAAATGTACATTTTCCCATAAATACTGTATGTGCAACATTTAGTGCAAAATGAAAATTCAGTGATATAATTTACATTTGCCATTTCCTACACTAGTTTTAATATGTATATTATATATTTATATATTTATTTATATTTATAATATGTAAATTAAAAACATATTTTAGAGCTTTATAAATTGCAAAATTAAAATTAAATTGTATTACACAAATTGATTGTTGAACATGTCCAAGCAAAAACTGTAGCAAAAATATAATTTAATTGTAATGTTTCCTAAATCCATTTAGACTTTACGGGTAGGATACTTGAGATTGTATTTTCATCATGCTACCACAAGATAATTGTAGCAAAATGCATTGTGAATTTTTAAATATATTCTGAGCCAAAGGTGCAGCAAAAGGGTAGCAACATGGTGATTTAAATGTCTTTTTTTTTTCTTAAATGCATTGATACTTACGCATAAGTTGTTTGAATTGTATTTTGTTATTAAATACCTCGTGATGATTTGAAAATGCATTCCGAGCCAATCACGCCCCCTACCTGTCAGTCATTATATCAAGGCAGGGCTCGGCAATAAGACGCACAATAGGTCAGTATTCACCATTGACCAAACGCTTTACACCTGCCTCAACATTTTACTGTTTACACTCCAAGTGATGCACATAATCAAACAGACAGTGCAATTCTACACCTTTACCTAATTGCCACCATACTTTATTCTTCTCCTAAAATAGATTGCGTGTCACCGAACACCTAAGTGTTGCACTGAGTGATGCAGGTAGCCTAATTTAATAGTGCAAATTTAATGTTACACTTATTTACCTCCTTACATTATATTTTGTTCCTCTCTTTTAATCCGCCATGAAAGCTCTCACTGTTTACAGCCACTGGACATTGCGATTGATGCCCATGATTTTTAATAATAAAGGATCTAACTATCTGTGGCATGTTCTGTGACAGCTGCTTCTGGATTTGATTGGGGAAGTGTCATCCTGGGCAGCCAGGAGTAGCAGCAGCGTTTTCTGTACGGTCACGGGCATCAACCGGAGTGTAAACAGACCGATTTTAAGGCAACAGAACCCGTTTAATCCCACCGGTCACAATAGTGACCGTTAAAAATGAATAAATAAATGTTTTCATTTTTAAAGCTCTAAAAACCTTACTGACTTATGTTTGTGTACTTCCTGCAAATATGGAAAAAATTTAAGGTTCTCAATTACATAGGCTATAGGCAGTTTCACATGATTATTGAAAATTGTCACATGACTAGAGCAGCTTATTTCCTGCTTGCACCTTAAGAAGATGATGGCTGCATCAAAGCTCCAAAACTAAAGGCTAGTAAAGTGTCTTAACATAAATATATGACAAAGATTTTTGGTACATGATCTTTAAGGTGTCTAGTATTAATATATGCATTCACATATATTTAGTTTTGTCGAGTGGGGTCATAGAATGAGTAAATATGTTGATGGTCACAATAATGACCGGTGAGATAACAGGGAACTTAGGGATATAATATAAATCCAATTGCAGTTGCTAGTGAAAATGACAAAAAAAATGTTGCAATGACAAAATATTGCACAAAAAATTAAATGTTACAAAAAATGTACAATAATTATGTTGTAATACTCTGAGTATTATAACATCTTGATTATTTCAAAGGGTTACTAATGACACATGGGCTTTGTTTCACCACGTGACTCTCTCATCACCACCTGCTTTTGGTGGTTACCAGTGTAATACGAAGGTACAAAACAGATTTCAGTGCTTCAATAAGTTCGAATATTAATATTATATCAATTAAATTGTGGTATTAAACTGTAAATATAAAGTAAAACCGTTAAACCTACAACAGTGTAACTGTATTTTTACGGTATAAAACTGTTAAACCAAAAACGGTTGAACCGTATTTTTTATGGTATAATTCTGGCAACCACAGCTGCCGGTTTTTTACCGTATATTTTACGGAATATTTTTAACAGTGTATTATGGGTTCGAAGAGAGGAAGACAACACTGTGTCTACACCGGACGTGAGTGGCGCGACGAACGATAGTACTGAACCTATAATAATCAGTGATTCGGCTACTGTCGCATCCGGTGTAGCCACAGTATAATAAGGTGGCAAGTAAATAAGTGTAGAATTGCACTGTCTGTTTTCTTATGTTCATCAATCGGAGTGTTAAACAGTGAGATGTTGAGGCAGGTGAAAAGCGTTTGGTTAATGGTAAATATTGACCTATTGTGCCTTGTTGCCGAGACCCACCTTGATATAATGATTGACAGGTAGGAGGCATGATCGGCTCGGAATGCATTTTCAATTTAACGACATTACCACAGGGTATTTAATTCAAACGTCTTATGTGTAAGTGTAAATGCATTTAAGAAAAAATAAAAGACATTTAAATCACCTTTTTGCAACCATTTTTTTGCTATAGGTTTTGCTTGAGCATCTAATCAATTTGGGTAAGACAATTTAAGTTTAATTTTGCAACTTATAACGTATTAAAATATGTTTTTAATTTACATATTAACACAAGTGTGGGAAATGGCAAATGTAAATTATATAATTGAATTTTCATTTTCATTTTACACTAAACGTTGCACATATGTATGGGAAAATGTCAATTTAAATAAAGAAATGCATTTCCATTTTACATATTTGCCATTTTGCAAATTACATTTCAAAAGTAATTTTGCTATCCTTATGCTTCCATACCAATTGGCAATAACAAAGTTTTAACAAAGGTCCTGGCAAGGAGAATCTATTTGCAGGACAGGCTTAATAGCCTCATGGAGGGTTGCAACCAAGACTACAAAAGCCACTGTTTTTGCCTTTAGTTTATGTCTGTTGGCTTTAATTACATTTGTATACTAATGCTGATAAAGGTAGCAGATCTAAGCATTTAAAATGTGGTCTCTTTTCTGAAAAAGCAGACCAATACATGTTTTGAAGAGGCATTGAAATATTTCATGCTGACTGACAACTTGGTGTCTTGTAACTGGTGACACAGAAGACATGCAATAAATTTGAATTGGTTAAATTATGTAGTGATATTTGGTAAATTGACTGATGGATACATTATTATTTTTATTTATTTTTGTAAAGTTTTACCCTTTTCTTGCAGATCCAGCATGCCAGCAAGCAAATTACAGTTGACAAGCAATACAAAGGTATTGTAGACTGTATAGTACGTATTCCCAAGGAGCAGGGCTTCTTGTCCTTCTGGAGAGGCAACTTGGCCAATGTCATTAGATATTTCCTAACGCAAGCTCTCAACTTTGCTTTCAAGGATAAGTATAAGAATATTTTTCTGGATGGTGTTGACAAGCGTACCCAGTTTTGGAGGTACTTCGCTGGTAACCTCGCCTCTGGTGGTGCTGCTGGAGCCACGTCTCTTTGCTTTGTCTACCCGCTTGACTTTGCAATACAAAGCAATAAAAAGGGTTCTTGACTTTGCTAGAACCCGTTTGGCTGCTGATGTCGGAAAGGCTGGTGCAGATAGAGAATTCACAGGCCTTGGAAACTGTTTTACAAAGATCATTAAGTCTGATGGTCTGAAGGGCTTGTATCAGGGCTTCAACGTGTCTGTTCAAGGCATCATCATCTACAGGGCGGCTTACTTTGGCATCTATGACACTGCAAAAGGTGGGTTTTGTTAGGAGTAGACATAGGGCAGATTGCCCATTAATTGTGACTTCCAAGGCCATGCTAGAATATCTAACATCTGGGACAGAGCTAGGGCTGAAATTCACAAATTATTATTCTTATTATTAATTAAAAAAAAAATCATTTGAGTAATTTTTTTTTCACAGTTCATTAGAATTATTGTATTTTCACTCACATACTTACATTTGTTTTATCCCACATTTATCTTTTCTATTAAAACGGCATCAAAGGTGCATTTATTCAGCAACCACAATTGCAAATATTGTAATCGAGACATATGTTTGGATTCATTACAGTCCATCACAGAGGCTTGTTACCAATTAACTTTAATGAAATTGTTTAAAACAAACAAACAAAAACCGGCCAATATTGACTATGATTAGGAAAAAAGCCCATGATCAGCGCCCATGATCAAACATGCAACACTCATTTTTAGCTAATTACACAAATGCTATAAAATTTTAATCATCCTTATGAAAAGCAAGCATTTTCAGTGCTTTGGGCTATTTGCTAACGGCTTCTTTAAAAAACATAAAGAAAGAAAGAAAATACATGTGGTTATTTATATACAGAATGTTGTGGATGTATTGACAAGTCTCAGTACTTGCTTTGCTGCAGCTGCAGCATAGAAGATCTAATCCGCAAAAACCAAACACATTAATATTACTATACCAATCCCTCCAAGAGTTGTCATGACAGAAATATTGATGTTTTGCAACCTTTCTTCCTGCTAGTATAACACAGGTGACACTACAGAGTTGCCCAGACATTAGACATCTTTCAAATTAGTACAAGATGGAACAGAGAGGGATTAAGGAAAAGTAAAAGCAAAGTTTTTTATTTTTATTTTTTATTTTTAGTAGGATGCATTCAAATATTGACACGAGATGAGTTTTCAGCTGTCACATGAATCTTATCAAGGATTCAGCATTACATCAAAGATTCTGTATTCCAGATTGTCAGCATTCCACCAGCAAAGAACAGTGAATGTTGTGGAGAGTGATTTTGTGCCTCTCTGTGATGGTACAATGAGGCATTGCTCACTTACTGACATCAGGATTCTGGAGGGGATTTAGGCTACGTTCACACTGCAGGCTGAAACGACCCAATTCCGATTTTTTTTGTCCCTATGCGACCTGTATCTGATCTTTTCATGACAGTCTGAACGACACAGATCCAATCTTTTCAAATGCGACCCAGGCCACTTCGGTATGTGGTCCTAAATCCGATACGTATCCGATCTTTTGAAATGCGACCTTCGTCTGAACGGCCAGGTCACATGTATCCGACCCGTACGTCATTGATACGCTACAAACGTCATAATTCTGCGTTGAAGTAGGCGGGAATGAGAAGATAAACAACAACCATGGTGGACGATGCTGCTTAAATAACTTTAATATTGCTAAACGAGCTCCACTGTTGACTACACTGTTGTTGACATCCATGTTTAGCTACTTCCGCAAACAACGAGTGACATCGTTGGCCGTTGAGTACTCTTCTGCACATGCGGATCACTTCTGGGTCATTTCACGTTCACACAGGAGATCACAAAAGGTCGCATTTAATTGGAAATGTGAACGGCCTTGCAAAAAAATCAAATTTTTTGTAAAAATCGGAATTGAGCATTAAGCCCTGCAGTGTGAACGTAGCCTTAGACTCATAAAAGTGAGTGGAAGTAGGAGGGTGCTGAACCCATGGGTGATCTAGTCAAGTCAAGTCAAGTCACCTTTATTTATATAGCGCTTTAAACAAAATACATTGCGTCAAAGCAACTGAACAACATTCATTAGGAAAACAGTGTGTCAATAATGCAAAATGATAGTTAAAGGCAGTTCATCATTGAATTCAGTGATGTCATCTCTGTTCAGTTAAATAGTGTCTGTGCATTTATTTGCAATCAAGTCAACGATATCGCTGTAGATGAAGTGACCCCAACTAAGCAAGCCAGAGGCGACAGCGGCAAGGAACCGAAACTCC
This sequence comes from Carassius carassius, assembly GCF_963082965.1. Lineage (NCBI taxonomy): Eukaryota > Metazoa > Chordata > Actinopteri > Cypriniformes > Cyprinidae > Carassius > Carassius carassius. The sequence goes on along the minus strand of NC_081759.1, from coordinate 10,599,686 downwards.
ATCAGTGACAGAATGGAAAAAAAAACCTTGGGAGAAACCAGGCTCAGTCAGGGGGCCAGTTCTCCTCTGACCAGACGAAACCAGTAGTTCAATTCCAGGCTGCAGCAAAGTCAGATTGTGCAGAAGAATCATCTGTTTCCTGTGGTCTTGTCCTGGTGGTCCTCTGAGACAAGGTCTTTACAGGGGATCTGTATCTGGGGCTCTAGTTGTCCTGGTCTCTGCTGTCTTTCAGGGCAGTAGAGGTCCTTTCTAGGTGCTGATCCACCATCTGGTCTGGATACGTACTGGATCCGGGTGACTGCAGTGACCCTCTGATCTGGATACAGACTGGATCTGGTGGCTACGGTGACCTCGGAATAAGAGAGAAACAGATAAATATTAGCGTAGATGCCATTCTTCTAATGATGTAGCAAGTACATAGGGTGTTATGTGAAGTGTTCCCGGTTCCGGTTTACCTAATTAATGCAGCCTAAAAATCCTTTAACGGATTTGGATATTAAAAGCATATTAGTATGTTATGTGTAAGCCAGGTTAAAGAGATGGGTCTTTAATCTAGATTTAAACTGCAAGAGTGTGTCTGCCTCCCGAACGATGTTAGGTAGGTTATTCCAGAGTTTAGGCGCCAAATAGGAAAAGGATCTGCCGCCCGAGTTTTGAGAACGTAGCGGACGTGGAGGATTATAATGTAAAAGGAGCTCATTCATATACTGAGGCGCTAAACCATTCAGGGCTTTATACGTAATAAGCAATATTTTAAAATCTATACGATGTTTGATAGGGAGCCAGTGCAGTGTTGACAGGACCGGGCTAATATGGTCATACTTCCTGGTTCTATTAAGAATTCTTGCTGCTGCATTTTGGACTAGCTGTAGTTTGTTTACTAAGCGTGCAGAACAACCACCCAATAAAGCATTACAATAATCTAACCTTCAGGTCATAAATGCATGGATTAACATTTCTGCATTTGACATTGAGAGCATAGGCCATAACTTGGATATATTTTTGAGATGGAAAAATGCAGTTTTACAAATGCTAGAAACGTGGCTTTCTAAGGAAAGATTGCGATCAAATAGCACACCTAGGTTCTTAACTGATGACAAAGAATTGACAGAGCAAACATCAAGTCTAAGACAGTGTTCTAGGTTATTACAAGCAGAGTTTTTAGGTCCTATAATTAACACCTTTTTCAGAATTTAGCAGTAAGAAATTACTCGTCATCCAGTTTTTTATATCTATACGTAAGCATCAATCTCTTGAACCTGATTCGAGCCCCAACTGGTAGCCTGTGTGGAGAGATGAAAAGAGGTGTGGTGACCAATTATGCTGCAAATGAAAATTAATTACTCACCCTCAGGTCGTTCCAAACCCATAAGACCTTTCTTTATCTTCGGAACACAAATTAAAGGGTATTTCAACAAAAATGAAGATTAGGCTGCATCCTAGGTGTAAATTACTTTCTTCTTTCAGACAAATCCAGTCCAGTTTTATTAAAAATTGTCTTTGATCTTCCGAGCTCTATCATTGCAGTCAGAGGGATTGCATTGCTTCAATTCAAAAGAAGTAAATAAAAAGTGCCTTCCATAAAAAAATGTGTCTCACACAGCTCTGGGGGGTGAACAAAGGCCTCCTGTAGTGACTCGATGTTTTTTTTTTTGTGAAAAATATCCATATTCAAAACATAATATTCACTTTAATTTTGCTTGCGCCAACAGTTGTACACACAAGCAGTTCTGGGAGCATGACGTACGAGGTCAGTGTTGCACATTCGTGAGTCTCGTGAAAAACCAGTGTTTGTTTACAGGATCAAAAGTGTCCTTACTTAAGCAAAGGAAAACCAGTCTCCTCTTGGCTTTTTTCAAAATCCTCTGATATTCTTCTTTTCAAATCCTCATTTTGTCCCTCTAATTAGTGGCCATTGCTTTGTTTTGATCTCTCCGCTGCATTTCCGCATGTGTCACTGAGCAGCACATGTGCAAAGCTGACCTCATGCGTAATTCCCTGGAACTGCTTCTGTTGCACAGTGAGTGCAGGCTAGATTCAAGTAATTATTATGTTTTGAATATGGATATTTTTCTTACAAAAACAGGAGGCCTTTGTTTTTACCGTGTGAGACATTTTTATTTTTATGAAAGGGCGCTTTTTTATTTCAAGTCTTTTGGACTGAAGCAATGCAACACCTGCTGACTGCAATGATAGAGCTTGAAAGATAAAAGACAATTTTTAATATAACTCTGACTGAATTCGTCTGAAAGAAGAAAGTCATATACACCTAGGATGCCTGGGGGGTGAGTAAAACACAGCCTAATTTTCTTTTTTGGGTGAACTAACCCTTTAAGATATTTTTGATTAAATGTGCAACAATAGCACCTTGAAATGTTTTATTTTATTTGAGCAACTAATAATTCATTGTTAACCCTTAAAGGGCAGTTGCATTCATTTTGGTTTTTGTTATTTTAGTAAAAAATATCTGTGTTTTACAGGCATGCTACCCGACCCAAATAACACCCATATTTTTGTCAGCTGGATGATTGCACACACAGTGACTATTATTGCTGGTTTCACATCATATCCATTTGACACAGTACGTCGTTGTATGATGATGCAGTCTGGACGTAAAAAAGGTAATATTCAACAATTGTTTCCTCTAATGTTTCACCCAAAATTCATAGGCCTTTTTGGTGTTTGGTTCAGTTTGGTCTTGATATGATGTTAAAGCAAATAAAAATATGCTGAAAATTTGTCAATTTATCAGAACATATTTGGAGAAATTTAGAAGCCTATTACATAAGATGCTCACCAATTGATACTCTGCAGTGAATGAAGGATCACAATAATTCACAAGTAATCCAAATGACTCCAGTCCACCAATTAACATCTTGTAAAGTGAAAAGCTACATGTTTTTTAACAAATTCATCAAGACATTTTTAACTTCAAACTGTCACTTCCAGCTAAAATATGATTATTCTATCCATAATATTGTATTTCAAGTTAAAAGTAATCTCTTCTGAATCAATATGGGGAAAACAACAGGGGATGGACTTTTTCACTGGAGGAAGTGTTATTTAAAGACTGAACATTTTGGACAGAAGTGAAAGTTTAAAGTGATGGATTTTTTTCATAGAAACATGCAGTTTTTCACTTCACAAGGCATTAATTGTTTGACTGGAGTGGTGTGGATTACTGTGAAGTTTTTATCAGCTGTTTGGACTCCCATTCTGATGGCACCCATTCACTGCAGAGGATCCATTGGTGAGCAAGTGATGTGATGCTACATTACTCAAAATCTGTTCTGATGAAGAAAGAAACCACATTTTATTCATTTGAAATTTGCAATCTTGGATGGCTTTATGGTGAGTAAATGTTTTTAAAATTTTCCTTTTTGGGGGAACTATTCCTTTAAGTATTTAATTCATTCTAGCTGACATAATGTACAGCGGCACTATTGACTGCTGGAGGAAGATTGCACGTGATGAGGGTGGAAAGGCCTTCTTCAAGGGCGCCTGGTCCAATGTGCTCAGGAGCATGGGTGGAGCCATTGTCCTGGTTCTGTATGACGAGCTCAAGAAGATTATGTGACACTATAGAAAATTCATTATTTAAAGGAAAAATTGTGAATTATGTGAAAGGACTCTCGCTTTACTTGTGAAGCCTGACTAGTGTTGTACTAATAGTTATATAAAAGATAACACAGTATATGTGTATATGTTTAGAATGTTTTTTTCTTTTCTTTTCTTAAATGTTTCTTCTCTTCTCTAGCTTACATTATTGCACATACAATGAATTAACTTGAAGTAATACAGATGCAGTCTTTTGTTGTTGTTGTTCAGTCTTAATTTGATTTACAATACCAGAAGCTGAGGAATATTTATATGTACTGTAGTTCATTTTATTTCCAAACCTAAGCTAAAATTTAATTTAATTTCAGACACAAATCCTGGTTATGTGATATAACAGTGCAATATATTATTCACTCTATTATTATTATTATTATTATTATTATTATTATTATTATTATTATTATTATTATTATTATTAAAGAACAACTGGAATCCATTTTCCATAGTGTGTTACATTTTTATTTACTAGTCCCTATCAAACATATCATTGCTTTTCATATTCTGAGCTGTCACATCTAGACATTCAAGAGTGTGCACATTGTTTATGTTTTATTTATAATTTTGTTTATTATTTGACTTTTTTGTGATTTGTCAAAAAGAAATAAATAAATAAAAGATTTGTACTAATACATTGGAGACAACTTTCTGAATTAAACATGCAACATACTTATGTTGTATAAGCAATGCAGCATATAACTGTTTGAAAGGATACACATGCTTAAAAAAAAAATTAGACAGTATAATTTGTAGAAAGAAATTCAGTTTAAGTAGTATAATGCTTTTTACAATTCACATTATTTCAAAACGGCTTCGAGGGAAATTTTATGAAACTATGTGTTTTAAAGCAAGCTGCAGGTTATAGTGGTTCATTATCTTTTAAGGTATTTTATTTTATTTTTTACAGTAATGCAGCATTGAAGTTCTGAATGATTTCTTCTGTGTCTTGAATAAGGATGTTCCATAACTGAATTTTAAATAACAAATTACTGTCAAACATGACACCAAAAATCTAGCTTTAGGAAATAGCATTATTTTATTTTGTTGTGTTAATTTATTATTATTAGTATCATTATTATTATTAGTAGTAGTAGTAGTATTGCAGAAATAGTACCTGTATCCCAAACACTCCTTTCATCTTCCATTGATGAAACAAGCACAACAAAATGGCAGTTTTGAACTGATTTTATAGATAAAAATTTGAATTGTTTTGTGCTTTCTGCAGTCTCTTAAAACAGTTGTTTTAATTTAAAAACTAGTGCATGTCCATTTACATATTTGGTAAATTGTTGTGTACTCAGCAGGATAATGTTCCTGATTTTTCACCAGAGTGACAAGATCTTGAATTATATGCAAGGGATAATGTGCATTCATCCGGTCATTAAACAAATCCCAAAACACAATAAAACATTTTTGTGCATTACATTATTTATTTTTATTTAGTCAGGCAAATAAAACTATGTCTTAATGTCTAATATTGGTTAAATATTTTATATAGAGTAACTGAGATAGTATAACTTAATCAGTATTGGATCATTCTAAAGCAACCATGTATTGAACAATTGCCAGCAGGACAAAAAGTAACAGGGTTACAATCCTTGGTGTGGCAATCCTTTCGGCACTACTGTATACATCAAGTGATGTTCCTCCTTTACCTGATAATTAGGAGACAAAAGGTCAAACTGTTTAATAAATGGTACTTGGATAATTCCTTGCTTGTACATATGTCAATTCTTTGTGACAGCCTTTTATTTTTACATAAAATGTATAAAACAATATTTACTCACTGGAAGTCAAAGTTGAAGACATCACGTCTACCCAGAACACAGTGCGTTGCTGGGCTACGGTGGCCCTAAGAAATATGTGGGGAAATATTGAAGTGTTTGATCATTTTTATGAATTATTTAAGGGGTGGTGGGGGGCTTCTAATCTTAAATTAACAACAGTATTAGCATACAAACTACGTTTTCGCACAAACTTACAAATTACATCATTAGCACAGTCATGTAGTATGAATTTGAGATTGTTTTTGTTCACTCTTACTTGAAGATGACATTTTTGTCTGTAGCTGGTGGAATCCAGGTATATACAGTGGAGTTGTTTTTTATGTTGGTGTTCGCATGGGTGATTGCACCTTGCTGGTTTCCTGAACACTTGGGAACATAAGTGTACAACCTTCACAAACTACAATTATCAAATTTAAAACAGTTGTTGGTATTCCAAATAACATTTCTGAATTATACCACCCAGAAAAAAAAGAGGGGGTTTTTATCTTGTAAAATGAATAGCTATGTAGTCTCTGATTGGAGTTTCCATAATTAGTCCACTTAGTGTTAACTGTGGTAACTATAATAAATAACTTAAATTTTTGTAACGGGTGCAGTTTGACATTTTTAAATTATAAAAAGGGGTTCTGTTTCATTTGGATCATATCTTATTAGGGGTGTAACGATACGCGTATTCGTATTGAACCGTTCGGTACGAGGCTTTCGGTTCGGTACGCGGTACGCATTATGGACCGAACGGTTCGTTGGACTAATTAATTATATTTGGAAAATAAAAAAAAATTGTGAAATATAATGATATGCGTTTTGGATTCCCTGTAAGCTATAATGGTGATGGCAAGAGAGTGGTGGATAAAAAAACAAGGATATGTCGCATCTAGGGTAGCCTACATCAGTGGGAATACAAAAAAAAAAAAAAACACCAGCGGGAATAACGTTACTTGAAACATGTCAACTCATTTACGCCGACATCACCGTGTCAGTATCTGGGTAAAGACCAAAAAAATGAGAAACATACAAGAAAAAAATTATCCCTGCAGCATTTAGACAGACATTTCCAACGGATTCAAACAGGGCAAAAGACATCACCACGGCGATTGGTACATTTACGTTATAGCCGCGGATATGAGACCTTACTATTTACCATTCCTTCTATCATCACCATTATAGCTTATAGAATCCAAAGTGCACCCAAACACCAGACCTGTTGGTTATTGGAGGATCTTCTATTTCTGGTCTGTTAAACGCATTGGCCATTTTGCAACGAGCCTTCAGCGCATACTGAGTGAGCGAGCGCCTTACTCTGTAGTGTAAAACGTAGGTTTTAAGAACATGCTTATTGTAATTGAGCCCCGTTACAATATTCCTTCACGAGCCCATTTCAGACAGACCGTAATTCCTGCTTTGTTCCAAAAATACATAAGCCCTTTAGAGAACCAATTGAGTAAAAACACACTCAATATAAAGAGTTATAGAGTTCCATATAAAAAGTTACATCTTTGTATTTGTTCATAACTACTACAATAATATAACATTTTCATTTTTTTTTTTATAAGGAGCTTTTTTTGTTTTATACAGTATGCTGCTAAGAAAACACCATAGAAGATGGGTAAAGAATAGCTCCATCATTGTTCTATGTAAAAAACACTTTGTTAGTTTTAATTAAAAAAAAATTTAAAATCAAGGAAATTTATCTGCCAATTTTTTCTTTTTGCTGTATCTAAAACGTACCGAACCGTACCGAACCGAACCGTGACACCAGTGTAATGTATCGAACCGAACCGTGAATTATGTGAACCGTTACACCCCTATATCTTATCATAATACATAATATATCAGATATAACAATTGCAGTACAATAGAAGCATAATCTTTAACTTTACACACTCCAAAGCCTTACCGCTAAGAACTTTGTGTTAGATGGAGGTGTCTGCCAGGTTCCTATTGCTATTGAGTCGGATCCAGAGCGAGCCTCAAGGAGAACGCCTCTATAGTCTGGACCTTTGATTACAACTGACAAACAACAAATGAACAAACATTAAAACCAGTGATGCTATCACCACTGTCCTCATTTTAGGTGATATACATGCATTAAATTAAAAACAAGGAAAAACAGACCAAAACAAAATAAAACAAAAAAGTAATCTCCAAGTTTTGTTTCCAAATAGATTTATGGACAACACATTTTAAATTCTTGATTGAGAGGATTTTTAATATTATAAAACTTCCTTGGTATGCAGTTATTAATTACATAACAGTATAGCAAGAACTCTGTAAACTTTGGATTCAGACATGCAGATCTTGCAAAAAAAAATAATGAAATAATTTACAAAATGTAGCTTCTCAAACAGTAGTGACACCATCATATTTGCTTTATCCAAATTGCCCCATACCTGTAATAGGTTTGCCAGTCTGAAAAGTTTTGCTGCTTGGATGGATGGTGTATGGAGCAGGGTTTGGCTTGGGCTGTACTCCTCCATGCCTGGGCATCATATCCACACAAGCTGAAGTTGGTGCCCCACTTGGATAGGACAGAACAGATGTCACAACTTGTAGTATGACAAGCCCAAAAAACACAGCATCCATGATTCCTGAAAAAGGCTTTTTCAACAGCTCATTTGCAATAATACAGTGCCACACAACTAATTTATACACACTTTCCCAGATCATGCCGTGGACAATCGACTTTTGAAAGGCACTTTTGCTGAGTCACAACTGCATAAAAAATTGCCATTTCATGCCAGCACAGTGCATAAAGTATTCACATAGTGTCAGGTGGTATGGTTTTCAAAAAGGAAAATGTGAATGTGGAGTTTCAGTCATTGATCTGGACAAAGAAACAAAGCAATCTTCTGTTAGGAAGGAAATGAGCATTGAAAATGTACATTTTCCCTGCTCAATTTATTCTCTTTCCTACTGTTGTAATGTTTGGGTGGTGGCATATAAGATTGGGTCTTTGGTAAGCAGCCTTTTTTTATGCTTTGTGTAACATAATTTATAAAACATTAAATGGTAAAGCCTAAGTTGTTATTTTATTTTATTTATCAGATTTTATTTTTTATTTATTTTTTTTTTATCAGAAAATGTACACAAACTACAGTGATCTCAAAAAGTATCTGGAGGCTTAAGCAAGACTCACATTTTTTTTTTTTTTAACAATTGCAAATCCAAATAAATGAAGAGAGCAATTTCTTACTCACCTTTGCAATGACTTTGGAGGTGTTTGTGTTGATACATTTGAATAGCATCATCATTTAAATCTTAAAAAATTATTTTTGGGTGTCATTTTTTACTTAAGAGGTGAACTTACACTGTGTTTAACATCAAGTGGCTCTTTAAGATATTTTAAATAATGTTTTTACATCCTGAGAGTCACTGTTGTTGTAGAGAGTACATGTGTTGCTTTGATTGCCTTTTGTTCTTCCTTTCTCTCTCTTTCACAGGATTGGATCAGGCAAAAGTGATTTCCAACTATGACTGTTGTGAGTGGAACCAAAGAGCAGAATCTGAATGCAGTCTCATGCTTGTCATGTGACACACTGCAGCCACAATACCACTATATAACTGATATAGGTGTATGTCCTTACTGAAAAAACAAAACAAAACAATAAAGCCATCACAAAAACTTTTAATAGTTTTCACTACAAATAACCATTACGTACATTACAAACCATCATCTTTTAACCATTAAAACTATTAATATATATATATATATATATATATATATATATTTAGTGAGTTTTGGGTCATATTCCTTAAGGATTTATTGGTTTTAACAAGCCACCTATAAAAGGCAACCAATTACCAGTAAAGACCAACAGGGTCCATTAAAGTTTCCAGTAAAATCAATACAAGTCCCATTACAACCAGTAAAACCATTACAAATTTTGGAACGGTGTCTATTGTTTTTTTGTTTGTTATTTGCAGGGTTTTATTATTATTATATATATTTTTTTTTTCCGAAATACTCCCAAAATCTATCATGAAATATCTTGATTCTCAAATATGTGGAAGTAAATGCATTTTGCACCTTTATAGATTATGTTAGTTGATCTAACATGGGCGATGGGCAAAGTAGCCTAATAGGGTTATCTATTAACTACCCATAGGAATCAATCTTTTTACTTAAGTACCAGATATGTGTGTCATACCATAAACTATTTTTTTAATACAATTGACTTTGTATTTAATTTGAATTTGATAAAAACATTGTAAGTTACTAATTAGCCTGTAACACTTTTATTGTACAAAAAGAGTGCATAGAATGTTTACAGTACATAAGTTCAAGCATTCTGAAAAACTCCCATAATAATCTCTGAAGCTGTTTACACTGTAAAATTAATATCTTACATTCATACATCTTCACTTTGTTGTTTCTGATGAGATAATTAGCCAGAGAATTCAGTCAGCCAACGCACGTGGTGACAAACCAGCATGTTTCAGCCAGTGGTGTAGTCTAGTTTTTTGCAATGGGTATACTGTTATTTTTTTTCCCTCCCAGCCTCATACCCACCCATCCAAGAGCAGCACTTCATAAGTACCACCACACTGGCTAAACAGGGCTATATGCTATAGGAGCAAGTAAAAACTAAATAAAAATTATGAGCACAGAAAAAAATTCAGGAGCACCTTTTGAGCAATAACAAAAAATATCCTTCCCATTTACAAAGTAATATCTCCTTAAAAGTGATTTACAGGGGCATTTTTTCTAACTTTATTCAAAGTATGTTATCTTTTATGTCAAATTCAAAAGTGTATTTTTATAAGCTTTTTTTTTTAATTTCTCATTAAAACGATGAAATAAGAAGAATAATTTACCCATTAAATAAAATCAGTATTAACTAAATTAGTTTGCACTACAGAGGTGGCACAGAAGGACAAAAAACTGTATTTACAGACATTTAATGAGGCTCAGAGGTTACATGAATGCAATTAACTTATGTTCAAATACTAATGTTCAAATATAAAATTTTGAGTATAGAAATATTACATTATTTACATAACTAAAATGATAGGCCTCCTTTAAAAATTAAATTAAAACTTCCATTAGGTGGCAGCAAGTTACTGATTTTATCACTGAATCATTCACTCAATTGATTCGTTCGAACGGCTGATTCAAGTCTTTAATGGATAATTTAAGTGACTCGTCAAAATGATTCGTTTAAAAATGCAGATTAATTCATAAACAAAACAATGCTGTGTTTGAATGGAGATGTGCACCTGCTCAGTTGTGAGTTTGTTTGAAACTATTTTAGTTGACAAAATGAGGCAATACTGTTATAGTCAGACAATGTCACACAGTAACTTAAAGGGATAGTTCGCCCAAAAATGACAATTCTGTCATCATTTACTCACCCTTATGTCATTCCAAACCCTTATGAGTTGCTTTCTTGTGCTGAAGATATTTTGAAGAATGCTGGTAATCAAACAGTTGGTGGAACAATCCCTTTGATATTAACTTTTTGTTTATTGAAATCACTCATTGTTCTTACATGCCAACATGCCCCTGCTGTTACAGTTATGCTAATGATAACGTATATGCTACTTTGACCTACCAGGTAATGCTACGATTGCATCAGTCTCGTTTTCTGTACTGCATAGGATAGTATCAGCCTTCTGGCTCATTTTCTGTCATTTTAATGTTAACATTCCTGTCATCTGTTTGCAGTGTCAAAGCAGCAGCAGCTTCAAGAGCAGGCTTACGAAAACCCTGAAAGGGTGTAATCATTTCATATCTCCTTTAGTGATTTACATTAGCTAATTTCAAGCTACACTCAATGCTGCGCAAGTGTTGCACAATAGCAATAGTCGTCAAAAGAAACACAGCATGATTATCAAAATGTCAGTGCTTCGGTGCTACACAGACGGGGTGAATTTATGAATGAACATGTGAAAGGTCTCTCACAAAACGATGTTGATACATATCCGAATGCTTTTTTAAGTGAGTATACGCAAAGCCTTGATCTTGTGGGTATACGTGTATATACCTGAGTATCACGTAGACTAAACCACTGGTTTCAGCAATGACTCATCTGAACACCTCTGATTGGTCCTTGCATTCATAAACTCAATAGAATCATATGTGATTGGTTATAATGTGCAGCGCTATAAAAACACTTGTGTCTCTGACTCTGTGCCAGCCAGCGAATGGCAGATAGCAGCTGATGATGTTTTACTTTTTTATATATAAAATATTTGACACTGTCAATCATGGGTACAATGCTGGGTACCATCATAAAGGGCACATGGCTTCTCCTACCATTGCTATGCTGATGATACACAGCTCTACTGTATATTTCCTTTCAAACACATGATCCAACGGTAGCTGCACGAATCTCAGGCTGCCTGTTGGACATCTTGGCATGGATGAGAGAATATCACCAACAGCTCAACCTGGTAAAGACTGGGATTCTTGTCTTCCCTGACACTCCAACTCTACAGCATGATTTCTCCATCCAGCTAGGTCAAAGTAAAAGTCACCATTGGTGTTTACGAAGAATATTTATTTTTAAGTTATAATAAACTCGTCAGCAGTCCAGCCGACCCTTGTCCTCTTCCTTTCCTCACACGAACTCACTACACTGGTGCCGAAACCCGGGAAAGGAAGAAAGAGTGCCGCTGCCATACAGAGCCCGTCCTCCACGCCACTTGCGGACATCATCTCATCCCTCGCGGCCCTACATCAGGAACAACATCAGGCCCTGCTGGACTTGAGAATGGATCTGGAGCGGCGGTTTCACGGCATCCTTCAAGCCCAGCAGGAGGACCGTGAGAGGTTCCGGAGCTGGATCGACCGGAAGGTTCGTAACTTGGCCACGGGACCGCCCGCGGTTCCCGCTCACCTGCCCCTTCACAAAATGGGACCGCAGGATGACCCTGAATATTTCCTGGAACTCTTCAAAACATCAGCTGAAGCGTGCGGCTGGCCCCGCGACCAATGGCCAGTTAGGCTGATTCCCCTGCTCTCGGGTGAGTCCCAGGTGGCCGCACAACAGCTACCGGTAGCGAACCTCCTGGTCTTCAATGACCTGAAGAGGGCGATCCTTCAGTCCACGACCTTCGGTCCCATCCACCCGGCCCTCCTCTTGTCCCGCCCCTGGGGCAGGGCGGGTCTGACCAAGGGCACCACATGAGTCCGTGAGCCCCACCCAGGCTGCTGGAGGGGACAGTGCTTCCGTTTCTCCGCTCTCTCCATGCCAATTCCCCAATCCACTCCCTGCCACTGGGGCAGCGGGGAGGTCTGGGCTGGCCTGTTGGCGTTGTGGGGACCCAGAGCATTTCATGGACAGGTGTCCTGTGATGGAGGTGGGAACGATGAGCTGGGTCCCGGATGTCCCACAGGCCACCCCCGGTCAGGCAGGCGAATACCAAATACCAGTGAGTATCAAGGGAGGTATATATCAGGCTTTGGTGGATTCAGGATGTAAACAAAAATCAATCCATCAAAGCCTGATGCAACCGGGGGCATTGGATACAAGCCGCATGGTTAAGGTGTGGTGCATACACGGGGATGTGGTGGAGTACCCTGTGGTCCCGATCATCATTCAATTCAGGGGTCAAAAGCATAGTGTGGAGGTGGCGGTTAGTCCCCACCTCCGGTATCCGATAATTCTGGGAACGAATTGGCCCGCGTTTACTGTCTTATTGGGGTCGTTATGTGCGGATGCCTCTTGGGGAAATAAGGCACGGAAGGGGGATGCACATGTGCAGGCGGGAGAGACTGAGCCAGGACCGCTGGGTTCTGCTTCAGGGGAACCGAGCGAAATCGGGAGACTGGTTCTCTCGGGGCGTGATGACTTTCCTCTGGAGCAGTCTCAGGATGAGACATTAAAACATGCTTTCCAACAGGTCCGCTCTATCGATGGTCAGCCTCTCCATCCTGCCCACCCACTCACCTATCCGTATTTTGCCATTCTAAGAGATCGGTTGTATCGAGTGACCCAAGACGCTCGGACAAAAATAAAATACAACCCAGTTGTTGATTCCGAAGAGCTCATTCTAATCCTATGGCGGGCCATTTAGGACAGGCAGCAACACTGAATCGCCTCATGACCCGTTTTTTTGGCCGGGCATTCATGACAACGTACGCAGGTGGTGCGTGTCTTGTCCGGAATGTCAGTTGGTGAATCCACCGGCAGCCCTAAAAGCGCCATTGCGCCCCCTTCCCTTAATGCAGGTCCCCTTCGAGAGAATCGGGCCATTAGAGCGATCTGCATGGGGACATCGCTTCGCATGAGTCATAGTTGACTATGCAACCTGGTATCCTGAAGCAGTGGCTCTCCGCAACATTTCCGCTAAGAGTGTTTCGGATGCCCTGTTTCGTCTAATCTCCCGGTTGGGGAAATCCTCACCAACCAGGGCATGGCGTTTATGTCACGCACGCTACGTGAACTATACGGATTATTGGGCATTAAATCGATTTGAACTAGCATCTATCACCCACAGACCGACGGCCTGGTCGAACGATTTAATCACATGCTTAATTCCAAGATCTGTAAATTTGTCCAAGAAGACGCCAAGATTTGTGATAAGTGGCTAGAGCCCTTGTTATTCACTGTGCAACAGGTCCCACAAGCCTCCACAGGGTTTTTCCCCTTCAAACTTCTCTACGGCCGCCAGCCCCGAGGGGTGCTGGATGTCCTGAGAGAAACTTGGGAGGAGGGGCCATCTCAAGGCAAAAATGAAATTCAGTATGTGCTGGACTTGAGAACAAAACTCCACACTTTGGGGCGGGTATCAATGGAGAATTTGTTAAAACCACAAGAAAAAGGTAGTTCAGGCTGAATTAGGCGCAATGCTGGAAATGGGAGTAAAAGAGGAATCCAATAGTAACTGGGCGAGCCCGATAGTTTTAGTTCCAATAACGGACAGCTCAGTCCGCTTCTGTGTGGATTATCGCAAGGTGAATGCTGTGTCGAAATTCGACGCGTATCCAATGCCACGGGTTGACGAGTTGCTTGATCGGCTAGGCACGGCTCGTTTTTATTCGACATTGGACTTAACGAAGGGATATTGGCAGATCCCCTTGTCTCCATTATCCAAAGAAAAGACAGCTTTCACAACGCCATTTGGATTACACCAGTTTGTTACCCTTCCGTTTGGGTTGTTTGGGGCACCGGCTACTTTTCAGCACATCATGGATAAGATTCTGCGGCCCCATGCGGCATATGCTGCTGCCTACTTAGATGATATCTTTATATTTAGTAATGATTGGCAGCGGCATATGCAGCATCTGAGGGCCATCCTGAGGTCGCTGAGGGGCGCTGGACCCAAAGAAGTGTGCGATTGGGCGTGTGGAAGTAAGGTATCTGGGCTTCCACTTGGGGCATGGACAGGTGTGTCCCCAAATTGACAAGACAGCCACTGTTGCGACCTGCCCACGTCCCAAGACCAAAAAGGGTGTAAGGCAGTTCTTGGGGCTGGCGGGATATTATAGACGGTTTGTTCCTAATTATTCTGACCTCACCAGCCCCTTGACTGACCTTACTAAAAAGGAGGCACCAGATACGGTCCAGTGGACGGAGTCGTGTCAGCAGGCCTTTACCCAGGTAAAGGCTGCCCTGTGTGGCGGGCCGTTATTACACTCTCCTGATTTCTCTCTCCCTTTTCTGTTGCAGACTGACGCGTCGGACCGGGGGCTGGGTGCAGTCCTGTCACAGGAGATAGAGGGGGAGGAACGGCCAGTGCTGTACACTAGCCGGAAGCTCTCGAAGAGAGAGGCTAAGTACAGCACCATCGAGAAAGAGTGTCTTGCCATCAGATGGGCCGTCCTCACCCTCCGCTATTATCTCCTGGGACGGGAATTCACCCTCTGTTCGGACCACGCTCCGCTGCAGTGGCTCCACCGCATGAAGGATATCAACGCGCGGATCACCCATTGGTATCTGGCTCTACAGCCTTTTAAATTCAAGGTGATCCACAGGCCGGGTGTTCAGATGGCTGTGGCCGACTTCCTCTCCAGAAATGGGGGTTTGGGGTTAGGGGGGGCTGCAGGCCGGATGGCACAACTTTGGATTGATGGCACAACTTTGGAAAGATCAGGCCCTTTCTAACGGACCATGTTACATAACTCCTTGTCCAGGCCCTTATCATTTCTAGGCTGGACTACCACAATGCACTTCTGGCTGAACTTCCATCAAGTGCAAACATTTACAAATGATTCAGAATGCAGCAGCACGACTGAGCTCAAAAGAGACCATGATACACCCCTCTTTATCTCCTTGCTACCAGTTGCAGCTTGCATCAAGTTCAAGACATTGATGCTTGCATATAGAACAGCCACAGGCTCAGCACTCGCCTACTTCCACTCACCACTACGAAGGCACATCACCTCCAGAAGTCTGAGATATGCTAGTGAGCGAAACCTCATGGTTCCATCACAGTGAGGCTCAAAAACACTTTCCAGAACATTCTTGTTCACCATTCCTGGCTGGTGGAATGATCTTCCCACCCCTATCCGGAATGCTAAATCCCTGACAATTTTCAAGTGACAGCTGAAAACTCATCTCTTTCTAAGCTACTTGACTTCATTGTAAAAAAAATATGTTTCTCTTTATTTATTCCTTCTCTTTATTTATTCTTGCTCTTTCTATCTTGTACTTATTTGAACAATGCCTAAAACTTAGTATTAAAATCACTTCTTGCTTCTCTTTGCCTCTTTAAGGAGAATCGCTTTATGTATCCCCAAATTGTAAGTCGCTTTGGATAAAAGCGTCTGCAAAATGACTAAATGTAAATGTATATATTTTACAGGACAAACTGCGCATTTCACCCAAAATTGTTTAGTGTGTTATGATTCCAAATTTAGGGCATGGCAAAGGCCCCCGTTTGTGGGGTGTCATATTAAAAATTGTCCTGGCTATTCCTTCATTGCAGTCAGCGGGTGTTGCAGTTGAACAGTCCAAAAGTCCAATTTGTATATTGTTATTCCTTACTTACTTTTCTATTTTTTACTCTTTTATTATCTGTGTTTTTGTTCTGTTGCTGTCATTCTGTTACACTGCAGAAGCTTCTGTCATGAAAACAAATTCTTCGTATGTGTAAACATACCTGCCAATAAAGCTCATTCTGATTCTGATTCTGAAGCATTTCCAGCAGATGGCATAAGACGTGCAGCGTTGCATGATTAGTGACGAATGAAGAAAGAGAACACAACAAAATGGCAGTCATAAATTAGAAGTACAATCCGAGGATTTGTAAAGAAAAATGCCGGAGGATTTCTATATAAACCAAGAGGAGACTTTTGGTTTTCCTTTGCTAAAGTAAGAAACTTTGCTTCCTTTGCTCCTATAAACAAATTCGCCAGACTAGCATATCTCAGAGGCATGCGCTACGCATATTACTTGCTACGTCATCTGCCAGAACGGATCTGCGTATTACAGACGACGGAAGTGTGAGAAATAAATGTACTGTATTACTTTTGAAATGGATATCTATTTACACCTAGGATGCTTTGAGGTTGAGTAAAACACAAGATAATTTAAACTAACCCTTTAAGGTTAAAAAAAACATTTTATATATATATATATATATATATATATATATATATATATATATATATATATATATATATATATATATATATATATATATATGGAATACATGGCAGCTTTCTTTGGCCAAGGCACATGAGGCTGTTTGACCGACATTGTCAAACAACCAATCATAGTTCGTTTCGTTCAATGGCACATTTTGGGGTGTGGAAATGTCGCCACAATAACAGACCAGTGTAAAACTATTTTAACTATTTTAGACGTATTTTAAGGGTTCTAAGCCTCAAACTTTAATTATTTTATGTTCAGAATCCAGCATTTAGTTGATCTTGATAAGTGTTCATCATCGCAGTTGTAAAAATGATGGCTTTCTTCTTTCGTGAGGGGGTTTGGTGCCATGGCATCTTTGTTTCCACACTGTAAAACATCATAGCCCAAATTAGTTATATGAAATTACTTTTCCTCTTTAACTTAATTTGTCATTTTAAGTTTTGGATATTGAACTTAAGTTTATACATAATTGAAAATTAAATATAAAGTAAAATGTTGTTTTGACTACTTCTGAGTTTTGTCTGGTTTGTTAAAGTTAATTTAACCCGTGTCTGTAAATTATGTGTTGGGGGAGGGGCGATACATGGACACCGCAAAATATAGAGAGAAGTCATTGCCATTTTGAGTCATTGCAGTTGCCTGGAGACCTTACATGAAATCGTGTTGATAAACACAAAGAATGTGAGGAAGTTGAGTTTTTGTTATTGCATGTTAGCAAATTTGACTGTGCTTCAAGAATGAAATACAACACCTCAAGTTTTTCCCTCGTAAATTCACTGTTTTCCAGAGCCTCAAAGTTAAAATAGTTAAATCACTTTGGTTCTCAGGTGTTTATATTTTAGTTGGTCTTCGACCTGAAGTCCCCAGTTATTATTATTAATTGCATTGACTGTGCTACGCAAGTGTAAGACCACGGTCAGTTGAACCGCCGCCTGGATATTGCTGCACGTCTGTTTGTGGAATTAAAGGTGCTCTAAGTGATGTCACACATTTTTTAGGCCAAAACATTTTTTGTCACATCCAGCAAACATCTCCTCACTATCCGCTAGCTGCTTGTCCCCTGAACACACTGTAAAAAAACCGGGTCTCTCTAGACACCACAGGCTCCACAAACAACAAGAAAAACAAACTGGACTCACCCGCACCACAAAACATAAAAAAACTGTTCCAGCCAAAAACCGACAAGAAAGATTTAGGGGTGGGGTTTGGGGGGTTAATGCACGGATGAGGAGGAGGGAGGGTCTAGCTAGCCTCCGTTTTGTTTGACAACAATTTGAACGTCAACAAGAAGTTACGACTCCCGGCATCGCTTAGAGCACCTTTAAGGTGTTGCGATATATTAAGCTCCCAAAAAGCGTCTTTCTTAGCTTTTTTGCCATGCCACGCATTTGTACTGTAATTCAAAAATAGACAAACGTTCAAATCCAGGCAGCGGCTGGCTTGATCGGGTGTTCACAGATGAAGATTCGCTTGACTGGTACAATGTAAGGACACAGGATTTTTCCCTCACTAATTTTACAGTTTACTAGAGCCACAAATGCTAAAATAGCTTAATATTTCTGTAAAAATTTTCGTTGTACAGGAAAGAAGACAGCAGGGTCGACTTTTACTACTGGCTGCATTATTTATGATTCAAAAACAAAAAGTGTGCAAAACAGGCACAAAACAGACAAAAATCAACATAAAGTCACTCCCACACAATCTCAGCACGGTCCAGGAGTGTAGCAGCCAGCAGTCCTTCTCTCTCTCCCTCACTCCAATTTCTCCTGGTGTTTTATACTCTCTCCATGCCAATTACTGCAACAAGAGACAGGTGTTCATTATTTGCGCTTAACCCACTCACTCACCACGTGTCTCCTGACGCTCTCCCCCTCTGCAGGGTTCGCTAAACTACACCCGCCCTTGCCACATACCCCCACTGCCCGACTTGGCAACGGCCTGCCACATAGATCAGCCTTCACCTAGGTAAACGCCTGCTGGCACGGCTTCGTCCACTGAACCATATCTGGTGCTTCCTTTTCAGTGAGATCAGTCAACGGGCTGGTGAGTTCCGAATAATTAGGCACAAACCTTCTATAATATCCCGCCAACCCCAAGAACTGTCCTACCTCCTTTTTGGTCTTGGGATGCGGACAAGTCGCAACCGCTGCAGTCTTATAAATTTCGGGATGCACCTGTCCATGTCCCAAGTGAAAACCCAGATACTTTACCTCCTCGCGCCCAATCGCACACTTCTTCTGGTTGGTCGTGAGCCCAGACCCTCTCAGCGACCTCAGTATCGCCCTCACATGCTGCATACTGTATGCTGCTGCCAGTCATTACTAAATATAATGATATAATCTAGATAGGCAGCAGCATATGCACCATGGGGCTGCAATACCCTGTCCATCAGTCGCTGAAAGGTAGCCGGTGTGCCGAACAGCCCAAAAGGAAGTAACAAATTGGTGTAACCCAAACGGTGTCGTGAAAGCTGTTTTTTCTCTGGATAATGGATACAAGGGGATCTGCCAATAATCCTTTGTTAAGTCCAATGTTAAAAAAAAAACGAGCCGTACCGAGCCAGTCAAGCAGTTTGTCAACCCGTGGCATTGGATATGCGTCGAATTTCGACACAGCATTCACCTTGCGAAAATCCACACAGAATCGCACTGAGCCGTCCGTCTTAGGAACCAAAACTATCGGGCTCTATTACCCCCATTTCAAGCATCGCACCTAATTCTTCCTGAACTACTTTTTTCTTGTTTTGAGGCAAGTGATATGGCCAGCTGCAAACCACCACACCCGGCTCTGTCTCGATATTGTGCTGATTGAGATTTGTACAGCCAGGTAGGGGAGAAAACACATCAGCAAACTCCGCCTGTAATGTAGTCAAATCAATGAGCTGGGAGGGCAAGAGATGATCTCCCCCTGGGGCCAGAGCGAGAGATTGTTTTTTTATATTCACTTCTGGTCCAAGATCATCCTCTCCGCTAATCACTATTGCCAACATCTCTGATTCTCCCTCATTCCATTTTTTTAGGAGATTGAGGTGATAAATTTGACATGCTCCTCTCCTATCTGAGCGTATTACCTGATAATCGAGCTCTCCAACTTGCTGTGTGACCTCAAACGGTCCTTGCCACTTTGCAAGTAATTTTGAACTTGACGTTGGGAGTAATACAAGCACTTTATCTCCCGGTGCAAATTTACGCAAATTGGTTCCCCTGTTATACAGCCGGCTCTGTTTGTCCTAGGCCTGTAACAAGTTCTCTGTAGAGAGGTGCCCCAAAGTGTGGAGTTTTGTTCTCAGGTCCATCACAAACTGAATTTCGTTTTTAGATTGAGAAGGTCCGTCCTCCCAAGTCTCTCTTATGATGTCCAGCACCCCCCTGGGCTGGCGACCATAGAGCAACTAGTTTTTGGGTGAAAGACGCTGGTCCGAATTGATTTAATGCCCAATAATTCGTAAAGTTTGCGTAATGTCCATGACATAAACGCAGTGCCATGATCAGTGAGGATTTCCTTAGGAATCCCCACTCGGGAGATTAAAGAAAACAGTGTGTCCGCAACACTCGGAACGGAAGTGTCACAACGGAAATGTTGCGGAGAGGCACTGCTTCTGGATATCGTGTTGCATAATCCACAATTTCTAATGCAAAACGATGTCCTCGTGCTGATTCATGAGGGGAAAATCATCACGCTCTGAGAGAATAATTCTCTCGATTTCACTCTGTTCCCCTGAGGTAGCACTCAGTGGTCCCGGTTCAGTCTCTCCCGCCTGTATTCTCGCATTCCCCTCCGGTGCATTCTTTGCCCAAGAGGCATCCATGCATAAAACCCCGCACAAACCCCTCATGTACGGGACGATGACGGAGGTGCGGATTAACTGCCACCTCAACACTATGGTTTTGTTTCTGAAATTTAATAATGACTGGCAAAATAGGATACTCAACCACATCCCCGTGCACACACCGTACTTTAACCATGCGGCTCATATCCAATGCCCCGGATTGTATCAAACTTTGATCGATTGAGGTTTGGCTACATCGAGTCCCGGAACTGTTGGCCCATCACAAAGGGTCGGCACGACTCGCCTAGCTCCAGGGAGTGGAAGCGTTGGCGATGCTGTTCTGGACTCCGGCCGACCTGCTGGATGATGGGCCTCTTCAGGTCATCAAAAACCAGGAGGTTCTGCACTGGAAGCTGCTGTGCCGCTGCCTGGGACTCCCCGGAGAGCAGCAGGACCAGGCGCATTGGCCACTGGTCCCGCGGCCAGCCATGGACCTCGGCCGTCTTCTCAAATAAATCCAGGAATGTCTCCGGGTCGTCCTCAGGCCCCATTTTGTGAAAAGGGAGGTGGGCGGGCAAACCTTGTTGGACCGTGGCTTCTGGTCGAACCTCCCGGTCCATCCAGCTCCGGAACCTCTCGCAGTCTTCCTGCTGGGTTTGGAGGACGGCTTGAAACCGCCTCTCCTGATCATGACATAACTCCAGCAGGGCCTGGTGTTGATCATGTTGCATGACCGCGAGGGATGTAATCAGCTACGCAAATGGTGCAGCGGAAGGCACAGGCACAGCGGAGGCATCCATCTTCCTTCCCGGGTTTCGGCACCAGTGTAACAATGTTCATTGTATAGGAAGAAAGACGGCAAGGTCGGCTTTTACTACTGGCTGCTTTATTTATGATTCAAAAACAAAAAGTGTGAAAAACTTGTCACTTCCACACAATCTCAGCATGGTCCAGGAGTATAGCAGCCATCAGTCCTTCTCTCTCTCCCTCACTCTTCTGCTGCACAAATTTTCCCCCGGCCTTTATTTAATACCGGCCTTTATTTGTGTATATGTATATATGTATATATGTATATATATATATACATATATATATATATATATATATATATATATATATATATATATATAGATAAGGCTGATAGCAAGATCACACAATAACTTTCATACACAACCCTTATGCTTTCTTTATCAAAGGTTATCATAAATGTTAAGCATCAGTTGCTTTAACTGTTGAATTCAGTGCTTTAAAATGTTGGTCAAATTAAGTGATAATAACCATTTATCATTAAAAATAGGCCTATCTCTTATTAGTTTTAGTAAGAACAGGGCCGTAGCTGGGGTTAGCAGGGCCCCGGTGCAGGTTGTACCAGTGGGCCCTGCTTGAAATTGTTTAATTTGTATGTTCGTTCTATTTATTTATTTGTACTATTTACACAATGTTTAAGTTTTTTAAATTTTTTAGGTATCCAAGTACAGAAACCGAATAATCTAATTTAAAATAGCACTGCATAGTCTTCAATGTAAAATAAAATATACAATCAAACCAAAATTTATCCTGACACCTTCACAATTTCTTACATTATCATAGTTTATATGCTGTAGTTTAGAAATTGGTAATAAACAAGAATTCATAGTGTGTCAGATCAACAATTAACATTGATAATGTCAGCTAACTTTGATAGAAAGATATGTAATGGATTACAATCAATCAAAATTTCAGATAACTGTTAGTATGACAATATTTACACAACTATCAATACTTTGTTGAACAATTACCAAGCAATGCTTGATTTTGTTCAGTTTGTGTTGTCAAAGGGTAGCATTAGCAATTAAAAGAAAAAACAAATAAGCAAAACATGGTCAAGTCAAAGTGTCTGAACAATTTTTTATCAGTTTCAGTGGTAGTCTACAGCATGAAGAATTTTGGGGTATAATATGTTGCAGTTTTCTTTATTTTTCTATACTCACTTACATAAATTAACTAAAGTGTTCTGCACCCACTAGTAAAACAATATTAACAATTATATCTGGTGTCTGAATAATTGTTGGTTTGACTGTGGATAAATTCTTGTTAAAACTACAAAGTAGGGGTGTAACGGTACGCAAAAATCACGGTTCGGTACGTACCTCGGTTTTAAAGTCACGGTTCGGTTCATTTTCGGTACAGAAAGGGAAAGAAATGCAAACATTAAACTGCAGGTTATTACTATACACTTTTTAAAAAAAATACTTTTTAATAATATATATAAAAAATAAAAGAATAAGAAATAAAATGCTGCAAAGTTCTCCACTAAATAAAATACTCTCAGTCTCAAACCAATATCATTTAATAAAATATAATGAAAAATATAAATAAATAACTATGTGTCACGGAGCGCGCACCTGTCACTGAGCGCGCGCCTTCACCTCTCTCCGGTCTCATGCGCTCCTTGTCACCTGAGTTCTAGGACTGCAATTCCCATCCTTCCCTTCTGCTATCATTAGTTTCCAGCCCTGTCTGGTTTTCTCATCAGCATCATCATATCCACCTGTTAATCATTATCCCCCCTTTATCTGGACTGCCTGGTTCTGTGTTTCTCTGTGAAGTGTTGTTTTACCACGCTGCATGTTGCTTCATGCTACCTTAGTGTTTTATGCTCTGTGCATCCTTGGTTTGATACCTGCTTCAATAAAGTCCTGCAGATGGATCCGACTGCCTCTACTTCGTCATTACAGAACACTTCACCACCACAGGTTCCAGCAGACTTCCTGAGTCTTGCTTCCGAGGTTCATTCCCAGGCATCTGTGTTACTCACACACCAACAGCAGCTGACCAAGTTAACGAATCTCACCGAAGAACTTGTGAGGTCTGTTCATACTCTCACTCTGCAGAGTGCGGTCGCTAATTCAGCTCAAGCTCCCGCTGCACCTGTGCCCGTCACATCAAGCGTGAGTACGGCTGCATGCAATCCCAAATTATCTCTACCAGAGAAGTTTAATGGCTCACCAGCTGCCTGTAGAGGATTTCTGTTGCAGTGTGAATTATTCGTCAGCCAGCAACCCCAGCTGTATCCCAATGACGCGTCCCGCGTTTCATTCATCAGCTCACTACTCACCGGGAGGGTGTTGGAGTGGGCGACTGCTCTCTGGTCTGGGGGTCATCATACCTTTCCCTCCTTTAATGTGTTTATGTCTCAATTCAGAGAGGTATTTGAACATCCCGCTGGCGGCAAGGAACCAGGGGAACAACTCCTCACATTAAGTCAAGGGAATTCCACCGCGGCGTATTACACGCTTTCCTTCCGCACCCTGGCAGCGCAGACGGGGTGGACAGAGTCACCGCTTAAACTGCTGTATCGTAGGGGGCTGCAAACGCATCTGCAAGGGGAATTGGCGTGTCGCGATGATGGGATGTCCCTCGGAGAACTTATGGAGCTTGCCATTCGCCTCGACAATCTTATCCGCTCTCGATGCACGCCTCTCACATCCAGCTTTTTCACTCCTCCCCCTTCCGGCACGGATTACGAGCCTATGCAGGTCGGCTTCACACATCTCACCACAGAGGAACGTGAGAGAAGGATGCGGAGTAAATTATGCCTGTACTGTGGCCAAGCCGGTCATCAGAGAGTTTCATGTCCTGTAAGACCCAGATCCAGCTATACCTCTGCGGTGAGTCCTTTGATTAATTCTCCACGTTCTCTCACCCTCGAAGTTTCATTGTATTTTAATGGGAGTAGTTGTGAAACAAGAGCTTTAATTGACTCTGGTGCCGCTGGTAATTTTGTCGATTTGGAGTTTGCCTTGTCTAAAAATATCTCTCTCATTCCTTGTGAGTCTCATGTGGCTGTGGCCGCTCTGGATGGACGCCCCCTGGGGACAGGGGAGGTACAATACATCACGCAGCCTCTGACGCTCAACTTCAGGTCTCGTCACACGGAGAGAATTCAGTTGTACTCAATAAACTCACCCCTTCATCCTGTGATTCTGGGATTGCCATGGCTGGAGCGACACAACCCTCTCATTTCCTGGGTCGACAGGAGAATCAATCAACGGTCCCCTTTCTGTCACGCCCACTGCTTGCCTGCTCTCCATGGTCCTGAATCTAGCCACAGTTCCCCCGAGAGAGTGAATCTGCAAGGAGTTCCTGCTGTATATCATGATCTGGCTCAGGCTTTCAGCGAGAGAGAGGCTTCACTTTTACCCCCGCACCGGTCCAGTGACTGCGCCATTGAACTTCTACCTGGAGCCGTTCCCCCGCACGGCCGTGTGTATCCACTTTCGCAACCGGAGACTGAGGCCATGAGAGCGTATATCTAGGAACAGCTTGCTGTTAAAAAAAGGATTTATCACCACTTCCACATCTCCGGCGTCCGCGGGGTTTTTCTTCGTCAAGAAGAAGGACGGGAGTCTTCGGCCCTGCATCGATTTCCGTGGTCTCAATGAGGTAACTGTGAAATATCGATACCCTCTGCCTTTAGTCCCTGCAGCACTGGAGATGCTTCGCTCAGCCCGGTACTTCACCAAATTGGATTTGAGGAACGCTTACAACCTCATTCGCATACGGAGAGGTGACGAGTGGAAGACGGCCTTTTCTACGACTACTGGCCACTATGAGTATCGGGTAATGCCCTTCGGGCTGTCCAATAGTCCTTCTGTGTTCCAGTCTTTCGTTAATGAGGTCTTCCGGGACATGCTGAATCAGAGGGTTATTGTTTATATTGATGATATCTAGATTTTTTCAGAGACTCTCGAAGCTCATGTACGGGACGTGTGTGCAGACTGAGGCCATGAGAGCGTATATCGAGGAATAGCTTGCTAAAGGATTTATCACCACTTCCACATCCCCGGCGTCCGCAGGGTTTTTCTTCGTCAAGAAGAAAGACGGGAGTCTTCGGCCCTGCATCGATTTCCGTGGTCTCAATGAGGTAACTGTGAAATATCGATACCCTCTGCCTTTAGTCCCTGCAGCACTGGAGATGCTTCGCTCAGCCCGGTACTTCACCAAATTGGATTTGAGGAACGCTTACAACCTCATTCGCATACGGAGAGGTGACGAGTGGAAGACGGCCTTTTCTACGACTACTGGCCACTATGAGTATCGGGTAATGCCCTTCGGGCTGTCCAATAGTCCTTCTGTGTTCCAGTCTTTCGTTAATGAGGTCTTCCGGGACATCCGAGGGTTATTGTTTATATTGATGATATCTTGATTTTTTTCAGAGACTCTCGAAGCTCATGTACGGGACGTGTGTGCAGTTCTCAAACGTTTGATTAAGAATCAGCTCTACGCCAAAACTCAGAAGTGCGAGTTTCATCAGACGCGCATCACCTTCCTGGGATATGTCATCAGCGCTGAGGGGGTTCTCATGGATGACAGCAAGGTCAAGGCCGTGGTGGACTGGCCTCAACCTTCTTCTGTGAAGGAGTTACAGCGATTTCTGGGGTTCGCCAACTTTTATCGTAGGTTCATTCGTAACTTCAGTCTCATTGTGGCTCCTCTCACATCTCTTCTCCAGGGCGGGAAGCGCTTCCGATGGTCTTCTGAGTGTACTGCAGCGTTTAATCAGCTGAAAGAGAGATTCACTGCCGCACCCATCCTCCATCATCCAGACCCGGAGAGGGAGTTCGTCGTGGAGGTTGACGCCTCGAACACTGGAGTGGGTGCGATCCTGTCCCAACGTCACGGTAACCCTGCAAGAATGTTTCCCTGTGCCTTTTACTCCCGCAAGTTAAGCTCGGCAGAGCGCAATTATGATGTGGGTGACCGGGAGCTTCTAGCCATGAAGGCTGCCCTGGAGGAATGGAGGCACTGGCTGGAGGGGGCACGTCAACCTTTCACCGTCCTCACAGACCACCGAAACCTTGAATACATCAGGTCTGCCAAGCGTTTGAATGCTCGCCAGGCTCGCTGGTCACTGTTTTTCTCCCGTTTCAATTTCAGGATCACGTACAGACCTGGGTCCAAGAACGGGAAGGCTGATGCTCTGTCTCGTCAGTTCGAGGATTTCAACGAAATCACCAAGCCAGAACCCATCCTACCTCCCACTCTGATCGTGGCACCTGTGCAGTGGGATATTATCTCTGAGGTCACTGAGGCTCAACAAGCTCTTCCTGTACCGCCTTTTCGTGCCTCTCGAGCTCCGTGAGCGGGTGCTTCAATGGGTTCACTGCACTCCCAGCGCGGGACACCCAGGTATCACTGCTACTGTACAGTTAGTCTCCAACCGATTCTGGTGGTCCACACTCCGGGCTGATGTTATCAAATTCATCCATCAATGTTCCACCTGTAACACCGTCAAATCTTCCCACCTTAAACCTGCCGGTCTCTTACAGCCACTTCCAGTTCCTCAGCGCCCGTGGTCCCACATCGCTGTGGATTTCGTAACGGATTTACCTCCGTCTCAGGGATTCACCACAGTGCTGTCAGTCGTGGATCGCTTCTCCAAGTCCTGTCGTTTCATTCCCCTTAAGGGTCTACACACTGCCATGCAGACTGCGGAGGAACTTCTCAATCACGTATTTCGTCTGTTTGGTCTCCCCGAGGACATTGTCTCCGACCGTGGCCCTCAGTTCACTTCCCGTGTATGGAGGGGACTTTGCTCCAAACTCAATATCAACATCAGCCTCACCTCTGGATACCACCCGCAGTCTAACGGTCAGGCTGAACGGGCGAACCAGGACCTCATTCGGTTTCTACGGACATACTGTTACGAGAACCAACAGGACTGGAGCCGATTCTTGGTTTGGGCGGAGTACGCCCAAAATTCCCTGGTAAAGCCTGCCACTGGTCTAACGCCCTTCCAATGTGTCTTAGGTTTCCAACCCCCTCTCTTCCCGTGGTCAGGAGAGCCGTCAGACCTCCCTGCAGTGGATACGTGGTTGCAACGCAGCGAGGCCACTTGGAATACCGCTCATGTCCATCTGCGACGTGCCATCCGCCACTTTCAACTTCATGCGGATCGTAGGAGACGTGAGGGTCCGCGGTATAGGCCTGGACAGTGGGTGTGGCTCTCCACCCGTGATCTGCGTTTAAGGCTCCCAAGCAAGAAGTTGTCCCCTCGCTTCATTGGGCCCTTCAAGATTCTTCGACAGATCACTCCGGTCTCATTACGTTTGGCTCTCCCAGCACATTATAGAATCTCACCCACCTTTCATATGTGTCTTTTCAATAACCCTAGAATGTGATCAAAAAGTTTTAAATAGCTGGGCTAAGATATCTAAACATTTTATGACTGCAGAAATATGTTATTTCATTTCACACATTATCCCACAGGTCAAGATTGTGACTGAACATAAAACAAAATTTTTCACACACTTTTCCCAAAAATTTAAAAAAATAACTATTGATTATCTCAACGGGTTACTAATGACACATTATTTGGATATTTTCATGTCTGGGGAAAATTTGGGATTAAACCGGTTAAGACATAACCAACAGTTTTTTCAAGCACACTTTCCAAGAGGGTATTTTGACATAATTTCTATGTATTTGTCGGTACAAAAGCAAGAAGAGGCTGATTCAGTGTTAAAGTGCTTTGTGACATGTCTCTGCATGTGCCCTGAACAGGGCTATAGCTGGGGTTTGTGGAGCCCCGGTGCAGGTTGTACCAGTGGGCTCTGTTTGAAATTGTTTGATTTGTATGTTCAATGAATAATTAAATGTAAAATATCAGTGAAATATTAAAAATTAAATATACAATCAAACCAAAATTTATTTTGGTTTCAACATTTCTCACATTATGACAGTTTATTTGCTATAGTTTAGAAATTGGTAATAAAATATGACAAGAAATCAGAGTTAAACTGCCAGAACAAATTTATCTTGATAATGTCAGATAACTTTGATAGAAATATATTTAATGGATTATAATCAACCAAAACTTTAGACAACTATTAGAATGACAATACTTACACAACTTCTTTGTTGACCAATTACTACTATGGGTATATTGTCCTGCACCTTTAGTAAAAAAAAAAAAAAATCTGGTGTCTGATTATTTGTTGGTTTGACTGTGTATTAATTCTTGTTAAAACTACAAAGTAATTCAGTCAAGAGCAGAGAGTGATTTTCTTTCTTTCCTTTTCTTGGATTAACATGACTGCATCTAGTAGCTAAATTAGCCGTGGTCACTTTAAGAGACAATGAATGCATCCAATGTAATAGACATCTGATTTTTTTCTCAACTGTTTACTTTCACTTAAGACATAACCAACAGTTTTTTTCTAACATACTTTCCAAGACCGGTGTTTTGACATATTTTGTATGTATTTGTCAGTACAAGAGCAAAAAGAGGCAAATTCGGTGTTCAAGCATTTTGAGATGCTTCTCTCTGTGTGAGCCCTGAAGACCAGAACACCACTGGTGCTGAAATGGGCTCTTGCACATCCTTTTCTGTTTGTTTAAACAACTGCAATTTGTATTTGTTCTTCAGGTGCAGGAGTAACTTCGAGGAGCACTTTGTATAGGAGAGTTCGACTCAGTGCTGCCTGTGAGACGCGGCTCTCTGCGTGCGCACCGAACACTGCACGCAAGTAACCAGCTACTCAGTTGAGCTTTTTGGCGTCTTGTATTTGAATACTTTAAACTTAAATTGGCAATTGGTAAGGCTTAAAAACACGTGCAAATTATGAGCTTTCGTGACGGCACGTATGGCCTGTCAACCGTCCTGGTGATCTTTTTAGGCTGGCCTCAGCCAGACGGTTGAGATCGCCGGCAACCTGCACCCCAGATCCCCCCACCCCCACCCAACAACGAACAATATGTATTTGTATACCTTTCCTTTACTTTTGTGAACTAAACCTTTTCCTGTACATTGTAGACCAGTGCTAATACCACAGCTATTGAGGTATGGAAAGCCTTGTAACATTGAATCTTTAAAGGTCCCGTTCTTCTTGATTCCATGTTTTAAACTTTAGTTAGTGTGTGATTTTGTTGTTAGAGTATAAATAATATCTGTAAAATTCTAAAGCTCAAAGTTCAATGCCAAGCGAGATATTTTATTTAACAGAATTCGCCTACAACGAACGACCCGTTTGGACTACATCCCTCTAGTTCCTGCAGTAATGTCACTAAAACAGTTTTTTGACTAACCTCCGCCCACAGGAATACACAAAAAAGGGGCGTGGTCTTGTTGCGCTCCGACGGAGAAGAGTAAGAGCTGTGTTTGTGTTTGTCGCCATTTTGTCGAAACACTGTTATTTTCATCTCAGAGTCCAATCATCTTTGTTTGGCCTTCCCAGGGACGCTGTACTTAGAGATCAATGGTTACAATTTATGTTTAACTTGGTTCCCGAAAATTATAATCCACATGCAAAACTATGTGCAGCACATTTTGCTGAGGACAGCTTCCTCAATCTCAATCAGTTTAATGCCGTATTCGCACAAAGATTATTCTTGAAAGATGGAGCAGTTCCCTCTTTGTCTGGAGAAAGCGTTGTTTATGGACCACAACCGGTAAGTGTATTTTATTATTTAAGTTGGTGCGTTTAACAGTTTCTGTAACTTATTACACAAAGGGCAATGCTGTTTAGCTTTGTTAACTAGATGTTAGGGCTGCGCAAAAAAATCAAATGCGATTTTCATGCACATCTCGTCAGTAAAAAGGCTCCTGTGATTATAAGTACATCTCCAGCTTGTATTTAATTATACTCTTCTTGTTAACAAAAAATAGAACTAGTACCTTTTTTTTAGTTACTAGTAACTTTTTAGACCAGAGATATCCTGAACTTAATAGATACTAGTACTTTTTAAATTTGCATTTCTGCCCAGTATGGTAATCGTATGTTGAATATTAATGAGCCAGCAACATATAGGAGAGATATTAAAAAGGAAACTGAAACAAAAAAATGGATGTACTTTTTTGAGAAAACCAAATAGAAAATTAACAATTATGTGTACACAAGCACAAAGGAAACTTATTTTTGTCACTATAATTTCATAAAACATGGTAGCCTAATGTGTATGTTGGTCATCGGGTTACCTCTGGTGGCAAGATGGAGATAAGACAACAATTTTATTAGCTGTTATTTTCCTATTTTTCCTCCAGTAAAAACAATAAATATCATATCAGGGCTGTATGTGAACTTTTTTTTTTTTTTTTTTTGTGCATATAACACTGGTGCTACAGACACTGAATGTTTTTACATTAATGTTCTGCACAGGGCACTCTGGTGCTGCAGATGCTGAATTTTTTTTATGTTAAGGTCCTGTACAGGGCACACTGGTGCTGCAGACGCTGAATGTTTTTACGTTAAGGTCCTGTACAGGGCACACTGGGGCTGCAGCCGCTGAATGTTTTCACGTTAACGTCCTGTACAGGGCACACTGGTGCTGCAGACACTAAATGTTTTCACGTTAAGGTTCTGTACAGGGCACAGTGATGCTGCAGATGCTGAATGTTTTTACGTTAAAAGCACTGTGTTTCCACCGTCCGGCCAGAAGGTCCGCTGCGCTTCACTAAAACCCTCCCTTTACACGCCTCTTAAGGAATAACTCACTGGAATTAGCGCGATCACAAACGAACATAATAAGGTGGCCATTTGTTTGCACGCTTTGTTAAATATTTAAATCCAAAAGCATCTATGTTTTACTATATTAAGTGATTGATCATAATTAATTAACTTATCAGGATTGAAAATTAGTCACACAGAAATAAAATGTTATAAACATAGTGTTATTCAGTCGAGTCTGTTTCTGTTTATTTGAAGTCACAATAGCGTATATACATCACATTTAGAAAGAAAGCTCCCGAACAAAAAACATTATTATATTTTGATGATATATATATATATATGTATCATTATACTAATCTTTACTTGTGTTTTCATGGTAACCAATTAGCTATATCTAGGCTAAAATACAAAGCCAGTAAGCCTTACTTAACAATCAAATTCATTCTGCGTATTGTATTACCAGGTGGACTCTGATTGGACGGTGGAGAGGTACTCATGTTTATGTAATGATCTGTTTAAATGAAGATATTTCAAAAACACATTCTCACTAGTTCTTTATGAGGATGAAGATATCTCCAAGCGAACAGGGACTCATAGTTATTCTGTTTTAGATATAATCTTTTAATATCTGACTAGTAATTATTGCAATAGTAACTAGTAACTATTTAAATATTACTAGTAAGCATTCATTAGATACTAGTACTTATTTTTAGATACGGGTACTTATTCATTAGATACTATTACTTAATAGATACTAGTAGTTATTCATTAGGAACTAGTTCTTATTTATTAGACACTAGTACCTTTTGTAATAACTGCTAGTAACTATTATTATCTTACTAGTCAGATGTTATGACTAGTCCAAATGGCTACAGTAGAGTTAAATAAAAAAATAAAAAAATACTAGTAAAATAAAAAATCATAGTAACATTTTAAATAAGTACTAGTATCTATTAAATAAGTACTAGTATATATTTAATAGGTACTACAACCCGAATTCCGGAAAAGTTGGGACGTTTTTTAAATTTTAATAAAATGAAAACTAAAAGACTTTCAAATCACATGAGCCAATATTTTATTCACAATAGAACATAGATGTCAATGTCAATGTCACCTTTATTTATATAGCGCTTTAAACAAAATACATTGCGTCAAAGCAACTGAACAACATTCATTAGGAAAACAGTGTCAATAATGCAAAAATGATAGTTAAAGGCAGTTCATCATTGGATTCAGTTATGTCATCTCTGTTCAGTTAAATAGTGTCTGTGCATTTATTTGCAATCAAGTCAACGATATCGCTGTAGATGAAGTGTCCCCAACTAAGCAAGCCAGAGGCGACAGCGGCAAGGAACCGAAACTCCATCGGTGACAGAATGGAGAAAAAAACCTTGGGAGAAACCAGGCTCAGTTGGAGGGCCAGTTCTCCTCTGACCAGACGAAACCAGTAGTTCAATTCCAGGCTGCAGCAAAGTCAGATTGTGCAGAAGAATCATCTGTTTCCTGTGGTCTTGTCCTGGTGCTCCTCTGAGACAAGGTCTTTACAGGGGATCTGTATCTGGGGCTCTAGTTGTCCTGGTCTCCACTGTCTTTCAGGGATGTAGAGGTCCTTTCTAGGTGCTGATCCAGCATCTGGTCTGGATACGTACTGGATCCGGGTGACTGCAGTGACCCTCTGATCTGGACACAGACTGGATCTGGTGGCCACGTTGACCTCGGAACAAGAGAGAAACAGACAAATATTAGCGTAGATGCCATTCTTCTAATGATGTAACAAGGAACATAGGGTGTTATGGGAAGTGTTTCCGGTTCCAGTTTACCTAATTAATGCAGCCTAAAAATCCTTTAACGGATTTGGATAATAAAAGCATATTAGTATGTTATGTGTATGCCAGGTTAAAGAGATGGGTCTTTAATCTAGATTTAAACTGCAAGAGTGTGTCTGCCTCCCGAACAATGTTAGGTAGGTTATTCCAGAGTTTGGGCGCCAAATAGGAAAAGGATCTGCCGCCTGCAGTTGATTTTGATATTCTAGGTATTATCAAATTGCCTGAGTTTTGAGAACGTAGCAGACGTAGAGGATTATAATGTAAAAGGAGCTCATTCAAATACTGAGGTGCTAAACCATTCAGGGCTTTATAAGTAATAAGCAATATTTTAAAATCTATGCGATGCTTGATAGGGAGCCACTGCAGTGTTGACAGGACCGGGCTAATATGGTCATACTTCCTGGTTCTAGTAAGAACTCTTGCTGCTGCATTTTGGACTAGCTGTAGTTTGTTTACTAAGCGTGCAGAACAACCACCCAATAAAGCATTACAATAATCTAACCTTGAGGTCATAAATGCATGGATTAACATTTCTGCATTTGACATTGAGAGCATAGGCCGTAATTTAGATATATTTTTGAGATGGAAAAATGCAGTTTTACAAATGCTAGAAACGTGGCTTTCTAAGGAAGGATTGCGATCAAATAGCACATCTAGGTTCCTAACTGATGACGAAGAATTGACAGAGCAACCATCAAGTCTTAGACAGTGTTCTAGTTTATTACAAGCAGAGTTTTTAGGTCCTATAATTAACACCTCTGTTTTTTCAGAATTTAGCAGTAAGAAATTACTCGTCATCCAGTTTTTTATATCGACTATGCAATCCATTAGTTTTTCAAATTGGTGTGTTTCACCGGACTGCGAAGAAATATAGAGCTGAGTATCATCAGCATAACAGTGAAAGCTAAGACCATGTTTCCTGATGATATCTCCCAAGGGTAACATAAAAAGCGTGAAGAGTAGCGGCCCTAGTACTGAGCCTTGAGGTACTCCATACTGCACTTGTGATCGATAGGATACATCTTCATTCACTGCTACGAACTGATGGCGGTCATATAAGTACGATTTAAACCATGCTAATGCACTTCCACTGATGCCAACAAAGTATTCAAGTCTATGCAAAAGAATGTTGTGGTCAATTGTGTCAAACGCAGCACTAAGATCCAATAAAACTAATAGAGAGTTACACCCACGATCAGATGATAAGAGCAGATCATTTGTAACTCTAAGGAGAGCAGTCTCAGTACTATGATACGGTCTAAATCCTGACTGGAAATCCTCACATATACCATTTTTCTCTAAGAAGGAATATAATTGTGTGGATACCACCTTTTCTAGTATCTTGGACAGAAAAGGGAGATTCGAGATTGGTCTATAATTAACTAGTTCTTTGGGGTCAAGTTTTGGTTTTTTGATGAGAGGCTTAATAACAGCCAGTTTGAAGGTTTTGGGGACATGTCCTAATGACAATGAGGAATTAATAATAGTCAGAAGAGGATCTATGACTTCTGGAAGCACCTCTTTTAGGAGCTTAGATGGTATAGGGTCTAACATACATGGTGTTGGTTTAGATGATTTAACAAGTTTATACAATTCTTCCTCTCCTATGGGAGAGAATGAGTGGAACTGTTCCTCAGGGGGTCTATAGTGCACTGTCTGATGTGATACTGTAGCTGACGGCTGAATGGTTGCAATTTTATCTCTAATAGTATCGATTTTAGAAGTAAAGTAGTTCATAAAGTCATTACTGCTGTGGTGTTGGGAAATGTCAACACTTGTTGAGGCTTTATTTTTCATTAATTAAGCCACTGTATTGAATAAATACCTGGGGTTATGGTTGTTTTCTTCTAAAAGAGAAGAAAAGTAACCGGATCTAGCAGTTTTTAATGCTTTTCTGTAGGATATGTTACTTTCCCGCCAAGCAATACGAAATACCTCTAGTTTTGTTTTCCTCCAGCTGAACTCCATTTTTCGGCCTGCTCTCTTTAGGGTGTGAGTATGCTCATTATACCATGGTGTCAAACTGTTTTCCTTAACCTTCCTTAAGCGTAAAGGAGCAACTTTATTTAAAGTGCTAGAAAAGAGAGAGTCCATAGTTTCTGTTACATCATCAAGTTGTTCTGAGGTTTTGGATATGCTAAGGAATTTGGATACATCAGGAAGATAACTTAAAAAGCAGTCTTTTGTGTTAGAAGTGATGGTTCTTCGATACTTGTAACAAGAAGTAGAATTTACAATTTTGGCTATATGAATTTTGCAAAGAACTAAATAATGATCTGAGATATCATCACTTGGCTGAATAATTTCAACACCATCAACATCAATTCCATGTGACAGTATTAAATCTAGAGTATGATTTCGACAATGAGTAGGTCTTGAAACGTGTTGTCTAACACCAATAGAGTTCAGAATGTCTATAAATGCTGATCCCAATGCATCGTTTTCATTATCAACATGGATATTAAAATCACCAACTATTAAAACTTTATCTGCAGCCAGAACTAACTCAGATGTAAAATCACCAAACTCTTTAATAAAGTCTGTATGGTGCCCTGTTGGCCTGTATACAGTAGCCAGTACAAACCTAACAGGGGATTTATCATTAACATTTGTTTCTTTGGATAATGTTAAATGTTAATCAAACGAGTTATACTTGTAGCCTGCCCTCTGAGAAATCCTGAAAACGTTGTTATAAATTGAAGCAACACCTCCACCTTTGCCTTTTAGACGTGGCTCATGTTTATAACAGTAATCTTGGGGGGTGGACTCATTTAAAATAATGTAATCATCAGGTTTTAGCCAGGTTTCTGTCAAACAGAGTACATCTATATTATGATCAGTGATCATATTATTTACAAAAAGTGTTTTCGTAGAAAGGGATCTGATATTCAATAAGCCAAGCTTTATCATTTGTTTATCCATATTGCTTCTGTTTTTTATTTGTTGAACCTCAATTAAATTGTTAATCTTAACTTGGTTTGGACGTTTTTTGTATTTTCTAGTTCGGGGAACAGACACAGTCTCTATAGTGTGATATCTAGGTGAAAGAGTCTCTATGTGCTGAGAATTAACTGACCTCTGTGACGGGAGGCAGCTAGCAGACGGTCGGTTTAGCCAGTCTGTCTGCTTCCTGACCTGGGCCCCAGTTAGTCAAGTATAAACACTAAGACTATTTGCCATATTTCTAGAGAGAAGAGTGGCGCCACCCCAGGAGGGATGAAGACCATCTCTTTTAAACAGGTCAGGTCTGCCCCAAAAGCTCGTCCAATTGTCTATGAAACCTATGTTATTCTGTGGGCACCACTTAGACATCCAGCCATTGAGTGATGACAATCTGCTATGCATCTCATCACCACGGTAAGCAGGGAGGGGACCAGAGCATATTACAGTGTCTGACATCGTGCTTGCAAGTTCACACACCTCTTTAATGTTATTTTTAGTGATCTCCGACTGGCGAAGTCGAACATCATTAGCGCCGGCATGAATAACAATCTTACTGTATTTACGTTTAGCATTAGCCAGCACTTTTAAATTTGCCAAGATGTCAGGCGCTCTGGCTCCCGGTAAACATGACTATGGTGGCTGGTGTCTCTATATTCACGTTCCGTAAAATAGAATCACCAATTTGCATGTTTACCATGGTGTAGCATCTCCTTTTCTTTTCAAAACAGTTTGAAGACGTCTGGGCATTGAGGCTATGAGTTGCTGGAGTTTTGCTGTTGGAATTTGGTCCCATTCTTGCCTTATATAGATTTCCAGCTGCTGAAGAGTTCGTGGTCGTCTTTGACGTATTTTTCGTTTAATGATGCGCCAAATGTTCTCTATAGGTGAAAGATCTGGACTGCAGGCAGGCCAGGTTAGCACCCGGACTCTTCTACAACGAAGCCATGCTGTTGTTATAGCTGCAGTATGTGGTTTTGCATTGTCCTGCTGAAATAAACAAGGCCTTCCCTGAAATAGACGTTGTTTGGAGGGAAGCATATGTTGCTCTAAAACCTTTATATACCTTTCAGCATTCACAGAGCCTTCCACAACATGCAGGCTGCCCATACCGTATGCACTTATGCACCCCCATACCATCAGAGATGCTGGCTTTTGAACTGAACGCTGATAACATGCTGGAAGGTCCCCCTCCTCTTTAGCCCGGAGGACACGGCGTCAGTGATTTCCAACAAGAAGGTCAAATTTGGACTCGTCTGACCATAAAACACTATTCCACTTTGAAATAGTCCATTTTAAATGAGCCTTGGCCCACAGGACACGACGGCGCTTCTGGACCATGTTCACATATGGCTTCGTTTTTGCATGATAGAGCTTTAGTTGGCATCTGCTGATGGTACGGCGGATTGTGTTTACCGACAGTGGTTTCTGAAAGTATTCCTGGGCCCATTTAGTAATGTCATTGACACAATCATGCCGATGAGTGATGCAGTGTCGTCTGAGAGCCCGAAGACCATGGGCATCCAATAAAGGTCTCCGGCCTTGTCCCTTACGCACAGAGATTTCTCCAGTTTCTCTGAATCTTTTGATGATGTTATGCACTGTAGATGATGAGATTTGCAAAGCCTTTGCAATTTGACGTTGAGGAACATTGTTTTTAAAGTTTTCCACAATTTTTTACGCAGTCTTTCACAGATTGGAGAGCCTCTGCCCATCTTTACTTCTGAGAGACTCTGCTTCTCTAAGACAAAGCTTTTATAGCTAATCATGTTACAGACCTGATATCAATTAACTTAATTAATCACTAGATGTTCTCCCAGCTGAATCTTTTCAAAACTGCTTGCTTTTTTAGCCATTTGTTGCCCCCGTGCCAACTTTTTTGAGACCTGTAGCAGGCATTAAATTTTAAATGAGCTAATTAAGTGGATAAAAGTGTAAAATTTCTCAGTTTAAACATTTGCTACGTTATCTATGTTCTATTGTGAATAAAATATTGGCTCATGTGATTTGAAATTCCTTTAGTTTTCATTTTATTAAAATTTAAAAAACGTCCCAACTTTTCCGGAATTCGGGTTGTAGTATATAATGAATGAGTACTAGTTTTTAATAAATAAGCAGTAGTACCTAATAAATAATTACTAGTATCTAATAATAAGTACTAGTATCTACTGAATGAGTACCTAAAAAGTATCAGTAAGTAAAAAGTAAAAAGTATCTAAAAAATACATACTAGTACCCAGTGAATAACTTCTAGTACATTTGATTAAAAAATTAAAAAACAATAAGCACTGGTAGTTAATGAATAAGTACTAGTGCTTAATGGAAAAGATACTACACTGTAAAAAAAAGAAAAGTTGACTTAACTTAAAATTACAAGGTAATTTGCTGCACAGCTTTTTTGAGTTTACTCAACAAAACGAATTAGTTAATTTAACTCAATTCACTGAGTAAGGTCACATGTCTCCCAACTTAAAATCTTTTGTTCAGCTGATTGAGTGTTTATAGTTAAAAAAACTTTTGTTATGTAATTTCAACTTTTAATGTTATTTTCACTCGACTTAATAAAGTACGTTCAGTTGACTAAAAATGTGTTTTTAAACAGCATCACAAGGTAAAAAAAAAACTACTACATGCTTGATATTTTGGTCCAGGTTTAATTTCAAACCAGCAGCAACACATTGGTAACTTTAGCCATACTCATTCTTAAAAAAAGTAATTAAATGAGTAGGCAGAAAAAAAAAAGAAAAAAAAACACCTTTCAAAGTGCTATCTCATTCAACCGGTCCTAAATACTTTAAATGTTTTATGTTTAACATTTTAAATTGTTAACACAAAACATGTTACAAAATGAGCAATATAAGTGCAAGTTAAAAGAATACGCTGACTTTTTGGGGCTTTAGCTTATTCACCGTATCCAGCACAGTTAGGGTGAGGCTGCTTTGTCTGTTCGGTGTTGGTGCGCTTCATTGCACATGCGCCAATTTCATGGTCGTTACAGTGCGCATGCTCCAACCTCCAACCCAACTTGTATGCTTGTTAATTTGAATTTACAAATTTAATTTACAATTAATTCTAGGTTGGTCCAACGATTGTTGAACCAATGTCTTTTCACTAGTTATGCCAACATTTTTGCATTTAATTGTCCAGTTAACTAAAATATAATCATTAGTCTAACTTTTTGTGAGTTTAATTTTTTACAGTGTAGTATCTAAAAAATAAGTACTAGTAACATGAAAAAAGATACTAGTACGGCTCATAGAATAAATGTTACAACAGCTTTCCATAGACGAGGATGTCGAAGATCTTGATGAAGATGTTTTTGCAGCATAGCAGTCAGTGACAAAGTACGTTACGTTTGAGCTTAGGATGTTTTGGGTTCATTCTAACTCTGTTGAACCCAAAACATCCTAAGCTCAAACTGAATGATTGCCTTTTTACTTAGGGCCGTCGCTAGTGGGGTGAAAGGTGGTGACGATTATATGGGGCCCATGGTTGAGGGGCACAGCACATGCACTAAAAAATAATGAGAGAGTAACTCTGAGAAAATTACAACCACGTCCAAGTGATCTGAGGACGCGCGTGCTTCCTGTTGTCGTGTGACGTTTGCGTGCGCTCTTGGACGTGGTTGTGTATAAGAGGTAAAAACTATATAAATACTGTTTGTTTTCTCACACAAACCACTCGTTTTGTGTCTTGGACCATCAATGTGTACTTACGATGGGAAATTGTTTAATTTGGACTTCTCTGTGCATGCTCTTTGAGGTGGTGACCATAGACCTCCATTGTATGAGTCACAGACAAGAACGGTTTGACCTAAAAATATCAAAATGGGAAATACTGCGGAAACAAAGACACCTACATCTTGGATGCCCTGTAGGTAAGCTAAAACATACCAAAATTAAATTTGAAAGTGAACTATCCCTTTATCCTCGTTCAACTTTATTAACTGCTTGAAATAATACATAAAACAGAACGCGATCTGAAGCGGTCACGCTGGTAATTTCTGTTCCACTCGCCTGCAAGTACACCCGGCTGCAGCCTGCAGATTGAGGTGGGGCTGCATCTGGGGTGGTGTTTCCCAAATACCTACTCTGGGGTGTGTTTCCCAAAAGCATCGTTAGCCAACTATGGTTGCAAGTTCCGTCATTACCAACGTAGTTCAACGATTCGGTGTTTCCCAAAACCAAAGTTCAAATGAACATTCCCAAACTGCATCGCAAACTTGTGTTGTTAGAATGACAGCTCTTCACCTGTGGTTAGAGGCATAGGTTGTTGTTAGTTCCCCTTCAGGAACTCAAGCTGCATCCGAAAATGCAGCTTATATGAAAATAATATGTGAAATCAGTCTCATGAATTGGCGTGACGTCATATGCGGGTGACGTAGCGACCAGGAAGCTATAAAAGCACATGAGGTGGAACGAGCGTCAGCTTTTTGTCATACAGCGAAGCTCTGTGTGTGTGTCAGTCGCTATTTGTTTTGTGAGTCTTATTTAGTGTTGTTTGTCCACTGATATGCTCCATTATATCTAACCTCAGTCAAGAGAAGTTTTGGGCTAAAGCAGGCAGTGTTCAGAATGTGTGTTTTCCATGCCCGTGAAAATATATTGGGGTAGGGACACACGCAGTGTGTTGTCTGCTTGAGAGCGAAGCATGCAGAATCAGCTCTCGAGGGAGTTGATGGCTCGCGATGCGATGTTACTGCTTTGTTTCTTTCTCAGAAGGCTCTCTTTGAGGAGGGAGCCTTCTCTAGCGTTTCTCGCGGTGCCAGTGTTGTGCCCAATTTCGACTCCCTGCCGAATTATTACACCCCTAGTATTGGTAGGTTTAGGAGTAGGTGTGGGGGAAGGGTTAGGATTGGGGTGGGGATAGGATTAGGCAATCAGGTAGCGACTTGAACAAGGGGGGTAATAATTTGGCAGGGGGTCGAAATTGGGCACAACACCGGTCCCTCTTTTGCCGAGGCGGAGCACTGGCTGTGCTCGTGGGTTTCGCTTTCGTGCTATGCCTGTCTTTCTCCAAGGAGATTCACACGGAGGGAATCGATGAGCTTGCAGTTGCACAAACATAAGTTGCATAAGCATCAGTTGCACAAGCATCAGTTACATAAACATCAGTTGCACAAGCATCAGTTACACAAGCCTAAATATTATAACAAGCAGCATTAATGAGGAGCATAACTCGCGCAGTCGGCTCTCCAGGAAAAAAAAGGGGGCTGATTGTGCTTCTCCGCTCTCGCCGGGAACGCTCCAAGGAGTGTGTCTGTGCTTGTAATCTTGCGATTCCGGTCCTGCTGTTTTTGAGGCAGGCGGGACTAAGTTCGCGGGAATTGCACGAGATCTAGCGGATGGGTTGGAGACGGTTCTTTCTATCTCCACCCGCATTCCCTAGATCTAGAGCTTGTTTTCGAGGCTCAGAAGTCCGCGCTAAATAAAGGTGGTTTCTACCTCTGACTGTGAACTCGCAGCTGCAGCTATTTATCTCCGAGGAGATTATCATTGTTTATATTGTGTGACTAAGCGGCTCGCGTGTTGTCGAGGCAACTCGTGTATTACATCATTTTAAATTTTTATATGAATCTCACCACACCAAAAGAAAACCGTGTTGACTCGTTTGGTAGTTTGGCTCCGTTTAATAATGAGGAATTAAATGAGGCACTTATCTAACTACGAGAAGTTAGTATGATGTATATATATATATATATATATATATATATATTATTCTTGATATGAATCTTACCATGCTAGACCGTTTATGCTCATCTGCTTGTTTACCTGCATTTAATTCTGAGGAATTAAATTCAGTGTTAATCTAACATGATAAGTTAGATATGTCACTGCGATATGAATTGTATCATAAACTAGACTTTGTTTACTCATCTGATTGTCTGATGGCATTTAATTCTGAGGAATATAATGACATTTATCTCACTTTGAGAAGTTAGATACACAGGAGCTCATGGGATATAACATTTAAATAAGAGCATGTGTTTACCTCTCTTCCTCTGAGGAGGTTGAGGTGGTCAGCAGGGGGCTGCTGGGCAGAGCCGTCCCAACCTTTCGTGTTCCAGCTCCTCATTCTGGGGGTATCACTTCTTGTACTCTGCAGAGTCTAGAGTTAGAGTGGCACTCCCAGGCCGAAAGCTTCAATTGTTTCTGAACAAGTCTTCCTAGCATACGACGTGGGTCTGAGGACAATCATTTTTAATAGGAGACTTCAGCTTTGAGAGTCCTGGTGCTTTGCCTCAGGACCTCCGAGGGCAGGCCCCTCTGGGGAAGAGCGGGGTACACCGCATTAAACGGTGCCCATCTCTCCTCAGTGTCCTCAGGAGATTGATCTGCAAACCCTGCCCATGTTCCAGGGCGCAGCGGTCTCCGACAAGTTCTTCTCTGTTACTGCCCGGAAACGTAGCGGTGCTTAGCGGCTCGTGACCTACACAGAGGTCTCTTTAGCAGCTAGTTTAGCTCTTCCCTGCTGGTTCGCTGCTTCAGGGCACCAAGCCAGCAGCTCTGATTACACCAGAGGTCAGTCTGGAGAGACTGGTTCCCTTAATAGACTATTTAGCAGTGTGGAAACTACTGCCAAACTTGTCTCAATGGGTCCTGCACACTGTAGTGAGAGGCCACAGAATCCAGTTACGTTTTCCTCTGCCTCAATTCAACGGGTTTTTCCACCCTGGTGGGCCCCAAGCAGGCTTTGTTAATGGAACAGAAGGAGACACCCTCTGAGGATGGAGGCCATCTAGGTGGTCTCTCCTCGCATAGTGGTGTCCAGGTCATACAGCCAGTACTTCACCGTTCCGAGGAAGGATAAAGGGTTGCATCCTATTTTAGATCTGCTTGGAGCTCCTTGTCGCTGCGTAATGCTAGCGACGGATGTGTCCCACACCGGCTGGGGTACGGTCATGAGTGGCCACCCTACCCACGGTCTGTGGAGTGGCCGCCATCTGACATAGCATATCAACTGCCTGAAGATGCTGGTCGTGCTTTGAGCACTACTTTACTTTCTCCCAGACCTAAGAGGTAACGTGTTGGTGTGCACCGACAACACAGCGGTGGTCTCTTATATCAACCACCAAGGTGTCTGTGCTCACGCAGTTTGTACAAACTAGCATACCAGATCTTTGTGTGTTCCCATGGCAAACTCCTCTTGCTGTGAGCAGTTCACATTCCTGGGCATCTGAATATGGGAGCAAACATCCTGTTGAGGCAGGGGCCGAGGCCCGGGGAATGGAAGCTTCAACCCGAGGTGGTGAAGCAGATTTGGAGAATATTTAGTCAAGTGGATCTGTTTGCGACTCAGGTTTTCTCTGACTCATCCAGCTCCACTGGGACTGGATGCCATGGGGCAGACTTGGCCGAGGCTTCGTCTGTTCACTTTTCCCACGATCACTCTGCTCCCAGGAGTTCTGCTGAGAGTATGCCGGGACAGGGTCCATCTTCTAATAGTAGCCCCGTTCTGGTTTGGCTGAGTATGTTTCTCGGATCTGATTTCTCTCCTCGACGGCGCTCCATGGGAGATTACCATCAGGAGGGGTTTCCTCTCACACGGAGGACACAATATTCCATCCCTGCCCAGAGCTATGGAAGTTATGGGAGTGGCCCGT
Source organism: Carassius carassius (assembly GCF_963082965.1). Classification (NCBI taxonomy): domain Eukaryota; kingdom Metazoa; phylum Chordata; class Actinopteri; order Cypriniformes; family Cyprinidae; genus Carassius; species Carassius carassius. Next base: position 10,556,173 of record NC_081759.1, on the reverse strand, counting down.
GAGAGTTCCTGCAGGCCCTTCTCTCAACAGGGTCGACCCACTCCACCCTGAGGGTCTATATAGCAGCCATTACAGCCTACCGTGCCCCTCTTGGTGGCCATTCAGTGGGCAGACACCCTCTGGTTACATGTTTCCTGTGCGGTGCACTGAGGCTGAGGCCTCCGGCCAGAAGAAGCTTATGCTAAATGGTTGATCAGGATGCTATCCTAAAACCTTGAGCCCTATGATCTCCCCTCACCACTCACGGCTCTTCTTTCTCTAGCCTTTGCTTTGCTCCTTGTATACACTATAGGCAGGGACTTGTAAGTCTGGTGGCGTGGGCATTCTCGTTCCCATAGCATTTTCGGATGCAGCTCGAGTTCCTGAAGGGGATCGTCCCAGGTTACATATGTAACCATGGTTCCCTGAAGGGAATGAGACACTGTGTCTCAAAGCCATACTTCCGGCATCCCTGCCAGAGTTCACTTCATTCCTTGAAGCTGACGCCCATTCCTCCTCACATGCTTTTATAGCTTCCTGGTCGCTACGTCACCCGCCTATGATGTCACGCCCATTCATGAGACTGATTTCACATATTATTCAGAGCTGGTCACGCTAAAGGGTGTTCCCATAGCGTTTTCGCTACAGATGCAACCGTTCTTGACTCGAGAACGAGTCAATCTTTTTGTTATCTGGCTCGGCTCGGTGTTCATCTTCAGTTCTGTCTTCACAGCAGTTCAGTCAGTGTACTGTTTGAATAAATAAATTACTCTGGGATATTGTTTTGTTTTAACTCAGAGGGAGTCTCTGGGATATTGTTTTGTTTTAACTCAGAGGGAGTGTCAGACACATTAAAAAAGTTAACAGCTTAAGTCATTTGTGGATTAATGCTTATTGGAGCCGTGAACTGTTTCAAATGATTCAGTTCGATTTTGTGAACTGGTTCAAGAAGATCCGGTTACATCGAATGATTCGTTTGCAAACCGGATATCATACACTGCAGTGAGCATGCTAACAACAGACCTGGAAGAGAAGACAATGCTGAATAAAGTCATAGTTTTTGCTATTTTTGGACCAAAATGTATTTTCAATGCTTCAAAAAAATTCTAACTGACCCTCTGATGTCACATGGACTACTTTGATGATGTTTTTTCTTACCTTTCTGGACATGGACAGTATACCGTACACACAGTTTCAATAGAGGGACTGAGGGCTCTCGGACTAAATCTAAAATATCTTAAACTGTGTTCCGAAGATAAACAGAGGTCTCACGGGTTTGGAACAACATGAGGGTGAGTTATTAATGACATCATTTTAATTTTTGGTGTGAACTTACCCTTTAAGTATTTTCATCCCATAATCAGCTTGTCTGTAAATAGAATGCTGTATTAAAAATGTTTACTGAGGATTTTTTTTTAAACATGTTAAGTGTTTTCTTTTTAGGCCAATGGTTTTCTATGGAAGGAAAATGCTTAACACGTAATTCAATGCATTGAGTTCTTTTTCTGGACTCATTTGCTTGTCTGTGAATATAATGCTTTATTATTCATGTGTTTACATAGTTTGGTCTCTTAAAAACACAGTTTTAATGCATTAAGCCACGTTAAGCATAGATCGTCCCTAATCATTCCAGCTGATTGAAAATAATCAGCTCAATAATGGTCACAAAATGGGTATTGGAGAAGATACCAATTTAATATATTAATTTAATATAAATAGATGATATGAAAATAGTCAGCTCAATAATGGTCACACAATGGGTATTGGAGAAGATACCAATTTAATATATTAATTTAATATAAATAGATGATACTTTATAAAGTTTATCTCAATATTTGACCGCAGTGGCTGTGAAATTTTCGGATCTAGTTCGAGCTAGGAATCAAAATGTGAAGTTTTTTCAATTTTTAGCCACCCCTGAAACCTGTCATATCAGAAGTTATGTATGGGTTATTCAAGGATGTGCAATTATTACATGGACTGAGTAAAAACATAAAAAAGTGTCTAAAATGCATGTGCATCACTGATCTCTAAATAGTACAATTTAATGATTTATAAAAGTTTAACTTAACGCTTTTAAAATGTATGAAACTGTTTGTTGAAATAACCACAATCTTAACGACTGCACTAAAATAAGAGCACTTTGTGCATGAAATTGCATCCGTTACAATAGCAACAGATTACAGGCATATTTTCCTGAAATAAAGGGGAGGAAAAAGACTATGCTTTGCAATGTAGTAAAGAAAATTAAAGTTTCATAAAAATTTTAATGGCACACAGCAGAAACATTTTTCTACTGCGGTGTCATTTATCCACTGCATGACAGATAATTATATATAACAATAATTGTCATGCTATATATATAAAACAAAACTGATACATCCTTTTTTATTTACTTTCTCATACTCTGATGATATGAAATTATCAAATAAATAAATATATATATAAATAAATATATATAATTTTTTTTTATTCATCTATCTGAAGACCTGATCCTCCCACTGTGGATTAACAACCCAAATTTATTTATTAAATGTAGTGGGTTGTTCGTCTGTTAGCCTAAAGATCAGCTTAATTTAGCAAAACAGTCATTTCATGGACATGGCGAGTTACAGGCTAATGTTTTTTTTTTCTTCTGTGCATTATAATGAAGGCTTTTTAAACAACATACTATATCCCACACAACTACGCACACATTTTTTATCATGTATGCCTATGAAAGATGATCGAACCAATCAGGGGTGCGTTTGCCAAAACCATAGTTGCTAACTAAGTTAGCAACTTTGTTGGTTGCAATGCAATTTCCCATTGCCAACCAACTAAGTTGCTAACAGGTTTGCAACTATGGTTTTGGGAAACGTACAATAGAGTAGGTATGGGGCAGGGAGACATGTGCAGCCCCGCCCCAGGTGCAGCCCTGCCTCGATCTGCAGGCTGCAGCCAAGTGTTTCTCTTCACCTGTGTTTGAAGGCCCTGCCCACAATGGGTATCCTGATTAATATTCACGTGAGCGCCACCCAGTGGTATAAGAATGTACAGTGTGACATGCCAGATTATGAACGACTAGGAATAATAATTAACTCAAGATTACCCAGGATTAAACCCATTTACTCAGGATTTCTAATTACCCAATATATTAATTATTTCAAATCTGAGAGACCTTAAATGTTTCAAAGTTTGAGGTGCTATCACGCACCCCTGATTGGTGCCTAACATTCCCCTTAGAGGTGGACACTTGATCTATGACTATACTTCATGTTAAAACAATAGAAAAGGAAATTCATATAATTAATTTGGGTGAGGCCATTCTTGGTTTACTGATGTGAATACAATGTGTGGAAAGCAACCTCTTTTCCCTACAAGGTGTGGAATTTTTTAAACATGTTACATTGCTGCATATCTGAACTCTTGGTAGTTTCAGAAGTTGTTAAAATAAACAGAATCCCTTCTTCCAAATATCCCTCAAACTGATTCAAATAAAGAATCGTATAAATAGAATACCAAAAGCAAGTTAATGTGCCTCAACCTGACTATTTTAGAGCATTTTTAGCACTCAGACAGATGTGTCCTATGATAGAAAATTTTTAACTTCAACAACATTTATTCTTCAACGATTAAGAAATTGCATCAAATAATTTTTAATTAAATAAGTATTATATCAGAGTGACCAAAATTTGGTTTTCAACCACTGAAAAGGGTAAAACGTAATAATTAGAAATTCCAATATTTCTGGAACTGAACCAGCCTTACAAATGAAGATGCTAAAAGGAAAGTTTGTTAAAACCTCAAATCTAAAATGTTTTTTCCCCCATTTTTGAATGTCCATCATTGGTATATAATGCAAAATAATAATAAAAAAAAAAAAAAACGATTTCTTGAAAAAAGTCAACAAACTTTACTAATGGACCTACCAATCTCTGTGTACAAATAACAAGGATGTAGCCATCTTTCTGAAGTAATTTTTACCTCCCTGTAATTTGTATCAAGACTTATCACCAGCAGGGTGGACTATTGTAATGGGCTCCTCACCTGCCTTCACAAGAAGACCATTAGACAGCTGCAGCTCATCCAGAACGCTTCTGCCAGGATTCTGACTAGAACCAGAAAATCTGAGCATATCACACCAGTCCTTACACTGGCTTCCAGTAACATTTAGGATTGATTTTAAATTATGTTGACTTGTTTATAAATTACTGACCTAGGACCGAAATATATTGCAGATATGTTCACTGAATATAATTACTGTATTTTATGTCAAATCATTTTATATTTTTAAAGTTTTAAATTCATTTTAAATAAGTAATTTTTTGAAATCATTTTCAAAGCTTTTAAATTGCTTGTTTTATTTTTGTGATTATTTTTCTTCATGATTATTTTTCTTTCTTTTATGTAAAGCACTTTGAATTAACATTGTGTACGAAATGTGCTTTATAAATAAACTTGCCTTGCCTTGCCTTCTGAATCTCAGGTGAAAATTGTCACTTTGAGCCTCCTCTACAAAATAGTAAATTGCTCAGTAAATATACATCTGTGACATTTAATATTTTGTTTTATTTTTTAGGAAAGAAAGAAAGAAAGAAAGAAAGAAAGAAAGAAAGAAAGAAAGAAAGAAAGAAAGAAAGAAAGAAAAAGAAGTTGACATGGAATGACCCAGGTGTTTTCTATACTTCTCCAGCAGAATCCTTATCACTTCTCTATAGGACTCAGAACAGGGTCATTGACTGTTGCTGTCAAGAGTCTTAAAGTCTTCAAGAGGAGTTTGAGTCTGCCAAAGAATATGCGCATGGAGTTTAAAATAAAAGTATTCAAATAAAAGCAAGTGTTTCTACCAAACATATGTTTTAGTTACAACTGGTCAGCACACAAAGAAACAATTACATTAAAGTAACATTTGCAACTCAAGATCAGAAACAGTCATTTTGTGTATGTGTGTGTGCTTGCATACATGTTTTGAGGACAAAATTATGTAGAATTCCAGTAAATAGTAATTCTCTCATCACTGAGCCTTTGTACAATTAGAGGAAAAGAAACCACAAAGAAAGGTAACAATGATTTAGACAAAACAAAGATGAAAAAATATGAGTACACTTAATGTAACATCAGTGTTAGAAATAAGACAGCTTGAAGGCAAAATTAATTAGTGAATTGTAATACTGTACACTCAGTTCAATTCGATTCAAACTAGTAAAAACACACCAATGAACAAGCAAATGCGAAAGAATTCTGCTCCTTGATATAAACCTGCATATAAAACTGAAACAGCAATACAAATTTTCATATAACCTGAACCGTATTTTGGTAAAATTTGTCATTTACAAATACTTTTTCAACCATACTTGTGCATTTTAATTATGTAAAAATGAACTGAAGATGGCTATAGATTATTTAGAGGGGTTTCTAAAATGGTTATGATTAATATTAAGGATAAAATATATATTGAAGAGAGTGAATCTTATCTTTGTGTAAATTCTATGAACTGTTCGCAAAACCTGCAATCCAACACCAAAATTCAGGCCCTGGAGGGTAAACAAATCGTACAGTAGATACTAGTTATGAGTTCTGACTAGTTTTGAGGCAAAAATTAGATTGAACGTCTTGTTTTGAAAGTGTGTGTGCTGTTTCTATTTGCAACATATACAGTACAGACCAAAAGTTTGGACACACCTTCTCATTCAAAGAGTTTTCTTTATTTTCATGACTATGAAAATTGTAGATTCACACTGAAGGCATCAAAACTATGAATTAACACATGTGGAATTATATATGGAATTATATACATAACAAGTAAAAGTGTGACACAACTGAAAATATGTCATATTCTAGGTTCTTCAAAGTAGCCACCTTTTGCTTTGATTACTGCTTTGCACACTCTTGACATTCTCTTGATGAGCTTCAAGAGGTAGTCACCTGAAATGGTCTTCCAACAGTCTTGAAGGAGTTCCCCGAGAGATGCTTAGCACTTGTTGGCCCTTTTGCCTTCTGTCTGCGGTCCAGCTCACCCCTAAACCATCTCGATTGGGTTCAGGTCCGGTGACTGTGGAGGCCAGGTCATCTGGCGCAGCACCCCATCACTCTCCTTCTTGGTCAAATAGCCCTTGATGCCTTTAGTGTGACTCTACAATTTTCATAGTCATGAAAATAAAGAAAACTCTTTGAATGAGAAGGTGTGTCTGAACTTTTGGTCTGTACTGTATATATATAGCTTATTACAGGCAAAACTAAGGTAAAGGGGCTTTGGTAAAGGAAAAGAATAGTGCATCCCTAATAGTAGTGTATACATTATAAACCAACTTGAACCACCATGACAGAATTGAGCCATTCCAAGACAAAAAATGTCCTGATGTCATATTTACTACTAATTTAAATGCACAGGTTTTGGAACAAGTGACAAGCCTCTCAATTTATCATAGAGTAACTGAACTGAAAATTTATAATTTCATCTTCTCTGTTCGCTATTTGTTGAGCGGTAATTCCACAGTCCCTATACTGTTTTTCAGGTTTCTCAGCTGTTTCTTGGTCTTGTTGGAAGCTCCTGAGGTCTTCTCCGTGTTTCCCAGGAGGTCAGAAATGTTGTCTTTCTCTCCTGTACCTTTAAACAGAATTAAGAAAACTTACTACTGATGTTCTATTTCAGTCAAAGATTTAATGTTAATAAATTTTGCATTTACCCAAAATTCAATTAAAAAATAAAATAGTGTGGTAAATAAAGCTACATTTATTTTGAATTTATTTAAAGCAATGATAGAGAGAGGGACTGCGTGTGAATTTCCTGGATCTGTTTCAGGCCACTGTTGACAAGTGTTTTTTTTCATCTCAGCTTGTGTGAATGCTTCAACAAAGAGAGCACATTCAGTTAGAACAGTAATTAAACTGACTAACCTGTGTATTCAATAGTTTGAACATACACATTCCAGCCATTTAGAATTGAGTATTTAGATACACCATGGTATAAATAGAACTAGTTTACTTTTTCCATCTTCCAAACATTCCAGATTCCAGCCCACGCAATCTGTCCAGAATTTGGTTTTCAATCAAACATTTTTATTTTATTTGGGTGCACCAACACTAAAAAACTAAATCTCAAATGTCTCACACCTCTTTCTTTCACCCATAGAACTGATGGCTTCCAGTAGCTTGTGTTTTCTCTCATCATCCCTGCCTTCCTTTTAAACAAAACAAGAAAATAAATATTTTAGCATAATCTAAACTAAGACATCCGAGTCTAAGCACCAACAATTTGTGTGAACAGTTATATGACTGCCACATATTTTTTTCAAATAAGAGTTTATACTGTCAACAGCTGTCTGTCAGATTAAATGAGATGTAAAATGAAGCAACATCCTCTTGTGGACAACTTTGGCATTACAGACCCTCATCCAAGGGCGTAGATTTGGTTTGAACATTGGGGGGGTTGAACGTTGTATGCTGCCCGTTATTTTTTTTTTTTTCAAAATATTTTTTTTTTATGTGTATTGTTATTGGATAATTTATTTCTTCCTATCTATCTATCTATCTATCTATCTATCTATCTATCTATCTATCTATCTATCTATCTATCTATCTATCTGGCAACATGCTTTAACTGATTACAAATTCAACATATACAAATATGAAAGAGACAACATTTAGACATTTATTTTAAGATTTTTACATTCCACCTTAATGCATTTTAATTTTTTTTCTAAAGGGAAACACATCTTTAAAACATTAAAGGCATTAATGTATAGCCTAATTTTACAAAGCTGCTGTTTTTCTATACTGTTTCCTATTTTATTTTATTTTATTGATTGAATGGTATCTTCTTTACCTGATCACCTGCTCCTCCTCTCCCTCTCCTGACTTTTCTACCGTGCAGCTATATTTACATCGAATCTGTTATAAAAACATGTTAAGAGATTATACACCTCATAACGTTATGAAATTTGTGTATAATCATCATTCATAAAATTCTAACATAGTAGAGATTATCAAAAGAAATTAAGTATTGAAACCGCCAGTAGGCGGCAGTGTTTCACTATTTTAATGAGTTAGCCACTTCTATCGTTCATTCATCCAATTCGTTCAAAAATCAGATTAATTTAGTAAGAAAACAAACACCGATGTGAATACTTTTGTCATTGATAATAACAGACACTATTGAAAAATATACTAGCAAAACAGGCAGCTGCTTTGGTAACTTGTTATACTGATAGTACATAGTACTAAATACAAACATTGCAATGGATTAGCTAGCTAAAATATATGTGGTGTGTACTAACTATTACACAATATTCTCATACCTCATTCTCAGTACATGGTTTTTTTTTTGTTTTTGTTTTTTTTGCATCCCTCTCTGACCAGCAGTTAAATATAGTCCGCTGTGCAGCGCTTCTCTTCATTTTTGGCGTTAACATTAACCGTGTGCTCTCCCATTCAAACACCACTCGCTTGTTTTGGTCAAAGTGCGACTCATTGGTTGGGCGTTACCAATCGGTTCAATGGAGGGGGAGTATTTTTTGTCTGATTTATTATGACATACTCATATTTGATTAGGAACAAAATTATTTTTACAAAATAAATGAATTCTATTTTTCCATATTATATTTTTCATTTGATCTACTGTGATTTTCATGTTGAAATATTGGGGGGGTTGTAACTGATGGATTTGAATATTGGGGGGGTTACCTCCCCCCCATCCCCCCCATAAACTACGCCCCTGAAACTGAAACTAATAAATGTTCATTCCAAATCCTAACTGCATAAGATGTACATTCATTTATATTAGTCAGTATTTAAATGCATAATTACACTGTAACAAGGACAACTTAATCTAACAAAAAATAAATGAATACATTTACAAATAATATAAATAATCAACTAATAAAAAAAAAACATGTATCTCAAGTAGGCAGGTCATAACACCCTCATCTAACTGAAAGAGAGTTGCCCACCTCATCTTCACTGGCACTGATGGCTTGTCCTTTAATGGGAAGGTCATCTTCATTGCCACTTTCAACAACCTGAGGTTAGCTTTACACCTTTACTGTGGAGGAATACAAAAAAAAAAGAAATGTTAGAGATGCTGCTCATATTAAGAACAACCGTACATTAACATTTTAGACTAATGCTGGTATTAGGTTCTTAATCTAGTATCTCAAAAAGTAATCTCATTCGCATGGTTCATACTAATATGTTAGAAAAAAAAACACATTAGAGGACAGAAAACCCTGCTATTGTAAGATGCGTAGCAGGAAGACACTGAGCAAACTGTAATGTTTTTTTAAGAGCTTGGCTTGACCTGACCATGCTGCGCTGTGTTCTGTCAAAGTGTGAAAATGTTTTTGTTTTTTTTGTTTTTTTCTGATTTGATATAGAAAATCAGAGATTTTGGATATCAATATGTCTGTCAACTTGGGGCTACACTTGGCATTAATGCTGCAGAGGTTAGCGCTCTCTCTGGCAGCAGCAGGTCGCAGCGTCACTTCCAGTGGCATCCCCAGATGCCACGCAAGCTGCCACGGTCTTTCTCACCATTTCTGCTGTTTGCTCTGTAAAAACTACACTGTTCTCAGTGGCGTGCGGTGGTGTTTATTTTTAATTATGATTCAAATTTCCCACAATTGTATTATTATTATTAATATTATTATTAATTTTTATGTTTAAGCTGCCAGAGCTTGTGCCAGGAGTCATGAAAGTTTGTTGCTGTTTCTGCTGTAAACTACACTGTTTTATTTTTAAATAACATATTTAATGATGCATATTTTATAGCAGCAAGCAGATGCAATGAGAATATGATCAAAATAAGCTAAATTGAATTTCACATAAAGAACACACATAAGGAGTGCCCAGTTGATGCTAGCCAATCCTGTATATACAGACTAGGGATATGCCAGTATCAGATTTTCCTTTTGCGATTGCTCATGCTTTTATCACGGTATTGCTTATTTAGTTTCAAAAAGGGTTCATAATACAGAATTACAGGTTAAATAACCTTTTTATAACAAAAAGCTGAACATTTAAATACAAATAAACAATACAGAAAAATATATAAAGTTAAAAGTTTCACACAGATTAAAGTGCAAAAGAACTGCACTGTAAAAAAAAAGTCTGTAAAAATACAGTACAATATACCGTGATAATTTAAAGGAATTGTCCTAATTTTCTTTTTACAGGTGTTTCTCCATATTTTTTTCAATTACGCTTTGCATTGTGGATAGTCTCGGTTAAAATCTCATTTTAAAGTCGGATTTAGGATTTTGAGAATGGTTCTTACTCTTCCTTTGTAAATTATGTTTTGTTAAATGTAACAAACTGTAACGTTAACTTAGTCGCTGCCTGGCTTGTTTGGCAAATGGTTGTCGGAGCCGTCGCATTCAACATTTTCAGCATACCGTTAAGTTACCGTCTCATCTTACACTTCTAACGTTATACAGCGTGGAGGTACGTGTTACAGTACTCACTTTCAGTTTTATAAATAAAGGTTTATTAACTTTTTATTGTTGTTAATGCAGTGTAACGTTTTTTTTGTTAATGAGTATCTCGTAAAGCATCAGGAATATTAACGTTACAGGGGTGATATTTAGCAGCTGTTATAACGTTAAATCTGAAGTGTGGTAACTTACAGCTGTGTTTAGAGCGCTTTATGCCTTCAACAGGAGCTGGCAGAGTAATGGGCAAGAAAAGAAGACACCATTAACATTACGACTTTTTATTTAAAAGAGATTATACGACCAGGAGAAGATCTGACATCACAGAGAAGGTGCTGCAAAGTGGTGTTTTAAATTTCTATTATTCTTAGTGCATTGAAGAAGTGGATTGACACTTACATACAAGATGTTTCAATTGCATTTTCACTTAATACTTCGCGATGAATAAAAAGTCAATGTGGATTTGAAATGCGTTTGAAAATGCAACATGCCCCTGGCCTGTCAATCGTTAGGCTACATCAAGGTGGGGCTCAGCAACAGGACACACAATAAGTCAATATTCAGTCAACCAAACTAAGACTTAAACTAAATTCATTGGAGGGTATTAAATGAAAATGCTATTGAAACGACTTATATGTAAGAGTCAATGCATTTAAGAAAAATAAAGTTTTAAATCATTTTGCTGCACATTTGGCTCAGAATCTATTCTGAAATGCTCACAGCATTTTTTCTACAACTATTATGAGGTATTATGATTAAAATGTGTTCTACCCTCAAGTCTAAATGCATTTAGCAAAAATGTCAAAAGCATGTCAAAAATGTTGCTACAGTTTTTGCTTGGACATGTTAAACATATCTAATCAATTTGGGTAATACATTTTAATTTTAATTTTGCAACTTATAAAGTGTCTAAATGTTTTTAAATTGCATATTAAAACTAGTGTAGAAAAGGGCAAATGTAAATCATATAACAGAATTTTTATTTTGAACAAAATTTTGGACACATGGGGAAATGTAAATTAAAACACAGAACTACATTACCATTTTACGTATTGCATTGCCATTTTGCATATTTCAAATTGCTACCCATATGTTTCCATATTTATTTACCATTAGGGATGTTCAACACTGACAAAAAAATAGTCATTGAGTTGTTTATTCAGTTAACTTGGTTAGTGAAGTTGTTTGTGTAGGAAAGATTTAATCAATGTTTGGAGTTGCTTTCTGAATTTACAATGTGTTGTTTATAATTTCTTTGTTTATTGTTATTGGTGATTCCAGATTGCTGTCATACAAGTTACCATGTCCTCCCCCATTGAGACTGAGCTACAAATTCCCTTTGTTTTATTTTAAACATCAGGAGGAGAATGGCACCTACGCTGGAATTCATACAAATGTAAGGAACATATCTAATGAAACTGTGTATAAAGCATTTTATATTGCCTTTTAGTGGAAAATAATCAAAGGGTTAGTTCAGTAAAAAATTCTGTCATTAATAACTCACCCTCATGTTGTTCCGAACCTGTAAGACCTTCGTTCATCTTCAGAACACAAATTAAGATATTTTTGATGGAATCTGAAAGCTTTCTGACTCTGCATAGATAGCAAGGGCCCTACCACGATCAAGGCACAGAAACATAGTATAAGGACATTGTTAAAATGGTCCGTCCATGTGACATTTTTTTTTAAATTTTACAAAAATATTACTTTTTTTTATATATATAAAAAGAATACTTTTTGTGTGCAAAGTAACCAAAATTACAACTTTATCCAATGATTTATCCTCTCCTGGGAGAGTCTGCCGCCATTAACTAGAGTACCACTACGGATGCGTCTGCATTAATTTGCCAGTAAACAAGGTGCAGCGCATGCAGGGTCTATGTCAACAGCACCACACACATTCCCCATGGGTCAGAGAGCTCTCGAATATCATCAGAAATATCTTAATTTGTGATCTTTCGAGTTTTCGATTCGAGTTTATTTGTATAGCGCTTTTTACAATACAAATCGTTACAAAGCAACTTTACAGAAAATTATGTTTCTACAATATTTAGTAGTAGCTAGTAGTTTGTGCACGTTTGACAGGATTTTAGAAAAATAAAAATAATAATAATAATACAAGACGTAGTCAGCTAGATGATGAACTATCAATATTATTAATTAATAGTAATTATATGATGCAGACACACATGTAGCAATAATTGTTAGTTCTGTTTGTTGATTCAAGGTTAGGATCATCTGGGGTCCTCTGAGGGTCAGCATCATCTCTTCTCAGGTGTTCTGGATCCAGACTGGAGCTTGTGTAAATCCTAGTTTCCACGGGATGTAAATCCTGTGGCAAAACATAGAAACAAAATAGAGACATCATTAGCATAGCTGCTGATCCAACAAAGTAAAATTAGCTTAACCCAAGCTAAAGAAAAAAAATGCAGGTGCAACTACACTCACAATTTAAGAGATACATTATTCGAATGCTTGGCGAAAGAGATGCGTTTTTAATCTAGATTTAAACAGAGAGAGTGTGTCTGAACCCCGAACATTATCAGGAAGGCTATTCCAGAGTTTGGGAGCCAAATGTGAAAAAGCTCTACCTCCTTTAGTGGACTTTGCTATTCTAGGAACTACCAAAAGTCCAGCGTTTTGTGACCTTAGGGTGCGTGATGGGTTGTAACGTGGTAGAAGGCTAGTTAGGTACGCAGGAGCTAAACCATTTAGGGCCTTATAGGTAAGTAATGATAATTTGTAACTGATACGGAACTTAATAGGTAGCCAGTGCAGAGACTGTAAAATTGGGGTAATATGATCATATTTTCTTGACCTGGTAAGGACTCTAGCTGCTGCATTTTGGACTACCTGTAGCTTGTTTATTGACGAAGCAGGACAACCACCTAGAAGTGCATTACAATAGTCCAGTCTAGAGGTCATGAATGCATGAACTAGCTTTTCTGCATCAGAAACAGATAACATGTTTCGTAGCTTGGCAATGTTTCTAAGATGGAAGAATGCAGTTTTTGTAACATTGGAAATATGATTTTCAAAAGACAAATTGCTGTCCAATATAACACCCAGATTTCTGACTGTAGAGGAAGTAACAGTACATCCGTCTAGTTGCAGATTGTAATCTACAAGATTCTGTGTGGTGTTTTTTGGTCCAATAATTAATATCTCTGTCTTATCCGAATTTAATTGGAGAAAATTATTTGTCATCCAATCTTTTACATTTTTAACACACTCTGTTAGCTTAGATAATTGGGAAGTTTCATCTGGTCTCGTTGAGATATATAGCTGAGTATCATCAGCATAACAGTGGAAGCTAATTCCGTATTTTCTAATAATATTACCAAGGGGCAACATGTATATTGAAAATAGAAGGGGACTTAGGACGGATCCTTGTGGCACTCCATATTTTACTGATGATAAATGAGATGACACCCCATTTAAGTAAACAAAATGGTAGCGATCGGACAGGTAGGATCTAAACCATCTTAGAGCCTGCCCTTGAATACCTGTATAGTTTTGTAATCGATCTATGAGTATGTCATGATCTATGGTGTCGAACGCAGCACTAAGATCAAGTAAGACTAGAAATGAGATGCAGCCTTGATCTGACGCAAGAAGCAGGTCATTTGTAATTTTAACAAGTGCAGTTTCTGTGCTATGGTGGGGCCTAAAACCTGACTGAAATTCTTCATACAGATCATTTTTATGCAGTAAGGTGCTCAAAAGTTGTGCAGACACAACTTTTTCTAAAATTTTAGACATAAATGGAAGATTTGAAATAGGCCTATAATTTGCCAGTACACTAGGATCTAGTTTTGGTTTCTTAATAAGAGGCTTGATAACCGCCAGCTTGAATGGTTTTGGGACGTGACCTAAAGATAACGACGAGTTAATGATATTGAGAAGCGGTTCTTCGGCTACAGGTAACAGCTCTTTTAGTAATTTAGTGGGTACAGGATCTAATAAACATGTTGTTGGTTTAGATACAGTGATAAGTTTATTTAGCTCTTCCTGTCCTATATTTGTAAAGCCCTGCAGTTTATCTTTGGGTGCGATGGATGAAACTGAAGTGTTAGACGCTGTAGAATCTACATTCGCTATTGTATTTCTAATGTTATCTATTTTATCAGTGAAGAAATTCATAAAGTCATTACTATTTAACGTTGGTGGAATATTTGAATCAGGTGGCGTCTGGTAATTTGTTAATTTAGCCCCTGTGCTAAATAAAAACCTTGGATTGTTTTGGTTATTTTCAATGAGTTTGTGGATATGCTCTGCCCTAGAAGTTTTTAGAGCCTGTCTATAGCTGGACATACTGTTTTTCCATGCAATTTTAAAAACTTCCAAGTTAGTTTTTCTCCATTTGCGTTCAAGACTACGAGTTACTTTCTTGAGAGAGTGAGTATTACTATTATACCATGGCACAGTATGTTTTTCTCTAACCTTTTTCAATTTGATGGGGGCAACAGCTTCTAATTTATTAGAGAAAATAGTGCCCATGTTGTCAGTAATTTCGTCTAATTCATGTGTATTTTTGGGTACAAATAGCAGTTGACATAGATCAGGCAGATTATTTGCGAATCTGTCTTTGGTGGCTGGAACAATAGTTCTGCCCAGACGGTAACACTGAGACATATAGTTCATATATCATATATCAGTTATACGCAGCATGCACGATACAAGGAAATGGTCTGTAATATCACTTTGGGGTACAATATCTATAGCAGTAAGATCGATTCCATGCGATATAATTAGATCTAGTGTATGATTAAAACGATGATCTGAAGATAACTGAATGACTTAACAGATATTTTATAAGCAATGTTTAAACTGGAATTTAATAATTAAATCTCAACCTGTTCTGCATGTTATTCTGTACTTTTTCATTCATTTTCATTTCTTGTCATTAACAGTCTTCCTGTGAAGAAATCCTGAACGAGCGTCAAAGGTACTTGGGCGTCACTTAGGACTTGGACTAAAAATGCAGCAAAACAAAAAAAAAAAAGTAGTTTCCTCAAGCGGGCAGATGGCAAGAGATACTAAATGCACACAAACACTTGGAGCCCTGATCTTAATTTGGATTGTATAGTTTTCTTAGTTTAACATTGAAATGTCAGGCATGAGTGCATAAATCTTTGTTCTTTATTTTCAAATGCTGTACAAGAAAGTTTTTATTTTATTTTTCGATGTCAATTGTAAATGCAGATAATTTAGCATGAATAAGAGGTTAGTAGGTTCACCCATAATATTATATGAATAATCCCATTCCAATCCTGTTAGACTTTTGTTCATTTTTGGAACACTAATGAAGATCCTTTTTAATGAAATCTGACTGCTGAAATGATAGTTGCATAGGCTGTCAATTGAGCGACAGAAAGCACAGAGATTTAATTAAAAATACTAACTGATGAGAATAACTGATGACAAAATTCAAATTTTGTGCTTTTTAAATAATGTTGTGTTCTATGGGAAAATGGTGTCATTTCACTTGACTATTGACTATAAGTCTGTAGCAATTGTTGATGATAACAGCCCTGTCTTTGTATAAATTTTTACCCCATGTATTTGAAAACTTATTCTTTGTGACCACTATTTGGTGCAACACCAATATTGTACAAGTACCTGTTCATGATTTCTTTTTTCTGCATGTTGCTGTTTAAACTAAAAATTGTTCTATAATACAAACATTTTCAATGGTGCTTTTCACATTGTTAAATTGATGTCATAATATTTTTGTCTTCACCTGTTTAAGGCAAATAAAAGCTACTGAATGCATTTTTAAGAATGTTCACATGAGGTAAACATAAACCATGTTCAATCTGTACATATTGTGCTGGATTTATTTGCTACAGAAGAGGCCTATGCTAAAAAAAAAAAAAAATTAATCTCTGCATAACAGATTTTCCGTTTATGGTATGGGAGAAAATGTTAATCTACAGAAATTTCCGGTTTAATGTTGAAAGAAGTGTCCATAAAGTGTGCGTAAATTTAACAGAAAATGTCCTGGTAATTTTCTGCCAGTACATTATCTGTTTTTTTACTGAATTCTTTTTACAGTGTATAAAGACCAATAGGTATCACTTTACTATAAGACCTCATTAGTTAACCATTAACATTTACAATGAGCAATAGCTACACTTGCTACAGAAGTTATTAATCTATGTTAAAAAATACAAGTCTTAGTTCATGTTTGCTCATTAAATAATACAGTTACAACTTTAGATTTAAACAACATGATATTAAATATTGGAATACCTAAGATTAATGAGAATAATTTTTCATTGGCAGTTTATGTTAACTAATGAAGCCCTAATGTAAAGTGTTAACGAACAATGAAGAATCAAAACTCTAGGGCATGTTGTAGTCCAGATTTTAATCTAATATATATATATATATATATATATATATATATATATATATATATATATATATATATATATATATATATATATATAATATATATATATTGAAAATAGATAGCCTCTTAAGTCTAAATATTTAAGTATTTGGCTGTGTTGAACACCATTGCAAATCCACAAATCTGCATGGCTATTTAAATACATTTTAGAAAGTAGTTTATGGGGTTTCCATAGTAAAGGCTGCTTTTTTCTGCAGTTTAGCGCCATCTACTGTCAGAGAGTGAATGTTTTTTCATTCAGCGGGCCTCTCACATGTTCTTCATGTGCTTCTCATTCATGCTTGTTTACATCAGAGCGCACACAAATCTTTTAAGCAGCATACAGCGGTGTTGTGCATTTTGACCAACTGATGGGAATAGTATTCTTAAAATGCATTTAAAATTCTGAATAATTTGTAATATATGAATATTCACGATATTTAGAAGTGCCCACGATAACAATATCATGCATATTATTTACCGTGATATATCGCATTACCGAATACCGGCACATGTCTAATACGCACACACAAACATTTATTTATTTAATGTAACTCTTTAGTTATTAACTAGTTGCTTGCATATTGCTATATTAGCTGTTTATTAGTGCTCATGAACCACATACTAATGCCTTATTAGTGTTCCTGTAGCTCAATTGGTAGAGCATTGCGTTATCAAGCGCAATGTTTGGGGTTCGATTCTCCGGGAACACATGATAGGTAAAAATTGATAGCCTGAATGCACTGTATGTCACTTTGGATAAAAGTGTCTGCTAAATATATATATATACTGTATACATGAATCTGGTCTACAATCTTCTGTTTGTTCACCACCAAAGGTCATTATCTATGGCGAGTGGAATGTGACAGGATCACCTGCTGAAGTCGACAGTCGTGTACTTTTACATGTGAGAAGGGTACATCGCCTCCACAGATGCGTGATAAGTACGTCGCCTCCAAAGACGTGTGATAAATACGTAGCCTCCAGTACGTCACCTCCAAAGACGCGTGATAAGTACGTTGCCTCCAGAACGTCGTCTCCAAAGACGCGTGCCACCTCAAAAAAAAAAAAAGACGCATGCCACCAATGTCAGATTCTGCATTAAACTTAAAATCTAAATAATACATCATCATCTGTCACATACCTGGACTCATTTTGTGTGTTTTTGCCCCTGTGTTCCAGTTTCTGTCTTCCGTGTGTGGTTTGATTAGTTCCCAGGTGTGTCTATTCATTTCTCCATGTGTTCTATTTCCCGGTTAATTTAGTGATTCCATCCACCTGTGTTTCCCCATTATCCATTGTATAAAAGCCTTGTCCTTTCAGTTCTGTTTTGTCGGGTCTACTTGTTACTTGTTACTTGTTACCCGTCACTTGCCACCAGTTACCAGTTACTTGCTACTTACCTGTATCTTCCTCTGAGATCCATGTTTTGGATTATGCCTATGTTGGATTTAATAAAGCCTTGTTTCGTTTATCCTTCGGCTCCGTGTTCCTTCCAGCAGCGTAAGCCGTGACAGAAGACCCGACCCAAAAAGTTAAAAACTGCGTGTTTTCCCTCCGTTTTGTTTTCCGTTTTTTTTTTCAGTCTTTTTCTTTCCGTAGTGTGTCATGGATCCCCTCTATTGCCCGAATTCCTCCTTCTCCTGCTGAAGCAGGAGGAACTTTCTCTCGAGGACCATAACAGCCAGTTTTTACTGCTAGCTAATGCCACCAGCTACCCGGACAGCGCACTCTGCTGCTTCTATCACGCCAGCCTGAACTCCAAGTGCAGAGCGTTGTCGAACGAAGATGGTCCTCGGGAGGACTTCGCCGCGTTTGTAGAGTGGAATCTGGTGAGAAATGGGTCACCTCTCACGGTCTGCCCAATGGAGGATCTCGCCAGGTCCACTCTGGACCCAGAGTCCAGCCTACAATCTCCCCACGGTACGGGGCATAAGCCCGAGCCCACCGATGACGGAGAGCCAGAGAGCAACCCGTCAGACCAGGTGCAAGAGCCGGCGACACTGCCCACCACGAGGGAGCAAAATGTGGAGTGCCAAATGGGTCAAAATGAGGGGGTTTTCAATTCACAGATGCCTGATCCCCCGTTAAGCCCAGGACGGGCTCCTGATCCTCCGTTAAGCCCAGGATGGGCTCCTGATTCCCCGTTAAGCCCAGGACGGACTCCTGATCCCCCGTTAAGCCCAGGACGGGCTCCTGATCCCCCGTTAAGCCCAGGACGGGCTCCTGATCCCCCGTCAAGCCCAGGACGGGCTCCTGATCCTCCGTTAAGCTCAGGACGGGCTCCTGATCCTCCGTTAAGCCCAGGATGGGCTCCTGATCCCCCGTTAAACCCAGGACGGGCTCCTGATCCTCCGTTAAGCCCAGGACGGGCTCCTGATCCTCCGTTAAGCCCAGGATGGGCTCCTGATCCCCAGTTAAGCCCAGGAGGGGCTCCTGACCCCCAGTTAAACCCAGGACGGGCTCCTGAACTCCAGTTAAGCCCAGGATGGGCTACAGCCCCAGAGCTCACTCCAGTGCCTGCTCCTCCAAAATTTCCACCCTCCCACCCACTCCTGCCTCCTCCTCCGCTGTCATCTGGCTGCCCCTCTGCTCGCCCTCAGCCTACCATCATTGTGGTGCAAGCTCAGCGGGACCGCCATCCTCCAGCGCCACCTTGGTCAGCGTCTCCCTCACCTCCGCCTCCAGCCTCTGAGGCCTGGACTCCGCCTCGGCCCGTTGACCCGTCGGCTCCACCATGGCTCCTAGCTCCTTCCTCTCCGCCGTGGCCCGGCAGTCCACATGCTCTGCCTGGCTCCCTCGTCCCTCCGGCTCCGCCTTGGTCTGGCGTCGTCCATCCTATGCCTCGGGACTCCACTCCTCCGGCTTCGCCTCATCCCTCCGTCCCTCCGGCTCCGTCAGGCTCCTTCATCCCCTCGGCTACACCTCAGTCCTCGGTCACTCTGGCCTCACCGCGGCCTTCCGGATTCACATCGCCGCGTCAGTCACCAGAGCCATCTGTTCCGCCTAGGACCTCCGGCTCCTCCCCGTCACCCTGGCTCTTCGGCTCTCCGTCTCCGCCTCGGGCTCCTCCTCCACTTGCTCCGTTGCCGTGGGTCGAGTCCCTGGAGTCGGCGACCATTCCTCCTCCATGGCTCCTTCCACCGTCGGCCCTACCTTGGGCTGTTATGGCTGTGGCCTGGGCCCTGCTGGGTGCCTCCTGCTTCAGATCCCTCCTGTCTCCTCCCTGGCTCCTCCCTCCGTCGTCTCCTCCCTGGCTCCTTCCTCTGTGTTCCCTGTCTGCTGGCCCCCTCCTGGGAGGCTGTCCTCCACCGGAACCTCCTCCCAAGTTCCCGCCCACGCCTCCCTTTGTTGTTTCTACGGTGCGAGGACGCACCTACCGGGAGGGGGGAGTACTGTCACATACCTGGACTCATTTTGTGTGTTTTTGCCCCTGTGTTCCAGTTTCTGTCTTCCGTGTGTGGTTTGATTAGTTCCCAGGTGTGTCTATTCATTTCTCCATGTGTTCTATTTCCCGGTTAATTTAGTGATTCCATCCACCTGTGTTTCCCCATTATCCCTTGTATAAAAGCCTTGTCCTTTCAGTTCTGTTTTGTCGGGTCTACTTGTTACTTGTTACCAGTCACTTGCCACCAGTTACCAGTTACTTGCTACTTACCTGTGTCTTCCTCTGAGATCCATGTTTTGGATTATGCCTATGTTGGATTTAATAAAGCCTTGTTTCGTTTATCCTTCGGCTCCGTGTTCCTTCCAGCAGCGTAAGCCGTGACATCATCAGAGGTGTAATTTTTCCAAGTATTAAAAATTTACAAAATGAAAGAGAACATGTTTATCTATAATCCAGTAATAGAAGGACGGGCTTCTGATCCCCCGTTAAGCCCAGGACGGGCTCCTGATCCTCCGTTAAGCCCAGGATGGGCTCCTGATCCCCCGGTAAGCCCAGGACGGGCTCCTGATCCCCCGTTAAGCCCAGGACAGGCTCCTGATCCCCCGGTAAGCCCAGGACGGCCTCCTGACCCTCCGTTAAGCCCAGGACGGGCTCCTGATCACCAGTTAAGCCCAGGACGGGCTCCTGATCCCCAGTTAAGCCCAGGACGGGCTCCTGACCCCCAGTTAAACCCAGGACGGGCTCCTGAACTCCAGTTAAGCCCAGGAGGGGCTACAGCCCCAGAGCTCACTCCAGTGCCTGCTCTTCCAAAATTTCCACCCTCCCACCCACTCCTGCCTCCTCCTCCGCTGTCGTCTGGCTGCCCCTCTGCTCGCCCTCAGCCTACCATCATTGTGGTGTGAGCTCAGCGGGATCGCCATCCTCCAGCGCCGCCTTGGTCGGCGTCTCCCTCACCTCCGCCTCCAGCCTCTGAGGCCTGGACTCCGCCTCGGCCCGTTGACCCGTCGGCTCCCCCATGGCTCCTAGCTCCTTCCTCTCCGCCGTGGCCCGGCAGTCCACATGCTCTGCCTGGCTCCCTCGTCCCTCCGGCTCCGCCTTGGTCTGGCGTCGTCCATCCTATGCCTCGGGACTCCACTCCTCCGGCTTCGCCTCATCCCTCCGTCCCTCCGGCTCCGTCAGGCTCCTTCATCCCCTCGGCTACACCTCAGTCCTCGGTCACTCTGGCCTCACCGCGGCCTTCCGGATTCACATCGCCGCGTCAGTCACCAGAGCCATCTGTTCCGCCTAGGACCTCCGGCTCCTCCCCGTCACCCTGGCTCTTAAGCTCTCCGTCTCCGCCTCGGGCTCCTCCTCCACTTGCTCCGTTGCCGTGGGTCGAGTCCCTGGAGTCAGCGACCATTCCTCCTCCATGGCTCCTTCCACCGTCGGCCCTACCTTGGGCCGTTATGGCTGTGGCCTGGGCCCTGCTGGGTGCCTCCTGCTTCAGATCCCTCCTGTCTCCTCCCTGGCTCCTCCCTCCGTCGTCTCCTCCCTGGCTCCTTCCTCTGTGTTCCCTGTCTGCTGGCCCCCTCCTGGGAGGCTGTCCTCCACCGGAACCTCCTCCCAAGTTCCCACCCACGCCTCCCTTTGTTGTTTCTACGGTGCGAGGACGCACCTACCGGGAGGGGGGAGTACTGTCACATACCTGGACTCATTTTGTGTGTGTTTGCCCCTGTGTTCTAGTTTCTGTCTTCCGTGTGTGGTTTGATTAGTTCCCAGGTGTGTCTATTCATTTCTCCATGTGTTCTATTTCCCGGTTAATTTAGTGATTCCATCCACCTGTGTTTCCCCATTATCCCTTGTATAAAAGCCTTGTCCTTTCAGTTCTGTTTTGTCGGGTCTACTTGTTACTTGTTACTTGTTACCAGTCACTTGCCACCAGTTACCAGTTACTTGCTACTTACCTGTGTCTTCCTCTGAGATCCATGTTTTGGATTATGCCTATGTTGGATTTAATAAAGCCTTGTTTCGTTTATCCTTCGGCTCCGTGTTCCTTCCAGCAGCGTAAGCCGTGACATCATCAGAGGTGTAATTTTTCCAAGAATTAAAAATTTACAAAATGAAAGAGAACATGTTTATCTATAATCCAGTAATAGAAGTTAAAATAAGTAATATCTTAAGTATACTTTCGTGCATATAGTCATGTATTTTATTTTACTTAAAGGGATGTATTTGTATTTTACTTAAAGGGATGGTTCACCAAAATCAAGAACTTCATAATCAAGTAATCACTGACTAATCATTTACTCATTTTCATGTCTTTCCAAACCTGCATGATTTTATTTCTTCTGTGGCACATAAAAGTAATTCTAAGACTTTCCTATTGTTCAATACTTTTTCCATGTCCCTCAAAGATATGATTTTTTATGGCTTTCTTATGATAAGTACAATGGCTCATTTCACTGAATTTTACAAAACACTATCAAGACTAGTAATATTTATAATACATATCATACGTATCCATAAAATAAAAAAAATAAAAAAATAAAAAAATAAGAGTGAGTGACGTGACATACAGCCAAGTATGATGACTAGGGTGACCAGACGTCCCGAAAAATTTGTGACAGTCCCGAAATCTAAACTGTTGTCCCGAATCCCAAATCTGGCCGAATAAAAAATAAAGGTTATGTATCATCGTGTCAATCGTGTGCTGCTTTCACCAGAGTGCTACAAGCAAGAGTCACTGGTGTTGGTGTGACGGTGCGATTCAGCGGTTCGTTTGGGTTTCCTGCGTCAGCTCCCGCGTTCCCCTGAGCGCTTCAAAACCTCTGAAGGAACAAATTTCTTTCACAAAAGAGATACGGGCCAATTTGCATCTTTTTAAAGATGTCATTTCGCCCATGTGTTTCTGGGTGCAGTCGATACATCACTCCTCGTGACGGCCACGATCGTTGTGTCACGTGTCTAGGCTTCCAGCACGCTGAGACTGCGTTCGTGGATGGCTCATGTTCTCATTGCGGGGACATGACCATCTCGGCGTTGAGATCGAGACTCGATTACCTTAAAAGGTATAGAGTCCCCTCTGCCACACCCCGTTCTAACTCTTCTTCTCGTAAGAGGGCTACTTCGGCTGGTGGCCAGGGTGATCTGAGGGTTACTGTGTGGGCTTCCCCGACGAGCCAACCCCCTCGGGCCACACCCCCTCATATACGTCACAGCCGGTTGAGTTTCCGGATGAGTTTGCTGGACCCTCTGAGGCTCCTGACATCTCATTCGGGGCTCGCAAAGAGGACCGTATGTCGATCGCCGCTTAAAAAGGCGGGCTTGATTCCTCGGGAGATGAGGATTCGGCTGCATTGCCTCCCTCGGGAGTGCCAGCGTTGTCCGAGTCCGATCCCAGTGCTTTCCCAGGCAGCGGGCTTGAGTGGTATCCTCCACCCTGTCCGGAGCACTCGAGGCTGGATGATTGGTTCCTGGGGGCTGCTCATGCGGATCGCCAGCACCCTCCTCTGGTTCCTTTCTTCCCGGAAGTGCACCAGGAAGTAACCAGTTCGTGGAAGGCACCTTTAACTGCCCGAAACCATTCTGGTACTTCACTGCCTTCACTGCCCTCGATGGTGGGGCGGCCAAGGGGTATGCTGGGATTCCCCTGGTGGAGCGTTCTGTTGCGATGCAACTGTGTCCACAGAGCGCCTCCGCTTGGCGTGGCGCTCCCAAGCTGCCCTCCAAGGCCTGTAAGTTCTCATCCACGCTTGTGGCCAAGACTGAGGCCCCAGAGCTGCGGGCCAGGCCACTTCTGCCCTGCATGCCATGGCCTCACTTCAGGTCTATCAGGCCAAGCTGCTCCGGCAGCTGCACGAGGGCAGTGCTGACCCAGGGGGTTTTGCAAGAAGCGCGCACTGCTACCGACCTCGCTCTCTGGGCGACGAAGGTCACTGCGCGCTCCTTGGGTCAGGTGAAGTCCACTTTGGTGGTCCAGGAGCGCCACCTATGGCTGAACCCTGCAGACATGAGGGAGTCCGATCGGGCTCAGCTCCTCAACTCCCCGGTCTCCCAGGATGGCCTCTTCGGCGACGCGGTGGAGAGCTTTATCCAGCAGTTCTCTGCCGCCCAGAAGCAGTCTGAGGCCTTCAAACACATCCTGCCCCAGCGGCCCACTGCTGCCTCCACCCTGCCGCCGGCGCAGCCGCCTCAGCCTGCTCGTCACCGAGGGCGCCCCCCTGCGGCCTCCTCCACTCCCACTCGGCCACAGCAGCAGCTTTCACCCCCGGCCGCAGCGAGGAGATGGCCGCAGAAGGGCGGCGCAACCCGTCTCTGCCCCTAAGCCTGCCAAACGCCAGGCCAAGCGGCGTTCCTGAGACGGACGACCCGGAGTTGGAGACGTCAGCTCATCAGGAGATGGTAGCAGGACCACTCCTTCTACCTTTGAGAATCATTTGTTCTCATTTTCTTTTTGTTCCGCTACTGGCCCTGCTCCCGGTGGTACCCAAACCTTCACTAAAATAGCTGTTTCCAATACCTCCGGGTCCCAAGAGGACACGAACGACAGTTGGCGATGTGCTTCCTCGCCGCTCTGGTTCTCCTCTCCCCTTGCCAGTTTCCATGCAAAGCCGGCTCAAGAACGCTTCGCCTTCTCATGCCCTCTTTGCTACTTGGAGTCAGACGAGTGCCCGCACTCCGCCCTCGCTAAGGGACGCTATGCCTCCCATGCCGGGGCTGTCTGCTTCACCACGCTGCCCCACTGTGGGTACGCCTGTAGTCCCCTTGACCCCACTGGTTCGGTTCCTGGGAGCCTGGCTAGAGCTCCCCAGGCCTTCCTGCTGGCTCATCCGGACGCTCAGGCTCGGCTACGCGATTCAGTTCGCCCGGCTCCCCCCAGGTTTCGGGGTGTCCATGCGACGATGGTGGGCAAAGATGCCCCTGTCATGCGCGCGGAGGTCGCGACCCTACTGGCAAAGGGCGCGATAGAGCCGGTCCCTCCAGCCGACAGTCCGGCTTTTACAGCCCTTACTTCAGAGTACCCAAGAAGACAGGTGGGTTACGGCCAATCCTGGACTTGCGTGCCTTGAACCGAGCTCTGCACAGACTCACGTTCAAGATGCTAATGCCCAAGCGCATTTTCGAATGCATTCGTCCGATGGATTGGTTTGCAGCGAACGACCTGAAGGACGCGTACTTTCATGTCTCCATTCTTCCTCGACACAGACCGTTTCTTCGGTTTGCTTACGAGGGGCAGGCATATCAGTACAAGGTTCTCCCATTCGGGTTGGCCCTGTCTCCCCGCGTCTTTACGAATTTCGCGGAGGGAGCCCTGGCTCCTCTCAGGGAACAAGGTGTCCGTATCCTCAACTACCTCGACGACTGGCTGATCCTAGCTCACTCTCGAGAGTGGTTGTGCAAGCACAGGGATCTGGTGCTCAGACACCTTGCCCGACTGGGTCTTAAGGTCAACTGGGAAAAGAGCAAGCTCTCTCCTGTGCAGAGGATCTCTTTTCTCGGTATGGAAATAGACTTGGTCGCCATGTTCGTGCGGCTTACGAACGAGCGCGCGCAGTCACTGCTGAATTGCCTGTGGCATAGGCCTGTTTCACAGGCATATGGCGTCCGCGGCGGCGGTCATACCGCTCGGGCTACTCCATATGAGATCGCTTCAGCACTGGCTTCACGACCGAGTCCCGAGATGGGCATGGCAACAGGGCACACTCCAAGTGACCATCACTCCAGCCTGCCGCCGATACTTCACCCCGTGGTTGGACCCCTCGTTTCTACGAGCCGGCGTGCCCCTAGAACCCGTGTCCAGACATGTTGTTGTGTCAACAGATGCCTCTGCCACGGGCTGGGGTGGCATGTGCAATGGGCATGCTGCGTCAGGCTCCTGGACAGGACCCCGACTTCAGTGGCATGTCAATTGCCTCGAGTTGCTAGCAGTACGGCTTGCTCTGCACCGCTTCAGGGCCCTGCTGAAGGACAAGCACGTTCTGGTCCGTACGGACAACACTGCAACCGTAGCGTACATCAACCGTCAGGGTGGTCTACACTCCTGCTGCATGTCGCAACTCGCTCGCCATCTTCTCTTGTGGAGTCACAAGCATCTGAGGTCGCTTCGTGCCATTCACATTCCGGGCAGGCTCAATCGTGCAGCCGACGAGCTCTCACGGCAGCAGTCTCGCCCCGGGGAATGGAGACTCCACCCCCAGTCGGTTCAGCTGATTTGGGAACAATTCGGAGACGCTCAGGTAGACCTGTTTGCCTCTCCAGAAAATTCCGACAGCCAGTTGTTTTTCTCCCTGACCGAGGGCACTCTCGGCACGGACGCCCTGGCACACAGCTGGCCGCTGGGCCTGCGCAAGTATGCGTTTCCCCCAGTGAGCCTTCTTGCACAGACGTTGTGCAAGATCAGGGCGGACGAGGAGCAGGTCCTCATGGTTGTGCCTTTTTGGCCCGGCCGGACCTGGTTCCCCGAACTTGTACTCCTCGCGACAGCCCCTCCCTAGCCAATTCCTCTGAGGAACGACCTTCTTTCTCAGAGACGGGGCACCCTTTGGCACCCATGTCCCGATCTGTGGAACCTACATGTATGGGTCCTGGACGGGTCATGGAAGGTTTAGGTACCTTGCCACCACAGGTGGTAGCTACCATCACTTCAGCTAGAGCCATGTCCACCAGACACGCCTATGCTTTGAAGTGGAACCTCTTCGTCACTTGGTGTTCTTCACGGCGTGAGGAGCCCTGGAAATGTCCGATTGGGTCAGTGTTTTCCTTTCTTCAGGAGGGGTTGGAACGAAGGCTGTCTCCTTCCACCCTCAAGGTCTATGTGGCCGCCATTTTGGCTCACCATGACCCTGTTGAAGGTAAGTCTCTGGGGACCTGCAGGCATTTTCAGTTGACGAAGCGTGCCTGGAATTCGGGCCGGCTAACTCTCACATTATCTTGAGACCCCGGCCTGGGGAAGGCAGACCCAGCTCTGGCCCTGCTCTTTCCAGTACGTACGCTCTGCACCTATGTGGACAGTACTCAGTGCCTTAGGACCTCAGACCAGCTCTTTGTCTGTTATGGAGGCCAGCAGAAGGGAAAGGTTGTCTCCAAGCAGAGGTTATCCCACTGGATAGTGGATGCTATTGTCCTGGCTTATCAGGCTCAAGACCTGCCATGCCCCCTAGGGGTGAGAGCTCACTCAACTAGGAGTGTAGCTTCCTTCTGGGCGCTGGCGCATGGCACCTCGCTAACAGACATCTGTAGAGCTGCGGGCTGGGCGACATCAACACAGTCGCAAGATTTTATAATCTCCGTGTAGAGCCCATGTCCTCCCGGATACTCTGGATTTGCTCGGTGTCAATCCGCTTGCTGCGCCATTCCACTCTGCGGACTGAATGCGTGTGCTATTCCCCTCAGCTGAGTTCCTCAGTCAGAACCCTGGGTTCTTCCAGCACTGTTAATGTAAAAGACTTATACATACCCCTTGGTCAGCCCTGTGTGGGACTAGGTGCCTCCATGCGGTGTCCCCTTTCTGGGAAATCCCATCTGTGTATGTCCACAGTAAGTCTCTCCGCAGCATGTGTCTTTCCCTTGGCAAGCCCCTTGCCAGCTCTGTCGTTGAAACTTCCACCCTGTGGGCTGGGTACCTCCGAGTTCTTATGTATCACCACCTGGGTGGATATCTGCCTTCTGTAAGTCGTCCCACGAGCAGGCAGCCTGCTAGCATACGTCCAGCTGGAATATGCTACCCAGTGTATTCTGTGTAAGTTATGAGCCCTAACTGGTGCTGGCCTCGCGACAGGGTGCTATCACTCACACGGGTCGCTGGAAGACAGCCATGTGGCATTTTGTAAGGGACCCCATTCGTAACGTCGAACGTGACCGACTGATAGGGAACGTCTTGGTTACGTATGTAACCATCGTTCCCTGAAGGAGGGAACGGAGACGTTACGTCCCCTTGCCACATTGCTGTTCCGCTGAACAGCCGGGTCACTGGCTCGGCTCCTCAGCAAAGACTTGAATGCGAGTTGCTCGCTTTGCTCCTTATATACCCGCTCTGCGAGACGGAGCTCGCGATGCAAATCCTGCAGACCAAGGTACTTTGTGTACCATTGGCTCGTTTTGTACCACTCGAAGGTGATTGGGCTCTCGGGCGAGATCCCATTCGTAACGTCTCTTTTCCCTCCTTCAGGGAACGAGGGTTACATACGTAACCAAGACGTTCTCTCTTCACAGCAGTTCAGTCAGTGTACTGTTTGAGTGAATGAATTACTCTGGGATATTAGTTTGTTTTAACTCAGAGGGAGTGTCAGCCACGTTAGAAAAGTTAACAGCTTAAGTCATTTGTGGATTAATGCTTATTGGAGACGCGAACCGTTTCAAACAATTCAGTTCGATTTGGTGAACTGGTTCAAGAAGATCCGGTTACATGGAGTGATTTGTTCACAAACCGGATATCACTAAACTGCAGTGTTTTGAACATGCTCACAACAGACCCGGAAGAGAAGACAATGCTGAATAAAGTCGTAGTTTTTGCTATTTTTGGATCAAAATGTATTTTTGATGCTTCAAAAAATTCTAACTGACCCTCTGATGTCACATGAACTACTTTGATGATGTTTTTATTACCTTACGTTTTCAATGGAGGGACAGAAAGCTCTCAGACTAAATCTAAAATATCTTAAACTGTGTTCCGAAGATGAACGGAGGTCTTACGGGTTTGGAACGACATGAGGGTGAGTCATTAATGACGTAATTTTAATTTTTGGGTTAACTATCCCTTTAAATATTTCAACATGAGCAAAAAGTCACAACAAGAACACCACGTGATGTTTCAAATTAAAGTTTAATAATTTAATAAACAAATATATTATCGGTTGGAGTTTTTGTAAATGTTTTGCAAAAACATATTTAATCTTTAAATGTTATTTAACTAACAAAACTACAAATAAAAGTATTTAAAATATTAAATATATTTTGTAAACATAAACAAATTTTTATTTTTATTTTGATTATTTGGCTGCAACACAGTCCAAAAAAGAAAAGAAAAGAAAAAATAAATGTGAAAGAGGCAAAATAAAAATGAAAGTGAAAAAACACCTTCTGCATGAAAAATAATCAAAGTAATAGCAACCCCTGAAAGGAATAACAAAAAATATATTTAAAGCTTAGAATCTCTAAGCTTTAAATTGAATGTAAATATTATTATGTTTGGGGCTTTGAATAAACTTGAGCGAATTTTTGTGCAAGTCGTCACCCCCAGACCCATATAAAAATAAAATGTTGATGTTACCATTTTGCTCATAACTTTATACAACATAAAACTAAAATAGACAGCATTATTTAGATTCTCCTGATTAAAAAGAGCCCAAATTCACTATAATCCATCAGTATCTAAAGATTTATAACATGCATAAAACTACACCAGAGGCATAAGTTTAGCAAAAAAAAGAAAAAAAAAGGTATCTGTAATGGCAATTTCGTTCGTAACCTCATGAAACATCATATATCATAGAAAATGGCACATCATTATTTGCAGAAAATCCTTTGAGATCTTAAGATATCTCTCATAAAGCTATAATACATAAAAAAAAAATTAGGACATGAAGCTGAGCAAAAAATAAATAAATTCATTCATTAATATTCATCAGAAAGCTATACATCAATTCTATGCAGTAATGCCACGGATTCTCTCAGTCAAAAAGACAATGGAAATGTGTGCTGTGGTCAAATGAGTCCACTGGGGAAAATTTATGAGTTCTCAGTCCCAAAGACCAATGGGCCATCCAGACTTTTACCAGTGATCAGTCAATCAGTCAGACTCCCTATATAACACCTGTTCAGTTCCTGCTCAGATCGCAGAGTATTGTTTAGCATTTATCGCACTCATATCTGATTTATGGAGCCACTCCTAGTTTCATGGTCATAGTCTTTCCTAGCCTGTTTACCTGTGTTTCTTGCTTTTGTATTGCCCTATTGTCTTGCCATTTGGACTTTGTTTGCCCTTGCCTGGACTATTGCTCGTGTACTCTAACCCTTCTTGTCCAAACATTTGGATATTGTTAGCCGATCGACGACCCACGCATTCTCATGGAATACTCTTGTGTCTTGCCCTCAACATATCTGTTAACTGATGTTTGACCCTGCTTGTGTTTGACTATGTTTCTAAATAAAAGCTTGCACATGGATCTGCGTGGCTCATGTCTCGTCAGCTCCATTACATACAGTTCCTATGAAAAAGTTTTCATACCCATGGCCGTCGCTAGTGGGGTGAAAGGTGGTGACGATTATATGGGCCACTGGCAATCTCAACCGTCTGGCTAAGGCCAGCCTAAAAAGACACTCAGGACAGTTAATGAGCCACTGCTACGTGTCGTCACGAAAGCTTATCATTTTAACGTATTTTTAAACCATGCCAATTCAAACATTCAAAAGAGTTTAAAGCATTCAAACACAAGACATAAAGCTCAACTGAGTAGCTGGTTACTTGCGCACTGTGTTCGGTGTGCACGCAGAGAGCAGAGCCTCATGGACAGCAACACCGAACCGAACTCTCCTTCAGGAAATTTGCATCCGCCCGCAGTTTAAACAAACAGAAAAAGATGTGAAAGAGCCCAATTCAGCACCCGCAGTGTTCTGGTGCTCAGGGCTCATGCAGAGTCTTTAATGTTAATTCAAGAAAAAGAAGGAAAGAAAATCACTCACTGCTCTTGATTGAATTACTTTGTAATTTTAACAAGAATTTATCACCAGTCAAACCAAAAATTATTCAGACACCAAATGTAATTGTTTACATTGTTTTACTAGTGGGTGCAGGACACTAGTTAATTTATGTAAGTGAGTAAAGCAAAATGAAGCGAACTGTGACATATAATAGCCAAAGATTTTTCATAATGTAGACTACCGTTGAAGTTTATAAAAAATGTAAATTTGGGACCAAAATTATTCAGACACTTTAGGGGTGTCCCCGACTAATGATTTTCATAGTCGAATCGGAATTTTTGAATCTTGCTGATATTCGACTGATAGTCGAATCATATGTTTGGGGGCGGGGCAAAACACATTGAGTCAAGTCAGACATTTGACAGCCATAATTACTGATGTTAACACACAGGGAAAATGTGTAACAAATGCCTCGCAGATACAAACAGGGTAAATAATGTTTTTATTTAAAGATAGTTACCACTTAACGTCGGTGAAACCATAACAATTAACAATTTTTACAGTAGTGCTCTCATTATAAAGTAAGCCTATATGACAGTAGTTATTAATGTTCTGCATTTCTGTTTTGAGCTGCGTGCGCTGAAGATGACCAGTAGAGTGAGCATTTGATAGCAAGTTTTAATCAATGGGATTAAACTCATAATTTCATATAGAATACGCTTCGTTATTTATACAACATAACGTTATTAGGACTTATAGGCTATTAGAAAAAAGGGCCTGAATGCACATGAACATATCTGCGGGGCTCTGAATGCAAACTCCTTTAGTGGAAGCGTTTTTCACAATACAATGTGCAGAAACACGGCAGCTAAACTCAAAAAATTCACAGCGTTTTATTAAAATGGTGTTCTCATTATAATGGTATGTGTGTGACAGTCCCAGTCATAGTTATTAATATTCTGCTTTGTTGTTTGACCTGCTCGTGCTGTGCGCTGAAGAGATATCACCGTAGTACTACAATGAAGCTCTTGACTCAAAACCAAATGCATTTTATATCAGGTAAATCCACAATATATATATCCACAATATATATACACCGGATGAAATGTTTTGAAATTACTTGAACCCTACCTGTTTGAAAAAATCCAGTCTCTGCCTGTGTCAGTTTGAGTCTTGGTAAAGTTTTAAATCCCTGCCGCCAAAATGCTCCTCTGTTGGTCACGGATTATGGAAAGTGAAAAAAATCTATAGGGGTGGTTGGATTTATTCACGAACTTTAAAATATTAATTTGAAGCTTCTTTCTTTTCAGATTCTTATTCATGGCTTTATCATAATAGGCTTCATATTAACTTATTGTGAGAAAACCGCAAGTTCTATATGAAATCAGACATTTGAGCTTGCCCATATAGTCAAAATTACATAATCATAACAGCCCGCGAATATTCAACTGTGAGATAGGTAGTTGAATCAGGCTCCTCAAACTGAAGTATCGAATCGTCGACTATTTGGGGTCACCCCTAAGACACTTTGACCTGCCCATGGTTTGCTTACTTTTTTTTTCTTTTTATTGCTAATGCAACTTTTTACACCACACTGTAAAAATTTGCTGTAGTTTCTACAGCAAAATTTTACAGAATTTTACTGTATAAACATTTTACAAGATGCAGCTGTAATTCGCAATGCATTATGGGTCACATAAGGTTTTACAGTTGTTAACAGTATATTTCCACATCAACTGTAATTCATTTACAAGAAGCAGGTCAAAGTCTCTGAGCAGGTGTTGTCACTGTAGTTCCTGCTTTTTACACTAACTTACTGTAGTGTGGCATTATGGTATTGCGCGCACATCAATCACATCTGAAATCCAGCCGACTGGAGGAGCAGTGCGAGAATGATTGAAGATTAGAGGCTAAATTCACTTAATTATACTTAAGAAATATAACCTTTGTATTTATTTAAGTTAATGTATAAGCGATATCATGTCACAGCCTCCCATCATGACATTTAGACAAGTGGCCTTGGTGACTTCTGTGCAGTAAACTGGGAATTGCTATCATAACATAGTTAACGTTAGGCCAAATTTTCGTAAAATTTTCTTATTGAGAGCATTTAAAGTAGTGTTTACCTAACTTTTATCATAAAGCCCAATGCGAACGATCAGTCGAAATAACTGACGAACAGCAAAATATTTCATTTGTTTATATGTGTTCAACTGCTGTCCCATATTGAAGAAGACTTACAAGAATTAGTAACTAACATTATATGTTTTTAAGTGAAACACATCACGATTGCAAATACATAGTTCAGTAAACAATTAGTTAACAAGTAACTTACTTTCTAGACACAATATTGACTGTTGTTCTATTTCACCAACTAAAATAGTTCCAAACAAAGATCAAAGCAAAACTATTTTGCCCATCCTCAAATCAAAACTCAGCGTGTTTTTGCTGAATGATTCATCTTTTTGAACTGATCGGTTCAATGAATGACTCAGTTGATTCACTCATTAATTTATTTGCTGCCACCTAAAGGCAGTTTAGTTTCACGTTTAAAAAGTATCATTGCATTTTTCCAACATTTATTAATTGTATTTTCAAAAATTAATCTAAAACATTAATGTCATTACACAGTTGTAATTTTTCACTGTAAATTATTTAATTTGATTGGTGGTACAGTTCTACAATGTAATATTATAATTTATAATTATAATTTATATAATTTATAATAGGTTGTTTATTCTAAAATATATGCCTTTTTGGGTGTTAATTTTGGTCTCGTTTATGTAAATGCTTTAAAGAAATCACAAGATTATTTTCTTTATTTCTTGTAGGTGCAAAGAATAGCAACTGATGTGGAGAAATGTTTGATGCTTCAAGACTCTGAAGCTGATTTATTAGGTAATGTATTTATTATTTAAATCATTTGATAAACTTGTAATTTAGATTACATTTTATATTGAAATACTGCATTGTAGGTTACATTTTTGCTTATATTTATTCATTTCAGGTCCACCCAGTGGCTTTTGACTATTTGAGGGTCAGATGGTTGTGAATTCATACCTCAACTTTGTAGCTGGATTTGCATCCCGGGAGCAGGCATCTTTTGCACACTTGAATTTTTCAAAGGTAACATGTTTCACTTGAGTAATTTCATTTGCGAAAAAGGTTACTTATTTAGTTTAAAGGGTTACTCCACCCCATAATAAAAATGTTGTCATTAATCACTGTTAATGTGATTTACAGTGATTAATGTCGTTCCAAACCCGTAAAAGCTTTGTTTTTGTCTTTGGAACACAATTTAAGATATTTTGGATGAGAACCGAGAGGCTTGTGTCTGTCCCACTGACTTCCAAACAATTAACAATGTCTAAGCCCAGAAAAGTATGAAAAGCATCGTCAGAATAGTCCATCTGCCATCAGTGGTTCAACTGTAATTTTACGAAGCTACGAGAATACTTTTTGTATGCAAAGAAAACAAAAATAACTTTATTCAACAAAGTCGTTATTTTTTATTATGTCAGCCGCACCACATAGATACGCTGTTTTCGTTCAAATCAAAGCGTAAATAAACATAGAAAGCATGTCCATGTGACCCAGCTGACACAGAACAGCAGCTGCAGTTTGAGTCCAAAAGATACTCTCCAAAATGGCGCTAAGCTGACGCAGAGGAGACGAATTGTTGAATAAAGTTGTTATTTTTGTTTTCTTTGCATACAAAAATATTGTCGTCGCTTCATAACGTTGCGTTTGAACCACTGATGGACTATTCTGATGATGTCTTTCATACTTTTCTGGGCCTTGACAGTGGTATTTACTTGGCAGTCAGTGGGACGGTCACAATCCTCCTGGTTGCATCCAAAATATCTTAAATTGTGTTCTGAAGACGAACTAAACTTTTACGTGTTTGGAACGACATGGGGGTAAGTAATTAATGACAAGATCTTCATTTTGGGGTGGAGTAACCCTTTAAGTACTGGTAAATGCTGATTGTATTGTATAAGTGGCATTTTGACATTTATTTTATTGAGCTAGTTTCATTCAATACTTAACTTTATCCTGATGCTTCTACTTGTTTTTATGTGCAGATTTTTTCCTGGAATCGCAACACTCACTGGATACAAGACGGATACAGAAAGGCAAAACAAGTGGAAAGGTCTCAGAGAAGAGAGACAACCCTCGTGTGTGTGCTAATCTCAGAAAGTTGATGGACTTTCAGTATGTATTTATTAAATTGTCTTTTGCAGGAATATTCTTAATTTAATAGAACATAAGCTCAAACAATAGAATTTGTGAATTAATGTTGATTCCAGCATTTAATTTTAATCCTTTTCTTTAAAACATTTTTTAACCAAAATTATAAAAATTCTGTTGATTGACCTTCATTTTTATAGAAAGTTAATGTTCTACTAAGAATATGGCTTATTTTTTTAACAGGTGTTTGTAGTATTTTTTAGGGCTGCTCCGATCACCATCGGCCGATCTTTATGCGCATCTCGTCAGTAAAGCCGGTTCTCTAATCGAAGGTAAATTCCATCAGGTGCGTGATTGATTTCACATAGAGCAGCTGTTACTACACAGAGCCATTGTTAACTGAGAAGATGCGCAAATCCACGTTCATTTTCATCGTTTCTTTGCGCATCTTCTCAGTTAACAACGGCTCTGTGTAGTAACAGCTGCTCTATGTGAAACCACGCACCTGATGGAATTTACGGCTTTACTGACGAGATGCGCATTAATGATCGGCCGATCGTGATCGGAGCAGCCCTAGTTATTTTGTGATGCTATGTTATTTTTATGATAAGATTTTAACTGTTTAAAGACTGAACATTTTATTTTACCAGTAAAAGCCTTGCAATGTCTTCACTCTAAAAACGACTGGGTTATTTTTTAACCCAAAATGCTGGGCTGAGTCTGTTGGGTCATTTTGTTGGGTTATTTATTTTTAAACACTTTTGGGTAGTTTCAATTTACCGGGTGTTGGGTTAAACCTGCTGGGTTGCGTCGCTGCCTTGTTTCAGGCCAGCACTGGGTTATTTAATGCGCCTTGAAGATGTTTATCGCTCCCCAACTGACATTTTGGAAGAACAACTGGGCAAAGCCACGGCTTTCAACTGTTTTAATGTAAGTTTATTTAATGTTTTCATTAATAATTATTTTAAATTGGCAGAATTATAACTTTTTGCGGCAATAATACTGTTAAACTTCTACAGGCCAACATTATTTATGTTAAATGATGAACAGTTACCTCAAACGGCCAACCTACGTTACGTAACTCGCATAATCGTGTTAAGGTATCTGATACGACAGATTAATACAATTTTATTAAGTTTCAGACAGTGACGGATGGCTGAAATATGCAAATATCTGTGTAAATAGAGGAAAAAGTCGTTTCTAACACTGAAAAGTGAATTTAACATTTAAGTGAGTCATGAGTTCAAATAAGCGAATACGACTTTCTGCTCTAATGTAAACACTTGCAGTTGTCCATATCGACATGTAAATCATACAAATTACGTACAATATAGTCGGACCGCAGGTTTAAAAGAACCGACGATCCAGTTCAAATAAACCGGTTCAGTAATTCTCGAACAAAGTGATTCCCGGAAAAGAATCGATGTCTCAGGGCTTTTTAAAGTGCGCGCACGCACAGCGAGTGACGTAGGCCGCGTTAGTGAGGTGATTTGATACTTGTGTGGTTTATAAAGTTTTTTTTTTTATAATTCAATTAAGTTATAATTCAAAATATTGTTTTTTTCCTGTCAGAAAAGCACATGGATACATTTGTGAGAGAAAAACTCATAGAGTGCAGTCTTATTGAGGCGTATAACGGTAAGTTCATGTTTATTATACATTTTACATAATTGTTTGTCTGTGATAATCAACTAACGCTAACCCTCACGTAACTTAAACGCACATATATTTTTATTTCGTGCTATAGTTAAAGCTGCACTTTGTAACTTTGTGTTCAGAATGTACATAATTTATGAGCGTAAACATCATATATCCATTTTCCAGATCGTGTTTTTGACACCTATAAGTGGACTTTTCTTTTCCATTTGAAATTTGGCAGTCACTGTGCATTCATGAAAACTGAAAGTCATTTTTGTTCAGTGTTTTTGAAACCGTGTTTTTGTTCAAGATTTGCAGTTGTGTTTGGATTATGTCACAATTTGTCAAATGTGGAAATTGCAATTGAAAATATAATTTGCAATTCCTTTTGAATATTGTCAATCCATAGACAGGCTCTTTAGCAGAGTACACTGCTCTCAGGTGGAGATCTTTGCTTCAAAGCTTAAGTGTTTGACTATAGTTCACCTAAAAATGTAAATTGTCATTAATTATTCACCCTGGTCTGAAAGCTCTCGAATTTCATAGAAAATATCTTAACTTGTGTTCTGAAAATGAACAAAGGTCTTACGGGTTTGTAACGACATGAAGGTGAGTAATAAATGACAGAATTTTCATTTTTGGGTGAATTATATGTTGGACTACCCTAAGCAGTGCACATCTACCTACATAGGAGTCTTTATATACTTGATATAAATTTTAGGACATCTTTAAATGATTTTACATTTAAATTTAAAAAATGTTAATTGTCATTTAACTGTGTATTTAAATTGCTAAACATGTCAAAACGTAATAGTTAAACAGCTAGACACAGGTCTTTCAGAAATAATTTTCTTATGTATTGCAGCCGTATTTCTGTGTTTTTTTTTTTATTTGATTTTTTATTTTTGCATTTGCTGGAAAAAAAAATTGCATGTTTGTCATTGGTACAAATTTGTGAATGTCAGATGGCATTAAAAATATTATTTAACAGTCTAAATAACCTGTATTCTTTATTATTTATTAATCCATGATTGCTTTAAGCAAAAGTGAAATTATGAGAATAACCCAGCAAGAATAACCCAGAACCATAAAAATGCAAACACTCAAATGGTAAAAATGACTATCTTGGGTTTTCTTAATAACCCAGCATGCTGGGTTAAAATGTGTAAACCAGCATGCTGGGTTACTTTAACCCAGCACGTGTTCTGTCCAATATTTACCCAGCGCTGGGTTGCCAATTGAGTTATTTTTAACCCAGACATTTTTAGAGTGTTTCTGCCAGTTTTAATAAATACTTATTTGCAACATCATTGACTTGGTTTTTATGAATTTGTAAATGTATTAAGATAGAGCTCATGATAATGCATTTATATCAGTATTTTATAGTTTATTGTTAAGATTATTCTTTAAAGCAGTTTCATTGTGTGACGCGTGGCCCGACCTCTCATCAGCGTCGCCCTGGAAACGGAGCAGGCACACATGCACCTGCTCATTACGGGCTGAGCGGTCACAGCTGCAGCCCATCAGGAGCGGGCTTTATAAGCAGCGTCGACGAACACAGTGGTGAGAGATGTCTCCAAAAGACTCCGCTAACAATTCTCTGTGTTTCCCCTCCAGAGAGCAGCGTGTGACCGCCAGCCCGCTAAGGACACGGACCTCACGGACCCACACAGCACTGCGCACCAAAGGAGGAAGAGAAGGCTGAGCACTGAGCACCGGAAACCCCTCACGTTGGCTATTTTTCCCTACACCATCTCAATAAAACCCACCCTTCGGGTAACTTGCCTTGATCCTCGTGTCGTGTGCTTCTTCACCCCATCACAATTGTTAAATTATTACATCATATTGTATTTGGGGGTATTTACAGGATTTTATTGGCAACTTTCGTTGCCAGTTAAATACTGTAATTTAATGAAAAAAAAGCTGTAAAATATATTTACAGGACTTTATTGGCAACTTTTTTTGCCAGGTAAATAGTACTGTACTTTAGTGTAATTACAAAATGTTACTGTAAAAAAATACTACAAACAACTGTATTTCACATACAGCAATTAACTGTAATTTGCTTTGCAGTAATGTCCTGTAATCCATTTTACAGCAATTAACATCATTTTAACAGGATTTTATGGGCAACTTTTTTGCCAGTAAAATCCTGTAAATTCTACAGTACATTTTTTACAGTGCACAGACTGAACAAAATAAAGCATTGCTTGCTAATGCTCAAAGAAGAATTGATAGTTGTGTAAATCCTGTCATAACTAACAGTTGTCTGAATTTTTGGTTGATTGTAATCCATTACATATCTTTTTATCAAAGATTGCTGAAATTATCAAGATGAATTTGTTTTTTGACACCGAGTTCTTGTCATATTTTAATACCAATTTCTAAACTATAGCAAATAAACTGTGATAATGTGAGATGCTGAAAGGTGTCTGAATAAATTATGGTTTGACTGTGTATTTTATTTTTCACTGAAGACTAATTTAATCATGCGGTTTCTGTACCTGGACACCTACCAACTTGAAAAAAATTAAACACCGTGTAAATAGCACAAATAAATAGAACAAACAGACAAATTAAACCATTTCAAAAAGGTACTGTACAACCTGCACCAGGGCCCCGCAAGCCCCAGCTACGGCCCTGTTCATTTCCCTTAATTTTTTTCACGTTTTGTTATGTTTCTACCTTATGATAAACTGTACTATGTTTAAATTACTTGTGTTTGTTTTCACATTGATGTACAATACATAATGGGAAAGCAAAAAAAGTAAAATAAAATAAATAACTTAAATGATTCCATTGCATACCCTTGTCTGGGAAAGTTATTTAGCTCAGGAAGATTTATATTGCTTGTTGATGTTACAACACTTAGAGTGAAATTAACCTGTGGCAAATTCAATTGAATCGGTATTATTTGGAAAGCCACATACATCTTATTAAAATGCTTAACAGCTGAAATGCATATCAGAACAAAAACCAAGCCCTGGGGTCAAAATTCTGACCGTACTGTAGAGCTCAGAAACAAGATTGTGTCAGGACACACATCTGGTGAAGAGTTCAGGGAAAAAGTCTGCTTCATTGAAGGGTCACAGAAGCATGTAGCCTCTGTTACCCTTAATGGAAGAAGTTTGAAACAACTATGACTCTTCATAGAGCTGGATTTCTGGCCAAACCGAGTTGATGGAGAAAGGCTTTGGTTAGAGTGGTGACCAATATGCTGATGGTCACTCTAGTTGAAATCCATGATCATATATGCAGATGGGAGAAACCAACAGAAGGACAAACATCACTGCAACATTCCACCAGTCTCTTTTTCCAGTGTGGCCAGACTCAAACCTCTCCTTAGTGAAAACACATGAAAACACACATGGAATTTGCAAAAAGCACCTAAAGGACCCTCAGACACTGAGAAACAAGATTCTAATGAACCTCAATTCTAAGCATCATGTTTGAAGGAAACCAGCTCTGCTCATCTCCTGTAGAGTACCATCCCAAAAGTAAAGTGTGCTGGAAGCAGCCGCATGCTGTAGGGCTGTTTTTCATCAGAAGGGACTGAGGCACTCTTCAAAGTAGAAGAAAAGCTCAAAGCACCAAAATAATGAGAAAGCCTTAATCCAGTCCAAAGTATTCAGAACCTCAGATTGGGCAGAAGGTTCAGCTTACAACAGGACAGTGACCCTATCACACCGCAAGAGTGGCTTGCTAGACAACTATAGACAACTCTGAGAATGTCCTTGAGTGGTCCAGCCATAACCTATTCTTGAACCTATTCAAATATTTCTGGAGAAACCTGAAAATGTGTGTCCGCCCCATCCAACTTGACAGAGCTTAAGAGGTGAAGAAGTGAGAAGAAGAATGGCAGATAACTGCCAAATTCTGATGAGCAAAGCTTATCATATCATACCCAAAAAGACTTGAGGCCGTAAAGGTTGTCATGCCCGCCAGCCGCGGCTCACTTCAGCCCGCTGGCTGCACCAAAGACAAGCCCGCCAGACACTCAGAATTCTAGTTAGCCGGCCACACTGAAAAGTGCAGGCCATGCTGTGGTTTAGGCTGCCGGCTACGGCTCTCTCCATCCCACCGGCCCTGCTAATGAA
Organism: Carassius carassius; assembly: GCF_963082965.1. Taxonomy (NCBI): domain Eukaryota; kingdom Metazoa; phylum Chordata; class Actinopteri; order Cypriniformes; family Cyprinidae; genus Carassius; species Carassius carassius. Next base: position 10,515,460 of record NC_081759.1, on the reverse strand, counting down.
CAGCCTACCGGCTACCCAGATGTTAAGCTTGGCGGCAGTGCCAAAACAAGTTTGCCGGCCATTCCTATGTCAAGCCAGTGGGCTGTTCATATGGCAAGCCTGCCAGATGTCAATGTGGCAAGCTCGCAGGATGTTCAGCACTCTTGCCTGCCGGCTACATGCCTTTTCCCCCCGTTCCAGAAGATGAAACTAGGGAAAGGATGAGTTTGCCATCATCTGTTATGTGTGTGTGACAGTCAGACAGACAGGGCTTACGTCACGTCACGTCCTGTTTGTTGCTGCCGTGTGTATTGAGTTTGAGCTCCGTCATGTTATTTTTTATAGACTATTTTTTATCTTACTTTTTTTTATACACCATCATTTTTGTTTCTATAATGTGTGAATATATCCTCTATCGTATTCTACAACAAAAACAATCGGAGTGCCTTGTTATCACTAGTTTTATTTTGATAAACCCCTCAGAGAACATCAGACGATGCTAACCCTGAAACAACATACAGAACTAGGGCTTAGGAGGGCTTCAGCCATAGAGGTCGAGGTGGGGGCTGGGGCCATGGCCTCAGAAACTACTCTGCCCTGACCTCCTGAACTGCCATTTCCCCCATGTCCTCCTGTGTTTCATAATCCACCTTTGCACCTGGAGCTGACAGGTCCACCATAATGCCCACTCTGGAGGCCTCTTGTCTGGTAACCCTGCTTCTAGAGGCCTCCAGATTGCCCAGCCCCGTCCCCATTGGTTGTTGTACAGTGTGTGCCGTGCCTTCTTGGGGGGGGGGGGGGGGGGGGGGTGTAGTGTCAGGCCAGGTTTTGTTTGTCTTTGCTCCCCATGTGCTCCATTACCGGCCCGCTGGCTGTGCCAAAGACAAGCCCACCGGATGCTCAGTAGTCAAGTGTGCAGTCCGCGGTGTGGTTTATGCCACCAGCCGTGGCTCTCTCCAGCCCACCGGCCACATGGAAGACCAGCCGACTGGCAGCCAAAATATTGAGCTTGCCGGCAGCGCCGAGTCAAGTTCGCTGGGCCGTCCTTATGGCAAGCCTGTTGCACATTCATATGGCAAGCCCGCTGGCGGTTCATATAGGAAGCCCGCCAGATGTTAATATGGCAAGCCCGCAGGGCATTTAGCACTCTCACCTGCTGACTACATGCCTTTTTCTCCTGATCCAGAAGATGAGATTAGGGGAGAGAAGAAGGGTGTTGGCTCCAGCCACAGAACTCGCTCCAGTGATGGCTCCACATGTCTTTTTTCCCCCGTTCCAGAAAAGGAAACTAGGGGTGAGGAGAAAGGTGTCGGGTTCTGCCCCAAAGCTCACTCCATTGTTGGCCCAGGCCTCAGAGTTCGAGAAGCGGGTGGTTAAACGCTGGTCTGCCCAATCAGAAGCTGTGTTACAGGATGCATTCGATGATGTAGACTGGGACATGTTTCGGTCTAGTTCCACTGTAGTTCAGTGAGTTTGTGGATGTAGCTGTTAGCTTTGTTGGCATGCTGGTTGAGGAGTTAACACAAACCATAAAAATAAAAACTTTTTCGCAAACCAAAAACCATGTGTTGATTAATCAATCTGGGCAGTGGTGAATGTGGACTCGTGTCGGGAGAGATGAGCGGATACAAAACTGCATGTTACCCTCTCCAACGCACTGTGAGAACTGCTTGACCGCAGTAAAGAGAATGAGTGGAGTCTCATTTCCAACTGAATGACTCCAGGCACATGTGGCAGGGGCTGAGAACTGTCAGTTCTTTTAAAAGTACCTCCACCGCAGTGAGTGCTGACTCTTGACTAGCCAACGAGCTAAACACCTTTTATGCAGGTTTCAAAGCAAACCGCTCTGAAGATTTCAACAGTCTGCCGATGTGCACAGAGGAACAGAACAGCTAAATCAGTAACGCGTGCACAATAACTGTATAGGAAGACGAGGTTTGTGAAGCTCTGAAGCATGTAAACAGCAGGAAAGTATTTCCGGTATTTTATTGGATGTATTGTATTATTTACGTCCATCTTTAAAGAGTCCCTTGCTCATTCGGTTGTCCCTACATGCTTTAAAAAATCTATCATTGTTCCTGTACCAAAAAACAACAATCCATCTTGCCTAAATGACTATCAACCTGTGGCACTCACATCACTAATTATGAAGGTCTTTGAGAGGCTTATCAAGAACACCATCTGCTCCTATATCCCAAACAGCATTGACCAACTCCAGTTCGCCCTAACAGGTCTACCGAGGATGCTGTCTCCCATCTCCTGCACTCCACTCTCACCCACACCTACAGCAATAAAGGGAATTATGTGAGGCTGCTGTTTATAGATTATAGCTCAGCCTTCAACACTATAGTCAAGTCAAGTCACCTTTATTCATATAGCGCTTTTAACAATACAGATTGTAACAAAGCAACTGAACAGCATTAAATAAGAAAAGCGACAGAAGCAAGGAACCAAAACTCCATCGGTGACATAATGGAGAAAAAACCTTGGGAGAAACCAGGCTCAGTCAGAGGGCCAGTTCTCCTCTGACCAGATGAAACCAGCAGTTCAATTCCAGGCTGCAGCAAAGTCAGATTGTGCAGAAGTATCATCTGTTTCCTGTGGTGTTGTCCCGGTCCCCATCTAGGAGACAAGGTCTTGACTGTGGATCTGTCTCTGGGCATCATCTAGTTGTCCTGGTCTCTGCTGACATTCAGCTGTAGAAGTCCTCTCTAGGTGCTAATCCACCATCTGGGCTGTATACGTACTGGATCCAGGTGACTTCAGTGACCATCTGACCTGGATACAGATTGGATCTTGTGGCTACGGTGACCTCGGAATAAGAGAGAAACAGACTAATATTAGCATAGGTGTCATTTTTCTAACAATGTAGCAAGTACAGTGAGTGTTATGGAAAGTGTTCCCAGTTCCAGATTTTCCTAATTAATGCAGCCTCAAAATTCTTTAACAGATATGAATATTAGAAATGTGTTAGTGTGTTATGTGTAAGACAGGTTAAAGAGGTTGGTCTTTAATCTAGATTCAAACTGACAGATTGTGTCTGTCTCCTGAACAATGTTAGGTAGGTTATTCCTGAGTTTGGGAGCTAAGTAGGAAAAGGATCTGCCTTCCGCAGTTGATTTTGATATTCGCAGTATTATCAAATTGCCATAGTTTTGAGAATGCAGCGGACATTGAGAACTATACTGCAATAATAGATTGATCAAATACTTAGGTACTAAACCATTCAGGGCTTTATAAGTAATAAGCAAGATTTTAAAATCTATATGATGTTTGATAGGGAGCCAATGCAGAGTTGACAGAGGTTATAGTAAGAACTCTAGCTGCTGCATTTTGGACTAGCTGTAGTTTGTTTTTTAAGTGTGCAGAACAACCACCCAATAAAGCATTACAATAATCTAACCTTGAGGTCATCAACGCATGAATTAACGTTTTTCCATTTGACATTGAGAGCATATTTTTTTTGATGGAAAAATGCAGTATCATCAGCATTACAGTGAAAGCTAACACCATGTTTCCTGATGATATCCCCCAAGGGTAACATGTAAAGCGTGAAAAGTAATGGCCATAGTAATGAGCCTTGAGGTACTCAATACAGAACTTGTTATCGATGTAATACTGCTTCATTCACTGCAACAAATTGATGGGTGTCATATAGGTATGATTTGAAACATGCTAATGCACTTCCATTAATCCCAGCAAAGTTTTCTAGTCTATACAAGATAATGTTGTCGTCAATAGTGTCGAACGCAGCACTAAGATCCAATAGCACTAATACAGAGATACAACCTCGATCAGATGATAAGAGCAGGTCATTTGTAACTCTAAGGAGAGCAGTCTCAGTACTATGACACGGCCTAAATCCTGACTGGAAATCCTCACAGATACCATTTTTCTCTAAAAAGGAATATAATTGTGAGGATACTACCTTTTCTAGTATCTTGGACAGAAAAGGAAGATTTGAGATTGGTCTGTAATTAACTAGTTCTTTGGGGTCTAGTTGTGTTTCTTTTTCTTTTTTTTTATGAGAGGCTTAATAACAGCCAGTTTGAAGGTTTTGGGGACATATCCTAATGTCAATGACGAATTAATAATAGTCAGAAGAGGATCTATGACTTCTGGAAGCACCTCTTTTAGGAATAGGGTCTAACATACATGTTGTTGGTTTAGATGATTTAACAAGTTTATACAATTTTTCCTCTCTTATAGTAGAGAATGAGTGGAACTGTTCCTCAGGGGATCTATGGTGCACTGTCTGAATTGATACTGTAGCTGACGGCTGCATGGTTACAATTTTATCTCTAGTAGTATCGATCTTTGAAGTAAAGTAGTTCATAAAGTCATTACTGCTGTGCTGTTGGGAAATGTTGACACATGTTGATGCTTTATTTTTCATTAATTTAGCTATTGTATTGAATAAATATCTGGGGTTATGTTTGTTTTCTTCTAAAAAAGATGAAAAATAATCAGATCTAGCAGTTTTAAATGCTTTTGTGTTGGATAGTGTACTTTCCTGCCAAGCAATACGAAATACAGCTTTGTTTTCCTCCTTGTTTTCCTTTGAGTGTGCTCATTATACCAAGGTGTCAGATTGTTTTCCTTAATCTTCCTTAAGCATAAAGGAGCAACTGTATCTAAAATGCTAGAAAAAAGAGAGTCCATAGTTTCTGTTACATCATCAAGTTGTTCTGAGTTTTTGGATGTGCTAAGGAATTGAGATAAATCAGGAAGTTTAGTTACAAAGCAGTCTGTTGTGTTAGAAGTGATGGTTCTACCTAATGGTGTTGCGATATACTAGTTTTGACGATAACCGTGATATTCAAAGCAATAATTATCGATATCATGTTAATTTAGTGTGTGACATTATACTGATATTAGCAATAACCGCAATATTAAAAATTTACAGTTCTCTTTTGATAACACCACATGTAAATACTCAATCGCCAGTACCTGGTTGAGCTCCCAGGTGGCAGTATTGTGCCTTAAAGCTGACACCTGTCACACAAGAACACGCAGCGCTCGCAGCTACTCCGAGGAGAGGCGTTGCCATTATTTTACTAGTCATAGAATGGGAAACGTTATATTAAGCTGTTAACAGCGGTTTTCTGTGTTTATATATTTAAATAAAGGGTTATTATTTTAATAAGTACTGCATTTTCTTTGTAGAGGGGATACTGATGGATGTAACGCTGGAGAGTAACTGGGACTACGGGATGGAGAAGGTAGATCGCTGAGAGAGAAGGTAAATTTTAATAAGTACTGGTTCATCTTATACCATCATACAAGCAGAAACTTAAATCTGCCAAACCTGGAGAAAAAAAAAGAGATGGACCAGCGAAACAGAGCAGGATTTACAATCTTGTTTTGACATCACTGATTGGAGTGTTTTTGAAGCTGCTACCACCGATCTGGACGAACTCACAGAGATTGTAACATCCTATATTAGTTTCTGTGAGGATATATGTATTCCTACCATGACTTATTTAACATTCATCAATGATAAGCCATGGTTTACAGTAAAACTCAGACATCTTCGTCAGGCCAAAGAGGATGCCTACAGAAATGGGGAAAGAGTCTTGTACAATCAGGCCAGGAACACACTGAACAAAGAGATTAGAGCGGCTAGAAAGACCTACGCTAAAAAGTTGGAAGACCAGTTTACTTCCAACGACTGAACTTCAGTTTGGAGAGGACTGAGAGCCATCACAAACTACAAGACACCATCCCCTTGCACTGAGGCTAATCAACGACTTGCTAACCACCTGAATGAGTTTTATTGTAGATTTGAAACCCCCAACACCCATTCTGACCATCTCCCTACACAACCATTAACACCTCCTGCAATCCCCCTCTCCACACCTCCTGCTCTTCAAATCTGTGAAGATGATGTGCGCCAGGTCTTCAGGAAGAACAAAAGAAGAAAAGCACCAGGCCCAGATGGCGTTACACCAGCCTGTCTGAAAATCTGTGCTGACCAGCTGGCACCCATCTTTTCACAGATCTTCAACAGATCCCTGGAGTTGTGTGAAGTGCCTTCCTGCTTCAAACGCTCCACCATAATCCCCATTCCAAAGAAACCCAAGATAACAGGACTTAACGACTACAGACCTGTGTCTCTAACTTCTGTCATCATGAAGTCGTTTGAAAAACTGGTTCTGGCTTATCTGAAGGACATCACTGGACCCTTACTGGACCCCCTGCAGTTTGCTTACCGAGCAAACAGGTCCGTGGATGATGCAATCAATATGGGATTGCACTTCATCCTGCAACATCTGGACAAAACAGGGACTTATTTGAGGATCCTGTTTGTGGACTTTAGTTCGGCTTTCAACACCATCATCCCAACAACCCTCCAGACCAAACTGACCCAGCTCTCTGTTCCTAGCTCTATCTGTCAGTGGATCACCAGCTTTCTGACAGATAGGCAACAGTTAGTGAGACTGGGGAAATTCATGTCAAACAGCTGCTCCACCAACACTGGTGCCCCTCAGGGATGTGTTCTCTCCCCTCTGCTCTTCTCCCTGTACACCAACGACTGCACATCTAAAGACCCCTCTGTCAAGCTCCTGAAGTTTGCAGATGACACTACAGTCATCGGCCTCATCCAGGATGGCGATGAGTCTGCTTACAGACAAGAGGTTGAGCAGCTGGCTGTCTGGTGCAGTCTTAACAACCTGGAGCTGAACACACTAAAAACAGGGGAGATGATCGTGGACTTTAGGAGAAACCCCCCTGCACTTTCCCCACTCACCATCATGAACAGCACTGTGACTGCAGTGGAGTCATTCAGATTCCTGGGAACCACCATCTCTCAGGACCTGAAGTGGGACAATCACATTGACTCCATTGTGAAAAAGGCCCAACAAAGGTTGTACTTCCTTCGCCAGCTGAGGATGTTTAACCTGCCACAGGAGCTGCTGAAACAGTTCTACTCAGCCGTCATTGAGTCTGTCCTGTGTACTTCAATAACTGTCTGGTTTGGTTCAGCAACAAAATCAGACATCAGAAGACTACAGAGAACTGTTCGGACTGCTGAAAGGATAATTGGTGCTCCCCTGCCCACCCTTCAAGAACTGTATACATCCAGAGTGAGGAAAAGGGCTCAGAAAATCACTCTGGATCCCTCACATCCAAGTCACCCCATTGTTAAACTTTTGCCATCTGGCCGGCGCCTCAGAGCCGCAAATACCAGAACAGTAAGGCACAAGAACAGTTTCTTTCCCAAGGCAATCTACCTCATGAACAGTTAAATGTTCCCCACTTATGCTTATGCAAAAAATGTGCAATATCCTTATATTTATTTGTTACCCCTCCATCGTAGTACATCCCTGCATCTTACTCAATCCTATTCCATTATCATTTATAGCACAATTGTTTATACACGTATTTATTTACCTAATTTTTATTCATTTTTTTCTGTGTGTTGTCTCTGTGTACTGGAAGCTTATGTCACTATAACAAATTCCTTGTATGCACAAGCATACTTGGCGATAAAGCTCTTTCTGATTCTGAAATACAAACGTTTAGTATTAGTAGGAGTCAATGCAAGTAACTAGCAGGGGAATGTTCCGCTGGGTAGTCACGAGATCAGACAACTGAGGATCCGAGGTGTAAGCTTTTATAGTGCTGTCGAAGAAGCTGTCTTCCTCTGCCTCTGGGAGCAGGGCGATCTGGGTGCATGGCATGGAATTCCATAGGGTCTAGGATGTCGTCTCGAGGGACCCATGAACGTTCTTCTGGGCCGTAACCTTCCCAGTCGACGAGATACTCTAATCTCCCACTAATACCAAGATCTCCCTTACTTTGTAGATGGCTCCTTCCTCTAACAGTAGTGGGAGAGGGGGTTCCTCTGTCCAGCCAGGCTCTGTGGAGACAGGAAGGTAAAAGGGTTTTAGAAGAAAAACATGGAAAGTGAGATGAATTTTATATTGAGGAGGGAGTTGGAGTTTGTAGGTGACTGGGTTGACTTGTTCTAGGATGGTGAAGGGGCCGACGAATCTGGGACTCAGTTTCTTGCATGGCAGGCGCAGTCGGATGTCGCGAGTGGACAACCAGACCTTCTCTGCCGTCTTCTGTCTGCACACTGCCCGCTGGAGGTGATGGTGTGCCCCGTCCCAGACTCTCTCGCTCTCCCGGAACCAGTAGTCGATGACAGGAATGTCGGAGGGGTCTCCAGACCAAGGGAAGAGCGGGGGCTTGTAAACGAGTATGCACTAAGACGGTGTAAGACCCGTGGATGGTTGGCAGAGGGAATTCTGGGTGTACTCGGCCCAGCCCCGGAATTGGTTCCAGGAGTCCTGGTGGCCATGGCAGAAGGTCAGAAGGAAGCGCCCGACTTACAATGTGATAAAGTCCACTCTTAGGTGTGACCAGGGATTAGGAATGGGTAATGGGTGGAGTTCACCAGCTGAAAGATGTCGAGGACTTTTGGAGATGGTGGAATTGGTGCAACTTCAGACATACCTTCTCACATCTTCTGCCATGTTGGGCCACCAGAAGAGGTATTTTAGCAGTGAGAGTGTCGCGTCGGCCCCTGGGTCGCCAGTGCCTAGGGAGGTGTGAGTAGTATGTATGAGTGGGGTGCGTTGTGTCCGAGGAACATATCTGAGTCCGGGGGGACAGCCCGGCGGAGCAGGAGGAGGGACTTCGGAGGCGAGGTCCATTGTATCGGCCTAGTGATGAGTTGTGTTGGGATGATCGTTTCAGGCTCGTCTGTGCTTTCATCCGACGTGTGAATACAGGAGAGGGCATCAGCTGTTGCGAGGACCTGGACGATAGGATATAGTAAAGTGGAACCGGGTGAAGAATAAGGCCCATCGAGCCTGGCGAGGATTCAGACGTTTAGCCTCACATAGATATTGTAAGTTCTTGTGGTCAGTGAATACCGTGAAAGGGTGTGCTGCTCCCTCGTGCGAATGTCACCATTTCTCCAGTGCCAATTTGATGGCTAGAAGTTCCCGGTTACCGATGTCGTAGTTTCTCTCCGCCTGGCTGAGTTTCTGGGAGAAGGCGGCGCATGGATGGAGTCTTTGAGGGGTCCCATGCTGCTTTGATAATAAGCTTAGAACGGTTTTCGTGTAGAACATCAGATAACCAAGGGGCAGAAGGGGTGTTACGGGCTGGCCTGGAAGATAATGGGCAAACAGCGTCTAAACAAGATGTAAGAGTGGAGCAGAAAGTATCAGTAGCACTGTTAGCATCCAAAGATGCAAACAGTTTAGGGGAAGGAAGTGAAGATGAAACCATTGCAGATAGCCGGGAGGGTGAAAGTGTGCGTAGGTTACCTCAAAAGATGACATGTGGAGGGGTAAATGATGTGTCAGGGACCATGTTGAGGTTAAGAGTGAGGAGGAAGTTATCCGACGTGTGCAGTGGAGTAACCAGAACATGATCAGTAGAGCAGTGTTGTGTATAAATAAGGTCCAGTTGGTTGCCTGATTTGTGAGTAGCAGTAGTTGACACTCGATTGAGATCAAAAGAGGCAAGCAGAGTGTGGAAATCAGCATACAGAGGTTTATCTAGGTGGATGTTGAAATCTCCAAGCATAACTAGGGGAGTACCATCCTCTGGAAAGGTTGAGAGCAACACATCTAATTCATCCAAAAAGTTACCCAGTGGTCTTGGGGGTCGATAAACAACTATAAAATGTATTTTAAGAGGATAGGTAACAGTAACTGAATGAGATTCAAAGGAGATGTTGATACACAAAGGTGGTAAAGGATTAAATTTCCAATCATTAGAGATGAGCAGACCAGTACCTCCACCTCTTCCAGTCAAACAGGGGGAGTGGGAAAATGAGAAATTATTGGAGAGTGCTGCAGGTGTAGCAGTGTCCTCTGGTTTGATCCAGGTCTCTGTTAGGGCCATGAGATTAAGCTTTGAATGACTAATAATAGAAGTAATGAAATTGGCTTTGTTTACAGCAGACTGGCAATTCCAGAGACCAATAGAAAAAGAAAGTAGTGTATTAGCAGATATAGGCAAAGTGCGCATGTTGTTAAGATCGCGCTGTCTACATTGTGTGATGTGTGGTTTGCGAGTAGTAGTGATAGTAGAGATCTGGAAACACATAGTAAGATTTGGTTATAAACAAAAAACAACTGAAACAGAAATGAAACAAGAGAAAGAAAAAGAGATTAATCAAAACAATACTTATATTCCCTGCCGGTGTCCCTGCCCGGTGGAGTCGCACGGGGAAGTCGATGGTCTTTACACTCTTCGGTCTTCACACGAGGAGGGCTGCCACGACCACTGCCGTCGTATACTAATCTTTTTTAAACCCGACAAAACGGAAATTGAATTTAGCTGAACGCACTTAACTGTTTATCACAACAAAGGTCTAAGCAAGCGCACAACACTGACAACGTATCCGATAGAGTACGAGACCAAATGCAGCACGTCTCAACATAGTAAACAAACAAGTATTTCCTAGCAACGACAACTGCGCTAAACACTAATGAGACAAGAAATAAAAACACTTACGCTGATTTAACTGCTTCTCACAAAGGATATTTCTTTACATTCTCTTGGCTGGCGCTTGAACGCACTTTACGGTTTATCACAACAAAGGACTAAACAAGCGCACAACACTGACAACGTATGCGATAGAGTACAATTTTTTACTCAAAAATACCTTCATACAATATTTGACTGAGATACAGCTATTTGAAAATCTGGAAACTGAGGGTGCAAAAAAATTTAAATACTGTGAAAATCGCCTTTGAAGATGTCCAAATGAAGTTCTTAGCAATGCATATTACTAATCAAAAATTAAGTTTTTATATATTTACGGTAGGAAATGTACAAAATATTTTAATTGAACATGATATTTACTTAATATCCTAATTATTTTTAGCATAAAAGTAAAATTTATCATTTTGAGCCATACATTCAATTCAATTCAAGTTTATTTGTATAGCACTTTTTACAATACAAATTGTTACAAAGCAACTTTACAGAAAATTATGTTTCTACAATATTTAGTAGTAACTTATAAGTGGTGACTGTCATTTTGTGCACGTATGACAGGATTTTTAGAAAAATTAATACAAGACGTAGTCAGCCAGATGATGAACATTATTGTAATGGTATCAAGGAGGTGAGGAAGCAAGTGCGAGTTATAACAGTATGTCCCTAGCAGGTACCCAACTCCTCTCCTCCAGACAGTAACCCTCCCAGTCCACCAAGTACTGGAATCCTCTTCCCCTCCGCCTCGAGTCCAGAATACGGTTAACCGAATAGGTGGGTTCCCCATCACGTGAATAAAACACGGGTTTGATTTTGGATACATGGAAGGCAGGATGAATCCTCCTGTACCCCGGAGGTAGTTTGAGGCGGACTGTCACTGGACTAATGATCTTGGTGACAGGAAACAGGCCAATAAATTTGGGAGCGGAATGTTGTTAGTAGAAAGCCACACTTTTTGACCCATGACGTATACTGGAGGCTTCAACCGGTGGCGATTGGCCTTGGCCACGGTGCGCTCCCTCACCTGGAGCAGAGTCTCGCGGGCTCTGGTCCAGGTGCGGTGGCACCGCTGGACAAACGCGTGAGCAGAGGGGAACACGACTTCGGATTCCAGACTAGGAAAAACAGGTGGCTGGTAACCTATGCTGCACTGAAACAGAGAGAGGCCCGTGGCTGACACTGGTAATGAGTTATGAGCGTACTCAACCATAGAGAGTTGTTGGCTCCAGGAAGAAGGATTCTTGGAGACTAAACATCGCAAAGTTCTCTCTAAATCTTGGTTGGCTCACTCAGACTGACCATTGCTCTGAGGGTGATAACCCAAAGACAGACTAACTGTCGCTCCCAACAATTTACAAAACTCTTTCCAAAATTTGGATACAAATTGGGATCCCCTGTCAGAAACCACGTCTACCGGGAGGCCATGTAACCAAAAGACGTGATCAATAACAGTGACCGCTGTCTCCTTGGCTGAAGGTAATTTGGGCAAGGGAATGAAATGTGCCACCTTTGAGAATCGGTCCACTAGGGTCAAAACGACCATCATGCCATTAGAGGGCAGGACGGCGGTAACAAAATATAGTGCGATGTGTGACCGGGGTCTCGAAGGGACAGACAGAGGTTGAAGAAGCCCATCCGGAGGTCGGTTAGACGACTTACCACTGGTGCAAACTGAGCAAGCCAAAACAAAATCGTGAACGTCGCGAGCCATCAGTGGCCACCAAAATCATTGCTTTACTAAGCACTTGGTGCCGCTTATCCCTGGATGACAAGCTACATTAGAGCAGTGACCCCACTGAATAACGTCGGACCGTAAATCCTCCGGCACAGACAACCGATTCGGTGGGCACCCAGGTGGAGGTGTTACCCCTTCTAAGGCCGTCTTGACCTTCGATTCGACCTCCCATACGTGATGAGACGACTATACTCTCAGGTAAAATGCACTAGGGAGTTACGGGGCATTCGGAAGGATCAAAAAGACGTGACAAACAATCAGGTTTGACGTTTTTGGAACCCGGGCGGTACGATAGAGAAAAATCAAAACGACCGAAAAAAGTGCCCACCGAGCCTGCCTGGAATTGAGTCTTTTGGCAGTTCTAATGTCTTCTAGGTTCTTATGATCGGACCAAATGATGAAAGGTATCCATGACCCCTCCAACCAGTGATGCCACTCCTCTAATGCTAATTTAATGGCCAACAATTCTCTTTTACCAATGTCATAATTACGTTCTGCAGGAGATAAGCGATGAGAAAAAAACGCGCAGGGATGCATCTTGTCATCTGAGGCAGCACGTTGGGAAAGAACTGCACCTACTCCAACCTCTGATGCGTCAACCTCCACCACGAACTGACATGTGGGATCAGGGGCTATTAAGATGGGAGCCGAAACGAAGTGGCTCTTGAGGTTGGAAAATACAGTTTCGGCTGTATTAGACCACCTGAACGTAGTACTGGGGGAGGTCAAGGCGGTCAGAGGTGAGATTAGTTGGAGGATATTATGAATAAAATGTTGATAAAAATTGGCGAACCCCAGAAACCACTGTAGGGCCTTAGGGGAATCTGGGCTTGGCCAATCTATCACAGCCTTAACCTTGTCAGGATCCATACGTATTCCCTCAGATGAGACGATGTACCCTAGGAAGGGAACAGACTGTGCATGGAATACGCATTTCTCCGCCTTGACAAAAAGACAATTCTCTATTATTCTCTGGACCACTCGTCTGACGTGTTGCACATGTTCCTGGACAGATGAAGAAAAAAATCAGTATTGTCATCCAGGTAAACATATATAAACTGATCTACCATGTCTCTCAACACGTCATTCATGAGTGCTTGGAAAACCCCTGGCGAGTTGGAGAGCCCGAATGGCATCACCAAGTATTCAAAGTGCCCTCTGGGGTGTTAAAGGCGGTTTTCCACTCATCCCCCTTCCTGATGCGGACCAAATGATAAGCGTTACGTAAATCAAATTTTTTTTAAGACGGATGCTCCCTGTAACCTCTCGAACACTGAAGACATAATGTCAATGTCAATGTCACCTTTATTTATATAGCGCTTTAAACAAAATACATTGCGTCAAAGCAACTGAACAACATTCATTAGGAAAACAGTGTCAATAATGCAAAAATGAGAGTTAAAGGCAGTTCATCATTGGATTCAGTTATGTCATCTCTGTTCAGTTAAATAGTGTCTGTGCATTTATTTGCAATCAAGTCAACGATATCGCTGTAGATGAAGTGTCCCCAACTAAGCAAGCCAGAGGCGACAGCGGCAAGGAACCGAAACTCCATCGGTGACAGAATGGAGAAAAAAACCTTGGGAGAAACCAGGCTCAGTTGGGGGGCCAGTTCTCCTCTGACCAGACGAAACCAGTAGTTCAATTCCAGGCTGCAGCAAAGTCAGATTGTGCAGAAGAATCATCTGTTTCCTGTGGTCTTGTCCTGGTGCTCCTCTGAGACAAGGTCTTTACAGGGGATCTGTATCTGGGGCTCTAGTTGTCCTGGTCTCCGCTGTCTTTCAGGGATGTAGAGGTCCTTTCTAGGTGCTGATCCACCATCTGGTCTGGATACGTACTGGATCCGGGTGACTGCAGTGACCCTCTGATCTGGACACAGACTGGATCTGGTGGCCACGGTGACCTCGGAACAAGAGAGAAACAGACAAATATTAGCGTAGATGCCATTCTTCTAATGATGTAGCAAGTACATAGGTTGTTATGGGAAGTGTTTCCGGTTCCGGTTTACCTAATTAATGCAGCCTAAAAATCCTTTAACGGATTTGGATAATAAAAGCATATTAGTATGTTATGTGTATGCCAGGTTAAAGAGATGGGTCTTTAATCTAGATTTAAACTGCAAGAGTGTGTCTGCCTCCCGAACAATGTTAGGTAGGTTATTCCAGAGTTTGGGCGTCAAATAGGAAAAGGATCTGCCGCCTGCAGTTGATTTTGATATTCTAGGTATTATCAAATTGCCTGAGTTTTGAGAACGTAGCGGACGTAGAGGATTATAATGTAAAAGGAGCTCATTCAAATACTGAGGTGCTAAACCATTCAGGGCTTTATAAGTAATAAGCAATATTTTAAAATCTATGCGATGCTTGATAGGGAGCCAGTGCAGTGTTGACAGGACCGGGCTAATATGGTCATACTTCCTGGTTCTAGTAAGAACTCTTGCTGCTGCATTTTGGACTAGCTGTAGTTTGTTTAATAAGCGTGCAGAACAACCACCCAATAAAGCATTACAATAATCTAACCTTGAGGTCATAAATGCATGGATTAACATTTCTGCATTTGACATTGAGAGCATAGGCCGTAATTTAGATATATTTTTGAGATGGAAAAATGCAGTTTTACAAATGCTAGAAACGTGGCTTTCTAAGGAAAGATTGCGATCAAGTAGCACACCTAGGTTCCTAACTGATGATGAAGAATTGACAGAGCAACCATCAAGTCTTAGACAGTGTTCCAGGTTATTACAAGCAGAGTTTTTAGGTCCTATAATTAACACCTCTGTTTTTTCAGAATTTAGCAGTAAGAAATTACTCGTCATCCAGTTTTTTATATCGACTATGCAATCCATTAGTTTTTCAAATTGGTGTGTTTCACCGGGCTGCGAAGAAATATAGAGCTGAGTATCATCAGCATAACAGTGAAAGCTAACACCATGTTTCCTGATGATATCTCCCAAGGGTAATATATAAAGCGTGAAGAGTAGCGGCCCTAGTACTGAGCCTTGAGGTACTCCATACTGCACTTGTGATCGATAGGATACATCTTCATTCACTGCTACGAACTGATGGCGGTCATATAAGTACGATTTAAACCATGCTAATGCACTTCCACTGATGCCAACAAAGTATTCAAGTCTATGCAAAAGAATGTTGTGGTCAATTGTGTCAAACGCAGCACTAAGATCCAATAAAACTAATAGAGAGATACACCCACGATCAGATGATAAGAGCAGATCATTTGTAACTCTAAGGAGAGCAGTCTCAGTACTATGATACGGTCTAAATCCTGACTGGAAATCCTCACATATACCATTTTTCTCTAAGAAGGAATATAATTGTGTGGATACCACCTTTTCTAGTATCTTGGACAGAAAAGGGAGATTCGAGATTGGTCTATAATTAACTAGTTCTTTGGGGTCAAGTTGTGGTTTTTTGATGAGAGGCTTAATAACAGCCAGTTTGAAGGTTTTGGGGACATGTCCTAATGACAATGAGGAATTAATAATAGTCAGAAGAGGATCTATGACTTCTGGAAGCACCTCTTTCAGGAGCTTAGATGGTATAGGGTCTAACATACATGTTGTTGGTTTAGATGATTTAACAAGTTTATACAATTCTTCCTCTCCTATAGTAGAGAATGAGTGGAACTGTTCCTCAGGGGATCTATAGTGCACTGTCTGATGTGATACTGTAGCTGACGGCTGAATGGTTGCAATTTTATCTCTAATAGTATTGATTTTAGAAGTAAAGTAGTTCATAAAGTCATTACTGCTGTGGTGTTGGGAAATGTCAACACTTGTTGAGGCTTTATTTTTCGTTAATTTAGCCACTGTATTGAATAAATACCTGGGGTTATGTTTGTTTTCTTCTAAAAGATAAGAAAAGTAATCGGATCTAGCAGTTTTTAATGCTTTTCTGTAGGATATGTTACTTTCCCGCCAAGCAATACGAAATACCTCTAGTTTTGTTTTCCTCCAGCTGCGCTCCATTTTTCGGGCTGCTCTCTTTAGGGTGCGAGTATGCTCATTATACCATGGTGTCAAACTGTTTTCCTTAACCTTCCGTAAGCGTAAAGGAGCAACTTTATTTAAAGTGCTAGAAAAGAGAGAGTCCATAGTTTCTGTTACATCATCAAGTTGTTCTGAGGTTTTGGATATGCTAAGGAATTTGGATACATCAGGAAGATAACTTAAAAAGCAGTCTTTTGTGTTAGAAGTGATGGTTCTTCCATACTTGTAACAAGAAGTAGAATTTACAATTTTGGCTATATGAATTTTGCAAAGAACTAAATAATGATCTGAGATATCATCACTTGGCTGAATAATTTCAACACCATCAACATCAA
Organism: Carassius carassius; assembly: GCF_963082965.1. Taxonomy (NCBI): domain Eukaryota; kingdom Metazoa; phylum Chordata; class Actinopteri; order Cypriniformes; family Cyprinidae; genus Carassius; species Carassius carassius. The sequence continues at coordinate 10,498,938 of NC_081759.1, read as the reverse complement.
TTCCATGTGACAGTATTAAATCTAGAGTATGATTTCGACAATGAGTAGGTCCTGAAACGTGTGGTCTAACACCAATAGAGTTCAGAATGTCTATAAATGCTGATCCCAATGCATCGTTTTCATTATCAACATGGATATTAAAATCACCAACTATTAAAACTTTATCTGCAGCCAGAACTAACTCGGATGTAAAATCACCAAACTCTTTAATAAAGTCTGTATGGTGCCCTGGTGGCCTGTATACAGTAGCCAGTACAAACATAACAGGGGATTTATCATTAACATTTGTTTCTTTGGATAATGTTATATGAAGTACCATTACTTCAAATGAGTTATACTTGAAGCCTGCCCTCTGAGAAATCCTGAAAACGTTGTTATAAATTAAAGCAACACCTCCACCTTTGCCTTTTAGACGTGGCTCATGTTTATAACAGTAATCTTGGGGGGTGGACTCATTTAAAATAATGTAATCATCAGGTTTTAGCCAGGTTTCTGTCAAACAGAGTACATCTATATTATGATCATTGATCATATTATTTACAAAAAGTGTTTTCGTAGAAAGGGATCTGATATTCAATAAGCCAAGCTTTATCATTTGTTTATCCATATTGCTTCTGTTTTTTATTTGTTGAACCTCAATAAAATTTTTAATCTTAACTTGGTTTGGACGTTTTTTGTATTTTCTAGTTCGGGGAACAGACACAGTCTCTATAGTGTGATATCTAGGTGAAAAAGTCTCTATGTGCTGAGAATTAACTGACCTCTGTGACGGGAGGCAGCTAGCAGACGGTCGGTTTAGCCAGTCTGTCTGCTTCCTGACCTGGGCCCCAGTTAGTCAAGTATAAACACTAAGACTATTTGCCATATTTCTAGAGAGAAGATTGGTGCCACCCCAGGAGGGATGAAGACCATCTCTTTTAAACAGGTCAGGTCTGCCCCAAAAGCTCGTCCAATTGTCTATGAAACCTATGTTATTCTGTGGGCACCACTTAGACATCCAGCCATTAAGTGATGACAATCTGCTATGCATCTCATCACCACGGTAAGCAGGGAGGTGACCAGAGCATATTACAGTGTCTGACATCGTGCTTGCAAGTTCACACACCTCTTTAATGTTATTTGTAGTGATCTCCGACTGGTGAAGTCGAACATCATTAGCGCCGGCATGAATAACAATCTTACTGTATTTACGTTTAGCATTAGCCAGCACTTTTAAATTTGCCAAGATGTCAGGCGCTCTGGCTCCCGGTAAACATTTGACTATGGTGGCTGGTGTCTCTATATTCACGTTCCGTACAATAGAATCACCAATAACTAGAGCACTTTCATCAGGTTTCTCAGTGGGTGCATCACTGAGTGGGGAGAACCTGTTTAATGTTTTGATCAGAACAGAAGAGCGGTGTTTTGACCCACGACTACGCTGCCTCACCGTCACCCAGTTGCCCTGCTGCTGGGGCTCTGTTTCCGGAACCGAACAATGTACAGGAATCCCTGAGCTAGACGCATCCAAAGCCGTATCTAGAGCCCTAACATTCTTACTGTCCTCAATTAAAGTTTGGATGCATGTCTCTAATTCTGAAATCTTCTCTGTCAGCCTAACTATTTCCCTGCATTTATCACATGTGAATCCCTCATCAGCGACAGAGATAGATAAACTGTACATGTGGCAAGAGGTGCAAGAAACAATGATAGGAGAAGCCATTACTCACCGTGCTTGATGAAAATTCTTACTGCGGTTGTTTGATGAACTTGTGAAAAACTGGAGCGAGGGAGAGGAGAAAAGAAAACAGCGATAGGTTCGAATGAAAACGCTAATGACAAGCTAACGAGTGCTAACGCTTTGCAGGTGTACTGCACTCACGTAAATAAAATAAAAGTGAACGATCAAAGTTAATCTGATAAGATTGATCGATAATATCAGAAATATGGTGTGAATTAAGTTATATTTTACCACTTTAAAAAACAGAGAGTGATAGTAAGATAAAGATTCTAGAGAAAAAAATAAAATAAAAACAGCTACACGGAGCTACAATTTGCTACAGAAGGCCAACAGGAAGTAGAGAAAACACTGTCCAACAGCGACACCCGCAGGCAGTCAGTAGACCCTGTGCAGTCAGTAGACCCTGTAAACGGCAAAGGATAGGTATTCTTTACCGTAATGTTGTTCAGCTCTCTGTAATCAATACAAGGTCGCAGGGACCCATCCTTCTTACCAACAAAAAAGAATCCCGCCCCCGCTGGAGAAGAGGAAGGGCGGATAAACCTTGATGCCAAAGAATCAGAAATATATTTATCCATGGCCTCCCTCTCCGGAATGGAAAGAGAGTAAAAGGGACTTACCTGGAACTAAATCTATGGCACAGTCATAGGGACAATGCGGAAGGAGAGAAGCAGCACAGGACTTACTGAACACTTCCTTCAGGTCCAGGTACTCCGTGGGCACGTTTGACAAAACCGTGGTCTCCTCCTGTAAGACAGAAACAGCAGAACAAGCAGAAACCAGACAAGACTCATGACAACTTTCACTCCACAAGGTGACAGTGTTGGAACTCCAATCCACTCGTGGTTTGTTCTTGACCAGCCAGGGATGACCTTATACAATGGGTGCCACAGGGGAGTCCATGAGGAGAAGGGATAGGGTTTTGGTGTGGTTGCCAGATGTGAGGAGAGTTATGGGTTCAGTGGTGTGGGTGACGTGCGGCAGTTCCTGGCCATTGAGTGCACTGACATGGATCTGACGGGACAGGGGAAGGAAAGGAAGGTTCAGGTGATGTGCACGGTCAGTGTCAATGAAATGACCTTCGGCTCCGGAATCCAGAAGGGCATGACAGGTGTGAGTGTTGTTGCCCCACCGCAGTTTCACCGGAAGGAGAGTTGACGATGTAGTTGAGGACTTCCCGGCAGAGATCCCACCCGATAGTAGCCTCAAACTTACTAGCGGGCTGGCTCTTTTACCGGACATGTGCGTAGGAGATGTCCCGAGCCACCGCAGTAGAGGCACAGTCCACGGGACCTCCACCTCTCTCTCTCCTCCCGGGACAGTCGGGCTCTACCCACCTTCATGGGTTTGTGATCGATGACGGGACTGACCATGTTCTCTCGACTCAAGTTACCACTCTCTGGGATGCTGAGAATGCTTGTGTGACTGGTCTGTGCCCCCAGGCAGTTAATCCGAGCGTCCACATGGAGCGCCAAGTTCATGAGCCTGTTGAGACTGGTTGGCAACTCGAGGAGGTAGATCTCTTTGTGAACACGGTCGGCCAGCCCATGCAGGAATCTATCCCACTGCGCCTCCTCGTTCCACTGGCATGCAGCTGCCAAGGTGTGAAACTTGATGGAATAATCAGCCACGGATCTTCTTTCCTGAGACCCGCTGGCTGACGGGCTGCTTCCTTGACGGTCGCGGCATGGTCGAACAATCTCTTCATCTCGTCCGAGAGGGAGTGGAACGAGGCACAGCATGGGTGGTTGTTCTCACACACTGCCGGTCTCCACAAAGCGGCCCTACCGGTTAGTAGTGTAAGGGCAAATGCTACCTTGGACTCCTCCATCTCGAAGGTGCGAGGCTGTAGGGAAAAGTGCATGGAACACTTGGTTAGGAATGTTCTGCAGAAATCTGGCTCACCAGAGTAACTCTCCGGCGCCAGAAGACGAGGTTCGGGTCGGTAGTGGGCTTAGGTGATATCCCAGGGAACGGGCAGTGCGGGGTGCGCAGCAGGAGAGGTCAGCTGATGGATCTGCTGGGTAAGCTCAGACACCTGTGTCACAAGCACTTGGACTGCGCATCCAGTGTTGACTATACTCTCCTGCTGCTGATCCATGCGGGTGACACTGTGATGAATAAAGTCTGTGAGAGAAGTGGTACTCGCTGCTTCCATGTTTGGTCAGAGCGTTCTGTAATGGTATCAAGGAGGTGAGGAAGCAAGTGCGAGTTATAACATTTATTAAATGTCAAAACAAACACGAAGACAGGAGGTAAGGTGAATCTTGAAGGTCCGGGAGATATCCGGGAAGAGACAAAGCTCACGGGTGATCCAAGGTGTGATGGTGAGTTGGCAGCAACTCTAACACTAACACAAGTAACACTAAGATTGACAAACAATGCTCTGACAAACACAAGATGAAAGACGGGGCAATAAGTAGGAAAAGGCTAACAAGTAGTAGCTGGTGAACATGAACAATTAGCAGAGACGCCCACAAGAAACAATCAGAGCTGACGCAAGACACACACTCACTCCACCCACATAGTGCAAAACCCGAGACCAAGTAAAAAATAATTTGACTGATATCTTTTATCCCCCCAATGTTTCTATAGATATCACAATATATTGATATTGTGAATACTTATGGCCACAATAACCGTGATATGAAAAATTGAATATCGTGACAGCCCTAGTTCTACCATACTTGTAACAAAGAGTAGAATTTACAGTTTTAGCTATATGAAGTTTACACAAGACTAGACATAATGATCTGTGATATCATCGCTTGGCTGCATAATTTTAACACCAACAACTCCATGTGACAGTATTAAATCTAGAGTATTATTTCGACAATGAGTAGGAATGTCTATGTCTATGTATGCTGTTCCCAATGCATCTTTTCCATTATCAACATGTACTCTATAAATTCTACAGTCCCCCACAATCTGATCTCCAAGTTCAGAAAGCCCGGACTGAATGCCCCACTCTGTAACTGGGTTCTTGTTTTTCTATCATGCAGATCTCAAGATTTCTATCATTCCATCATCATCACCCAGAGTACAGGAGCCCCACAAGGATATGTTTTGAGCCCGCTGCTCTACTCCCTCTAGAAATATGACTGTGTGTCCTCTCACACCTCCACTTCTGTCATCAAGTTTGCAGATGATACAGTGTTGATGGGCCTCATCTCCAACAACAATGAGGCTGCCTACCTTGATGAGGTAGAATCGGAATCGGAGCTATAGAAAGTATATTGACTCAGTGCATTGCATTGTGGTATGGAAACACCTCAGCCCAGGATCATAAAACCCTGCAAAGAGTAGTACACTCAGCTGAGCTCATCTCCAGAACTTATCTCCCCTCTCTGCAAGACTTCCACACCAGGAGATGTACATCTAGGGCTGTTATGATCCTCAAAGACTTCAACCACCCTGGAAATCCGTAGTCTGATGGCGAAAACGGAGAAGCTCAGAAGGAGCTCCTTCCCTCATGTTATCAGATTACTACACTGTAAAAAATATTACATGCTATCTGCTTAAAAAAAATATGGTAACAATATTACACGTATTATATTTGAGTAGATTTTAAGGTTGTTTTTTTTTAGTGAAATTTACCCAAATAAATTAGGTAAAAATTCCTAAATTATTTAGTCTATGGCACAATAAATTTAATATAATTAGGGAAATGTGCTCATTTATTTTAAGTTTATTCTCAAAAGTCTGTGATTTTAAATGAGATCTGTTTGTATTTTGTTATTTTATACATTTACAAGACTGTATACAGCCAATCAGCTCAAATAGGAAAATTCTTGAGAAATACTGGAAAGTACTGCACTAGCACTAGCAAGGCTACTGCTCATTAAACAAGGTTAAATGCTTTAGAGTAGTATCCATAACTACAAGCTCTACTCTTCTGCACAGTGGTAACGATTGCACTGTGCAATGGAAACTTCGATGTTACAGAAACTCTTACAAATGTCAAATGTAACTACATTAATAGATGCCTCCCTACACTCAAAAACATAAAGTAGCATTTAATTTCAAAATTTACTCTCCATATCCAGCCATATGCAAAGCATGCTGGGAACTAACAATCACCTCTAAAATAAAACTGCAAAATTGAGCTAATTCACTTAAATGAAATAGGCTGCCTTCTTTCCTTAATTATTTTAGTTTAATCAGTTCCCCAATTCAAGCACCAAAACTGCTTAAGTCTCCTAAAACAAAATGAGGAAAACGCATCTCTTGGTTTTATTAGTAAAAAGTCCTCATTATTTTCTATACAACACTGAATCACAATTTCTTTAATGAAATCCACACATTATTTTTAATTATCACCTTAATTTTTTTGATGAAAATTACAAAACCCATGATTCATTTTTTACAGTGTAAACATGGACATTAAACACACTGCACTTTAGATACTCTGGTAGTGTAGGGTTACTCAACTCTCTGCACACTGCACATTGTTTACATCTCTGCACATCATCTGTGTAGTAGTTTAATATATTGTGTATATATTTAAATTTTTCGTATTTGATTTTCTTCTTATTTTTTGCACAGTCTAAAAAGAGTATGCCAGACCTACATTTCACTGCTTGTTGTGTCACATAGCTTGTATGTAACAAATAAAATCTTGTATCTTGAATCTTGAATCATTGCTCCTTCATTCCTTTGTTCCTTGTGTGGTAAACGTGACAATAACAAAACGTGAAAAAAAAAAATTAAGAGGTATGAATAATTTTCATTGGCACTGTGTGTGTGTGTGTGTGTGTGTAGATTAATCTAGATTAATTCCAAGATTACAGTGAGATTAATCTAGATTAAAAAAATGTATCTATGCCCACCACTAATATATATATATATATATATATATATATATATATATATATATATATATATATATATATATATATATATATATATACAAGTGCAGCTCAATAAATTAGAATGTTGTGGAAAAGTTCATTTATTTCAGTAATTCAACTCAAATTGTGAAACTTATGTATTAAATAAATTCAATGCACACAGACTGAAGTTGTTTAAGTCTTTGGTTATTTTAATTGTGATGATTTGGGCTCACATTTAACAAAAACCCATTTTCAGTCGCAGAACATTTTACAAATCAAAGATAAGTGTTGGAGTCTCATTAGCTCTACACACAGGTGTTCTCCCTCTTTTTTTTCTGACATTTCGTGAGAGAGGGGTGGTGTTTTACATGCTGTCGACCTGTGAATGCAGACAAGATGGCTGGATTGCATTTACATTATACTGAGATCCGATGTGTACTTGACTACCTCTCGACCAGGACATACTGATCGGATAACATTCTGATCAAAACTGCATCTACACTTGTCTTTTCAATGTGTGTGGACAACATTCGGATACAGATAGCATGTTGCCAAGTTTAAACACAGCCAAAACTGCTAAAAGACAATCATTGAAAATATTTTTTCTCTGTACGTCTCCATTTTCCAACATAATTCATCTCATTCTTCACTGTGTTGCAAACTTACGACAATTGAGTACATAGCACCACTTCACTTTCAGTCTCTTCTTCTTGAACCAGATGAACCAGCTAAAAGTGAACAACACCACCATCTGGACTGTAATTCAAACATCAGGAATACTGAGGGATAAAATCTCAATTAAAAAAAATTGACAAAAAAAAAGTATTTCTTAAAATAATTTTATTTTGTCATACATTTTAAACCAACCAACTGTAACGATAGATCACAGGAGACGAGAGATCCAAGAGCAGTTTAAATTTGTTTGCCTTAATTTTGTACTTGAATTTTATTTTCAATATTTATTTTTTATATGTTTTTATTTCTATGCATATCATATGACAGGCTGCAATCTATTGAGTTCAAATAAATAAAACATTTTCTAAGTCAATATAAACTTAAGTTAATATAAACATCTTATATATTGAAGATGTTATAGGACGTAATACTGACACCCTGATGAAGGCATATAGCCGCAACACGTCTGTTATAGTCTCTCCAACACATGAGACAAAAAGCATTTTTTTGTGAAAATTTAAATTTTCAGTTTACTGTATTTGATTAATGTCATTGTATAAAAAGAGGTTTAAATGAATACAAATCTTACAGGCATACATGATTTGTATAAATTTTATTTCTGTGGTAAGAGGACTTGAAATGACTCGAAACTAAAATGGTAGGACTTTGGACTCGACTTGAGACTTGTTGGCTTTGACTTTTGACTCGACTCGTGACTTGCCTAATCTTTGACTCGACTTGACTCGGGACTCGAGGGCAAAGACTTGAGACTTACTTGTGACTTGCATAACAATGACTTTGTCCCACCTCTGATAACAGGTGTGCAATTAACTGTGATGAAGGGACAAAGCTATGTGGGAAATGTGGTGCCTGCGGTGAAGTGCCTATGGGGAAGTGAGACCACTAGTGGACACCCAGGGAAACACAGACCAGACACCGTGACATTACCCCCTCCTCTACGGAGCAGCTACTAGATGCTCCACCTGAACACAAGAGCAAACCAAGGAACACAGAGACCAGGAGGGAGGTGGACTGGTGGAGGATAAGTGGGAGGGACGGAGGGACAGGTCCACAGAGGGAAACAGAGACAGGAAGAGCAAAAAAAAAAAAAAACAACAACAAGGAAACCAGGAGGGAGGTGGACTGGTGGAGGACCAGGGGGAGGGACGGAGGGCCAGGTCCACAGAGGGAAACAGAGAGAAAAAACAAAACAAAAAAACAACAACAACAAAACACAAGGCCAGGAGGGAACAGAAAGTTCAGGGGCCCAGGGCTGAGGCGACAGGGCAGGAATCCAGGGTGGAGCAAGGTGGAACTGGAGCCGTGCGGTCGAGACAGAAGCCCACCAGGGTGGTGCAGAAGACCACCACAGCCGTGCGGTTGAGACAGAAGCCCACCAAGGCGGTGCAGAAGACCACCACAGCCGTGTGGTTGAGACAGAAGCCCGCCAGGGCGGCACAGAAGACCACCACAGCCGTGCGGTCGAGACAGGAGCCCACCAGGGCGGCGCGGAAGACCACCACAGTGGGATCAATGGCACAGGAGAGCAAGTCTGGTTAGGTATGCCTGAAATAGAAAAAATGAACAGGTTAAGGGTGGCCTTCGTGGCCCTGAGGAGATGGTAGATGGTCTCCATGGCCATGACAGGGCAGGTGGTGAGTTCCTGGATGGCCTCCGTGGCCACGACAGGATAAGTCGAGCGCTCAGGGAGTTCGGCTGAGACGTGATGAGGCTCTGGAAGTTCCGCAGCGACGTGGCGAGGCTCTGGTAGTTCAGCAGAGATGTGGAGAGGATCTGGTGGTTCAGCAGAGACGTGGAGAGGCTCTGGTAGTTCAGCAGAGACGTGGAGAGACTGGTAGAGGTGTGGTGTTTTGACTGGATTCAGGAAGATCAACAGTGAATTGACTCTGTTCATGAAGATCAACGGTGACTTGCCCTTGCTCATGAAGATCATCTGTGACTTGCCTTTGCTCATGAAGATCAACGGTGACTTGCCTTTGCTCATGAAGAACACTGGTGACTTGACTTTGCCCGTGAAGATCAACGGTGACTTGACCTGACTCTGGAGTGTAAACGGTGACTTGACCTGACTCTGGAGGGTCAACGGGGACCTGACTCGACTCTGGAGGGTCAATGGGAACCTGACTCGACACTGGAGGGTCAACGGGAACCTGACTCGGCTCTGGAGGGTCAACGGGAACCTGACTTGGCTCTGGAGGGTCAACGGGAACCTGACTCAACTCTGGAGGGTCACCTGTGGCTGTCATCTTGTGCAGAGGCGCAGGGCCGGCGGCCATCTTGTGCAATGGCTCTGGGCCGGCGACCAACTTGTGCTGTGGCGCTGGGCTGGTGACCAACTTGTGCACCGCTGGATCTGGACATGATGGAGTCCTTCTGTAATGATAGATCACAGGAGATGAAAGATCCAAGAGCAGTGTGTTTAATGGGTAATCCAAAAATCAGTATCCAAACAGGCAGGAGGTCATAACCATGAAATCAGTCCAGAAACAAAACCAACAAGAAACTAGAAACTAGAGAACACAAGGGAACGCGAGAAAACCAGGTGACGGAAAATAAGGACTCCATGAAAACAGAAAGAGAAAGACTGGTATTTATAGACAGGATAACGAAGGAAGTGGAGACAGCTGAGTGCAATAACAGGTGTGCAATTAACTGTGATGAAGGGACAAAGCTATGTGGGAAATGTAGTGCCTGCGGTGAAGTGCCTATGGGGAAGTGAGACCACTAGTGGACACCCAGGGAAACACAGACCAGACACCGTGACACCACCATAATTACGTAAAAGACTAAATTAGATTCTCTAAAAGAGTAATAAGCAACTTTTCTTTTCTGTTTTTTTTTTACTTTTGTGCATTCATTTTTCTATGCTTTGCACGAGAGGTGCATACAGGTGCTGGTCATATAATTAGAAATCATCAAAAAGTTTATTTATTTCAGTAATTCAATTCAAAAAGTGAAACTTGTATATTATATTTATTCATTACACACAGACTGATATATTTCAAATGTTTATTTCTTTTAATTTTGATGTTTATAACTGACAACTAAGGAAAATCTCAAATTCAGTATCTCAGAAAATTTGAATATTGTGAAAAGGTTCAATATTGAAGACACCTGGTGCCACACTCTAATCAGCTAATTAACTCAAAACACCTGCAAAGCCTTTAAATGGTCTCCCAGTCTAGTTCTGTAGGCTACACAATCAAGGGGAAGACTGCTGATTTGACAGTTGTCCAAAAGACGACAATTGACACCTTGCACAAGGAGGGCAAGACACAAAAGGTCATTGCAAAATAGGCTGGCTGTTCAAAGAGATCTGTGTCCAAGCACATTAATAGAGAGGCGAAGGGAAGGAAAAGATGTGGTAGAATAAAGTTTATAAGCAATAGGGATAACCACACCCCGGAGAGGATTGTGGAACAAAACCCATTCAAAAATGCGGGGGAGATTCACAAAGAGTGGACTGCAGCTGGAGTCCGTGCTTCAAGAACCACTACGCACAGACGTATGCAAGACATGGGGTTCAGCTGTCGCATTCTTTCTGTCAAGCCACTCTTGAACAACAGACAGCGTCAGAAGCGTCTTGCTTCAAAAAGGACTGGACTGCTGCTGAGTGATCCACAGTTATGTTCTCTGATGAAAGTAAATTTTGCATGTGCTTTGGAAGTCAGGTTCCCAGAGTCTAGAGGAAGAGAGGAGAGACACACAATCCACGTTGCTTGAGATTCAGTGTAAAGTTTCCACAGTCAGTGATGGTTTGGGGTGCCATGTCATCTGCTGGTGTTGGTCCACTGTGTTTTCAGAGGTCCAAGGTCAATGCAGCCGTATACCAGGAAGTTTTCTCGCACTTCATGGTTCCTGCTGCTGACCAACTTTATGCAAATGCAGATTTAATTTTCCAACAGGACTTGGTAACTGCACACAGTGCCAAAGCTTCCAGTACATGGTTTAAGGACCATGGTATCCCTGTTTTTAATTGGCCAGCAAACTCGCCTGACCTGAAAATCTATGGGGTATTGTGAAGAGGAAGACCCAGCAATGCAGAAGAGCTGAAGGCCACTATGAGAGCAACATGGGCTCTCATAACACCTGAGCAGTGCCACAGACTGATCGACTCCATGCCACGCCGCATTGCTGATCTACTCCATGCCACGCACGCATTGCTTACCTGCAGTAATTCAGGCAAAAAGAGCTCCAACTAAGTATTGAGTGCTATACATGCTCATACTTTTCATTTTTATACTTTTTAGTTGGCCAAGATTTCTAAAAATTCTTTCTTTGTATTGGTCTTAAGTTATATTCTAATTTTCTGAGATAATGAATTTGGGATTTTGCTTAGTTGTTAAAAAATAAAAGAAATAAACATTTGAAATATATCAGTCTATAACAGTTTTTGTATGGGTAACCTAGTGAAAAAGTAATATATATTAAAAATAAATTTATTTCATACTTATAGTTCAAAACTATTAAAATATTTACTGACATATCGCTAGAGACTTGCGTTACTGATATAACAATTATAATTAAACTTTATTTGGAGTATTTAATTATTGTACAGTACACATTTCTTAATATTAAGCCAAAATTGTGTTTTAAAGGGGTCACATGACGCAGCTAAAAATAACATTATTTTGTGTATTTGGTGTAATGAAATGTGTTTATGTGGTTTAAGCATAAAAAACACATTATTTTCCAAATACTATCACCATTAGTTGTAATGGAGGCTGTCATCCCTGGTTCCAGTACGGTGTCTGGACCTGTTATTTTATTAAAAATCCTTTTTTTTTTCTTTTTTTTTTTTGTCACTTCAGCCATAGCTCGTTCACTGAATGAGTGAAAAATCGTATAATACTGCCCCATGAATCTCCTGTTTACATCATAACAAACAAAACTACATTTCTGTGACTGTCTACATTGCTTAACCATGCAAAAACATATAATTGTTTATATACACAAAATAAATGTATCAACTTGATACGGAAGTAATTAAATTAATAATATAAAATTGTAATAAATATATATATATTAATAAAGTGTTATCTATCTAGACTTGAATTGACCCTTTAAAGTGTTAGTTCAAATAAAATGTTTAATTCTGTCATTAATTACCATCATGTTTTTTCAAAACCATCAGAACACAGATTAATTTATTTTTGATGCATCCCGTAGCTGACCCTCCCATAGACAGCAAGTGTCCTTACACGATGCAGAGAAGACAAATTGTTGAATAAAGTCGTTATTTTTTTTCCTTTTGCACACAAAAAGTATTCTCATAGCTTCATAAAATTACTGTTGAACACCTGATGTCACGTGGGTTATTTTATAGATCTTCTTGCTACGTTTCTTGATCATGTAAGGACACTTGCTGTCTATGGGAGGGTCAGAGAGCTCTCAGATTCCATCAAAAATATCTTAATTTGTGTTCCCAAGATGAACGGAGGTCTTGCGGGTTTGGAACAACATGAGGGTGAGTAATTAATGCAGAATTTTCATTTTCTCTGTTGTGAGTGCGTTCAGGACGCTGCTGACGTGTTTTCTGGCACACCCAATAACAAAGATAACATGTCAGCAGTGTCGTACATCAACTGTCACAGCAGTCACACTCACAACAGACCCGGAAGAGAAGACAATGCTGAATAAAGTCATAATTTTTGTTATATTTGGATCAAAATGTATTTTCAATGCTTCAACAAATTCCAACTGACCCTCTGATGTCACATGGACTACTTTGAAGATGTTTTAATTACATTTCTGGACATGGACAGTATAGCGTACATACGTTTTCAATGGAGGGACAGAAAGTTCTCGGACTAAATCTAAAATATCTTAAACTGTGTTCCAAAGATGAACAGAGGTCTTACAGGTTTGGAACGACATGAGGGTCATGAGGGAGTTATTAATTACATAATTTTTATTTTTGGGTGAATTAACCCTTTAATAGAACAAACAAATTGTGCACATAGTGTTGGTCAGTCCTCAACAACTAATCAATCTATAATACAAGGCATCAAATTCAATTCCGCTTTAAATTCCCTTAAAGGGTTAGTTCACCCAGATAGCAAAATTATGTTATTAATAACTTACCCTAATGTTGTTCAAAACCCGTAAGACCTCCGTTTATCTTTGGAACACAGTTTAAGATATTTTAGATTTAGTCCGAGAGCTTTGTAAGCATGCGTGAGTGGTTGTGTGGCAACAAAACAAACAGTATGGCGGGCTGTAAAGACGCTATGAGCACTTTCAAGAGAGTTAGCTAGCGAAATCCACAATATATAAGCACTTTAACATCTGAAGACTGGAGGAGGTTTGGAGAGAAGCTCAAAATTTGTATTGGTGACAAAATCGAAGTTATTCAAAGCCCATATGAGATCTGGGATGACAAAAAACGTTGGTCCGACTCGCCCGTGTCTTGGCCACCAATCTGCTGGGGAGACATTTATTCTTATTTAATAGAAACCCCTGGACCCTTCACTCATGAAAGATTAAAGGCTTTCAAAAGTCTGGAGGCCTATGATTATTTTGTTTCTCGAAAAGTTGGGCCGATCTTTTCTGCCAAACAGAAAGCAGTGATGTTGCTAAAAGCAGAGGTTAGACCTGGCCAAGCAGAGTCACAGCGTGATTCGCATCTCCCGTGGGTGATCGCCAAAGAGAACAGCAAAATAATCACTGCTTTTAAGTTTTGCGATCCAGAATAGCCCATTTTGATGTGAGGAACATAGTCTGGGTGCTGTGGATTGCGGTTTGGGACAGCTGAATCAGAACGCCAAAACATATGACTCGGTTGATTTGACTCAGTTTTATTATTCTTTTATTCAATCTTCTATAAATACATAGTCACTAAGACTTACCATGAACAAAATGAGCCTCACAAACTCGATCAGAAGCTGCAGGATTCCAGGCTTTCTTTGGAGTGTCCAGGTTCAATCGCCTAATTGCACGCAACAATTTCTTTCGTTTTTCGCGATCCTTTTCGGAGGGAATTTGAAAAAACTTTTTATCAGGCCCCCAACGAGCCATACAATCGACCACACAGCAAGAGTGAACCATTCTCTTCTCTAAATCCTCCTCCAAACGTGCAAAACAATCAAATTACAGGTATCTAGTGGTGTTTCCTGCCACACGATTCCCATGATGCAACGCGACAAACATAAACAATGACATCACAAAAGATCCGCCTATACTGTCCATGTCCAGAAAGGTAATAAAAACATCATCAAGGTAGTCCATGTGACATCAGAGGGTCAGTTAGAATTTTTTGAAGCATCGAAAATACATTTTGGTCCAAAAATAGCAAAAACAACGACTTTATTCAGAGAGAGTGTGAGAGAGTTCAAAACAAAGCAGTCTGGATATCCGGCTCGCGAACGAATCATTCAGTTCACCAAATCGAACTGAATCGTTTTAAATGGTTCGCATCTCTAATACGCATTAATCCACAAATGACTTAAGTTGTTAACTTTTTTAATGTGGCTGACACTCCCTCTGAGTTCAAACAAACCAATATCCCGGAGTAATGCATGCACTCAAACAGTACACTGAACTGCTCTAAAGAGAGAACTGAAGATGAACACCGAGCCGAGCCAGATAACGAACAAAAGACTGACTCGTTCACGAGTCAAGAACCGGTTGCATCGGTTTTCGGATCACCAGTAGTTCTTTCGGACAGTTCGATTCAATAAACCGGTTGAAGAAAACGGTTCACCGGTTCTTTTGAGCTCGACGTAATGGCGCATTTGCGATGATTGCCCTTGATTCAAGCCTTCGGTTTACCCGCGCTCATAACACTAGCACAGAATCAGTTCAGAATCAATCACCAAAAGAATCAGTTCGGTTCATGCGCTCTGTGTGTCGGTGTGCTTCACGCTGAATCACAGTATCAGCAGTTCAGTCAGTGTACTGTTTGAGTGCATGCATTACTCCGGGATATTGGTTTGTTTGAACTCAGAGGGAGTGTCAGCCACATTAAAAAAGTTAACAGCTTAAGTCATTTGTGGATTAATGCGTATTAGAGATGTGAACCGTTTAAACGATTCAGTTCGATTTGGTGAACTGAATGATTCGTTCGCGAACCGGATATCCAGACTGCTTTGTTTTGAACTCTCTCACACAACAGACACGGAAGAGAAGACAATGCTGAATAAAGTCGTTCTTTTTGCTATTTTTGGACCAAAATGTATTTTCGATGCTTCAAAAAATTCTAACTGACCCTCTGGTGTCACATGGACTACTTTGATGATGTTTTTCTTACCTTTCTGGACATGGACAGTGTACCATACACACAGCTTCAATGGAGGGACTGAGAGCTCTCGGACTAAATCTAAAATATCTTAAACTGTGTTCCAAAGATAAACGGAGGGCTTATGGGTTTGAAACAACATGAGGGTAAGTTATTAATTACATAATTTTGCTATCTGGGTGAACTAACCCTTTAAATATTTTCATGTGTGTGGGGGACTCCCTCCATGCTTTGTGACTCCAGTCGAATCAAGCTTGTTTTCTCCTAAAATTCAGTCTGTCGGTGAAGTGCATGAACATAAAGGGCAGCTAACTGTGTCACTCAGAGTACTTCAGAGGTATCAGGGGTTGTTTATGAAGGAACCAAATACACCGATGGCCTTGTTGTTGTTGTTGTTGTTGTAGACCACAACAGCTGTGGGTATATCTTATGAAAAATATCAGTGATACTCATTAGTTCAAACAATGTCTACTTTGTTACCCAATTGTATGAATCTGTGCTTTTTGTCCGACCTTGGAGTTTACTCTTTGCACAACTCTGATCCAATGTTTGTGTGTGTGTAATGCTAAAGATCTCTTGGATTACTGTCCTCCTTCCAGTGTATAAAGTGGCAGATCTTTCGGTGTTGTCATTACAACACTTGACTTCAGACACAGAGTTGATTCAACAAGAAATAAAAAAAAGAGTTCTCAACAAACTAAATTAGACATGAACAGACTTCAATATGTGGTCAATCATCTTTGTTTTTGTGGTGTGTTCAGAAGACACAGTACCTTGTGCGAGGGTAGGTAACAGATCTCCAGGACTTCTTACTCATGATACATTGTTTAAAACTTATGATGGAATTCTAACAAAGAGGTAAGAAAAAAAAAAAAAAAAAAAAAAAAAAAAAAAAAAATATATATATATATATATATATATATATATATATATATATATATATATATAATTTTTTTTTTTTTGGTAACACTTTATTTTAGTGGCCAATTCTCACTATTACCTAGTTGCTTATTAGGATGTCTATTGTTAACATATAGGTTGTTTATTACTACTTATAAAGTACTTATTCTGCATGACCATATTCTACATTCCTAATCCCACCCCAAACCTAAATTTAACAACTACCTTACTAACTATTAATAAGCAGCAAATTGAGAGTTTATTGAGGCAAAATCATAGTTAATTGTTTATTAATAGCGATAATTGGCCCATAAAATAAAGTATGACCTATATATATATATATATTAATTAATATTTGTGGTCATGTGATATTGTTTTACCAATTTCATTGAAAATATGCTAAATAAATTGCTAGAATTCGCTAAAATACACTGCCATTGTAACAATATTGCACAGCTAAAAATGATACTTGGTTATATTATTCTTGTGATGATGATTTAAATGAAATAAAATACACTGCCAGTGTTTTTTATTTATTTTCCTTTGTTTTTTGTTGTTTTGTTACATTACAGGGAAAAAAATAATCCTTGTATATTATTTATACTTTTGTTAATTCTATAGAAAATGTGGTTGATTAATATAAACTAGCAGTACTTTCATTTTAGTAAAATGTTCTGATTTGTTTAATTTTGTGATATATTTTGTGTTGTGTATTTGTTTTGTCAAAAGTAACAAAATATATTTGTATGAACATTTTATGCTTTCTCTTTTTTTTTAAAGAAATAATAAAGTTATTCATTATTATTCTTGATTTACAATATGTAACTGTGTTGCCGGTTAGTCTTCATAATGGCTCGTCAGTCATTAATTGGAAACACTTTTAATAGTTAGTCACTGTTAAAGATCCATTTCAATGACTAGCTGGCAACAGTGTTTCCAGTATTTTACTGTAAAAAATGCCTTTAAGGTCTAAAAGTGAAATCAGTCACATCTTACTTTAATAATCAAGCAATCCTTCAGACCTTGAGTAGTTTGAATGTCTTCAATGTCAAATGTCAATTCTGAGCAAAGAATATAGGTCAATATTGTAAAGGATACTTTATATAAATGTATAAAAGCACATGTCCAGCAGTCATGTATACAGTAATGCCTTTACTTTGTACTTTAAATCTTAATGAATAGATGAATTGACAGTTGATCTTTTCAGGTCCTGCCACATGATGGACAATTGTGGACAGTCCTCTGCCTCCCTTTCTCCGATGACCTCTCTGATGGACCTCTGGATTGATTTCCTTCCATTGCAGTCTATTCTGCTTAGTGTTGATGCACTGATGAAAAACGTATCAAAACCTGTTTAAAAGTGATTCATATTTATGAAAAGGTGCTTCAGTATTAAAGATTATTACTTTACAATAACTATTTTACAAAAAAAAAGTAGATAAAAAATGGTATTTAGACATGCACAAATGAAAGACAGCCTATAAATATTATGTATTAGTTGTTTTATGTTGCCTTTCAGTCGGTCACTCTCGATGTCATGTCGGTGACTGACGAATTGGGATATCGCTTCGATAGACCAATCTACTTCGAGTGTAAACTAAGCAAACAAATGTCAATTGGCATGCAATTATTGCATCCACTTGCAGCTGATCACAGCTTGAGTATAAGAAGGCAGCAGGTGCAATGCATACCTGCTGTTTGTTTTGAAGCCGAGCGACAATAATGTTCTGCTCCATCCGAGTGTCTTCAATGAGCTACAACATGCACCAACATGCTTTTGGTGTTTGCGGGACGGAACCAATCCTAAACCAGAACCAATGCTCACCGGTATCTGACAGTATCTGGGTGCCTGACTAGCGCTACCCGGCCCGTCTCGCTGGCTTCTGCAGACCATCAGCCTCCTTACTTCATTGTACCCAAGAAAGGCGGTGGGTTATGGGCGATCTTGGACCAGGCCTTTAGCAGTTACCGTTCAAGATGTTGATGCAGAAATGCATCTTCGAGTGTGTCCGTCCCCGAGATTGGTTTGCAGCAATCGACCTGAAGAACGCATACTTTCATGTGTCGATCCTTCAATGCCACAGACAATTTTTGCAGTTTGCGTTCGAAGGACAGGCATATCAGTACAAGGTCCTGCCCTTCATGCTGTCCCTGTCTCCCCTTGTCTTCATGAAAGTCACAGAGTTCTCCACAGAGAGCAGGGTGTTTGCATCGTCAACTATCTCAACTATTGGCTCATACTGGCACAGTCTCGGGAACAGTTATGCGAGCACAAAAGAGCTGGTGCTCCGGCGCCTCAGCCTGTTGGGTCTTCGGGTCAACTGGGAAAAGAGCAAACTCTCCTGACGCAGAGTATCTCTTTTCTTGGTATGGAGTTGGAGTCATTCGAACAGACAGCATGCCTTACAGAGGAATGTGCGTGGTCGGTGCTGACCTGCTTGAATTCATTCAAGGACAAGACAACAGTCCCACTGAAACTATTTCAGAGGCTCCTGGGGCATATGGCAGCTGCAGTGGCACTTACACCGCTAGGGCTATTGCATTGCATATGAGACCGCTTCAGCACTGGCTTCATAGCCGAGTCCACAGGTGGGCGTGGAAGTGTGGCACTCACTGGGTCCAAGTTATGGCCTGTCACCAAACCTTCACCCTGTGGTCAGATCTTACATTCCTCCAGGCAGGTGTGCCCCTGGAACAGGTCTCCAGGCATGCTGTGGTTTACACAGATGCCTCCATCATCAGCTGGGGTGCACATAGAATGGGCAAGCAGTGTGAGGGGTATGGACGGGCCCCAATCTGCATTGGCATGTCAATTGCCTAAAGTAAAGATCCCCGGAGATCAGGGTCATGCTTTTCTTTTTGCAGCAAGGGCTGGAGTGAAGGCTATCTCCCTCCACCCTCCAAATCCAGGTTGCTGCGATTGCTGCATACCATGATTCCATAGAAGGGAAGTCAGTGGGTAAGCATGACCTCGTCATCAGATTCCTTAGAGGGGCCAGGAGGTTAAATCCTTCCCGGCCCCCCTCCATACCCTCTTGGGACCTGTCTCTAGTGCTTAAATCACTACAGCAGGGCCCATTTGAGCCTTTGCACTCAGTTGAGTTAAAGTTTCTTTCATTAAAAAACTGCACCCAGAAGTGATGCATTCTCCTGGGCGCTGGCTCGTGGTGCCTCGCTGACAGATATCTGTAGAGCTGCTGGTTTGGCGACCCCCAACGCATTTGCTAGGTACTATAGCCTTTGTGTGAAGCCGGTATCCTCCGGTGTTCTCACCTCAAATGGGTAGTGACACTAAAAGAGGCCCTGGTTAGTGTCAGTTTGCTAAAACTACTCCAGAGTCTCCGTACTGTAAACCCCATCGAGCTCCTCCGTTTCTTTGGCAGCCAGACGTGGTGGAGCATCCGGCGCCAGACCTTCACTCGCTGAATCCTTGAAAACCGGTAAAAGGCTGGGTTCCATATGAGAGACCTAAGTGGATCCCATATGTTTAATGTCCACGGTATAGCCTTGGAGCCATTGTTTCCCTGGCAGCCATTTTCCAAGAGGGTTTCAATCACCTCCAATTTTCCATATGCACCTTATACATGGATATTCATATGTGTATTTGCTCCCGAGACCTCCTTCAGGAAGGATGAACTCCAGCATAGTCCCTGTTCCAAGTGGAATGGGTACGTTTTCTCAGTGTTATCCAATCTCACTGAGTGATAAGTGCTTTGACAATGGTGAATGGAAATACTTGTTGCGATCCCCGGCCTACACCAAAAAGGGGCGCAGGTAGCTTGAACAGAAGGGCAGCATCCATGGCGCTTTGGTAGGGAATTCCAATTTGTCGGTCACCAACGTGATGTCGAGAGTGACGGACTGAAAGGGAACGTCTCAGTTACGTATGGTAATCCTCGTTCCCTGTACCACTGCTGAGCGTCTGGGCCAATGGCTCGGCTCCTCTGCTAAAACCTGGTTTGCATTGCACCTGCTGCCTTCTTATACTTACGCTGTGATCAGCTGCAGCTTGATGCAATATTTGCATGCCAATGTCCATTGGCTCATTTAGTTTACACATTCAAAGTAGATTGGTCTATTGGGGCAATATCCCAATTCGTCAGTCGCCGACATTATGTTTCCGTTCCCTCCTTCAGGGAATAAGGGGTTACCATATGTAACATAGATGTTCTGTTGATATGGATATTGATATTTGAACAAAATTCAAGAGGCTATTACAGAAACTTCTTATCACAAGATCTGAAAAATTTCTAGCATTCTAAAGAAAAAAAGGAAATTATTATGGTAACTAAAGAATTAGGGTGTTTCTATAATACAGTAAAGGTCCAGAAATAAAAACACACACATCATCACATCCTTTAATGTACAGGAAAGTACTATTTTTTTTATTCCTTCATATTCAAACTTCACAAACAGAGTGAACTTACAATACCTCAGAGAGTGAAAATTACAAAAAAAGGTGCTGGTAACATTTACAAAAAAATCATCCTTACTTTGCAACAATCAGTTATCTTCCACTCTTTTTTTTTTTTTTTTTTTTTTTTTTTTTTGCATTAAGGCTTAATACTTCTGTATAAAGTATATGCAAGTCTTCACAGTTTTTCGAAAAAAGTCACAATATTATGTAACATAATGAAGCTTTTACGGCTATTTTCTGTTTAATAACAAATACACATCACTGGTAAATATACGTGAAAATACAGGGCTTACTGTAAAATGGCAAGTAATGATACTGTTTGCTGAAATAATTTTTTTTTTCTAAACACATTTGTAAGAAAGGTTACATGAGATACCATTGCAATAACTGAAGCAGAAGGAAAAGAAAAATTAATAATAAACATTAAAACAAGGGAGATCGCCTCCAAACTTTGGCACATCCCTTTAAATATTTTCACAAAATATATAAGGTTTTCTTTTTTTCTTTCAAATCATATGCATTGAAGTATAGCAAAAGTGGCATAAAGTGAAATCATGCTGTGTAGTAAGGTGCTAAATTAGAGATATTACAAGGCCTGTCTAAGGTGCATTTGTAAGACTGAAAAGCATGTAGGCCTTTTTAAGTTTCAATAAACAAAACAGAAATAAATTACAAATGCAAAAAAAACTTACTTAAAAATAGCACAAAAGAACCAATATTAACATGACCAATAGTCTTGAGGCGACCTCATGAACTCATGCACTCTCACTGATTCAGAAAAATCAGTCTTTTCCACAGACATGTTAAATACTCTAATATGCAATATTATATTTGTATGCATGTTTGGTGTTTCTTTTCAATATGGAATATGCCACTGCAAGACACGATGACGTTGTTGGATGATTTGATCAAAACAAAATAGAACAAAGCAGAGATATTATTCTGGGAATTTCCTAAGCTGCACTAGTTTAGAAGTTAAAAGACACAAGCTCTATCCCTAGAACTTACCAAGGATCACCCTCATGCATACTGCTAAAGTGACGCAACAAGCTTGCTCAAATAACCAACATCACAAAAGCAATTTGGTTTTAGTGCAAACACAACTGGCTGGCTTCAGCTTCTTAATAAAAACAAGCTCACCAAGTAGATTACATGAAGGCACATACTTATGCTTCCTCTAACACGCAACATATTGAGACAAACTGCAACACCTTTCAACAACACCACAAAGCAGTTTTAACTGGAAAGCCACTATTTCCAGAAACCAAAAACCATCACCACGTATAAATTGCTAGAGGTTATTACTGATCACCTATAGTTAGGCATAGGAAACTTCCGATGTTCCAGTTTCAGTTTCTTCCTTTATGGATGCTGACTTTAAGTAGATTTTGTGTGTGTGCATGTCCCAGCAGAAAACCAAAAGAACTGTTCCTACTGTATTCGTAGCTTGAAACCAGACTGCAACTTTTGATCAGTGAAAAAACATCTCAGTCCCAGAAACACGGTAGTACTGACAAAGTGTTTGTAAAAGATCAGCAAAAACTCATTTAATAATAACAAGAAGCAATAAGTATGTTTGCACTTAGTTGAAGGTCTCTGACTCTCACATCTCTCGCAAGAGTCAAACAAGTTGCCATGTGTGAATATTCCCCTCAAAATATTTCATTAGTGTTGAAACACCAAAAAAAAAAAAAAACATTTGTTCAAGAACAATCACAAGAGGAAACAGGAAGCATATACTTTAATGTACCTAAAACGCAGACATTTTATGTGTTTTCTTTAACAGTATTAATATCCAACTTTACAGCCTCAGCATCACCACAAATGTCCAATGTTGTTTCTTTATAAACAAATAATGCAAATGTATTTTAAAAAAAAACAAAATAGCATATTTTAGGAGCAAAGAAAGCTTTTGTTGTCACACATGACTGGTTTGTTTTTATGTGAAGTGTTCTATTGCTATTTATCAAAGAAGACCAAGAATAATTTTAGTGCAAAATTCTTTTCTGGTTTGATAAGTGGTATTTGGGTTTAAGTCAATGAGGACTGCTACAGGGATCAACTGTGGTTTATGTTTAGTGGTTTCTTTCAGTTGTTGTAATTCACTGAAGTGGTTTACCTTTTGACATTTTATCATGCAGTTAGTTTGCAGAGGGGTTTTCTTTAAAATTCTAAAATTTTGTGGAATAAAAAAAATTAGGATTAAGAATTAAGAATTAAGAAAATTAGGGTGGTGTTTTCCCTACAAAAATGGGTTTAGTTTAATTTTAGAGAGAGATAGTTGAGTGTAGACAACCCTGTGTAGCTGAACAAACTGAATGTGTTGGTCAGAACAAATCTGTATTCTGTGCTGCTTTGTGATCATGAAATTACAATTTGACTTGGCTTGACTGATGTCTCAGAAATTGTTAATTATTCTAGTCCAGTGTTTGACATAAAAATAAAAGGAAATGGCCTTGTACACGCACTAAAAATCCTTATTCTATATCTCTAAACAGCAGGTATTATGAAGCAAACAAACTTTTTCACAACAGTAATAGAAATTGGACAAACTAACTTTAAACACAAATTTAAATCACAAATGTAGATTTTCGTTTAAAGGTTGTTGTTTGAATACTGTAAGATGTTTAATACCTTTACTACAACAGCTCCACATTTGCTCAGTTTAAATGTTTCAATATGAAAACTAAGAAAATGAAATTTGTGAAAAATAAATTATGTGCTAGTGCAAGAATAAAACAAGGCGTTAAGATATGGCTTTAAACAGTGAAAAATACCAAATCTTTTGAAAACTTTGACTTTTATGCCAGCTAGGTTTCTATGTAGTCACTTAAATTGTATTAAATGTGTATCTAAACCAAACAAGCTAAACACATTAGCAGAAGTAAGCTAGTAAAGTATCCCATGGCATTTTACTACATTGTCTATTTGTCAAGGGGAAAATTCTACTATGATATGAGCATTCCCAACCAAATATTCACACATTTTTTTTTTTACATTGATTATATGATATCACTATATGTTACAAAAAAAAGGGGGGGGGGGGGTTTGGTCCTTAAACATAAAATTGTACTGAACTTCTATGTTGATTTATATGAAAAGAAACCATTACTAATTGTATTTAATATATATATTTGTTAGAGTTGTTCTATATATGTCAGATTTTGATAAATTAACCTTTAAATAAACAGTTAAATGCAAACAAGATAAATAAAATGCTTGGTCCATGGTTTCTTGTGTGTTGAATAAACGGGGGGAAATCAAAGCATCCACAGTGATTTGGGTCAATCTAAATGAATTTGGAAACAGACTTAATCAAATTACCACTAAATAAAAATAATAACAATATTAAACTTTGGAATGGACAGATTTGCTCTTCTGCTGAACTAAAATCCTGTTTTGTTTAATAGTGAACTATGTAAAGTACAAAAGACTCTATAAAACAGGTCAATTTAATATATATTATTAAAGAGTTACATATATTGTCTAACTTTACCTATTACACTAATCTACTGTATGGACTGGTTGTATATAAAAAGGCATCTGCCGAAGGGATACATGTATATATGTCTAATTTACAGTTTCAAATTTGCTGTTTCCCATTAAGATGATGTTACTTGTTTATTGCAAACCACACACAAATTTGTGTTAACTTCCACAAAAACAGTCCACTGGAATTAATGCAGAAATCAAATTGTGCAGCTACCATGTGTCCTTGGAGTCCTGAAGATCAAATGTACCAGAAACCAGAAACCTATCTCGGATCACCAGTAACAGCAGGGCCAACCATCATTCTGAATGTCATTTAGAATGTCTTGTAAATTTAAGCTAATTTCTTCCATTTAGAATTCTGAATTTCAAATGAGGTGGCAAACCTGTCATTTTAATTTAGAGAAGTTAAAATGAAAAAAAAAAAGAAAATCGATGATATTTATAGTGTGATAAGCAGTTTTAGTTTAAATTATGAAAAGCATATACCACATACACAAATTTATATTTCATTTTCACCTTGTCAAGTATATGGTATATAATCAGTTGATTCAATTTTTTATGTAAGCATCTCTTATAATAAAATAAGACAACACTTTGTAGACGTGGTGGAGGTTTAGAAATGTGCCTAATAGAAAAATGTATTCCTGAATTTAGACCAACGGTTATTTTCCATTTTTAAATTTATTAGTTTTGGAATTCTTCATTATGACTCAATTACAGGCTAAAACTGCAGTAGCAGAATACAATTTCTTACTTAAATTGACTGTTTAGTTGATTAATTGTTTGATTAATTATACAAAAACACTGTTATTGGTGAACTGAGATGTCATGAATCAAACTTGACAGAGAGGCAGATGAGATTCAATTTTAACAGGACAGATTGATGCTTTAGGGTGTATACACAGTGGTTGTGGAAAATAGCGAAAGCACAAAACATAGCTCACAGATATGAAAAATGGCGTCACCACTCCTCTCAGCCCAGCACAAGCACCACCATCTGTCCACCTCTCCCTCCATTCCTTGCAGACCCTTAAATACAATCCACTGAGTACTTTTGCAAATGACTTTGTCGCAAACTGTGGGTGTCACCTTTATTTTCACCTTTATTTATATAGCGCTTTAAACAAAATACATTGCTTCAAAGCACCTGAACAAACATTCATTAGGAAAACAGTGTGTCAATAATGCAAAATGATAGTTAAAGGCAGTTCATCATTGAATTCAGTTATGTCATCTCTGTTCAGTTAAATAGTGTCTGTGCATTTATTTGCAATCAAGTCAACGACATCGCTGTAGATGAAGTGACCCCAACTAAGCAAGCCAGAGGTGACAGTGGCAAGGAACCGAAACTCCATCAGTGACAGAATGGAGAAAAAAACCTTGGGAGAAACCAGGCTCAGTTGGGGGGCCAGTTCTTCTCTGACCAGACGAAACCAGTAGTTCAATTCCAGGCTGCAGCAAAGTCAGATTGTGTAGAAGAATCATCTGTTTCCTGTGGTCTTGTCCTGGTGCTCCTCTGAGACAAGGTCTTTACAGGGGATCTGTATCTGGGGCTCTAGTTGTCCTGGTCTCAGCTGTCTTTCAGGGCAGTAGAGGTCCTTTCTAGGTGCTGATCCACCATCTGGTCTGGATATGTACTGGATCCGGGTGACTGCAGTGACCCTCTGATCTGGATACAGACTGGATCTGGTGGCTACGGTGACCTCGGAATAAGAGAGAAACAGACAAATATTAGTTTAGATGCCATTCTTCTAATGATGTAGCAAGTACATAGGGTGTTATGTTAAGGTTTCCCGGTTCCAGTTAACCTAATTAATGCAGCCTAAAAATCCTTTAACGGATTTGGATATTAAAAGCCTATTAGTATGTTATGTGTAAGCCAGGATAAAGAGATGGGTCTTTAATCTAGATTTAAACTGCAAGAGTGTGTCTGCCTCCCGAACAATGTTAGGTAGGTTATTCCAGAGTTTAGGCGCCAAATAGGAAAAGGATCTGCCGCCCTCAGTTGATTTTGATATTCTAGGTATTATCAAATTGCCTGAGTTTTGAGAACGTAGTGGACGTAGAGGATTATAATTTAAAAGGAGCTCATTCAAATAATGAGGTGCTAAACCATTCAGGGCTTTATAAGTAATAAGCTATATTTTAAAATCTATACGATGTTTGATAGGGAGCCAGTGCAGTGTTGACAGGACCGGGCTAATATGGTCATACTTCCTGGTTCTAGTAAGAACTCTTGCTGCTGCATTTTGGACTAGCTGTAGTTTGTTTACTAAGCATGCAGAACAACCACCCAATAAAGCATTACAATAATCTAACCTTGAGGTCATAAATGCATGGTTTAACATTTCTGCATTTGACATTGAAAGCATAGGCCGTAATTTAGATATATTTTTGAGATGGAAAAAGCAGTTTTACAAATGCTAGAAACGTGGCTTTCTAAGGAAAGATTGCGATCAAATAGCACACCTAGGTTCCTAACTGATGACGAAGAATTGACAGAGCAACCATCAAGTCTTAGACAGTGTTCTAGTTTATTACAAGCAGAGTTTTTAGGTCCTATAATTAACACCTCTGTTTTTTCAGAATTTAGCAGTAAGAAATTACTCGTCATCCAGTTTTTTATATCGACTATGCATTCCATTAGTTTTTCAAATTGGTGTGTTTCACCGGGCCGTGAAGAAAAATAGAGCTGAGTATCATCAGCATAACACTGAAAGCTAACACCATGTTTCCTGATGATATCTCCCAAGGGTAACATATAAAGCGTGAAGAGTAGCGGCCCTAGTACTAAGCCTTGAGGTACTCCATACTGCACTTGTGATCGATATGATACATCTTCATTCACTGTTACGAACTGATGGCGGTCAAATAAGTACGATTTAAACCATGCTAATGCACTTCCATTAACGCCAACAAAGTGTTCAAGTCTATGCAAAAGAATGTTGTGGTCAATTGTGTCAAACGCAGCACTAAGATCCAATAAAACTAATAGAGAAATACACCCACAATCAGATGATAAGAGTAGATCATTTGTAACTCTAAGGAGAGCAGTCTCAGTACTATGATACGGTCTAAATCCTGACTGGAAATTCTCATATATACAATTTTTATCTAAGAAGGAATATAATTGTGAGGATACCACCTTTTCTAGTATCTTGGACAGAAAAGGTAGATTCGAGATTGGTCTATAATTAACTAGTTCTTTGGGGTCAAGTTGTGGTTTTTTGATGAGAGGCTTAATAACAGCCAGTTTGAAGGTTTTGGGGACATATCCTAATGACAATGAGGAATTAATAATAGTCAGAAGAGGATCTATGACTTCAGGAAGCACCTCTTAGTGTCCCTAAAAGCATGCAAACTAGCCGTTTGCTCGATCCAAATCCTAACTAGGAACATTTCAGGTTTCAGTGGCCAAGAAAAAGTGATCCTCAACGCAATGCAAATGACATGAGCACACTTGCATTTTCAGCTAATCATGCATGTCATCTTTTAAAACTGTGTAGTCAGCATCATTATTAAAAGTATGCCTTGTGTGATTAGTAAAGAAACTGCAGTATCTGTATCTGAAACACACACACACACACACACACACACACACACACACACACACACACACATATATATATATATATATATATATATATATATATATATATATATATATATATATATATATATATATATATATATATATATATATATATATATATATATATATATGATTCATCTAAAGATATTCTATGTTTCCTTGCTTCTCCTGTTAAAATCTGTATTGTACTTTGTCCTGTAAATATATGTATAATTTTCTATTGTTTCTGAGAAACAAAGGAACAAACGAACAAACTCTGTAGTCATAAATAGAGTAAATGCTATGTCTTTGGATTTGAGCCTATGATACAAGCAGAAGAACATCAAATAATCAATATTCAGAGCTGTAACGCAGAAAGAGAAGTGTTAGAAAAGTGTGTAATCTGAAGCATGCTTACATACCTAACCTCTGGCGGAAATTTGGAGATTTGGTATTGAACATATGATATGCTTGTCTACTGACTACAAAGATTAAAATGGTATTCGTTTCTCCGCATGTTATATTCCTCAAAAAACTGTCTCTATACTCAAGTTTACAGAGTAGTCTGTAAAATCTCGCAAATCTTATCTCAGAACAACAATGACCTCTTTTCACACAAACCATCGCAATATTGATTACGGCATACACAATATTGTGCTGATTATGTATAACAACAACTGCTCAAAAGCATATAGCATTAACATCTTTGAAAGGAAAGATGTCATCTCAAGCAAATTCAGCATCTATAGGAAAGAACTAAGAAATAGAGAGGAAGAAGAGGAAATTGGATAGGAAGAACACATTTTTTTGTTTAGTTTTGTGCACATACACAAATGTCCAATAAAATGCATACTGAAAAGGCAGACATTTTCAATAGGGCATTTTAAATATGCAACTTATAAAATTCTAAAGGCAGGTTTGAAAAATATGAAATGAAATTAAAACATATGCAAACATTTTTATTTATTTATTAATTATAACAGGGGCACTTTGGACACAATATAACATTGTATATTGTAGTATAAAATAAGCTTCATTTTGGTGATTTCAGGGGTTAAAACATAATAAAACACCCTTACTTATTAGTGGTCCTTAATGGTACAAGTTAAAGTCTTTTTGTGACATTTCAGATCTATTTTGTAATTGTTATTGCTGGTAGTCCTCATGCTTGCCTCATAGAGGGATCTGTGTCAACAGTTGGAAAACTATGTTTGTGTGTGTGTTTTGTTTTGTTTTAGGCAGTGAATATTGTTTTGTTTTTGCTGTTTTGTGAAGTATTACTATTACAGAATAAAAATAAC
Source organism: Carassius carassius (assembly GCF_963082965.1). Taxonomy (NCBI): domain Eukaryota; kingdom Metazoa; phylum Chordata; class Actinopteri; order Cypriniformes; family Cyprinidae; genus Carassius; species Carassius carassius. The sequence continues at coordinate 10,469,773 of NC_081759.1, read as the reverse complement.
AGTTTTATTGTGAGCTTTATTAAGCTTGGATCTGTAAAAAGAGGCACTTCATCATTTTTTTTTTTTCTTCTACAAAGGAGAGGCATTGTAAAATTCCACATGTACAGTGTTAGGTGTTGTTTTGGTTACAGTACTATCTGTTGTAGATGCTGATGAAGACATGGATTCTCTAGCTTGTTTTGAATTAGTCTGACCATTGTGTAGAGAGAAGATTAAGTCTTTGTTTGTTCTAAGAAGAAAACATCTGCAAGATGAAAGATTTCAATGCAGCGATGTTAAATTGAAGCTGACTGTTTAAATATGGAGATGGGGAAAATGGGCTGACTGAATTTGACTGAAGCATTTCACTGGGGTTTTCTCAGACCAGCATTATAGGATGCATGATATAGTTTGCATGTTATGAAAAAGCTTACAAGACAACCAATCATTCAGCTGTTCCAAGTAATATTCACCTCTTCCGCTCCTACGTAGATATTGGGGATGTTTTCCAAGGTCTTTTCTGTGCCCATAAGTCTATACTCTAGGAATAGATATTCTTTATAAATTAAGATTTTTTGTTTTTAAAAAAGTACCTTTGTTAAAAAGCAAGAAGAAAAGAAGGTGGTAGTCCTACAACAAAAACTTACTGTAATAGCAAAGAGAGTGCTTTGTCTATACTGTACACTGAAGAAAATTAACATGTATTGTAAAATTAAAATTTTAAGCAGAAAACAAAAATAAAAGCTAACTCTACATTTATGAACTGTAAATATATACTGTAAGTAATGTAAAAAGTCTACTTGAACTACTCATAGAAGTGATCGTCATAGTGCTTTTTACCCACAAGAACGGTGTCCAGTCTAGATGCAATGGATAGTAGACTATGACATTTAAGCATCTGAATTGTGTCTAAACATCTTCGTGCAGATTTGTACACTTTCACAAACGACACAATTTTGGCTAAACAAAGTCTCTGTGAAATAAAACATTATTAAAAAATTTTGTCGCTGTTCTTTTTCCTTTGTACATATGAACAAACACAGAGTAACGGTAATATCCGACATGAAAGCCTCACAACACAAGCGAGATGAGACGGCTTTAATATATGAAGCCTGATACTAGGACCTGCGACGCTGTTGCCTCCATGCATGGTTAAAACGCATGGCCGAATGAATCTATACCAAAATGACAAGAGTAATCAGCGATTTGCATGTAGCTATACATCCTTCATGACCTTTACAAGACAATTTACAAATACTGTATTGCAAGGTTGCTTTCTCTTAAATATATATATCCCTTGTGTAAAATAAACGCTAGAAATTGCAACAGCACCTTCACAAGCAATAGTGCATTTGGTCGCTTGAGTCAAACATGATTAAGGCTATCTGTAAAGACACAGCTGATGGCCAATGTAAGTCCCTCCCTCCCTCCCCGCTCTCTGATAGCGCTCATTAAGTGCTTTAATGCGTTGAAATGTTAACGTTTATTCTGGCCTGACCCTTCTTTACAGAAACGTTTCTGCAATTTGCTGCAGTTTAAATCCATATGGACGGTTACTGAATGGGAAAAATAACATTTAGATCCAACAAACGATTCACAACCAACAAAACTACAAATGGATGAGACAAGACTCTTTCAACTATCAACTGTACCATCACCACCACCGCCACAGACCACCAACAGATCATTTAGCTACTCAACACAACCATCAAAATGGTACGCCAAACTGAAGTAAAATAAGAACGGGATCTGCAACTCGACTGGAAAAGACCAGAACGACTGAAAAAGGCAACACCTCAGACTGATACAACACAGCCTGTGGCCAAACTTTGCAGCATAATTGAGTTAAAAAGCGGCGTTTGGTTTCGAAGCACTGGAGAACGATACAGAATATTCAACAGGCGTACTGAAGTCATTGAATTGACTTTGACCGCACTGGGTTAGGCCAGATCGTATCATTCAGACTTAAAGCAAGGGCCTTAACAGCATCATGTTCCTTGTGTCATTTATTGTAGGGAAAATAATAATGATTGTTCTTGAGAAAGTTACCAAATGCACTCCTAAGTATGTAAAATGAAATGTTGTCACTGTTGCCGTACCTGTACTGCATATTGCAAAGGAAGCCCTACAGTTCAGGCATCACAAATTGTACAGCACACACATAGAGACATACCAGAGGAATATACACACACATGCTCATACAAACACATACATAAATGTGCTTGATCCCTAGACAGCACTAAAAAGCTTTGCACAATGACCCTCTCGTAGAAACGTACTTGTTCTAAAAGACATTTATCATATATTTAGGCACACTACAAATCTTCTTTTTTTTTTTTTTGGTTTTGTGATTTTTATGGGTTTTTTTTTTTTGTTTGTTTGTTTGTTTTGTTTTTTAGTTTGGTATGAATTAGAAGAAAACCGAGCATTTGCTTCAATGAATTAACTGCATTAGGATAGTGTTGGGATGGGGGAAGGGATGGAAGTGGTGAAAGCAATAAATCATTAGGATCTGACCAGGGATAAGCTCACAATGGTTTAAATAAGAAAAAAAAAAAGCTTGCATAAACAGCACAAAGTAAATACAATAGCAAGTGATGATAAAAAGCCATTTAATCATCTAATCAAAAAAAGAACAAAGCTACTCAAACACAAGTGAACTATAGAACCAAATATTTGATAAAAAAATGATTATCTCTAAAAACTAGAACATCTCTGGTAACAGTAGTGCACTTATTGGTTTAAGCAGTGCAACATATATGCAAGAAAACAATGCAGTCCTCTTATCAAGCTTTTAAGAAAAGATATATCCTTTATAAACAATAAAAAAACAACATAGAATTTAATTTTCTTAAGTAAAACAATTCAATGTTTAAGCACAGGATTTTGAAGTAAATGTGCAAAGTAGCACTGTTTTTCAAACCTACAACTTATGACCAAATCCCAAATGGAAAAAGTCTAAATAAATTGTGATCGATACATTTTGTCATCATTTTAACTACACTCCAAAAGTGTATCTACTCAGATAAGTGAGCAAAATTGCCAAATTGCAGTTGCACGGCAGATGAGTCTTTTTATATCCTTAAAATATGTGTATAACAAAACCAAATAAGAACACAGAGCTTCTGAGTGACATAACACCAAAATTACAACCTTCTCAACTCACTTCCAAAGTACACACACAATGTCTAAATATCGGTAAAATTGGGAATGTTTCTTATTGTTTGGAGAGTTTTCTCCCTGTGGTATATTAAAGAAGAATGACCTTGTTAAATTTATTGTGATTCAGTAGATGTTTCTTTTTCTGTTGCCTTGCGTCCCTATATCCTTCGCCTGCTCTTTCGCCCTATGTGTATATCCCATCAGGCAAAAAACAAGGACAGCTATTTGAGCCACTAGGTGGGGCTTTAGGAACAGGAGTAGTGCATTTTAGTCACCCCACCGGCCCAAACAACTGAGTCATAGTAGTCGCCGCTAACAGGAAATACATCATTTTTATGCATTTAGGAGGTTATTTTTGTCCAGTTCACTTTTGATCTAATCTAGCCCATGGTTCCAAATAGCTTAACGTTTCCCATGTTCACTGAGAAATAATAATAATTAGAGAAATATCCACATATTGTTGGATTCTACAGCTGATAACAGTCTCAAAGTGAGCATGTGAGGAGCAGCAATTAACTTGGATTTCGGGCCTGTTTGCATACTAAAATCTGCCATTTTCCTTTTTTCTTTTTGTCCAAAAAAAAAAAAAAAAAAAGCATGGAGCAATTAGAACTTTATCACACTTCGTTTTGAAGTGGAAGAGGTCAACTAACAGTCGTCTTCTTAGTGGCAGTGTATGCAAAATGAACTGGAAATTATTAACGGCATTCAAAGTTTTTGCTTGAATACTGTCATTGATAAACTCTTTTTTTTTTTTTTGTAAACTTGACCTGAACCATCGGGGAAAAAAGTGTGGTGGGGGAAAAGGAGAATGTCAAAATCATAATAATCATTCATTCATCAAGCCACTCAAAAATTTCCATTTTAGTACAGTTAGTAAAACTGGCTTGTACCTTGACAACATCAACATCATAATCCCTCAATGCCATAATAATAAATAAAAACCCAGTGTCAAATTGAATAACTCTCCTATTCTTATCGCACATAAAAAGGCAAACACGTGACCATCATTATTTTAGAATGAATCTAGAGCCAAATTTCTTTTTCTGTATTTTTTTTTTTTTTTTGAATCTATACCACAGTAAGCTTGGACGCTTATAGTGTCCAATACGGTCTACATGGGAAAAGATCTACAAGTTTAAAAAATTCACTGCAATATTTATTTCTGTGCACACGCACGCTCACATACACAAATACACATACGTACAAAATACCTCTAACATATATAAGTGTGTATAAGTAGTTTGTGCATGTGAGTGCATGCATGGGTATGTGTATTTGTGTTTGTGTGTATGTCTGAGTGTGTGTGCGCATGTGAATTTTTTTTTCTTGTGTGTTCTTTCGCAGGCCTTTCGGTAGTGTTCAACACATAAATCAGTATTTAAGGAAAGCATACATTTAGAGGCCAGTAGTATGGATCCAGCCAGTGGATCATTATCCAACTACACAGCCTTAAGGCCACCATCTTTTTTTTATTCTTAAAGAATAGCAAGGACAAAAAAAAAGAAAAAAAGAAAAGAAATTAAACGCTTTTTTTTTTCCTAGAAAACTTAATGTGCCAGTGTCTATACTCATTACTCTTCATGCCCCAATATAAGAAAAAAAATCTAGTGCCGTTTTTTGTTATCATTTCATTATTTTTCCATGTTTACGCAAGTTTTTTTATTTGTACTTATCCGTCGGAGACATGCTTGCGCATGTGGTCATTGAAGTGCTCAATTTGGTCAAACTTGACAGGGCACACGGAGCACATGTAGGTGGTCCCCTCCTGGCAGCTCGCTTCTGCAGCAACGCCCACTCCGGTGCTTCCGACTCCACCCCCTGCTCCGCCCGCTCCCATCGGCATGGCGAGAGCCACCGCTCCAGGCTCGGGAACAGCCATCGGAACCGGGATTGATGCGGGGCCTCCGGCACTCCCAGTCACACTGACCCCAGTGACCCTGGTTTCGGTGCTGTGCAGGGCCATGTGGCGCTCCAGCAGGGTCTTGTGGGAGAACTTCTTCTTGCAGATGTAGCACTCGTAGGACTTCTCTCCACGGTGCAAGCGCATGTGGACGTTGAGTGAGCTCTTCTGGGTGAAGCGTTTGTTGCAGATGCTGCACTGGTATGCTCGGACGCCTGTATGTGTAACCATGTGTTTGATGAGATAATCCTTCAGCGAAAACGAACGCCAACAGATACTGCACTGGTGTGGCTTTTCACCTGAAATAGCACAGAGCACAAACTCATTATAAAGGAACCATTGTCAATAACTCTTCTTCTGCTTTTTGTGACAGGATGGTGATAAGTTACTGTATTTTGCAGGCAAACCATTTCAGTAATGTAATGTAATATATGACAGTTACAGACCTGAAATTTGACACATACCTGTTCCTCTTTTTAAGAAAAAACATGCCTTTTGAACTCATGACATCTATGTTTTATTCTTTGATAAAACTTTACAAAAACACTAAATTTGAAAGATAAAAACACTCTGTGCATATCATTACGTAAAATAATTAAAAAGTACAGATTAAAAACAGTTCCTGTAATTCTTGTTTTTAACTTGTTTTTAAAGTTGAACATTGTATGCAAATTATTAATGTTGCTAAATAATTTTAATTATGGAATTAATTAGTGCTGTGGTTGCTTAGCAACAGTAATGTCATATTTTGAAATTTAAAAGGCCAGCACAACCAATATGCTTAAGTAACTTTGAAATTTTATACACGTTCCTTTTCTCATCAAGTTTGGAATTTTGGACATTTTTCATGGTCATTCTTACAATCAGGAATCCCATGTGAAGCTTGTGAGGCAGTAATTTCTACTGGTTTTTAAATTAAACTCAAAATTGATTCAAATAGGTAGTAAGAATTCATTAGAAATAACCCCATAACAGAAAAAGAAATAGAAAACAAGAAAAGTGAACTTAAAAAAATTGGTAGAAATAAAGAGAACTATTGTAAAAAAGTACAAATGACAAGGAAGTGCTGTAAGATGAAACCTGGCCAGTTACATCAGTTATATAAATAATTATGTTCTTGGCAGCCACTGTCTTCTAGGTCAAAGACAATAACATCTGTTGTTATTGTAAATTATCTTTTGTGCTATACGATAAAAGCTCCTGTGATTCAATTATGGCAGCATGTTTGAAGACATACCAAGGATCAAAGTCTGTTTATTTTAATAAACATATAAGATCACACAGACTTGGTTGTGGCCTGAAGACAGATCATTATTGCATGGAAATCTACTTTAGGAGTTCACAGTGTCAAATTTAATTATCTTACTAAACTTAACATTGCCATAGTTGAATGCTCTTTTGATATTGATGATATGTAATGATATTTTACTGTAGGCTTCAGAAGTATTAAGCCATTTTGAATATGCTCTGCTAATAAATTGCAAGATCAGTTCGCAAGATCAGTCTCCAAAAGAGATGACTCCAAAACTCAGCTTCTCAAAAGTGGGAATGTCCCTGCCAAAGCCGGGTTGCTTAAGGATATACTGAAAGTTGTTTTAGATAAAGCACCTTCCTAAAATGTCAATGATTTTGTGGCATATCAAAAAAAATGTGAATTAGACTTTTTCATAAAACAAGATCACATCTGCATATATGCAATGACAAAGCTGGAACTAACATGCATTTGGCAAATAGCTTGAGTACAATCTGTGTAATCTTAGAGACTTTGCCAAAGACAAAGCTCTCATTTCAATGGGCCCTACCATACTTCTGGCAGAATGCGGCACAAGTGCTTTTGCCCGACGCAGTGCTCACTGTCCCATCCTGCGCCGCGTTGTTTAAATAGCAAACGCATTTGTCCCCATTTGTGTGCCCATGGGTGTGCTGGTCTAAAACACAGGTGTGTTCAGGTGCATTGTTGGCGCGTTGCTATTTTGAGGAACTGAAAATAGACTGCGCCATAGACCAACTCAAACCTAGTCTAAACTCAATGGCACAATATTATTATTTTTTATCCTATTTAAAGAGCACGTTAGTAGAAAATGCACCTCTTGATTGGTCCACAACGTGGATTCACTTTGCTTATTACACAAAGGGATGCGCAGCAGCATACAAACATACCAAATATAAAAAATTAAAGGATTACAGTGTAAAATAATATTATTGTGTAGGCTACATATAAAAATGTCATAAATGTCATAATGGATAGTCATTGCGTGTATCAGAATTAGCCTACCGACCGCTCGCGCATGAGCAGATCTGTTTGTTCTCTGGAGACGTGTTCCGTCTGTATGCCTTAAAATTCAGCCGTTTACATAGCGAATCTGCCATGGCGCGAGCACAACTCACTCTTAAAGGGAATGGTAAATAACTCTGATTGGTTTATGGCACATTATGCCCAAAAACCCACCCATTGCTCATTAAGAGAATAGGGACAACCTTTTTAGACCAAATGCCAGGAGTGCCAACCTTTTTTTTTTCTCGTTATACTAGCAAAAGTGGATTCAGAAATAATCTAGGTGCACCTGCACTGTGTGCTTTAACCATGTGTTTAGATTGTTCAAATAGGGCCCTTTGAGTTTAAACTTCATGTTAAAACCCATTAACTGAAGAATCATATCAATAAATTTGAGGTTCTGACGGATACTAGTCAAACTGCTGAAATTAACTGGACTGCTTATAATATAATACTTTATCCACAGAGGACAGCCAACAAGAAAAATTCACAATAATTGTTACCAATTATTCGCCTTGAATCAAAAGTGTTTCAGATTAGCTTATAGATATAATAGGATACAACTTCACAAGCTAACCATACAGTGATGAAGGCAAAGTGAACTCACCTGTGTGCACAAACATGTGTTTCACGTAGTTTTGTTTGGCAGTAAAGGTCTTACAACAAAGAGTGCATGCATAGGGCTTCTTCTCCCCATGCTGTCCCACTGCAGGACCACCTTGCTGCTGACTTCCACCTGGTGGCACCGTCAGTCCGCTGGGGAATGGAGGCATGCTGGGAGAGTGTACTGCCACAAATTGTGGCTGCTGACTCCCAATGGACTGGGGCAGACTGAAGAGGAAAGGCTTGTTGTCGCTGGCTGACTGGGTTGCAAAGAGTGTAGGCAAGTAAGTGTTGCCTGCAGTTCCCATTACCTGGGTGTTGCTGGTCAGGGTGAGGGGCATACGCAGGTTGCTGGTAAGTGGCTCACCTGGCCGCAGGTACGGCCCACCAGGCATGGACTGTGGTGCTGTTAGGTTGGCTTGTGGCGGCTGATGGACTACAAGCTCACCACTCTCTTGAGAAGGACCGTTTCTATTCCCATCTTCAACCGACTCTTGAGTCTGCTCGGGAGATGAATCGTTGACCTCAATCTGCACAGGGGTTCCATGCTCACCTTGCTGGCCTTTATTTGGACAGTTGTCTCGAGTGAACCCAGACAAGAAAGGCTGCTCGACAGAATCCGTTTCCGTGCCAATGGAAGAGCTGACACCGGAGTCAAAACTCTCGCCTTTGGGCTCACTTTCGACGCACTCCAGCTGTTCGCTGTCCTCGCGGCAGTCCTCAAGCCCATAGCAGTTGTACTCGTCCCCTTGCTCCTGCTTGATGTGAATATCACCTGTGTGGAGCCTCACGGGACGAGGCTGTTTACGGCAGTGTGTAGTCTCCGACGTGGCCAAGAAGCGCTCCATCTGCTGCGAACGCTCGTGGATGCGTGTGATCCAGGCAGGATCTTGCCCTCCCTCCTTATGCTGTAGTGGAAGGGGTGAGTCATAGCTGGCTGTCATCGCGGCACTGGAATAGTGGGAGCGATTTCCATGGGTACCGTTTTGCAGGCCCAACCCAGAACAGCTGGAATAAAGTGAGGAATAAACACGGTCAAGGCTCTGGTGAGATGTTTGCATGTAGCCTGATTCGGCATCACTACTGGGACCAGACGTGCCAGACTCAGGAGTTCCCCGTGGTGTCTCCTGCCCCGAGTCGCCTGGGACGACCGAAAAGCTGCCAGGTCCAGCAATGCCAACATTTTGTGAAACAATGCGGGTGCATTCATCGATAACGGTCTTGATCTGAAGTATGCTGGCAGCTGTGAGGATCTGCAGGGCCTCAGACTGGGAGACCCGCAGCACACCGCTGTACATGAAGTCAATCAGTTTCTGGACGGACTGTACAGAAACCACAGAGGGGATCTCGATGTCACTGTAGCCCAGGAGCAGCTTGTCCTGAAAGAAGGGGCTGCCTGCAGCCAGCACACAACGGTGAGCTCGCAGCATGCTACCATGGATCCGAACAGTCACGTCACAGAAGTGCCCGCGGTTTCGCTGCTCATTGAGGGTCTCAAGTACAGAATTGCTAAAGTTGTGGAGATTAATGTGGTGAATGCGTTCGGTCATCCCCTTGCACCTGATGTCACCTGTGTGGCAGACACAAACACAAACAGAAAAAAAAGTCAAAAAGTCACATGATTAATGCATTTCTCAAGCACTTTATTAAAATGTTGACCATAAATTAAAATATTTTAACAACTATTCTTAGTTAAACTTACAACACATTCTCACTCCCAACTCATCACATATTGAAGCTTGTTCGGGACCCTTTGGTCGTCACTTTTTAACACAAAGGGAACCCCTTTGGCATTGTTTTTTGAAGTGCACAGTACTCCATTGCTTTAAATAAGAGACCTTTGGTGTCAATATGCCGACGCGAATGGCAATTTTATTGTAATGATAAGATTATATATTGTGCAATACTTTTGCCACTATTACATATTTTGGGGTTTGGTTTTAAATGTAAACAATGACAACAATGTTATGTACATTATATTACACTATTTATAAATTTTTGAGCATGTAACCCAACACTTAACCCTACAGTAAACCTAACCATCTGTTAAAGTAAAACACAGGATATAAAAAGCAGATACAACTACAGTCACATTTTATGCAACTAAAGTGTTAATATTCCAAGTCTTCAAAGGCAAAATGATTGATTTGTGTGAGGAACAGATGCGACAACCATCTCCATCCAGCTCAGATCCTGTGCACAAATAAAACAATTTGATGCTAAAGCTTTGCAGATAAACTTGTCCAGCTACTCCAGCTAACCAACTGGTGCTAACATAATTTTTGTGGATGTATTGGAAAGACAGCTGGGTCATTGTATTTTCAAAATGGATTATTACTTGTACAAATTCAAATATTTCAAAAACCTTTACCTACAACAAGGTTTCTTTTAGGTATGCATCTGAGAGATCTTTCCAAGTGTTGTTGTGAAGAAAAATCTGAATCTCTTATTAAATGTGTCTATTTTATACTGATAAAGGCTGTTCAAGGATCGACTTTGACCTTCAACAGTATCTTCTCAGATTAATTCTAACTTGTCATAGCCATTCCCCTGTTAGAGAAATGCTTACAGAAGTTTTAGCCACATACATAGATAAAATACTAAAGGCTAACACCTGGGCAAATAGAACTCATGGAAAACAGAGCATATACAATGTGGAAAATAGAAAATAAGAAAAACGTATACATTTCCATCAGCCCACAGACAACCCCCCCACCCTCCCTACACACACACACACTCCTTTTCGATCATTCTTCGATCACATCAGTATGTACATTCCCTATATTTTTCTTCAAGTATGTGAAATATATACTTATACATTTTTATTGCTTTACGCATACATGTTAATTACCTTGTGTGTTTATAGTTTGAGCATGACCAACAAATAAACCATAGATCACCACAGGCATTGACTTCACTCATTATCGTATGGAATGTCTATGGCCTTTCATTGCTTTTGTTCATTGACATTTTCTGTAGAACTTGTATTCATTTTATGTCTCCCCCTTATGAACCACACGGCTATGGGATGTTGTTTGCCAGCATGCAGCCAACAGCAGAGAGTATCACTGTGATTTTAGAAGAATGGATTATGTCCTGTCAATGCACTGTGAAGCCTATACTACTGTACTACCCTGTACTATACTGTCCTGCCACAATAGTAAGAGAAGTGTGTTAGTTTATTTACATGTGATTACTTAATGTAGGCAAGCAATATTTTTTGGTGGAGCAGGCTGGAGTTAAACTCTGCAGAAATGTGGCCCTGTAGAAACAGGATTGGAATAGTATAAAATATTGTACATTTTCTGTAAGACATAATGCCCAGAAGAGTCTGTCAAAATGAGCAATACATACACACGTAGGGATTTCTAATGCAAAATTTTCAAGGTTAAGTAACTGGATACCTCTTGCCACTGCAATGAGGTCATCTGACAAATATAGTGAGGTCATGTGATTACCAAATAGCTTACTACTGTCCAAAAACATTTACTGAGGAATGTAATATATATGTATATATATATATATATATATATATATATATATATATATATATATATATATGTGTGTGTGTAGATAGTATACAGTATATAGTGTGCAGGACTCATTAAATAGAAAGCTAGTATTCAGTTTCAAACATTCCAACAAACACTCCCAGAATACTATATCCCACTATGCAATTTACTCATAATTTCCGCCATGAGTGAAATTGAAGTTATATAAAAACTGAAAGATCTCCACCTTAAGTCTTTTTAATGATACTGACAAAAAGGATTTTTTTTTTCATACATAATATTGGGTTTCATAATGCTAAATATACATTACATTCATACTGGACATTCATACACACGATTAAGACATCAATGTAGTGTAACCTACTACTCTTTAAAATTGTTGAATAATATATACTTTCACATACTATTCTTAAAAAATATTTGGCCACATAATGTATCAATATGTCTTCTTTTACATTGCACAGAAGAAAGCAAGCCATACAGATCTGAAATTACATGAGGGTGAGCAAAAACTAAGTTTTGATTTCTGGGTAAACCATCCTTTTAAAGCCTTAATTATCTGCATGAATGCAGCATATACAGTAAGAGAACAATTCATTTATATTAACTGCACAATGAATCCTATTTTTACTTACTGTTCCTAGCGTGTAAGTACTGCCAGGAATATTTGTATTTTTTGCATCCTCACACCGCAAAACCATTTAAAGGAAGTAAAGAGTGCAAATGAAAGCAAGTGATGCCTAATTAATATATTTAATACACACCATGCTTTACATAATATACACTGTAACATAAAATGTTAAAATGTTGAAAAAGGTAATGTCTGTGTTATTTTTCAACTATCCATATTTAACGGGAAGAATTTTAGTATTGAATACACCATAATCCAAAATGCCACAACAAAACAAAGCACATATGACAAACCTAATTCACAAAGCAACTCAAAATATAAAATTCTACAAAACTAATTTCTAAATCTATAATCTAGACATCTATTCCGGGGCACCATACTTTAGATTTACAGCTACAGATAATTTTTCATGACATGAGATGATATTAAATTACAAACTAGCTTTTAGACTAATCTTGCAAAACACAATGAATAATCAATGTTGCCCTTTACAACTTAACAGGTGACATCGCTGTATTTCAGTACATCCTACAAAACACCATTAAAGTATCACAAATTAGCCCACTGGAGACATTATTTATGAAAAGTGGCTGGAAAGCAGTGACCTAAAAAAAAGCTATTCTTCTTACAGACAGAGGGCAGTCTTGAGCTAACGTGTGAACTAGTCTGAATATGCAGCATGTGTTTCGCTTTTGTGTTAAATATGAAATCAAAAAATAAGTAAATCAAATCAATCAAGCCACGATGGGTCCATGGCATCATTATTCATGCAATGAATTATTTTCAGACTTCTCTGAAGCTCACATTACTTCTGGTCTGCATTTGAAGGAACGTGACTGTCTATACAGTTTTGGAGAGAAGACAAAATGTCTACTTTCTGTGAGGTGCTACACCCTTTTTCAAGCAGAAGGCTTTAAAACACTTAAAAATGCCTATAAGAGTTTTAACACTTTTGAAAATCAACAGACAGCAATAACATCAGTTCCATTTGCAAAACACTGTTGTATAGAAACCCGCACACGCAAAGTTGAAAGCACACATTGTTTGCTCCTTTTTATATTTTTCTCTCCCTTTCCACGTGCATTCCTCTCTGAACACTTCTCAGTTTTACACATTGTCATTTTGGTACCATGTCTTACTCACTTAGCTTATAATAGCAAACTCTTAAATAGCGAGTGTTTACTATTCCTAAGAAAGCATTAAAATGCCATTTCTTCACTCATATGATTTCAAGAGCATTTAAATGTTAGGGCTGCATAAAAGGATGTGAAAAGATGGGTTAGCAGAGCAGGTCATTCATTTAGGATCCATAGCAAACAGCAGATTTCAAGTATGCAACCTCTGAGAGGACTGACACTGCATGGTTGATATCGCAAAGAAATATGCACCATTTTTGAAGGTTAGCGAGGCAAAATGTTGTACAAGAAAACGGAGAAGAAAATCTTTGTACTTATGTGTGTCTGGACATGTTTCTGTAAAACTTTAAAACCTTTTTGTTTTTTGTGAAACCATCTAGCCAAGTAGTTCTCATGAAGTGGTACGTGGTATGCAGCAAGACCCTGGAAATGTACACTGTTAAATAAATACATAATAATAAAATGCATATAAAATGCAAAATCCATGCTTTATTTCTAATGTCAGATTCCAATTTTACACATGCATAGCCCAGATTTCTACAGTTGCAGAGTGGGATGAGAATAAGTAATTTTCACTTAAAATTTTTGAGGGGTCCACACATTAAGGTGACCAACGGATAGACAAGATATTAATATATTAAGTCTTGGGCTTGATTTCCTGAAGGCAAGCTTAAAGAGGGGTCTGCTTTTGATTCATGATTGATAATGACATCAGTTTCAAGTGCCTCTAAAAAAGAAGGGAGAAGTTTTAAGACAGTCTTGCTCTAAATTCCTAAAATAAACGTTTTATTCAGTATTAGTCTGAATAGTAATGCAACATTTGGAATGGTTTGTAAAATAATTAGCTTGATCTGGATTAGAAAATGTCTAAATGTAGCAATTGTCGTGCACCTTTAGATCTGCAAAATAGTGACTGATGATGATTTTGCAGCAGAATGATTTATTTGAACTAAGGATATTGATATTAATCAAAGTATTGCATTATGTTTATGTTGCTCATAGTGCTTAAGCTTGTTCACCAAGTGGGAAAAATATACACTAAACACTAAACAACAGTGATATTAGTCCAGTTCGGTACTGTACACAAGTACAGTAAGAGACAGTTAAAGTCTTCCTTTGGTGTGATGTCAGCAGTGTTGGGGAGTAACTAGTTACATGTAACGGCGTTACGTAATTTAATTACAAAATTATTGTAACTGTAATTAGTTACAGTTACTACGAAAAAATGAGTAATTAAATTACAGTTACTTATGAAATTTTTAACGATTACAAAGGGGATTACATTTGAATGTTTACACGCATCCACATACAGATTTAACTGATTTATTTCCCAAATTGCACTGACTATTCTGAGACATACCGCCCTAATAATTTCTGGGATGCGGAAATACAGTCTGGTTCATAGAATCCAGTCATAAAAATGAAATGCCTAACGCGGACGGAATATGCCACATTTTGGATGACTAAATCAAAAGTAGGTCAGTACACTTGAATCAAAACATGACATGGACTAGTGTCTGTGAATATTAAGCCACAAAAATGCAATATATGACTTGCACATTCTGCGTGTCTGTGGAAATCAGGCGCGGACTGGACACCGGGAGAACCGGGACAATTCCCGGTGGCCTGGCAGCCGATTTTGCCCCACTATTTAATATCATTATTGTATAATTGCCTGCCGAATGTACTAAAGCGATCATTTGCGAATCCGCCATTTGATAATTAAATCTCTAATAAGTCATGAATTGTTAGTCATGACTCGCGCGCTCTCCGCGCCTCCGCCAAACGGTTTGGATCAGACTCAGAGTAATCAATGCGAGAGAGAGAGAGCAGAGCAGAACTCCTGTTCAGGGTTTCAGGTCAGTTTCATCTGTAAAGATGCTTTTTCGTCTTTGTTTTTTTTATTTATTTAATCAAGCAGCAGCACGTTGCTCATCAGTCATCACTCAAAATACTATATAAAGGACATCATTATTATCTGTTGAAATGTTACAGTAGTAATTTAGCTGAAAAAAATTCAGATTTTTTTATAGGTTTAGGGGGAGCTACGACAGACAACAAAACAACCCTTACGAAAATTAACATTTTAATATTTATCTATAAATCCAGAGAAAATGGTTACTATTGTTTAACTGTGATAACCAAAAATGTAAAATTATTTTACAAATGCATTTATTTAAAAATAAATACAAATCAATTTGCAAAAAAAAAAAAAAAAAATTAAACAAGGTTATTTTACTTTTATATAGGCTAATAAAATCATGGTTAATTTTTGTAAGGGAAAAATATGACTCGTGTACAGTATTAGGATTTTTCTATAAAGATATTGTAGTATTGTAGAGTATTGTATTGTAAAGTATAGTTTTGTTCAATCTTGAGTATTAAAGTCATGAGAGAGATGGATAACAGGGCAAAATAAAGAGACTGAAGAGAAAAATGGAAGTGAAGGTGCAGTTCAGGAGAGAACTTTTAATTATTTTGCATGTCCCCAAATTAAAGATTTAAAATAGATAAAAATCGTTAGATAAACGATTATAGATAAAATAGATAGACGAAATAGATAAAATAGACGAAATAGATAAAATAAAAAATAGTTTGGTCCATGAATTTGTTTGTATGAGTTTGAATTTTCCAGTCTGAATTTTTTTCCCAGTCCACCCCTCCTGTAAATTAATGGCAAAGACATGGTTTCATTTACTACACATAGGCCTACTGAAGCTTGCAGTGTTTTCAACCTCTGCCATCTCAATATAGGAGTACACGAGCACATAAACACAATTTCTAGAACTGCTCTGTGTCACTTCATGTGCATTTTACTTATTTTGAGAAAACTATCATCATATACAAAGAGACAGCAAAAACACCAATGTTTAGGAGTTTATTACACAGAATACGTCACATGCTTATTAGATAACTGTATTTAAGTTGATGTATATGCTTTTATTTATTATTCTTTAATTTTCACAAATTTAGAAAAGTAATCAAAAAGTACTCAAAAGTAATTAGTTACATTACTTTAATAAAGTAATTGAAAAAGTTACACTACTATTACATTTTAAACAGGGGAACTTGTAATCTGTAACCTATTACATTTCCAAAGTAACCTTCCCAACACTGGATGTCAGTCTGCTAAATGATACTGAAGTGTGTGATGTCTAAATAGCACTCAGCACTCCAAGTAAGGACCTAAAACGTATATGGACGACACAATATGATATAACTGTGTTTATATATATATATATATATATATATATATATATAAATATATATATATAAACATATATAAACATATATAAATATGTTTATTTATTATAAATATATATATATATATATATAAATAACAGGCCTACATTTTTTTTGTAGGTTTTTTGAATTACAATTTCTATAGGGATTTTTGTGTAGTTTTGTGAAATGTGTGTGTGTGTGTGTGTGTGTGTGTGTGTGTGTGTGTGTGTGTGTGTGTGTGTGTGTGTGTGTGTACTCAAAGAGAGACGCTTTAAATCATTACATTTGATAAATCTTTTTGTGGTGCCTTAGAGAAGAACACTTATTTTGATGTGTTCATTTACAAAAACACATATAACATACTTAAAATATAAACTGTAGTGTCTTTTTAATATTACATTTAAAGTTCTTTGTAATTTAATGTATTTTAAAAGTACTAAATTGTATTTTTAGTATTACAAAACATATAAATACAAATCTTTTAAAATGAAATTTACATTACATATTATTATTATTAAAATATATTTTAGTTTACCACAAATACTGGTCAGTATATTTGACAGTATACTTTAACCACATTTCAAAGGCAAAGTAATTATGAAATTATATACATACTGTAGATACTGTAGATTTTTTACTCAAAGTAAAAAAAAAAAGCACACTAAAAATATTTTCATTAGATGCAAATATAAATTATAACATATTTTCAACAGCATTTAACATTCAAGTAATTGTCTAAAAACATTACAAGTATATATATTTGAATAATATGTACTCTTTTTGAAAGTATACTAAAGCTGAGTTCTTTTTCACAAGGGTATCCCTTTAAGAAAGAGAACTGGCAGATAATTTGATGACAGTTAGGCAAGTGTGAATGTTAGTCAGTTGAGTGCACAACAATGTTGTTAAGCGAACTTATCTAACCTATGTAACTCCAAAATTAAAAGAATGAAAACTATGATTTATATTTTGCATAAAGAAAATTAATCATATTTTAGGACCACAATCATTTTAAAGTGTTATGCCATTATGTTCATGACAATTAAGCGCATTCCCATCCCCACCCCCAAATTCTCATTACTGTAATGCATCCACTTTACTTTTGAGACTGAAATTCTCATTACTGTAATAAACATAGTTGGAGTGTGTGTAAGGCTGGCGAAAGCTAAGTCTTGCTCTGACCACGGCATGACGTGTGTATACATGACTACAGATGTCAGATGACAGAGAATACAGCTCTGGGATAATGTGGCTTGTAATTGCTTGTCTAGAGTGAGTTTCTTGTCCACAACACACATTCCAGCCAATCAGAATCTAGAATTTAGACAGAACATGGTGAAAAAATACATAAATAATAATGTCAAATACGTTATACGTTGTTCCCCTTGACAATGAGATATTTTTTTCTCATTATAGCAATGAGAATTTGGAAGGGAAATGCGCTCAACTGAAAATAATGTCACATTGTAAAATAATAATAATAATAATAATTTGTTGATGGTTATAAAATAAGATTCACCCAAATACATCAGTAAAAAAAAAAGAAAGAGAAAGAGAAAGAGAGAGGGCGCTCAAGTTATTGCCAAACAAGCACGACAACAGCCTGATATTATGCATTAACCAACCAGAGAGAAATTTTTGTACAAAGATAATAAATTGATGCTGGGCAAACTTACAGTCTGATGGTGTTCTGTTGGGTAATTGTGTGTATGTGGGTGCGTTGTGTGTCAGGCTGGTGAAGAGGCACTGGTTAGATGCTACAGTTTGCTGGTGGTGGTGGTGCAGCGGAAGAGGTCAGTTGTTAGCCACTCATTTCATTTTGTTCTGGCCACAATCTAACCTCATGCAGAATCTTCAAAGTCACCCTGCAGAAAGAAGCAGAGAGAATAATTATTGTAAGCAGATTTTTAAAGACATGTAGTTCAACATGGGAGAGTTAACCTTTTCTGGCTAATAAAGTTCCATATATTAACTGTAGGCTATATTTTTTTAATTAAACGGATCCCCTTGACCATTAAAAGAATACTAGAACAAAGATATTGTTTTTCTCAGAGGATGTGGCTTGTCATTTTGTCTCAAATTTATGACTTGGTCTGGATAATGAAAGCTCTAAAGGCCCATTCATTCCAAGAATGATAACGATAACTATAACTATAAAGATAACATTCCAAAAATCATTTCAAATTTAAGTGAACAGCAGAGTTCACACCACGACTATAATGATTGGAATCACTTTCAGAATTATTATATTTTTACAGCTGATGAACGATATAAAAGACTGACAGCTAATCAGACTTCATTCAAATTTAAAGGGCTTGCGCATTTGAAGCAGGATACATTATGGAGAAGCAAACAGACATTGCACAGCAAACATAAAATTACCTCAGGATCATGCTGATGACATCTACTGGCTGAAGTCGTGTAAATGCAATAAGAACTACGAAAACAAACAGTTGTTGTTAACTGGTGTGGAGGCAATTATAGTTATCGTTGTATTTATAGTTATCGTTATCACTCTTGGTGTGAACAGGCCTTAACAGATGCAGGTAATCACACATGCTCAGTCAATAATGTAGTCTATTCAACATTATACTTTAATATTTCCTGTCCTTAATTTTGACTGGTGAGTAGCCATGTTTTATTTGCGGTAAAACAAAGTAATTTTTTTAAAGGACATTAAAACATGGAACTTTTTGTAACGGAATATGTAACAGAGGCATATGCGCATATCAGCAGTTACAGATTTGAATCTGTAGCAGGAAATATAGTTACACACAAGAGGATTTCACTGTCAACTGTTGTATAAAAGCATATACTGTATAGAGCCATATGGCACTCCTGCTTTTGTAACAAACAAACTAAACACAGTAAAAAAAGTAACCCTGCAATCACCTAGAATACCTCGGTAACCTCATAATGTAGCAACTCCCGAGTGACCACCTACAATACCCTTGCAAGTGCTACAATTACAATTTCAGAGATAAGAGTACAGAATCTCATTCTACAGTTTATTTCGAAATGACCATGAACAAACTCATTGGTTCCTGCAGTAGCTCAAACGTGCTTGTGTGACAAGAAAGAATTAATGCTGCTTTCAGAATTACAACTATGAGATACTACGAGAGTTTCCTAATTTTTTCCATAACAAATACATCACCTTGTCTTGTCGTTTTGTTAAAGTAGTGCCTATTTAAGTCGGCAAAAAAAGAAAAGGAAAATATTGTAGCCGACTCGCTTCCTGACCCGCATTTTTTACAAGTAGTAAATGCGTCGCCCCTTTATATTAATTAAATTACTTAAATAACTATAGCCTACAGGATAATAAGAGTTATGACCGCACACATAACCATAGGAGAGGAAGAATTGTATAAACTTGTTAAATCATCTAAACCAACAACATGTATGTTAGACCCTATACCATCTAAGCTCCTGAAAGAGGTGCTTCCAGAAGTCATAGATCCTCTTCTGACTATTATTAATTCCTCATTGTCATTAGGACATGTCCCCAAAACCTTCAAACTGGCTGTTATTAAGCCTCTCATCAAAAAACCACAACTTGACCCCAAAGAACTAGTTAATTATAGACCAATCTCGAATCTCCCTTTTCTGTCCAAGATACTAGAAAAGGTGGTATCCACACAATTATATTCCTTCTTAGAGAAAAATGGTATATGTGAGGATTTCCAGTCAGGATTTAGACCGTATCATAGTACTGAGACTGCTCTTCTTAGAGTTACAAATGATCTGCTCTTATCATCTGATCGTGGGTGTATCTCTCTATTAGTTTTATTGGATCTTAGTGCTGCGTTTGACACAATTGACCACAACATTCTTTTGCATAGACTTGAATACTTTGTTGGCATCAGTGGAAGTGCATTAGCATGGTTTAAATCGTACTTATATGACCGCCATCAGTTCGTAGCAGTGAATGAAGATGTATCCTATCGATCACAAGTGCAGTATGGAGTACCTCAAGGCTCAGTACTAGGGCCGCTACTCTTCACGCTTTATATGTTACCCTTGGGAGATATCATCAGGAAACATGGTGTTAGCTTTCACTGTTATGCTGATGATACTCAACTCTATATTGCTTCGCAGCCCGGTGAAACACACCAATTTGAAAAACTAATGGATTGCATAGTTGATATAAAAAACTGGATGACGAGTAATTTCTTACTGCTAAATTCTGAAAAAATAGAGGTGTTAATTATAGGACCTAAAAACTCTGCTTGTAATAACCTAGAACACTGTCTAAGACTTGATGGTTGCTCTGTCAATTCTTCGTCATCAGTTAGGAACCTAGGTGTGCTATTTGATCGCAATCTTTCCTTAGAAAGCCACGTTTCTAGCATTTGTAAAACTGCATTTTTCCATCTCAAAAATATATCTAAATTACGGCCTATGCTCTCAATGTCAAATGCAGAAATGTTAATCCATGCATTTATGACCTCAAGGTTAGATTATTGTAATGCTTTATTGGGTGGTTGTTCTGCACGCTTAGTAAACAAACTACAGCTAGTCCAAAATGCAGCAGCAAGAGTTCTTACTAGAACCAGGAAGTATGACCATATTAGCCCGGTCCTGTCAACACTGCACTGGCTCCCTATCAAGCATCGCATAGATTTTAAAATATTGCTTATTACTTATAAAGCCCTGAATGGTTTAGCACCTCAGTATTTGAATGAGCTCCTTTTACATTATAATCCTCTACGTCCGCTACGTTCTCAAAACTCAGGCAATTTGATAATACCTAGAATATCAAAATCAACTGCAGGCGGCAGATCCTTTTCCTATTTGGCGCCCAAACTCTGGAATAACCTACCTAACATTGTTCGGGAGGCAGACACACTCTTGCAGTTTAAATCTAGATTAAAGACCCATCTCTTTAACCTGGCATACACATAAAATACTAATATGCTTTTATTATCCAAATCCATTAAAGGATGTTTAGGCTGCATTAATTAGGTAAACCGGAACCGGAAACACTTCCCATAACACCCTATGTACTTGCTACATCATTAGAAGAATGGCATCTACGCTAATATTTGTGTGTTTCTCTCTTGTTCCGAGGTCACCGTGGCCACCAGATCCAGTCTGTGTCCAGATCAGAGGGTCACTGCAGTCACCCGGATCCAGTACGTATCCAGATCAGATGGTGGATCAGCACCTAGAAAGGACCTCTACATCCCTGAAAGACAGCGGAGACCAGGACAACTAGAGCCCCAGATACAGATCCCCTGTAAAGACCTTGTCTCAGAGGAGCACCAGGACAAGACCACAGGAAACAGATGATTCTTCTGCACAATCTGACTTTGCTGCAGCCTGGAATTGAAATACTGGTTTCGTCTGGTCAGAGGAGAACTGGCCCCCCAAATGAGCCTGGTTTCTCCCAAGGTTTGTTTCTCCATTCTGTCACCGATGGAGTTTCGGTTCCTTGCCGCTGTCGCCTCTGGCTTGCTTAGTTGGGGACACTTCATCTACAGCGATATCGTTGACTTGATTGCAAATAAATGCACAGACACTATTTAACTGAACAGAGATGACATAACTGAATCCAATGATGAACTGCCTTTAACTATCATTTTTGCATTATTGACACTGTTTTCCTAATGAATGTTGTTCAGTTGCTTTGACGCAATGTATTTTGTTTAAAGCGCTATATAAATAAAGGTGACATTGACATTGACATTGACATAAGGCTTGTCGCTTGCACCATGCACCATGTCGTATTCTCCACCATGTCCCACAGAAAAACTGCTTTTGCATAAAATGCAAAAAGCTCTCTCTGCTTCGCCATCTACAGGTCTTAACCAAGAGTAGGCTATGTAGTGGTCCATTCGCTATTAAAAGTGCATCTTCTCTTTTTCGTGGCCACACTGGCCATGGCTGCTTAACCTGACCGAACAGCGCGCGCACTCTCCAATTTGAGATTGTTGAGGAGGCATTCGTGCACCAGTCAACAGTTTGATTGACGTACAACTCAGCCTATCGACTAACGCTTTTATTGCTCTCCTCTAAACTATTAGACATAAGTTAACAGTACGCCTATGGACGTATCCGTGTATTTATTAGGCAGGGTCGAATGAAAAAGCGGGACAGATGCTCAATTTGAATGAGGCAGGACAAAGGGTAAAATTGCTGTACAGTAGGCTACAACAAAGCGGGACAGATGGTCACTCTATTCGCGCCAGTTATTCAGCCAATAAAGTGTAGGCCTATGTATTTCAAAATTGTGTCTAGTACTATATAAATTACAAAGGTATTTCAAACGACCCGACCGACCGCGACCCGACTCGTAACCGCAGGCAACCGCTCATTTCGGATCAACCCGCGCATCACTGATGCTTATCAACCAGTGGAATATCACATTCTATTATTTCTGACAACAAAGCACTTGAATGTAAAATTTCCGATAACATGTGAAGGCAGCATTTCTTCATTTAATGTCATACGGCCTTAAAAATGTAATTTCTGTTAAAAAATTTATAAATTGCTCTTTTGTATTGTACGTTTATCATTTCAATTAATTAGACATGCTTTTTGATTAATACAATTTAATTGAACCATTAACACAAAGTCTAGAAGAAGAGTAAAAAAAACAGAACAAAGAAAAATTTAAATGGTAAACTCAATTTAGAAAAATAAATAAAACAGAATTTAAAAACAGGAAATGTAATTTTTCCAACAGTACTTTTAAATTTGTTAAGTGGAATTGTGTAAATTGTAATGAGACACACGCTTTCACCTCTTAACATTTGTCCTGTAATAGGTTCACCCTCAACTGATTAAGAGTTAGTGTCATCTGAAATCCTCATAGGGGTTGGCATCAACCTTTTTATAAAAAGGTTATCTGGTAACATTTTATAACATAAACGTAAAATAAAAAGTCATAATTTATTGATAACAAATTATATTCTTCCTCCAAGAAATGTAGCTCCTCAGCAATATTTAGCAGAATGGTTACCAAGCAACACAGATGAGGTTACAGAAGTGTGTTTATAGATTATTTTACAACAGCATCGAACACTGCTCAGCCAATCATAATCAAGCATCGAAACTATCTGTGTTTAATAGTTGTATTTTTTATTGTCATTTTTATGGATTTTTTTTTTTTTTATGAAAACCAGCATAAACTTAAGGCAATACCAAAAATACTACCATAATGAATATAGACATCATATACACAAAATATTATGATAACATTTTTAAAATACAAAATATAAGTATAGAACTTTAATAATAATAATATTTACCTAAAATTATTTTAATTCCAAAAGTGCAAAATTAGCAATGCAAACTTAGACCTAGACCATCTCAGCATTTATTGCAGCATATACAGCATAACTCTATCTCAATCACAAAAAAGGGAAAGATTAAAATCCAGTTTTACAGGATTTACAGTTTTACAGTTAAAATCCTAATGCACACAATTATTTTATTTTTTTTATTTGACCAGAATTAATGCAAAACTAAAGCAAAACTTTCCATCATGCGTCCATAAGGAATATCACATAATAAAACACCAGTTCTTAACCCTATGCACTATGTAAACATACAGTATAAAGATATGGTTGTAACACTGTAACTTCCTGTCTTTTGCCATTGAGGCAGGAAGCAGTTCCCCCTGGGTTATCACAAAGACACATTTGTGACAGACTTGTGGACACACTTCACCACCAATTACAGGGTCAAACACTGCTGAAGGAGAAATCATATGCTCACTGGGCCAGGTGTTATTATGCAAGAGAGAGATGAAAAATGGTCAGCCCGCCACACCCATCCTTTCCCCACCACAGCCGATCACATTCCCAATCCACACACACACACACCCACACACACACACACACACACACACACACACACACACACACACACACACACACACACACATTCTCTCTGAGGTAAAGATAAGTGACACTGCTGATTTATTTAATCAATGAAATGAAAGTCTGGCCTTTTTTATTTCACATAAACTCCAATCATGCAAGCCTAGATAATATTTACTTTCCAGACATGTTATGAATTCATACAATTGCTGGGATATGTGTTATGTTTACAGTGCAAATACTGCAAATTATACAAATATTATCTATAGGCTACATGAAATATATATATATATATATATATATATATATATATATATCTCCTGGGAGAAATATATCATAGGTAGTTAATATGACAAGATGAGGGTAAGATAATACATATATATCAAGTGTGTGTGTAGACGTATATATGAATATATATATATATATATATATATATATATATATATATATTAATAATATATTAATAATGTAGGCCTAATTAATAATCATAAATAATATTTGATGAATAATAAACCATTATTCATTTAATCATTATTTCTTACCCCAATGATGTAATTGTATCTTTCCATGTCAAAATAAAAATATATTTTTAGTCCACAAATCCTTCATTAACAAACAGATCAAAAAGTTGATATTAAACATAACACTTTGTCACAGATAACTACTTTCCAGAGACGCAAAATGGTATCAAATATAGCCTCAAAACAGTTTTGACTGACTAAATATTATACATTTTTTATATTTTTGCACCATATTTGTGAAAAAATTATGGTAGGTGGTCATTTTAAATCAAACTAAACTTAACATATTTTTCTTGATTGCACTGTAAAATATTAAGACATTTTTACACACAGATTTAAATTATAAAATTTACTTCAGAGAATATAACTGAGCTCAGCTTGCTGAATTAAACAAGCAATATTGTTAGGACATTTGACAAATCACACCGGCACACTAGAGTCGAAAAAAATCATATTTGCAAGATGACCAATTAAAGAAATCATGACAGCATGAAATACACAAGTATTCTATTCTGAACACAGGCTTCTTCTCTCTTCCTCTCTCCACAGCTAACATTATGCACATTCTTATAGCACACTCTATTGTAAAGGATTAGTTTACCACCAAAAATTAAGATTCTGTCAATATTTACTAACCCTCATGTTCCAGAGCAGTTCTTTTTGGCACACAAAGGGGTAGGATTTTAAACATTTGTACTGGTCACTCTTTTATATGCAACAGCAACGAGTAAAGCTTCAGAGATCATAAGAGGACCATACAAATATCAAAAATATAGTCCAAACGATGACTAGTGACTTGAGAAAATATTTAATAAAAATTTGTTCGACGAAAACGTGTAATTGCATGTATTATTGTTATTATTCACACTGTACATATTTAACAAATCATTAAAGAATTATAACTATATTATTATTTATTTATTTTTTTTACAATACTAATATTTATAATTGTCTTTTGTTTGCTTTTAAATGCTAAACCATAAAGCTTTTATCATGGTGGAAAACCACAGGAAAACTTCTCTTTTGTAATGCTAATCATTTGTCGACCCAAACTCACAGCACTTGCACAGATGAAGTTTGTGTGAGGCAGATTTTTCCGCGAGCCACTGAAAACACTGTTACCGTGAGCGACTCGCGTGTATAGAGATCACAGTGCAGCGCTTCAGATGCCATATTTATATAATTACAATGTTGTCTTTACAATTTGATAATCGCGCCATATCATCATCCTCAGGCATTGTTAGAATTAACAAAAAAAGTTATCGGCCTGTAATACTGTCTCATATACTCGCCAATTCAATGATTTGAAGTCTTTTGAAGTCAAACTTGCCATTCCAATAGCCCAAACTTGAAATCATTATTCACAGAAAATATTATGTCCAAATTATTGCAGTTCTGGTTGGTGATGCAGAAACACTGATACTGCCTTACCATCATTCACAGACTACAAGCACTTTGCAGGCCATGTTCTTCCACAAGAAGAGCTTAGTATACATTTTGATTTATTTTGAAAGCTTAACCTACATTCAAAACAAGGAAGAGGACAGGCCCAGTGTGACACTGTCAGATCGCAGCATTTCAAACGTGACTAAAAGCCCTAAAAAAAGATACAGTCCTTGGAGATTTGATGACCCTTTACATTGCCTAAACTCCACTGCTTCTCCTTTCCCTCTCTCACTGAAGTGGTTAACCTGAGATTCGATTTAGTCTTTGTCTAGACCAGTGTGTCATTCCCATGTTCTGGCTCTGTGAATGGATCCAGCATCAGTAGGTCACAGCCACCATACATCGAGTCACAACAGCATCTGCGGTGCTATCCTCACAAAACGTTATCACCTCTCTCTTTTCTTATTATTTCTGTAATAAGCATTTATTCTACATGATTGACAAATACAATAATTTTGTCACTGAAAGCAAAAAACATCTTAGATGCTGGAAAAAATGTGGAATATGTGATTTAATAGATAGATCCGACTCTGGATAAGCCGCACTCCAAAGATGCTGTAAAATTCGCACAGCGATATTCGCACACCTGTGACCACACATCATTCAAATTCTATATTAATGCAGCAAGTTGCCTTGTTGCTTGGCAACCGTAAACAGCCTACATTATTGCATTCCACATGCACAATTTTTTAATTGATGTACAATACACAAAACAGCACACTTTCATTAAACCAATAAATCAATTTTAACTTTTATGATTTGATGACTACATTAAACATGCACATACTGTATAATCAGTAATATGACAAGCAGTGTAGTATGACTTTTTCTGGTTGATATGACCATTAACCAAAAAAATAATAATAATAATAATAATACAGTAAGCAGTATGTGTGTGTTTCTTTCTAAACAGAGTTATGGTTTGTGTTTAGGGCTGGGCGATATGGCCAAAAAATGATCACAGTAGAATTTTTCATATCAGTCTATATTGATGATTATCACAGTAGGCTACACATTTTCATTTCTTTCAAGTTCAAATGCCGATTTTTGCTCTTTACGTGTATTATACTACTCTGTATGGTCAGAACATGACAAACACTTCACATTTTCTAATTCTTTACACTTTTAAAGTCATTTTCCTTAAATATCTTAATTTAAAAATTAATTTCTTTGTTTCTGTATGTTATAACTCATGATATTGTTTCAGATTATGAAACAGGTTTGTATTTTATTGCCTGATTGATGACGGGCAGGCAGCAATCCTATTAGCTTTTGTGTATCAGAAATGCACATTTGCATGCACAGTAACTTGAGTTGACAATAGTAGCTTGAGTTAGGATGCAGCTGTGAATTTATGCTCATTATCAAAAACAGTAATATCAGTAAAAATTGCAACAACCTCATATTTATTTGGTGGTAATTATTTTGTTTTGTGTTTTATTAAAATTGTTCTCCCATAGTAGCGTACATTTAGATCATGATAACCACAGTTAAAAGCACACATACAGTACATCAATACTATGGTAAAAGTATAACTATATAGTTTCTAGGTATTTCTATGAAAAATAGTAAGTCTAAATACACAGACACTATATCTTAATCATAATTTTTCTTATTATTATTATATTCCATTACTCCTTTCATACATTTGATACATGTCTACATTATAGGGATATTTCACCAAAATGAAAATTTTGTCATTGATTACTCACCCTCATGTTGTTCCAAACCTGTACAACTTTCACATCTTCGGAACATAAATTAAGATATTTTGGATGAAATCCAAACGCTTTCTGGTTCTACATAGACAGCAACTCAACTACCAAGTTCAATGCCCAAAAACATAGTAAGGAAATCAATAAATTAGACCATGTTACAACAGTGGTTCAACTGTAATTTTATGAAGCTACAAGAATACTTTATGTGCTCAAAGAAAAAAACAATTATTCAGTTACTCATTGATCCTGGTCATTCTGCTGCCATTCATGAGAATACCATGACATATGCCTTTGGTGCTGATGATGCAGGAGCTGGCATTCTGACACAGAACATGCATACGCTGCACCTTGTTTACAAGCAGAGGAATGCACACGTATGCATCATGGTACTGTTGTGAATGGTGTCGGAGACTGACCAGAAAGAAAATAAATAATTGAATTCAGTTTTTATTTTGTTTATTTTTTTATTTACTTTTTTTCATTTAAAAAATATTCTCGTAGCTTCATAAAATTACAATTGAATTACAATTTTCATTTCCATTCATTCGGATCTTAATTTTTGTTTTAAAAATAAACAAAGCTCTTACAGATTTGGAACGACATGAGGGTGACTAATTAATTACAAAAAATAAAATAAAAATTGGGGTGAACTATTTGATCAAATTTTATATGAATATCCAATATTTCTGCCATAATACTATGGTGTAGTTAGTGTTACTAAAGTAAATCCATGGTAAATGATGATGATTTGTACATTAAATTAAAAAAACCCTTCTGACTGTATCATTGCGCACAATGTTTTTTCATGTTTGTCATTTGTGTTCTTCACTGAATTTGAGCACTTCACACTGGATCTGTTAGTCTAGTGCTGTTTAGTGGCTGTGTGAATCCATCTGCTCTAGTAAGCTCACATTGTGCTGCGATTTGGACTTTGAGTCGAGCGAATAAATGGTCTGTGTGGTGCGGTTTAAATGAGCAGCACTGTTCCATTCCACTCTTTTGGCGCATAAACATTATGTCGAATATTTATCAAGTTCTCGTTACTGTTTTATCAAGGAAAATTATATCACGATAATTATCGTTAGCATTTTATTGCCTGGTCCTAGCATGCATTGTTCAGATGTCTTTCATCATTGCCATTACATCTATGCCGTTACATCTATGTATAGATGCCACATTCGACCGGTCCAGATACACTGATGTGTTTGGCATCTTGAAACGGTCTATGTCGTCACTCACAATAAGAGTCAATGAGTTTCAAAATGCAACAACTGGTGTAAAACCAGATCAATTTAAATTTCTGAAGAAATGGGATAACCTTTCACAGTGTGTTCTGAATATGAATCTACTTAATATACTTACACTTAAGTCAAAGTAAAGCTACCTCCTACTTGGAAATAACGTCTAGGATGCTGTTTGAAGTAACATTTGACCTGTGAACTCGGGCCAGATCAATCAACCCCGACTTCAGCTAGACGTGTCACTTGACATCACAGCATAGTGTGGAGTTACCTCATCTCAAATTTAAAAACATTACATATTAATTTTATAAAATGATACCTTAATTGTTTGCCTTTTTTCAGCTGTTTTCAAAATGAACAAAATGAATCAGTAGGTCAGTATTTTAATGTGATTCATGTGATATGGTTTAGGTTAGGGTTTAGTTGTAATGGTTAGGTTTAAGGGTGGGTTAATGTGGCCTTCATGTGCTATCAGAATTACAGTAATTACAAGTTTGCTAATAGGAAATTAGATGTGAATGCCTCTCAAGTCATATTAACTACTGGGAAACTCTGAGATAATTTTGATACCAGAGTTTCTGAGTTGAGTGGGCCATGAACTTTAAACATGGTGTAAGGGACAACCATTGCTGCTGTCAATGCTATTCTTAATTAGTTTTACCCACAACAACTACATCATGTTTTCTAGTCACATAAGTAGTGTATGTATAGGCTATATATAAATGATCATTTGAAGCATATTGTATGTTTTATAAATAGCGAAATAAGAATGTATTTGACTGAAACTCCAGAATCGTCATTAAGCTGACATTCTAGAGCAGTGAATGTTTATATCATTGTCAACCAATGGGATGCTACATTTTATTATTTCTGACAACAAAGCACTTGATTGCTACAAGTTCAATCACTTTCTTCATAAGTGGGAAATAGTAAATTTAGTGAAGTGAAGGCAGCATATGAGATAGTGTAATTACAGATGTTAGATGTAACTACAGAAAATAATTACAGATGTAATCAAATGAAGATATTAAAAAAAATATGTAAAATAAGTACATTGTATAAAAAGATTAACTGAAATGTTAGTACATAGTAGTTAACAACACAATGTAAAGTGGGTCTGCGTATTGCTTTAATCAATCTTTTTAAAAGCTCTTCATGTTATTCTAATTGATGGCTTATAATTGAACTGTGACAAACAGTCATTTCTAACAATATACAAATAAAAGGATGAATTGTTGCCAGGGAAAAATAGACATGGCATATGACAATCTGTGTACAGTCATTGTAGGTATCTAGGTTTTCTTTTAATAATTCGCAGTGTCCTTAGAAAAGGTTGATATTTGTACGAAAGATTGATGTTTGTTTCTTGAAATACTGGTTTTATTTACCCATGCATATTTTCCATTGTATTTACATGCCTCTAGCAGACAGCACAGATGCATGCAATTAAAAATGTTTTTTTTTTCTTCAGAGATGCAACACTGAATTTCACAGATAACCTTTCCACAAACAATGCAGTCTTTGAATTCTCAAAATCTCATAAATTTTTCATTTGCCCATAAGACAAGACTACTTTCTAGATCTTTTAATTGGTCTCTTTCATATGACCGAAAACACAAAATATAGATGGTTAAAATGTTGAAAAAAAAATTAAAGATGGATGGCTTTACAATGTCATAAGCCTTGTCTATGATACACCATTTAAGTTGGAATGTACAAGCTGTTCTCTTTGCCAGACCACACCATATTTGCCTGATATCCGAGTGTGTCTGTGTGGAGAGTAACCAGTAACCGTCAACACATGCCAGGTGCCAAACCTCCCCCTTACTCACCAAACTCACTTGCTAATCTGCCTTACCAACAACTAGAATTTATTATATTCTTGTGTGAATGTAAGAGTGAAAAAACATGATTAAGATCAATTACGCTCTGCACCAAAACCGAGAAATCTCAGACAAAGTTGTTTGTTATTTTCTTTAGTAAAATGCTTAAGAACTTAAAACCTGTAGAACTTGTTTGTTTTTAATCTATTTTTAAATTGATGGGCTATGTCTATCATAACAATGCTTTGCTTTGCTCATTGTATGTGTGCCGTTTACATAATGTGTAGTATGCACATTTTCTGTACAGTATAGGCAATATACTACATTTGTCAAAATGCGCAGTAAACAAAAGAGCACATTCCATGTTATACTGTATCCCACAATTTGTATCAACTTGACTTTCTATGTGCGGTGTGACAAATTAATCATATGTAATATTAGTCACTATTTTACACATTTTTGTGGGATGTTACATACACCAAATTCAAATGTACTGTATCTTTGTGTGATGCAAGCACATTAGGGCTGTCACTTTTGAGAAAAATCTAATTTGAACGGATATCAAATATCATGCAATATATTTGAATATATTTGAATATCTACGTGCCTGCCCCTCGCGCATAAAAAAAATCAAATAAAACACTGTAGCCTAAATAAACATTTTTTTTAACCTAATGTTTGAAACAGCAGGTTATCAACTTAGAATATCAACTTATATGCCACAATGCATATCCCACAACATTAGGCTAAATGAAAAAAGAAAAGAAAAAAAACGATTCAGACAAGGCCAAATCAATAACGTGACAACTTAAACAGCAGCAAGAGTAAGGCATATAGCCTAGCCTAATTCATTTCGTAATATTGTTTGCAAGAAACACCAGTCTATCAACTTGATCTGGATTAAGTGCGGCTCTCTTTTTATTTACAATGTTCCCCACGGTGGAGAACGCACAAATGTGCCTGCCTGGCTACTAGCTATTATTTGTTTGATTTGGTCATAAGCTTATGCTACAATACGTCTAGAGTGCCCTCTACTGGATAATATGGCAAAGAATAAAATAATAAACAAATGGTCTAATCATAGACTGTAAAAAATGCGCTTCACATGGCATTTTAAAAAACGGATATTTTATTTATAGTTCGATTACGGATATTTCACGTCATGTTCGAATGCATATTCGAATATTGAATAAAAAGTGACAGCCCTAAAGCACATGCATGCAAACTCACATTTGTTGCAATTAAAAATACAGCATTCTCTATAGCTGGCATTATCACATACTGGAGACACTGACTTTTTTACTATCACAGCCATGTAAGAGCACACAGTATGCAAAAATGAAAATCTGTCCCTGTGTTCAGTTTCATTCTACTTTGCTAAATCACCATTAGTCGCTGCTGCTCATGTCACTAGAAATTGCCAACTCTTATAGAAAAATAAATGATGTTCGGTCACTCTGTGAATCACTGACAGTCTGAACCTCCTCTTAAGACTTTTATAACTAGAGTGCCTGCATGCTAAAATTACTATGTCACATCTCACAACAGCAAAGTCATATATAATCAACATATTAAAGTATAATATATCTTCCTTCAACACTGCACTAAAGAAAATAAACATGACCACTAAAAAAGTCTTCTATAGATCAAAGCAACACTGACCTTGGTCTTTATGGTTGTCTTGTCTAGTGCATTGCCAACCCTCACAGATTTATCCTATTACAGTGCATTTGTTTATTAATGAGATGTATAATACAAACTCGAACATACAATATTAGCCACTCATTCCCCTGTGTTCTGATCAACAGGGTTGTTTTTTCTGATTGTTACACCAGTCTATGCTTTATTGGAGTTTGTGCCCTTGCATTACAATGACAAAAGTAATCCCTCCCCATATTGCTGCAATGGCACAGTCATTGTGTAAGATAACATTACAAAATGCCCATGAACTTCAGAAGTCAGTAACATAACCCAGATATGCCTCACATTAACCCTTTATGCAGTGATCACAGCAAATTTGAAAGTCTTAAAGTAATACTCACAGTGAGAAAATTAACACTTTTTCGGGGTTTATATAGGTCCACACTAAAAAAGAGTTAAACTAACACTTTAAATAGTGTTACTTTTTTTTACACTTGCATTGAGTAAAAACAACACTGTAAGTGTTCAACATTAACACCATTAGTGTTTTCCCTCCCCCTCATTTACACCAAGTTAGTGTTGAAACTACACTAGTGGTGTCAATAATCTTAACACCAAGAGACTTATTTCCACACTAATGTAGCGTTCATACAAACCCTGATTAAGGAAATTAAAAGTAATCTGTAATCGACTAAAAATAACTGCATGAAAGAAAAAAAAAAGTCAACAAGCTGTATCATTTTGAAATTTTATTTTTAACCCAGATGTAACAAATACACCAACACAAAAGAAGCTGCAATATATTCACCATCATCTGACCATAAAGACACTGCAGCTCAAAACGAGTGTAGAACTTCAAGCTGTTAACACTTTTGAGAGCAGGGCTTCCACGTAGGACAGGTTGAAGACTATTAAACTTGAAAAAGTTCAAATGCACTCATGGAGCTGGCTAACGCAAAGGAATGAGGCGCTTGTCCACAACGACGCAAGTGGTCTCCTCCCCTCAATCTTTGACTGGTGGCCCTCCCTCCCACTTAGATGGCCTTCAATTCTCGTGCAGGACTGAAAAAGAAATTAGATTAAATAAAACCAGAAAAAAAAACAAATGTGAAACGATAAATGCACAATAAAACACCTATATAACACCTTAACCCAATACGTGCCAAAAAACCCAGTTGATATCACGCTTTGTATTACAGCGAAAGTAATACGTAATTAATTTCCTCACCACCCCCCACAATTAATTTTTTTAATTACATTTGCTGATACACCCTCAGCCAAACCAAGCTATGTGACTGACTGACTTCATTTGAACAGTCGTACAAGCACATCCGAGAGTTGTAGGTCAATATAATGAAAGTGAACATATAGAATCAGTTAGTCCAAAAGGAACATTTAGACATTATGCCAGTGTCTAGAAAATACGTGCAGAGGGGTGAATCCCAAGGACCATATGATCAAAAACCACTGCATTTAAACATTTACAATGACTTTGCACCAGTATTGTTAGTTTTACCTTATGGAAATGAAGTCTGTCTACAGCCTGTTGGACTGATCTTGGTCTTCCTCCCTGGAGCAGGAGATGCACCTGCAGCTGGACAGATGACATGTCACTGTCCCAATCTGAATGAGTAGATGTTTAGGGGGTGGTGGGCGATTTAGAAAAACAAAAACAAACATTTAGTGCTCACAACAAGCAACCAGAGCAAATATGAAATTGACATCCTCACAAATAATGCCAACCATTTTCAGATCCTTGTCCACCTGCTGCTTTTAGAAGACACCACATTTCTGCTGTTGAAGTAAGAGACTGGGCGTCAATGAAGATCTTTTGCTTAAATGCGGTCTCCCACCTCTCAAGAAGCTTGTTGGATGTTTCAGCATCGAACAGCAGACCAAAGTCCTGATTTATCTAATGACAAAGCATATTACAAGATTTCTAAGGTGACTTCATCCTTTACCACCAAAATGGATAGAGTCAAACTTAGTAATTATACCACAAAAAAGGAGCACAAAACTTCATGTCCAAATAGAATGTGTTACAAGTACATCAACAAAAGATTCTTACATAGCCCTTTGTTGAAAATGGGTCTCTCAGGCCAGGACAGAGAGAAATAATGGCAGGTGGGGATCCTCCTTCAATGTAAAAAGAAAAAAATACATATAATGCTAAACTTAATATTGTTTTCTACACCAAGTGCCAGAGCTGTACATATTTCTTGCATCTGTACACTTTAGTCTTACCCATGAATTTCTGTCATGTGACTGACTACATTAACAAGCTGACATCTGGTGCTTTACAATAGGGTTTCATTAGTTAACATGGACTAAGAATGAACAATACTTCTACAGCATTTAATAATCTTAGTTTAATGTTCATCTCAACATTTCCTTTTACATTATAAAAATCAAAAGTGGTATCTGTTAACATGAATGCACTCTAAACTAAAATGAACAAAGTTATACTTTAATACTAAATTTAGTAATTGTTAGTTTGCACATTAATGTTAACAAATGAAACCTTATTGTAACGAATTTACATACACAATCCCTATATCTCAAGCATAGTTCCTATAGGACTAAATACAATTCTAGGCAGTAGCACAAGATTCTTTGCTTACCTTCAGTGAAAAAGTCTTGCAAAGTGACATCGCTGTGCAGTTTTAATAATTACTTCACTCCTTGATGAACATGACGAAAACTGTTGGTCAAGAAAAATGCAAATTATGACGTTGTTAATGTTAAAGAAAATTCACAGAGCCGCTCGCCAGAAGCCCCATTTGTCACCCCACAAATCTCAGCATAACATTAAAGTGAAATTGCAGCAAATTAATTGTAAACTAATGCATCTACTATTGCAGACACAAATTGCAGACGTCAAACACTTGTTTCATTTAATGAGAGAATTCTTATTAGTTCCCTCTTGAGAACGGTCTCTCGACATGGCGTTAACGCCTTGGGGGACTCCCTTCCTTCCTAACCTACCTGAAATCCTATTGCACAACGCCAGTGAAGTTGCAACTCTCACTGGCCAATGCCAGCCAAGACGGCAAACGAGGGCGGGGCCTCGCCACTATATATTATGCCGTGTTGGCGGCATAACCTCAGAATCTTCCTCTTTCATTATCTTACGGAGACAGCTGTTGAGAAGACGCAAGAAGATGAATTTCCCTCTTGGCGTTCCAGCATGTCAAAAGTTTGCACGCTGTGTTCGGGACCTATCGAGGCCCCGGACACCCACGAGTTCTGCATCCGTTGCCTGGGTCTCGCCCATGCGGAGGCACCACTCACCGGGTCAGGCTGCCCACACTGCGAAGAATTCTCAGTGCGGGTGCTTAGGGCCCAGAAGAATATCGCCCTCATGATTTCTCTCGGCAATGTCCCACCGCCACCAGATGACAGCCGCACGTGGGTGACCGCGTGGAATGGCGCAATTCACCTCCCCCCCGCTCTCCAATGTGCTTGGAGGAGAATCTTCAACCTGCTGCTGGAGCATCGGAGATTATATCATTCGTGCGGCGGGGGACAACGATTTCGACGAGGCGCTGTCCCTAACGACGTCCGAGAAGGACTGGGCCCGCTTTCCGGAGGGGCGCTTTGAAGTGGAGGGACACGCTGCATTCCAGGATGAACTCGTCCGGATTCTCACTAAGGCCGTGAGTGGTCTAGGCTTAGAGTGGGAATCCCCCGATGAACCAGCTAACAGCAAGCTGGATTCTTGGTTCCTTTACTCGGGCCGCCAAGCTGCTGCTCCAAGGAAACGAGCCCCATTCCTCCCAGACCTGCACGATGAGGTCGCTAAGGCGTGAGCTGCGTCCCAATCAGCTCGCGCTCACGCTGGTGGGTCGGAAATTTTCACAAAAGTCGAATGTGACGAGTGGGGTGGGGCCGAGGGACGTGGGAATGAGGAGCGAGGAACTACACCTGTTCGACCCACCGGTCTCGAGGCCCACGGAGGACACAGTGGTGTCGAAACCCGGGAGAAGGAGGGACGCGCTGCTGAAGATCCCTCGCCGCTGTGGTGAATCCGCGGTGCCATCGAGCAGGCGAGGAGGGTGCCACCATGGACGCTCGAGGTGGTGGGCTGGAGTGAGTTGCCGGGGACGGGCGAGCTCGCTACCGGCCACCCGCGATGGCGATGTGGAGGGACGGCTGCCGTCTGTGAGGGTGCAGAGGAGTCGGCGCCGTTCGCCAGGGGGCCGGAGCCTGCTGCCTCCGTGAAGGTATCCAGAGGAGCAGGGAACGGGGGACTCCTGCCGGCTGCCCAAAACCGGAGGAGCCGTCGCCGTCCACCGGGCGGCAGAGGAGTGTCGTGCCGTCTGCCGAGGGCCATCCAGTGCCACCGCCAGGCACCGCGGATGAGATCACCCAGCTGGTGGAGGGCCGAGCAGCAGTGTGTCGGGGAACCAGAATTATAATTTTTTTTTCTCTCTCCCCTCTCTCGTCTCTGTCGCTCCTCCTTCCATCTCCTTTTCTCTCGCCTTGTCTGTCCTATCCCCAGGTTCCCGCAGGTGAGCGGTCCCCCCCGGAGGGAGGGGGGGGTAGAGCGCAGTCTCGAGGGTACCCCCCGGCCTGCGAGGGGCGATGGGGGTATGTGACGAGTGGGGCGGGGCCGAGGGACGTGGGAACGAGGAGCGAGGCCGGTGGAGTGATTGGAGATGAACTACACCTGTTCGACCCACCGGTCTCGAGGCCCACGGAGGAGATGGAAGGATATAAAACTGGAGCGACGACAGTGAAGGACGAGAGAGGACCAGGCCTGGTCTTTATTTTATGTTTTGGTTTTACTTTGTGCACATCAGTCGTCCGTGAGGGGCTGATGCGCTGTTTTGTGTTTATTTTGAATTATTAAAGTTTAATTTTGATTGTCCGCCGATTCCCGCCTCCTTCTTCCGGATGTATATGAAGGTTTTATTATTACATCGATGGAGCGGAAGCCCGTGGATATACGCGCATTCTGCCTGTCGAGGAATCCATCGCTGCGCACCTCTGCCCCTCCTCTGCTTCTCTGAAGACAGGTGCTACGCTGCCATCAAGGCCCTGCTGTTTGACCGCACATGTAGCGGACAAAAAATATGCGGCCTCGGGAGAAGCAATTTCTGCTCTGCACACGATGGCAGTGCTCCAAGTTTTTCAGGCACAGCTTCTGAAATCCCTGGACGAGGGCGGGCGGATCCAGAGGCGTTTAAAGATCTACCTGCAGCAACGGATTTCGCGCTCAAAGCCACAAAGAAGACGGCCCAGGCGATCGGGCGGAGCATGGGCTACATGGTTGTTCTCCACCGGCACCTGTGGCTGACTCTCACTGAGCTGAAGGATGCGGACAGGAGGGCGCTGCTCAACGCTCCTGTATCTCCATCTGGCCTATTTGGAGATGCAGTCGAGGCTATCGCGGAGCAAATTCTCAGAGGCACAGAAACGCTCTAGGGCGATGAATCACTTCCTGCCGCGCCGGGCTACAGCACAGCCTTCCGCGTGCAGTAGTTCCTCATTTGCTTCCAACCGGCCGTCGAAGTGACCCCCCGCTGCTTCCACTGCATCAGCACCAGATCTGGAGCCGTCTGTTCCACCAAAACTCCGTGGCAGAGGACACCTAAGGAAAGGCGTCATGGCTTACATAAAGGTGGGAACCATCCCGGGGGAGCTCCTCCGTCGGATCAAAAACCTCGTTCCTGACGAGAGGGCGCGGAGGAGGAGAGCGCTGAGTGGCGGGCCCGTTGCGAAGCGTCTAAGATATTCTAACGAAGTCCCCTTGGCGGCTGCAGGCGACAACGTGTGTTGTGTATGTTCAAAATGCAATAAAGTCTGTGACACCCTCACAAAAAGAGCATTTTTCTCCTCCTCCAGTGATAACGGCCTTACAAACAGCCGTGAAACTGTCAATAGAATCGGGCTCGCAGCTTCCCCATGTATCTGGCAAGGCTCATGCCCCGGTGTCAGGTGTCGGACCTCCGCAGCCGCGGCTTGCTCTCGTCATCTCGCACACACGCACGTGCGTGTCATCCAATCATTCAACAGGAGGCTCGGGCACCCCGCTGATCGGCGAAGCATGACTCTCCCTAACACACAGCGCTCCCACTCGTCCCGTGAGTTTACTGAATACGACTCCGGTACACAGCAGCGTCGTTCAGAATGCAGAATGCAGTCTTTTTGCGAGTGCATGGCGATCCATTCCGGGCATTTCGGTTTGGTTGCGGAACGTCATAGAGAATGGCTACACGCTTCAGTTTCGGCGTGGTAATGTCGACGGTTCCGGCTCACAACAAGCTGGTTCTGAGGCAGGAAATTCTCAATCTCCTCACGAAACGCGCGATAGAAGTGGTCCCGCCCAGCGAGAAAGAGAGCGGGTTTTACAGCCGGTACTTTGTCGTTCCCAAGAAGGTGGTGGTCTCTGTCCAATATTAGACCTGACACTCATCAACCGTGCGTTGTACAAATGCGCTTTCAAAATGACAACGCTAAAGCAGATACTGGCACAGATTCGACCCGGAGATTGGTTTGTTTCGGTGGACCTGAAAGACGCATATTTTCATATCCAGATCGCCCCTCGTCACAGGTGCTTTCTGAGATTTGCGTTCGAAGGCATAGCGTATCAGTTCATGGTGATGCCGTTCGGGCTAGGACTTGCGCCTTGTACGTTTACGAAATGCAGCACTTTCCCCTCTGAGAGCGAGCAGAATGCGCATACTGAACTTTTTAGACGATTGGCTGATCTTGGCACATTCAGAGGATGTGCTCAACAGCCACAAACGCGCTCTGTTATGTCACCTGAAGAGTTTGGGTCTCTGTGTGAACGTACAAAAAAGCATGTTACGCCCCAGCAAAACAATCATGTATCTAGGGGTGCAGTTGGACTCGATAACAATGAGGGCGCGTCTGAGCCAGGAGCGCGTACAAGGTTTAATGTCCGCTCTGAACGCATTCAGACTGGGCCGTCCCGTAGCACAGAAGGAATATCAGAGGCTCTTGGGGCGGATGGCGGCGACAGTAACGGTCTGTCACCTCGGGCTACTCTATATGCGCTCTCTCCAGTTATGGCTGAAAACACAAGTACCGAGAAGGGTGTGGAAATTGGGCCGTGCCCGCATTGTGGTCACTCGCAGGTGCATAAGCACGCTGAAACCATGGCAGAACCCCGACTTGTTCCAGCGTGGCGTCCAGGTGGGTCTGGTCACGCGTGGCGGAAAGTGGTCACAACGGACGCGTCGACGACGGGCTGGGGAGCTTACTGCGATGGCTTACCGGCCTCGGGCCACTGGACAGAGTCGGAGAGAACATGGCACATAAATCACCTCGAGCTGAGAGTGGTTTCTTTGGCCCTTCAGAGTTTTATGACACAAATCAGGGGGCACAACGTCTTGATTCGCACAGACAACATGACGGTGGTATCGTACATAAACCGCCAGGGCGGAGTACACTCGAAAGCCCTTTACAGTCAGGCAGCACGCCTTTTGCTGTTGGCCGATCACCATCTGCTCTCCATTCGAGCAGCGCACGTTCCAGGATGCCTGAACAGTAGCGCGGATATGCTTTCAAGGAACGGGATTCCTCACGGAGAATGGAGACTGAACCCTGGGACAGTGAGGCTGATCTGGGAACAGTTTGGGAAAGCGGAGGTCTCCCCTGGGCAGGGATGCACTCACAATGCCGTGGCCGGATGCCCGTCTGTATGCATTCCCCCCGCTAAAGATTTTGTCACAAGTGCTGCACAAAATCAGAGAGGAGAAGGCGTCAGTTTTATTAGTTGCTCCGTACTGGCCAAACAGGCCTTGGTTTCCCGATCTACTAGAAATACTAACGGCTCCCCCGTGGCCGATCCTGCTATGTGCCTAAATCGCTCTCGACACCATTTAGAGCGCAAGTGGTGGCTCTTTCTGCCTTCTCTCCAGAATCGGAGACTTCATTGGACGACACCCCGAGTCAGGTGTTGTGTCCGGTGAGGGCTTTACGACTCTATGTCAACCGCACGGCTGTGTTTCGGCAATCCAAGCAGCTGTTTGTATGCTTCGGAGGCAGCGCCAGAGGACAGCCTGTCTCTAAACAATGGCTGTCACATTGGGTGGTCGACGCTATTGCCTTGGCATATTCTACCCGTGGTATGGAATGTCCTATTGGTGTTCGAGCCCATTCGACGAGGGCTGTCACCTCCTCGTGGGCGTGGACTAAGGTAGTTTCTATCAAAGATATTTGTATGGTGGCTGGATGGTCTTCGCAGAATACCTTCGCCAGATTCTACAATTTGGACGTGCAGTCATTAGCCTCACAGGTCCTATCGGTGAGTACGACCCATGGTTCTTCCTACAACCACTAGCCATTTTACGGCGCTGGTGGTTTTGACCAGGTTCTTTAGGGAGAGGTTCAGACTGTAACGCCTCATACATTCATTCCCTATGTGTGCCCGGCATTTCCCTCTAATGGTTGTTGCACTGTTTTGCTATACGCTTGTATGTGAGTTCACAGGACTGTGTCATATTTGTATAGCGATGGGGCTGCGTCTCTCTCAGACATCTGTCGTCAGACATGATTTTTAAGTAACCTGATTGGATCCCCACACGGGAATCTATTTCCAATCCCTTCGAGGCATGTCGCAGGGTCGTATCTGATTGGCTGGGGATTAATTTTGGTGTATACAAGAATTATTTATGGTTGCTCCGCCGAGGCTGAGCCTTTTTATTCGCTGTTCCCACGGCGTTGTTCTATACAGTCCCCAAGGCTTTAACGCCATGTCGAGAGACCGTTCTCGAGAGGGAACGTCTCCGGTTACTGTCGTAACCTCGGTTCCCTGAGAGACGGGAACGAGACATGGCGTAGGCCGCCGTGTTCACTGCTCGGATCTGCTGTACTGTCTACTCAGTCGGAAGATTCTGAGGTTATGCCGCCAACACGGCACAAAAT
This sequence comes from Carassius carassius, assembly GCF_963082965.1. NCBI lineage: Eukaryota > Metazoa > Chordata > Actinopteri > Cypriniformes > Cyprinidae > Carassius > Carassius carassius. The sequence continues at coordinate 10,428,236 of NC_081759.1, read as the reverse complement.
ATACTGGCGAGGCCCCGCCCTCGTTTGCCGATGAGTTGCAACTTCACTGGCATTGTGCAATAGGATTTCAGGTAGGTTAGGAAGGAAGGGAGTCCCCCAAGGCGTTAACGCCATGTCTCTTTCCCGTCTCTCAGGGAACCGAGGTTACGATAGTAACCGGAGACGTTCATAGTCCTATGCTGGCAGTTCAGCAAAACGCGTCTTGCTTTATTATCTGATGATTTATCTCTGCTGCCTTTTACTTTGCAGACGAGAGTAACCGCAATATATTTAAATTCCTCTGACTATCCCGAAGCTGTGCATTCAAGGTCCACGTAAAAAAAAAATTAAAAACCCGCGCTGCTCACTTAAACAACCAGAAACTATTTGTGGAACAATGCACAGTTATACTAAAATATTGGAGACAAAAATTCATTACAATGTCTTTTGGCAACCCAAACGTGAGGGGAACGTCTTAGGGGAATATGGACGCTGCATTAATTTAACTCATTAAACGGTTACACAAGTCACAGAAAATACGTTATCTTCCCCAGATTCTAAAATAAGAACACATTCTTACCTCAGTTTGCTAGCTAAGTGGTGCAGCCAAATGGCCTCGAGATTCCGTCAGTAGTCTGTCGCGTTATCTGAAAATAAATAATGTTAGCACTCTGGCAATGTTGAGAAACGTACTAATATTATTCTGAATGGTGAGAAACATACACAAAACACGAAAATTGGTCAGTTTAAATGGTTATAAAATATTATACCTGTTTGAACACTGTCTTCTCCTCGTGGTCGTCCGCCATTAAATCAAAAAGGAAATAGTGTGCAAGGACCGGAAATTGGATCAACTCATCACCAGTGTCAGTTATGTCAACTCGCTGTAATTACACTGACTCCAACCACTGATTTACACTTCAAGTGTTAATGCCATTCAAATCAACACCAGAATTAACACTTTTTAACTTTAAAAAAATTAACACCATAAAAACAACACTTAATATTTTGCTGTGATACGTCATCACTTTCAAGCTTAATATACTACCAGAAATAAAGATAGGTAAATAAATGAGGGTGAATTTGCCATCTATTATACTGCCTTGCAATGCCATTAATGTTGTATGTATCAACATGGTGCATTTTGCACCCAACCTACTCTGCATTGTTGGGTAACTTTTGGTGTAACGGATGCCTATGACTTGTTATGACTAGACATTTAATGCAAGTTACAACACTGCTGAACGTAAAAAAATAAAATACAATTCTCAATGCATAAAAAATAAGCAGATGACTAATTTTATAAAATGCAATGGATTTTTAATGTTTGGTCATGACCCAAAAATGTGCTTTCGGCTTATTCTGTTTTATTCTTTTAGCACTGAGCATAGGTAAGATAGGAAAATAAACAGACTTTCACAACACTTCTCATTTTTGGTGTTAAAGGCTATGCACCCATTCAGACTGTGGTGCTAATTCCGGTGCTACTAGGAAGAAGCTATACATGTAGGTAGATGGCAAAAGGGTGGTTGTGTAAACCATAAATGAACCTTTGCAAGGTAAATGAATATACGGCCAAATACAATTTGAGTATTTGTGACATAATGTTGATCATCTCAAAAAACAAAAAAAAAAACAAAAAAAACAGGCACTTGTGAATGCAAAATGTGAATGGGGCCACATTTTTTGAGACATTTAAAAGCAGAAATGTGCCGCTTATAATTTAATAAAAGTAACCGACATTTGATGATTCAACTTAACTTGCAGGAAACCCAGAATATTCCTTTAAATAGCAAGAATAAATATGGACCAACCGTAAAACATATTGTTTTGTGTGGTGCACTGTAGACATTTACAAATTGCCAAATTTACTATCTAGTCTGTCACATGGATATTTTAGCAAATTGTTGGCCAGTGCAGTTTATGATAATATTAATAAACTGTAGTGCTTGACTTTAGCTACATTCTTGATAATGTACCTCTTGATGTTACCTATAAAATATTAGTTGATAAATATTTCAAATTAAATAATAAAACAGGCTACTTTATAAATGCATTAGATGATCTGCAACAGATTGTTTGACAAAACATCAACTACTCAGTGACAATGACAGTGACCTCAATCCACAATCATTCCAGCCAGATGCAGATGTTAAAAGCCATAATATGATAGAAACTAATTTTGATAGGCAATGTAGATCAGCCTGATATTAATATTGACACAGGTGTCCAGGTAAAAGAGGTTTATTTGCACCGGGCTTTATACTGAAGCCATGCAATATTTTTTTTCTTTATCTCATGATCAAAACTTTTAGATAAAAAAAATTCCTTTGGGTTGATATCAGCATTAAGCGTGTTTTCTTGTGATCATGACTTATTTTTTTTGTACTCAACACTGTTTTTATTGTTCTCGAGGCCGCAAAAGCTTATCACAATTCTTCAGCATCATAGATGAATTAATTAGTTTTTACCTTGATTTAGAGATGCACTCCAGCTGAAACGGCTCTATGTCTGTCAGTGATTGACAACTTCCACATTAGTGTCTGACACTTGTGTGAAAAAGCTTGTCAGATATATCATCAAAGACAATATAGTGACCCTGAACGTGTAATCAGTTTTATTGCCCACCAACTTAAGGGACCGAGATGACTTCATCTCTACTGCGGGCAATTATTAAATTTATGATGCCGATGGCAAAGACGCCAATAAGCATGTGACACTAGGCCCATTCACAAAGCAGACAATTTTCTTGCAATAAAATTATCTTGTGAGAAAACAGTGTTTTGTTGTTCTGTAACTTCTATCAAAAGCTAAAAATAGCTGTCTTTTCTGCTTACTGTATATTTTACATTTTCCAAAGAAAAATAGAAATGGTGCTTGCTTATTTAAATTAGTTTTTAGCATATTGCTATGCAGTTGCTAAGGTGTTTTGGGGAGCTGCTTACTGCCAAAAGAGCCCAGCCATATCTGTTATTCTGGTCTCTAGACAAGGCTCAGATCCCCAAACTGAATGGTTTCAGATGCTTTATGAAATTAAATATAAATTATTATAGTTTAATTTTTTTTAAATGCAATTAGCTGCACTTTTTCTGACTAGGTACATCTTCGTGTGATTTCATAATAACTTCTAAAATATGTCTTTAAAATGTGGTTAAAGCTGGTAAATATGGTTACCACAAGCATTTAAAATAAACTAAAATATACTTGAATGTAATTAAATGCAATTTGAATTATCCATATGTCATGATAAGGTATCAGTTTACATTTAAAATTTGGAAATTTACACATAATATTGAATAACGCACTATAGTTCAATGTATAATTAATTTATTTGCATGTGCCCATCAAAATATCTACTTCTTTAAAGCATGACACAAGATTTTTAAAACAATGATTTAAAATGTATTTTAAATTAAAACATTTAATTTGACATTAACATTTGTGTATTAAAGTGTGTTTTAGAAACACTATTTAAGTACACTTAAAGATATTCTTTGTAACTTTTGGCCCATTAGCAGTTGAGGCATAAAAATACTGTCGGAGCAACATTGTTTTGGTTATTATGGTTATTATGGCTTGAGGTGCAGCACTGTGCTTATGGTTACATATAGACAATCGCCTTATCATCAGCGAATCTCACTATATCAAACAATATCAAAACTCCTTGAATAATGAAAAAGACAGATATTTAAAAAAAGTCTTATGACTTTAAAAGAACCATAAAAGAAAAGTCTTATGAGCAGGTGAGTAGCTAATACTCTGCTGTTGTTTTGACTTGTTTTAAAATAACATTACAAAAGTTTGGCTACACTTACATTAGATTTATTGATTGCTATTCATATCATAAAGTAAAACAGACTAGAATATAACTTGCTAAAGCTATTTATAGGCAGACCAAAAGCACTAACCGGTTTAGAAACTGGCATTCTTAACAACATGAACACTGTTCTGTGAACCTAGGCAATGCATTGCGTATGTGATGATATGCAAACTATGTTGATTTGTGTTTTATTACAGGCACTGCAGCTTTAAATTTGCTTTTTGTTTATTTATTTATTTATTTTTTGCTAATATACAGTTGTAGCCTGACGTCTTTTCTTCAGTTATAAAAATTACACACAAATTATTTCTTAGAAAACCATCCCAACAGCTAAAAAATCTAAATATTTTTATAGGCTTACCATAGTAAAAAACCTGGTTTGGAAGATGGTTTCATGATGACCTAGCTCATTATTAAAAATTTGTTAATTCATTTCGAAAAGAAAAGTTACACTGTATACTATTAAGTGGCTTTTTATTTCATTAATATATCCAAGTGCAGTTTTAAAAAATATATACTTTTAAGATTTGATGTGCACTACAAGTGGAGATTTAATACAACTAAGCGTACTTCTTTTTCTCATTAAATCATTTGAGAAAGTCCAACCTTTTAAACAAATAATATCATTCATAATTATTCATATACTTATTTATGCAGAAGATTTACACAATGACCATATTTGTGCTTTTCCTTTCCTGTGCTATTTTGCAGACACTGTAACTGTAATGTTGTTATTCATATCATCACCATCAGAATACACATTAATTAACAACAGCATGGTAACAAGACCCCAAAAGGTGATGAATTAACGCTAATGTAGTCCAAGATACATACTGTACTGCATATATTGTGTGTGCATCCTTTTGATCACCATCAACGCTGCACGAATATATGCATGTGAATATAAATGGCAGAGAACAGAGGGCCATGATCAAAGCCATGTTCTCAGTATAAACAAAAAGAAAGGCGCTTTGTCTATACCATGCAGCATGACAAACAGTACAGACAATGAATACTTCATGCATATTGATATGGGTAGAGGAGGTAAACGTTTGCTGATAAACATGCACACACATGCATGCAGAGAGATTTTAATAAAAGGAGCTCAATAGGGCACGCAGTATGAAGATCTTTCAAAAGCTTTTTAGGGATACATTAGATGTAACAGACATAAAAGCTTCACAAAACACTCCATTAGCCTCTCGAATATTTCATATATTTTGTGAAGCTTAACATTACATACTAAGTGGCTGCCCACTTTTCTGGTGGCCTTGATTTTGCAAGTATTTTTTCTGGATTTCAACAAATTCTTCAGAAAAGAGTCCTAGGCCTTGAACCAAACCATCCAGCTCTGAAGTGAATCAAAACGTGACCAACTATGACATGAAGCAAAAAAGTATAAAAATCAGAACAAAAAACATTACCGCGTATTTTATTTTATAAGAGAATTAACTACATATCGCATGAAGCATTGTGAATGACATATTTGAATCAAAGATGGCAGTAAAATATGAAATGCTTGATTTATAGTCATTGTTCATGAGAATAAAAAGTTATTTTAGGTCATTTATATTTCTGTAAGTTTTCCCCATGAAAAAGGATCACTTCCTTGTATTAATTGTACTTAACTGTATGTGCACTTGTAGTTTACTTCAAATCCTTACTGAAAAAATCCTTTCAGATAATATATTAATGAAATGAAAAGCCACTTAAGTGCATTTAATTTGCTTTTTATTTACTAAAACACGTGTACATTAAAATGTACATACTGTAAGTTTTACCATAACGTGAATTTGAAATAATAAAATTATTTTATTTCCCATGCTTTAATAAAGTACACTTCTTTTTATGAGCACATTTTGTACTTGATTGCAGTTATAAATAACTGTAATGTGTTGTTTTGATTTTACTTTTAAATTGAATTTAAAATAGTACTATATGGCAACTTGGTTATTACGAATATGTAATTACAAATATACTCACATACACAACATACAAGTTTCAACAGAATTACAGTCACTTGAGAGCGTGAACATATTCCTACCTCACACAGACACATGCAGTAATGGCACTAAATACATACAATGCTGTACATTGTACAATGAATCATTTACACTTTGTTTCTCACTACTATATTCTGTCTTTGTATGCTTATATTTATTTACACCATATATTATTAATATATTCTGAATTCTTGTCTTACTGTGTACGTGTATGTTCTTAATTTGTTGTTGCACTCTGTGATGTGAAACTAAGGTGAACATTTCACTACTAAATACACGTGACCACTAAAGAACCTTGAACCTTGAAAGTATATTTTAGTTTAGCATAAATGCCTGTCAGTACATTCAACAGTTCAACCATATGTCAAAGACTATAAAAGTTATCATCGAAATGTTATATAACCTACAGTATAGTGCTGTCAAACCATTAATCATGATCAATCACATCCAAAATAAACGTTTTTGTTTACGTAATATATGTATGTGTACTGTGTATATTTATTACGTATATATAAATACACACATACAGTATATATTTTGAAAATATTTGCATGTAGGCTATATACATTTATGTAGTTATATTCTTATTTTTGATATTGTACTGTAAATATATTTAATATATAAACAAAACATATTTTCCTAAAATATATACATGCATGTGTTTGTACTATATACTGTATACATAATAAATATTCACAGTATACACACATATATTATATAAACAAAAACGTTTATTTTGAATGCGATTAATCACTAGTTATATAAAAAACATTTACTTAAGTGGGTGAAAAAAGCAAGTCCAGTTTAAACTACAGCAGATTTTCATTTAATTGTAATTAACATGCAGTTAAGTGTCCAAAACCATTATATTCAGTGTGTGCTTAAATATATTCTTTGAAAGTATATTATTTCCTTTAAGTATATTCGTACCTTATGAATTAGTAAAAAGTACTCTTTTAAGAAGAATGCTAAAGCTTCACAAAAATACTATAGTAACTTATAGTAAATACTATAGTGTTTTTTAACCATACTATAGTAAAATACTTGAATTAATTTGTTGTGGTAATTCTATAGTAGCTGTGGTAATATAAAAACTATAGTAATATAAACAAATTACCTAATACTGTACTAAGTTTTCTACAACTATAGAGTATATTATACTACAATACACTACAGTTTACGAGTATACTACAGTATTTATTACAGTTTATCAGTTCACTATAGTTAATACTACAGTATGCTGTAGCATTCATTAGCAAAGTGCTGTTAATACTATAACATATAAAGTATAATACACTTTACTATAGTATGGTTCAAAAACACTATCGTATTTGCTATAATTGACTATAGTATTTTTTCATGTGGGGTGCATTTTTCACAAAGGTATAGCAAAATATTTAGATACACAGGAAAACAGATCAGTTTGAGAGTCTAGCAAGGTCGACTCAATAATATAATTTGCTTTCACTGACATTTTATTTATTTACTTCGTTTTTTGCATACAAAAGGGTCATTTGGTCTTGTTATATTAGGGTATACATTATGTTCAACGAGCTTAACATAACAGAAATTCAACAGGTTTCCTGAACAACCCCCCTTGTCTGCCTAGAAAGTCCAGCCTTAAACTCATGCCACTGGATATGCCATGTTTCTATGCCAGACAGGTAGGGTGATTCAAAATAAACTAAATGCTTTAAAGGCATCACAGAGCCACAGCGTTTGTAGTTGTCTCTGCATATTAAGCAATGATAGAAGAAAGAAGAAAAACTTTGGGAACCTACTGTGGTGCTATATTGATGCAGTGACACTGTTTCTATAATTCTGGGACACACTGGAAATCTGATATGGGTTTTTGTAGTTTCTCTCATAAACACTGCTGAAATATTGGAGTGATCGGGGGGGTGGGGGGGTGAATTAGGTAACAAAAGTGCAAGGAACCTGAACGTCAAGAATTGCTCCCAGAGATCACCCCAAGCACCCCCCCACACACACACACACACACGGGCAGGCGGGTGGGCAGCCATTCCCCTCCTTTCTGCCTGGCCACAGTGGGTGCACAGCAGCCGCCTACTACCTGCCCAGAATTCTAATCAGTCCAGGGGTCTGTCTGTCCCCCCCGCCTTCCCCGTCTCACTTATTTTCTCCCTCAGACTTGCTCCACCCACTCGCTCACCCCTCCGTCTCCCGCCCTGCCTCTTTCTCTGCCTTGGACGAAAGGGGCTGAAGATCCTTCAAAATTAATTAGATCCCTCCCCACCCCCTTTTTCCGGAAAAAAAAAACTGCACATAAGCACCCCCCTCCACCCCTTCACCACCCTTGTATTCCCTCTCCCAAAAATCTCTAATCTTAGAAGGGAATCTTCTGAGTTTTATGACAAAAAAGAAAAAGAAAAAACAACTGCTGGGAGACTACTGGAATGGTTTTCTGTGTGTTCCTTCACTGTCGCTCTGTGGCTCTATATGTCTGTCACTCAGTAACACAAACTGTCAATACGTCCCTAGAGGTCAGTTTGTCTGGAAGATGCTCAGACGGCTGTGCCCTACTGCAGCGACAAAGAGCACAGGGTGACGGAGACGAAAGAAAAGAATAATAACATGGATGACAGACAGGCAGAGAGGAAAAGTAAGAAAGGAGTCGAAATTCAGGTTAATCAGAGACGCTTTTTAATGAGGCGGCCATCTCATAAAGCATACCGTGCAGTGACTGGAAATCATTTTTATCAAGCATGGGGGGAGAAGGGGGGAAAACAAAGACAGAGAGGCAAGGCAAGAAAAAGGTGAGGGTGGGGTGTCGGGCAGAGAGAAGGAGGGAGGGGGGTTTCTGGGAAAGGATGTCAAGCATCTGAATAATATAAATCTCAAATATGCAAATGTGACTTACAATGCTCAGCATTCACACATTGTCCTTTGCCTCTGAGCTTGGTCTTTAATGGCACACAGCAGAAACAATAAGAGAGAGAGGTGGTGACAAGAATTTATTTATAACACTACCAAACTATATTCGTATAAATCCTACATAAATATAGTAATGATGCCGAATTGTACATTGACCTGCTTTCCTGTCCAAATACTAAGTGCTTTTTGATGCTGTGGTATCCATACGGTTTGTTTATAGGTGTTAATAGCCTGCAACGCAAATGTCCTAACGCCATATCGCTCTCAGTGAAAGTATGCTTAAAAACCACAAAAAATAGCTAAGGAAGCAAGAAAGGAACAAATCAAGAAATGAAACTAACAGTATCTGTCTTGTCTAGATTTTGGCAGCACTTGTGGACAAGAATAATTCAGACCCAATGAATCACTGTTACTCGCTGTGACATATTTTTCCTTGCTAGTGGGTTTTAGTCAAGGTCAAAATGACAAAATGTCCTTACCACACACATGCACGCTGCAACCTATCACATGCAACAGTGAGATCCATATTTCTAAAACGTTTTGGAAATCCACTGAATGCAGAAATCATTACCATACTGATCAATCGGACGATCTTGTGAGAATTAGATTAGCTTGACCTATTGTCTGTTCAGTAGCCTTTTCTATTATTTACTTCATTTTCTATTTCTAATATCTTAAGAGAATGAAACATTTTCCAAAATAAGTGTTTAAACAAATTCTGCTATTATGTGTCAATCTTAATAAACTGTAAATAAGCTTCACTAAATTCAGTGGATTTCAAAACTCAGAAACCACATAGAACAATTAGGATATATAAACCTAGAAAATGAACAGTAATACAAGTTTTGGGATTATGACGTAATTTAATGATTCTACATTAATTACTAGGTCACTAAGAAAATTTGTGACAGTGACAACATGGATCGTCAGACTTTGCACAAACTCGTCATTAAAGCCCACGAGGGGACATACCAAACATGATATAATTGTGAACTTCGAGTTATTGTTAGTCTAGATAATTTGTAATGAAAACATCTGTATTAAATTACGAAAATAAATAAATAGAATCATTTTCACTGGTGCTCTCAGACATCTGGAACTCATTTGGAGTGTAAGCGCATCATACTGGTCATCGTCCAACCGTTTCTCAGTATGTGCCTTAAAAAAAAACAAATAGTTCAAACACAACTTGTTTGACAGGGTTGATGCAAACACCTGTAAGTGAAACCAACCAGATATCCAAGCACACATTTTCAGCTAGTTTTCCCATTCATTCTTCATCCTCCATTCATACCATTAGTCAAGTCAATAGCAACAAAACTGTTGAAAAATTGTACCTTTAGGGCTACAACATCCTGTCACTGGGAAAATACTCTTGATTTACCCCTTAAAGCAGCATATTAGTACCTTAAGGGTAAATATTACTAAGGTATTATTATGCACCTTTAAGGGTAATAAGGTACAAAGTTGTTCCTCTAAGGTACTCCACCAGTGACAAGCTGTTGTAGCCCTAAAGGTACAATTTTTCTATATTTTTCTGACAGTGTATAAGCTACTGTGTAACCAATCCTAATATCACTAAACAGTCCTGTGAACCCAACATACTTGCGATTTAAAATTAGATGATATTATACAATCAAAACATCCTTGATGAAAAAATAACTAAAAGATCAATCAATCTCGAGATTTAATTACCTTTGCTCCAATTGTGTGAACCCGTTTGCGTTAAAGACACCTACACACTGCATGAGTTGTAAAAAGCTGTTTCCATTTGTGGAAAATAATAAGTACATATAATAAGAACTATTGTTTTGTATCAGTTTTTATATTTACTGTTAAAAAGAGGTGACATTTAAATCAAGAGAAAGATTTATATCCTAACGACAGGCAAATAAATGTTTCTACATTTTGAAAAGGCTCCCCATGTTTTTAAGTAAATTTGAAATGAACACACACACACACACATTCATCATGAGATATTAGTAACACTGGCTGCACACACACACTCTGTCGAGGTCTGTCGAGGTGATGGTAAACTTTGCCTTAGGTTAGAGGACTAAATTATGTTAGCATATAAATGCAGACCAGACTGCATGAGGATACACAAAGACAGACAGTACTAATGAATAAAATATCACTTTTGTCTTTTCTTTCTTTCTTTCATTCTTTTTTTTTGGTCATGATTTTGTGCAACACAAACATTCCTTGGCAAGCTAAAACAATGGACTGCTACCGGTCGTCAATTGAGATGGCAAAATATGTGCCGTCCTCCTGACGGCATTCATCATTCATTTATTTATTCCTTTATTTAGCTAGCGTTCAATAGCGTTGAATAGAAGGCTTCACTAAATGTAGAGCAACTGCTTTTGGGAACCCTTTTAACAGGCAACAAATGCACAAATTGAGTACAGGATGCGCATTAATGGAGCAAAAAAATAAATAAATTAAAAGAGTTTGTGATTGTATGTAGAAAAAGTATTTTGCTCTTACACCACGCTGAAAGTATTTAAAGCATTCAAATGCAAAATGTGAGAAGCAGAATTCCAACATAAATAGACCTTCAAAACAAAACATTCGTTTCTAAAGCACACAAATAATGGCATAAACAAGTGCGATGAAAAAACAACAAGCCATGTTAAACATCCTGACCTGTTCAGACTGATCCTCAGTGATCCTCATGCATGGCAACTCCTTGTGCATTTTAGATGCATAAAATATGTTTGCATGAAAACCTACAATTATTTTATTTTATTTTTTGACAGTCAACAACCTTTCACTGCTTTGCCATCTTGTCAGTGTCAGATTTCTCAAATGTGATTCCGGCACGTGAAAAACAAGGAAGTGAAATACAGCGAGTCGAATGCTCTGCACTTCCTTTACAATAACACACCAGGCCTGACCTGAAACAACCCCGTGCTCTTTAGGCAAAGTGCCAAGAAAGTCTTCCGGAGAGAAGCTTAAATTGCGTGTTCATGGCCTTTTGCCATCTAATCATAAAGCTATGCATGTTCCTGCTTCATATGAAGCTCTTGTTCTTGTTTCGCTGTCAAATTAGTCCTACTCCTCTGTATAATATATAGCCTACCATTTGTCATTATGCAGACTTTAGGGTTTGGTCTGGGATACCTCTGACTCGTACTGTGGATGGTTTTGAATGTCCTTTTTTTTTTTTTTTTTTTTTTTTTAGTTTATTTTGTTCATTGACATTTTTGTTTCTGAACATTGCAAATGGTAAATGGCACTTCTGAGTCACCGCTTATTAACAATCACATTTCTCCTGCTTTTGTGCAAATTACTACTAATTGGCTTTCCAAGTACTGATATTCAATCAAATGCCATAAACACATATTAGCTTGCTTAGACCCGTTGTAGACTATGATTACCACCCATACGGGGTCTCTAAAGGTCCAGATAGTGAAGGTTTGGTATCAATAATGAATTTATTTTGCTTTATTTTAAATACCATTACTATAAAAACACACGGACATGGATCACATAGCTCTGCTGATGTATTCTGTTTGATGTTTAATGTGATTCAGTGTCTCCTTATACTCTGCATATATGAGAATTGCATTTGCAAATGTATTACACTGAAATTCCACAAAGGCGCAAGCTCATATGTTTTGTTTCGCTTTTATGTGTTGGTGCACTGTGAAAAAGCCTCAATTGTGCTGATGTTGTGCATAATGTTCCCATTTTTGTAAATGATATCGTACAATTGATTCAAAAGATCCTTCTTACATATTAGCGATATTGGCATCTTGTGATTTTGCTTCTTGACATGGTTTAGTGATATACGATGCATATTTTCCAAATAACACATTCAGTACACTTGAAAACATCCATTTGAATAAACATCGCAAGCATCACACACTTGGGAAATAACTAATTCCATACCATTTGCCCCCTTCATTAAGGTGTAAATCCCTATGTTAATTTCTATTACTCATTATGCATATTTTCCCATTTTTAACCAACCCCTCAGTCATTTTTATTAACTGTAGTCGTATAGCATTATATTTGGTGTAAAATTGTCAGAGGAAAAAAGGGGGAGTAAAAAAGAGCCCTGTGACAGACGTTTTTCTATGCCGATTTAGCTGAATATATCACAGAGATATTTTCAAGATGGACCATTTGACTATTCATGTGACGTTCTTCAAAATTATCTGAACCCTGGAGCAGATATTGGTACAATTACAGTCTTATCATGTTGGTACAGATGTCCATGGGAACTGCCAAATTAAAAAAAAAAAAAACAATAAAAGAAAAATAAAATCATAGCATCAGCAAAAGGAGGATAGCCAGTAGAAACAGAAAGTCATGAGGATCCTTAAAAAGATCAGATAGTGATACACCGACTAGTGCTTCAGTTCTTTCTCCACACATTGCACTTGACCCCCAATCTGCAACATCAGTCCACAATCACACACACACTTCAGCCAATGAAAATGGACTCTGAATTTAGCAGTTCACCAAAGCTGGTCTACATTACAATTGGCTCATTGTAACTGTAATTTTATATGGAAACCATATTTCTCAGTCTTCTGGATGTCATTACATACCTAACATAACATAGCAATCAACATTTTCCAATCAACATATGGTGATCCAAAATGGTTAAATAGCCTAATTTATAACATCAAAATAAACATGCAATCAAAATTGACACGTTCACTTTCTCAATAGACATTCCTGGGGTTTTTTAACAAAAAAAGTGCAGAAATGTTTCTTTACATAACCTTTTAACAAAACCTGCTCTGCCTTTAAAATGATTTTATGTTCTGTCAGACGTCACATACAGGCATGGAAAATAATGATAACCATTTAGGCCTTGTTTTAGACTACTCTTGAAGGTAATGCCGCATTTCAAAAACAATGCCAATAATACAGTAATTTATTGGCAGTTAATGTAATAGAGATGTATGTGGCCACCATTGTATAGAAATGTTTGCATAAAAAAATCTCTGAAAATTACCTAGATACAAATTAAATCAAGCTAGAATTGTGAATTAAATAATAGAAAATAGGATCCCCCTGAATACTGTATGCATACTGTATTTATTGACAGTATATTTACATACAAGAAAATGGAAACACTGTCAGCACACTGGACTGTAAACTGTAAACTTCTTTCTTTCTTTCTTAAACAATGGTATTTCTTTTCCAAGAAAGTATCCCCATTGTGCCAAATCTCCAGTGTCAAAATATAAGGCCTTTAGAAACCTTACGTCGTCAGATTAATAACCATGTTGCAATTGCAACGTGTTAAAACAGCCATTTTCCATTTCACAAGACTTAAACTGAAACGCCAAAACCTCATTCATTCTTTTCACCTTATCAATGAAAATGAGGATGTGTCTTAATTGCAAGTGGGGATTAAAAATATATATATATATAAATCTGAACAATCCTTTTGATGGGAGTCATCACTGTACATTATTATTTAAGGGAGCATAACATGGGAAAATCCAAATTAATAAAGAGAGAAAGATTTGCAAAAGATGCTTTTCTGATCCAATTAAACACATCCAAAGTTTTTCAAATGTGTTAATAATGAGGAATTTAAAAATGTGTAATTGTGTCAGACTACTTGTAAACAGTTTAACTTGTGTAAGAGTGGGTCACTGACACGGCACATTTTTTATTTTTGTTTTTTTCAAATCTATTAATTTATATGAAAATACAAAAATTCAATTCTTACATACAATGACTTAAACTGAGTGATCTTCAAGCCATCTTCTACGATGAACATGTTCTAAATTTCTCAGTTAAAATAAATTTTCATATTTTTTCAGACATTAAGTAAAAAAAAAAGTATTATTAGTATTATTAATCTTTAGGTAGTTATTTAAGATACTGTATTATTTTTTAATAGAAGTGAAGCAGTTTTGGTAAAATATTATAAATATACATATCTAAAAAAAAGTCAGAAGTTAGTGGTGTGACCAACAATGTCATGAGGTTCAACAAACATGCAAAAACATGCAGGAAAACAACATAAAACTGAAAAAGATATCAGTGCGTGGCCCCTTCAAGAAGCACCTCATGACTGTGTGTCAAGGTCAGTAAGAATTTTCCATTTCTTTATATTGGACACTCTTGGACAATTTATCATTAGATGCTTTTCACAAAACTAACCTGGTAAACTCTGTAAAATTGCTGGATTGCATTTTTCACATAAATGTATAACATCTGCTGTTCACATAAGTAACAGATCAGATTTCTGTCTTTTTGTAAAGACACTTTTTACACATCAGCCCCAAATACCGGTAATATCTGTGATTTCAATCATCAAAAATTACCTTCAAACACTGTAATGTTTTCGTCATTCACCAGGACAGGCACTTTTTTTCCCAAGGTCTGTTGATTATTTTTACTTCCCATTGATAGGCATTTTTGGAAACAGCGCAAAGTAAGTCAGTCATCTCTGTACCAACTTAATGAATAGTGAAGCAGACTTCACATTTCAGCATGTCCTCACTTTGTACATGCCAATACCATTAACTGTATGGCTTTGTTCACACAAGCATCAAAACAGCAATTATACAAATGTAACGTTACAGCTTCTCTTTTACCAGTATTTCTCAACAGACATGATCTCTAAACTGTAAAATCTCAATAAATGTACATAAAAAGCAGTATGGGTGAAAGCACCTACCAACCAAGCTACTGTACATAAAGTGCAGGAAACAATACAATTGTTATGCTTAAATTAATAATAATAAAAAAATACTGTAGGCTTTACATACTGAGAATGCTCATGATTATTTCTTTGATTAATCTGATAATACTTAAAACACATGCTATGCCAACAACCACATCTAGCCTAATAATCCTCAAACAATGTGCAAAGAAGACTATATAATATATGCTATACATTTTATACAACATCAAATTTAAAGTGCAGATACAATTATAATAATAAACAAAAACAATAAATATACAACAAAATAAACATTTAACAAAGTATTAAACGGTGATTAAATGTTTTTCTTTAGTATTTTTAGTTGAATCGGCACCTTAGTCTTTATACTGTATCAAATGGTTAAGTGGTGGTAACATAGAAAATTATCTATACACTAATTCAATCCTCTGAAAATAGTAACACGTCACAATAATCATATTATTTTATCATGTAATGTATGGGACGAATATTTTTTCTACCATCCTGTGTATGTGTGTATATGCAGATACAAGGTTTATATGTTCAATGCAGATGCACACTGAAAAACTATATATGTATGTATGTGTGTTATATTATATATTTAAACAACACAAACAATACAAGCTCTTTGTCAAAGCTTTGTCAAAGTCTTCTTTAAAACCTTTATTGTAGATTGTGCTTATACTTGTGTTGCACACTTTTCCTGCCGTATCTTGTTCTTCGACCCCCGCTACTATCAATTACAATAAATTCATTGTTGCAGTCCTAATCAAAATCCAAAAGATTCATATTAGGCAATAAAATATAATTCTTTGATCTCTACTTTTTGTAGTGTTCGACTGGCAAGAAAACAATTCAGTCACGCTTCCAACTCTTGTACTTCTGTCAGACTGCCTTCATTAAAACAACTGTCCTGGACACAGGTACGTACATCTAACATAATCATAAATTGTATATATATGTTAAAAAAATATATGTAATGCTATAGAATTACAGCTGGCAATATAAGCAACAACACTGGCAGTAACTGCACTACAAAATGATTAATTGTATAAAAATATAATTCCATATTCTCTGCTTTTGCCAATTAGTGAAGAAATTGTAGATTAAAAAAAATGGTGTTAGACTGGCCAGCAAACAATTCACACACTTGCCCCTCTGCCAAATTGCCTTGGCAACAATAGCCGTCCTGGCAACAGGTATGTACACCTATGCACACAGTTTTCAAGGCCATTCCTACTTCAAAACGTTTAAAATGCTTCCTCAGTTCTGCAGCTGTCCTCTTTAAGCTGGCCCAGTTCATACATACCCATAAAAATGTCAAGTGCTCTTTCCAAAATGGCCACATAATACTGAGTAGGATAAACAACACCTGGATAGAGACACTGCAATAACGTGAGGCTTATTCCCTCCCCTCTGAACCAGACACAAGTCACAGACAAATGTCCTCAAACTATAGCAACACACACACACACACACACACAACACAAACTGATCCTGTTTAAAGCCAGGGTCTCTGGGAAGAGAAAACATCTTTAAAATATTTACATAAAGATACACAATCAAGACCTTTATGATGACGAGTCTACATGCTGTAGTTCTTAAAGTTGAATTTTAGCAGCTGGAATCTTACATGATTTAAAAATCTATGCATTTTTTTTTTCTGGACCGAATTAAATATTGCTAACACACTGTGTATGTGTGTGTGTGCATTCGATGACAGTTGTTGTCTTCCCAGAAACATGATACATTATATATTTGTCCCACCGGCTCCTCCTCTGTTTTGTGCAGCACACCACTGATTGTCTTCAAAAACTAGTCCTTGCCGGTAAGAATAAAGACTTGTTAACAGTGTGGAGAGGCAATTTGTTAAACAGCCCTTGTCATAGCCTTTACTCAATTCCGCATTTGTGCCGCCGTTTCTGTTTAGCCTATGTGTACGTTAATACTTCTCCTATTGGAACAGTGTACACGTTTGGAGCTGCCCTTTTCTCCAAAATGGAGGACATTCTATCTCTGAGTACTCTGCTGTGCTCCAAAGCAGCTCCCTCCCTTGCATTTGTCAGGCCCGTTTTATACAGCCCGGTTGTAAACAAATAAGAAGTAAACTTGGCCAAACTCTGAGAGAGAACTCTTTGACTACCTCGGTTTTATTTTTTCATCTATCTTTTACAAACCATTTCCAGATATTTTCCTTTAGAAATGGCAGTGATCTCACTAAGACTTGTAGAAAACCATATGAGTGCCGGGGTTAGCTGAGGACACGAAAGCACCTTGGCAAACTTACAACTTCCCTATTAGAATCCAAGATACATTTTTCACATCAGTGAAATGCCTGTGTACTCGTTTATGCATTTAAATAGACATGCTGAAAAGATCCTTGTGGTGTGCGTGCCTTTACCGTATGCATACGAACTAAAACATAGGAGAAAAGCACAAGAAGGCTTTTATTTGCATGTACACAAACAAACTTCACATTTGATAGGAACAGACCTTGAGAGAGCATGCGGCCAAACAAAAAGTAATACGTAAAATAGATTCGTACTTCACGAGCATTACTTCGCATCAAATTTTAGGAACGAATAGGGAGGAAAAAGATTCTCTAAGTTAATGCTGCAACACATGACTGACGATTATGTATGCAAAAGGGCGGGAAAGAGTTGTTGGCACACTCGGTGTGGAAAATCCCCATTGTACCAAAGTAACTCTTCATTCTGAGGTAAATGTTACTAGTCTGCCAGGTGAGGTCTAAACCTTGCTGCCTAAAACTGGTTTTCCTGATGTAGGTGTGTGACGCTGTTGACGCTGCCTCATTCAGGTCATCTGAGATGAACGATGTACAGTTCACAGTACAATCTATGATGTGATACAACTGCAAAACCATGCATCACCGGGAGTAAATAAGGAGAGCAAGGTGGAGAACACAAGGACGTCTTCGTCCTTAGTGAGCGCTGATGCAGCTGCCGTTCAAGGGAACACAATTGCACTTTTAGAGAGGCTCATGTACAAAAGACAAAGGGGTCTCAACTTTGACCTGGATTTAGCATACAGTCGAAGCCTATATTAAGAATTCCTTTTTAAACCCGCAAGCTGTTGCGTGCAGCATTCCCGCTGACAACTAAAGTCCCGCTCGTGGTGGGAAACACAGTCTGAATAAAAAATGCTAATGTAAATGTAAAACACACATACAGAAATGTGACATTTATCAAAGATCTAGTGAGTCTAACCAGCCCTATCTGCACATGTCTTAAAAATAGCATAAAAATAGGAAATCTCTCATCAAGAATAACCTTTTATTCAGTTAAGAAGAATAGAATTTATATTTCTAAGATAAAGCTCAGCTCAATTAGGAAAAGTGGATAGCTCACCAATTCTGATAGATCTCTCAGATTAAACTGTCAAGTAATTACCTTGCAAGCATTCACTAAAAGCAAAAAAACAAAACAAAAAAAACAATTTGAAATGTTTTCTCAAGGGTTAATATATGCATAAGTTTCATCAACAGAAACTGAGATCTTAGAAACTGTTCTGAGATCGGTGTGAAATGCAAGCATTTATTTATTTCAATTGGTTGAGTGTATTTTCAAGGTTTAAATGGACAATAATATATCTCTTTGCATTTTCTGTCTTCATGGGACATTACTTAATTTTAACCAACTCAAGCCATTTTACATAAACACAAACTACATATTTTAATTCATTTTTACATAAGTATCTTTGTAAGATTGCTGAATTATTGTTGTAGACCCTTGAAAGAGAAAATCAAAGTGTGAACAAATTGCCAGCATCTGTGTCTGACCATTGAAACCATGGGTTCCCCTTAGGCTATGTCATGAGTTTTGATGTAAAATTGTTCTTCTACGCAAGAGAAACATCATCATATACTAAAAGTCTTACAATGAGTAACAATCTTTGGATGGGTCTACATAAGCCATGATTCTCAACTCAATATGAAATCATGTGTCCTGACGTTTAGTTCTAGAATTTTAGTTTTAATGTAATAAATTCTTTTTTCTTTCTTTCTTTCTTTCTTTAAGTTACATATTAATGCACTTTTGCCATATTTACATGATGCCAGTAAACAGTGTAATCTATTTTGGAAAATCAAAAGAAACCAATATAAACAGCCCTAAAGTAAAATCACTCCTCCTACTGGTTAGGCCCAGAACATCTGAATAAATAAAGAATTATTGCCAGACATGTTTGCATAATTAAAACCCCAGAATCTACAGTATGTAAAAAATAATAGGTTACACAATATCAGTTCGGGAAGGAGTGCTGTTGACCATTCTATAGTCAAGGATTTCCTCAAACCATGTGAAGGCCTCCTGATGCAGGATACCAAGCTATAAAAAACTGAATAATCAAACCGATGATCATTATGATGTGAATAACATAGCACATGACAGGCTGAAATGTAAGTGTTGCAACTACATCATAAAGAAAGCAATGCCAAAAGGTCAAATGAATATAATGCATAAAATATGAATACCCTCCCCTACTGTCAATAATACTACATTGCGTAAGAATGGGTTTTTGGAAATTTGTTGAGCTGAGATACCATAAGGTAATATTTTCATATTAATATTTTTGTTTGGCTCAAACTGTAAGCACATTCAGCCTTATATATTATGTGTGTTTCTATAACGCAAAACTGACATAAGTACTCCATCTTGGTAAAGCAGTTAATATGGACATGTGCATTTGTCTCAGTTTTATTTTCTTGTTCTCCTGTTTGAACCACAGTTTAACTTTTTTGGCTATCATTACGGTTTACCCTTGGATTTTGATGAAATGCAACATGTGTTGTACTGAAATAAACAGCATTGTCTGATCATAAGAGGAATTAACTGACTCTGACCTTGACATTTCATTACATTAGTGAAGGTCACCATCCAAACTAGTGAGATGGTTAAGATATCCCTGAAATCTGACTTAGTTAACTCTAGTCTAATGGTACAGCAAACAGCATAACAGTATAAACAATGCTATCAAGTACCGATTTAAGAATAATTACAACGGCCCTTCCACTGTGACAAATCATCTTACAAAATTATTTTAATTCTGTAGACCTATAATTGTTTAATTGTGATTAAGCATTGTTAAAGCATCATTCTGTCAAATAATCAATTGCACACCAACTGACAAACTCTTTAAAAGTGTCTCGCAGTGGCATGTGAGCATTACGTTTGAAGCACTAAGAGGGTTTGATGTTTCCAAAATAAACAGCACACAATGCCTCCTTTTGATCTATGAATACCAATATTCCTAAGATCAGGATACATTTGTTGTTTTTTGGTCCCATTTATCATTTCTATCTCGACAAAAGAATATGTTTAACATTTCTTTAAAACTTTAGTAAACATTAACAATAGGAATATAAATTCATATTAACCCTAAGACACACTAACCCTAAAGTATACTGCATCTATCACAAGCAACATAAATAAATAAATAAATAACCATTCACAGAAATTAAACCACTTTGATGTATCATTAAACATCCACAAACAATATTCAAAAGTGATGGGGCATGAATGTTTTAAAAAAAAATAGTGTAAGCATGATCACGACCTCTTATACTGCACAACTCAATGAGCTGATCCCTATATAAGCAACAATCAGTATACACCTTAGATCAATAATCAATCACACCAATAAACACATTACTCTTTAGTACAAACAAAAAGTTTGAAAAAAAAATTATAAGCTAAATAAAAGAAACATAAAGCCACTCAAGAATGTACAGCTCTCACTGGTTAGTCTGTACATAACCTCTTAAACGTGTATCTCTTTACAGACAAAAGTGTCACATATTTCCAAGATTCACATAACTGACATAGCTAGAGCTATACTTTTCATTACTGAAAAGTCCAGAGAAAAGAAAAAAAAATAGATAAACTATTTTAATAGTTAAACTATAATGCATTAACACGTGAAAATCAATTGCAGGAGGGATATAGTGCGACTGTTGTGACTTCCAAAATATGTATTTGTATTTGCAATACATTAATGTAGCCTATAAGTAAAAAGTTTATTTTCGGTTTTGGTATAAACAGCCCTAAACTAACATAAAACATACTTCTCAGGGTCTTGTTCACACATAAAGCAACTTTAAACTCGGTAAAGCTGACAGACTAACACCCTTCACGCAGCCAAGGCCCTCCTCCCTATCCTAGCTGTCCAAAACAGCCATAAAACTACACACGTTTTTTATTGATACACATACAGTACGCGACTAAAAAAACCCGCTTCCAACTGAATTAAACAGGTGCGTAAGTATAAGAATAAAGTGTTCAAATGTATGCGGAGCAGTCTTCTACTATGTGTGGGGGGAAAGCTTGATTCAGACTAGGCTAATAAGCTATATAGCCTACTAACTTGTATTTTCCTTAAATTTGCTGACTAAAATGAAAACCCAATTTGCTATAAATATACAAAGAGTTAACTTACTCGACGTTGCCCTCCCTGCAGACTCACAAAGAAAAAAAAGCGTTCTATGAAAGGAGGCCGTATCAGAAAAAAAGTGCAGTGCAAAAAAAATAAAAAAACAACACTGAAATTTTGTTTCTAGTCTATATATTTGAAATAATATTTTAAGTTAAACATGACTTGAGAATGCTATATTTTATGGTGACTGCCTTACGTCACTTAATGCATGCCTAGCTATATATAATATCACTCTTCCATAAAGGCATAAAAAAACACAAATAAATACACAGGGAGAGATTCAAGTTTTCAACGTAAAACTGACGACATTTGACATCGATTGGAGTAATGAATTAAATAGATTGAGCCAAAAAGTGGTTATTCAGACATCTACAAGTTCAGAAGAAGACAGCAAAGCTAGCAACAAATACATTAACGCAGAGCGTCACACAGGGTTAACAGAACAGAGGTCATGATTTATTTAATAATAACAATTCCATATACGCCAGCACTTCACTTAAATTATCCTTAACGTTTAATGAAGTAATATTTGACCGTTAAAATATAATTTGTGTTTTTATCAATAAGTGTAGGGGTAACGTTACAGTCCAACTTCCAAGGCCGCACTGTCAACCGTGAGAGAGACTGGTGCTCAGCAAAAAATAAATTAATAAATAAATAAAAGGTGCTAACAAACATAAACATTGTCAAACAATATTACGGCATTTTTTATATCATAAAATAACAAGGTTACCTTGTTTCAGCTCATTGGTTCAGCTAAAACATTCCAAAAATCAAAGTAGTCAACATCGAATAGAATCTCCCCAGAAAAATAACAACCTTTTCATGTCATTTGCTATAAATAAACAGATTATATAAGACAGACATTTTATAATACAGCGTCGGGAAACAGAGGGCATATCATAAATTAATGAAAAATCTGTCTGGGGTGTTTTTTCCACTACTGGCCAATGCCATGGTTCATATACCCGCCGTCTCGTACTACATAGAGATAACAATACTATCAGCGCTGTGATCGGACCGCTGCTTGAAGGCCCCGTTACCTCAAAAAACTGATGACGAGCCGCTCTATGTTTTGCCATATGAAGTTTTTTGTGTTAAAATGGCCGAGTGATTTATTGTTTGCTTAGCCTACAAACGCGTGCGTTATAGGCAACAAGCTGGCACTTCACAACACGGAGTCAAAAAGAGGTCATTCAGTAAGTACAGGCATTAGAATACGGAACAGATGGCCATTTATCTTTTGTAACTAAAACTACATTTCGTCTTCTTTACGTACTACTTGGAGCGAGGGCTAAAATTCCGGTCACTTTGGTTAGGCTGCGTATCCTAATTTAATGATGACAAATAACGGACGTGTTAAAGCGTCCGATACACTCCCTACAAAACTCCATAGTTTCTATAGAATTTGTCCGAGCTGCTAAGAACGTCTACACAAAACAACAACATACAAAACAAATATGTTTGTCTCAGATATACCGAGACCGGAGGCTAGCGCGCAAATCTACCGGGGTCAATAAAATATTAGCAATAGCCCGGAAAATACTGGGATTCCAGATAAGCAGCTGAAATGTTTAAATCATCATATCTATCTCGTCTTTTCCTCTAGTTCAACAGCTCGTTTTGTATCGTATCCCTGGCGGTCTTTAATCGCTAATTCTTGACACTTAACACACGGTTAGAGCGGTGTTATTCTATCAAATATTTTGGTCCGACGTAGGGAAGTCCTTAGCGGCTCTGTTGAGTCGTATTGTGCTTTTCGTGTCATGGTTTACTGTAACGTCTAACACTTCGCAAAATAAAAAGAATGCAACTTATAAAAACTACCGACAAAGTCTTCATAACCTTCCAAATGTACAACTACAAGAAGATCAGTGGTCAAGCAATGAATTATACGGTCATTTTACCTGAGACGTCACTTCAGGCAACCACGATTCTTTTTTGTTTAATATAAAACAAACACTGGCTGTTTTGAGAGAACTCAGCCTACAGATCCTATAATCCAGAGTGGCAATTCTTTTACAACTAATTGTAATTTCACAAGTTTTCTCTATCTTCTTCAAAGCTGGTCTGTGTATAAGACATTGATGAACAAGAAATAAAGTCTTGTATTTAAGCTATTAGTATATGCTTTATACTTAAGTTTTTTTTTCACCTCATATCAAGGGAATGACTGCTATTACTCTTATAAATAGCCTAACATAAATAGTATAAGTACCCTCCCCCTCCTTTCCCTCTCCCTATTTCTTACCTGCTGCTTTAAGGGTCTTTCTTCTCCAGTGGCTACAGCACTTCACAGCTTCCCCGGTTTTCCCCAGGCAAGAACTGAGTTTATTAATATTGTCCCTTACTTTGTTTCATTTCTCACTTCCATCTTCTTTCATCTCATCAATAAACACACGCTGCAGCCTACCTTCGGAGAGGACATCACGCATCTCACTCGTGCCCTCCCATTTTTTCACTATTCGTGGAAGATTTTGGGCAGCCACGCCTTTCTACTGGCGATTGGAACAGAATGGACTTTCTTGAAGCACGTAGGTTGTGATATAAATCGTTCAACATTACTTTACCCCAATCGGTGAGCCGCACGCCCTCCCTTCCGCGCGGCGAGGAACGTTGAAACTGGCTCCATTGTGGCTCTGAAAGTGAAACTATTCTGCCTTATCGCAATTGTTGTGTTTGAACCAGCATGGACACTGTGCATCCTTAGTTTCTTAATTATCGGTCACTGTACAAGTGCACCGTTTTCCGTTAAGTATTTAGATGCGTTTGTTGTTGTCCCCTTTTAAGGAGTTTCTGCTTGCACGCGCTGCTTCTTGACCATAAAAAAAATGCATATTGCAAAGATGTTGATGTCTTTTGATGTTATGAGCGCGAATTAAAGTACTTGAAATCTATGTCCCATCCTCGCTCAAAAGGCCAGTCACCCGAAAATCCTGCATGTTAATCATTTATAGATAGCCTACTTTAGATTGGTTAGGGACGATGTCACTAAATATCTCAAAATCATATCTGGTCCCACATTGGACGATGACGCTGCCTGTCAGTGGGTAGACCAACAAGCTAGATTGTTCACCGTGCCTTTTACGTTCTACGCATTTCTATTTTCTCATTTATTTATTTTTTAACGTCCCTAGCTGACCTCAATGAAACGTAAGGAGAGTTGCTGACGGTAATGCTGGCCAATCAGATCGTGAAAAGTGACACCGAACTTATTTCTTCACCAATACGTTCGCAGAGCCGTTGTGACTGACACAAAATAATGCAATAGTGGATCACGAGTCCCCAGCTAAACTGAGCACCCCCCTCCCCGACCCGCAACCCCCCCAGTCTAGACAATGACAGGTGTGTGCGTGCGCGCGCGCGGTCGTCTGTAGTCTAGACAAGGAATAATCAACCTTCGAGCCTAAGTGATTTTTTCTTCAGCCGCGTATATATGTATATATATATATATATATATATATATATGTGTGTGTGTGTGTGTGTGTGTGTGTGTGTGTGTGTGTGTGTGTGTGTGTGTGTGTGTGTTTAAAGAATACAATCCTTCAAACGACTGATCGTGTTATGATAGCAGTAAACATGCAGTGAATCTTCAATATTGTGTCCGGATATTGGCAGTGATGTGGTTATAATTTAGGATGTCCCACTTAGGTTTCGTTATGTCAAAAGTCCAAAGAGACACATTTACAAACAATTAGTCATTTCTTGCGTATATATATATATATATATATATATATATATATATATATATATATATATATATACAACCCGAATTCCGGAAAAGTTGGGACGTTTTTTAAATTTTAATAAAATGAAAACTAAAAGACTTTCAAATCACATGAGCCAATATTTTATTCACAATAGAACATAGATAACATAGAAAATGTTTAAACTGAGAAAGTTTACAATTTTATGCACAAAATGAGCTCATTTCAATTTTGATTTCTGCTACAGGTCTCAAAATAGTTGGGACGGGGCATGTTTACCATGGTGTAGCATCTCCTTTTCTTTTCAAAACAGTTTGAAGACATCTGGGCATTGAGGCTATGAGTTGCTGGAGTTTTGCTGTTGGAATTTGGTCCCATTCTTGCCTTATATAGATTTCCAGCTGCTGAAGAGTTCGTGGTCGTCTTTGACGTATTTTTAGTTTAATGATGCGCCAAATGTTCTCTATAGGTGAAAGATCTGGACTGCAGGCAGGCCAGGTTAGCACCCGGACTCTTCTACGACGAAGCCATGCTGTTGTTATAGCTGCAGTATGTGGTTTTGCATTGTCCTGCTGAAATAAACAAGGCCTTCCCTGAAATAGACGTTGTTTGGAGGGAAGCATATGTTGCTCTAAAACCTTTATATACCTTTCAGCATTCACAGAGCCTTCCAAAACATGCAAGCTGCCCATACCGTATGCACTTATGCACCCCCATACCATCAGAGATGCTGGCTTTTGAACTGAACGCTGATAACATGCTGGAAGGTCTCCCTCCTCTTTAGCCCGGAGGACACGGCGTCCGTGATTTCCAACAAGAATGTCAAATTTGGACTTGTCTGACCATAAAACACTATTCCACTTTGAAATAGTCCATTTTAAATGAGCCTTGGCCCACAGGACACGACGGCGCTTCTGGACTATGTTCACATATGGCTTCCTTTTTGCATGATAGAGCTTTAGTTGGCATCTGCTGATGGCACGGCAGATTGTGTTTACCGACAGTGGTTTCTGAAAGTATTCCTGGGCCCATTTAGTAATGTCATTGACACAATCATGCCGATGAGTGATGCAGTGTCGTCTGAGAGCCCGAAGACCACGGGCATCCAATAAAGGTCTCCGGCCTTGTCCCTTACGCACAGAGATTTCTCCAGTTTCTCTGAATCTTTTGATGATGTTATGCACTGTAGATGATGAGATTTGCAAAGCCTTTGCAATTTGACGTTGAGGAACATTGTTTTTAAAGTTTTCCACAATTTTTTTACGCAGTCTTTCACAGATTGGAGAGCCTCTGCCCATCTTTACTTCTGAGAGACTCTGCTTCTCTAAGACAAAGCTTTTATAGCTAATCATGTTACAGACCTGATATCAATTAACTTAATTAATCACTAGATGTTCTCCCAGCTGAATCTTTTCAAAACTGCTTGCTTTTTTAGCCATTTGTTGCCCCCGTGCCAACTATTTTGAGACCTGTAGCAGGCATTCAATTTTAAATGAGCTAATTAAGTGGATAAAAGTGTAAAATTTCTCAGTTTAAACATTTGCTATGTTATCTATGTTCTATTGTGAATAAAATATTGGCTCATGTGATTTGAAATTCCTTTAGTTTTCATTTTATTAAAATTTAAAAAACGTCCCAACTTTTCCGGAATTCGGGTTGTATATATATATATATATATATGTATATATATATATATATATATATATATATATATATATATATATATATATATATATATATATATATATATATATATATATACATTAATAATAATTTAAAACAATCCCTCCATAATATCATTCCTCTTAGTATGATGTTTCCGGTTTGGTTGCACGCTTTTCTTGATATTGAGTTCCCCCTTTCGGTTATAAACATGAACAGCAACGTTTAACCGAGAGGTTCACCGGGGGACACGCACATCGTCTGCCCTACATAAAATGTACCCATTGTAGGCCGAGGTGTCAGCTGAGGACGACTTGCAACCTAGAAACGGCGGTTTGGCCCCTCCTTCCCTTTGTCAGTCCGACAGTCTTCTGGAGTATTCTTATTTTCAAAAACAGATTCTAAAATCGGCATTAAACTGCAGAAGCGGCGTTTCAACCATGCGAACGGAGTTTTCTTCTTTTTGATCAAACCTTTTTGAGACCCCTCACGATTTTATCAAAGGCGTTGTCTCGGGGAACTGTGCCCAATGACATCATCCCCGCCTTTTGTATACCGTTGCTAGGGGTTACAGGGTGACATTTTTCAAACAGTCCTGCTGTAGATTTGTTCGGGATACGCGATACAGTTTCTGTATTAACAAAAAACGGACTAAACACAAAGTTTGGTATTTATTTTGAACAGATGTAATGCACTTGAAATCCTTTCTTAAAGAGCGAACGCTAACTAGGCTATTTGATTAATAATACTGCAAGAAAGTACACTACTTACCTTTTGTGTATATCGTTTTTTTGTAGGCTATACTACAAGAATAACGTTATACACTTTCAAACTTTGTGAGATGGCAGATTCTGGTCTATCAGAAAAAGCACTTATCACCGAGAGTGCGGAGACCATTCGTGCTACCTCAGTGTTCACGGACCCTTATGAACGCTCTGTTAACTATATGGAGACTCACAGTATTCTTCAGATTTTCCAGGTGAGAAAGAACAAAGCAGCAGTTACTGATGTATTTTCTTACGAAGAAAATGGGAGACAGTGATGAATTGCTTTGCACAAAATGGCGAAGGACAATTCAGAGCAATAGAAGTTCCAAAAAATGGCTTAGCATGCTAATATTGCATGAATCCTATTTATTTAATAAAACTACATATTGTTTTATGGGTATTACAAAAAAAAAGCTCTGACTAATTACCAATATCATTTTAGCAGCAAAAGAAACATCCAGGAAAAAAAAGATTCTTCATTGTATTTTTCACTCATAGTCTTATTTGTGCTATTTCAGGACATCACAGAGAAACTGGTTTTTGATAGACCAGACGATCCACTGCAGTTCATGTTAGAACAGGTATTTTTTTAATCAGATTTTTTGTACATTCCAACACATTGTCATTATATAGATTATTTTATATATCCAAACTCTTGACTGACTTAATGGAAATTGTGAGTTTTTCATGAACAATTCTTGCTGAAAGTATATTGAAGAGACATAGGTTACGGCCTGAACTATTGGTGATCAAAACACTAACATTATCTGATTTAAGAGAAAGGGCTTGTGAAATATATTGCATACATTTTTACCTGGCCCTATAAACAGGTTAATTTTTGAAATTGTATATATATATATATATATATATATATATATATATATATATATATATATATATATATATTATTAATAAGAAGAAGTGACATTTTTGAATAAGTGTAAAACATCCTAATCACAGTTGATTTTACAAAAACTTTTGCAGGTGCAAATGAAGATCAAAATCCGTGATGAGTCAAGCAACAAATTTCTGAAATCATAATGAATTCTAAAGCAAAGTAACCAGGGCTTTGCAACAAATTGAAAAAAGTTTATTCTTTTATTTATATATTTCTTTAAATAAGGTGTATTGATTGCTGTCATTCCATGACTCTGTATTGTTGTTTCCAAGCAACTGTCTTTACATTTTCTTTTTTTTTTGCTCCAAACTTACCATGTTTTGCCACAATTTTTTGAGAGTATTAGCATTCATTTTCAGTCAAACAGCGCTGAAATCTTAATAATGTAGTTTGTGAGTGTCTTTGGCCTAAATATCTCAATGAACGCACTAAAGTGGAAAGTTAGAGCTATTAAATTTAATAAATAAAAATAAAATAAAACATTTATTTAAACATTCAGATTGTTACTGTTTTATGAATTAACTATGTTTTATAAGATAAAACAACTTCTGTATAAGACATTATACAAGTCTTCTCCAAAATAAATAAATCAATAAAATGCTAGCTAGACAAATGTAGCTGGCTTTTGCAATGTAGGCCTACTTGAATTTCAATGGTAGATTTTGGCTGCGCAAGTAAAGGAAGTCTTTGTTTATAGTAGGGTCTTATTTAAGTGTATTTCTATAGTTATCTGCTGTATATATACTCTAGAGAAACATCTGGTGTTTCAAGACTGGTGTATCACATGCAGTCATTTCATTTGTAAATAAAAATAAGTTCAAAATATCTTCACAGTTACATTGTCTTTTAATTTGCATTTATTATTGTTATATATTTCTTTTAGCTTTGGGGTAAAAGTGTGTCAGTGGCTAAACTAGTAATAATTGAAAATTGCCTCCAACCGTGGGAAATGCTATAAATACAGCAAATACTCTTAAAATGTGCAAAGTTGTTTCACTATAAATATTATGAATATTAAAGTAATTCCTAGCTAGTTTATGAAAATGTGAACATTGTTCTGCAACATAACATGAACATGATTCATATTCTCATAGACAGTATGCACACTGTTTAATTTCAAATGTAAATTGTTCTATATTCCCCAGTGACTCAACTTACCCTTGACATGACACAGCTACAACTTGAGGCAAGTTGGGTCCCTGGACCACTTTACTTATATACTAGTTATTATATACATACATATATAATTATACATTTCAGTGACCCTGTATTATAGATGATTGCTACTATTTATATTTGACTACTAGACAACTGTATGTGGCACAACTTACCCTGTATATGTAGGAACTACTTTATTCTTATCTTACCTTCATTACAGAAAATTAAGCAAATAGGAATATGCATTATTAAAAACATTATAAGTTTAAACAAATCTATACTGAAATAACTTCATTTGTCATTTGAAATGCTTATGTTGCAGTGTGCACATTACATGTGAAATACTTTTATTATTTTGTTTAGAATAGCATGCATACGATAAATCCAATTTTATTGAATACAAAAAGAGCATTTTACAAGGTAAGTGTTGTCTGAATACACATCTGACAACGTCATCATTATGATCTTTCATCCTTGTCCCTGCCATTCTTCAGAATACATTGTTAAATTCTTCTTTGCTTTAAGGTTTATATAAAACATGGACCTTTTTTTAATATTCTTATTTTTTGAGACCTCTGTATCTTTTTTTTAATATACATTTCTTTAACCAAATAATCAGGAGATTTGAAAATATAAAAATGTATCTACAAAAGAGAGAAAACAGTTTGAAAAAAGATTTGAATTATTCAAGAACATTGACCTTTAAAATATCTTTAAACCACTGAACTTTTACTCTTAACATTTGTACAAATTGATTTTTACTCTTTATGGACTATGACAATGGCAAAACAAGACAATATGGAATAAATAGATGTTTTTTTGTGTGTGTGTGTTTTTTGTCATTTTGTGAAACTGCTTTTTTTTCTTTCGTGGATTTGTAAATAATTTATAAATGACTCCAATTGTAAACAAAATATTTCCAATAATGATAAAGTAATAACAGACACTAAGACCTTGAGTTCCACATGAAAGGAATTAAGTCAATTTAAATGGAGACATGCTTGTACAGTCTGTATTTACATAGACAGTAGGAGTTTGCTGAGTTTCCCAGGCATGTTTCAGTTTTCCTTGCAAATATGGAAAAAATCTCTGATATAAATCCTTAGCAGCAGTATTTTACACAAAGCTTAAAACTTACAAATTTGTATTATCAGGATTAACTGCACCTTGATTTCCAAGCATCATTGTGTGTTTCTTGGTATACTGACACTCGGTCACAATTAATAAGCAAGAGGTTTGCTAGTTATTGCATGACGGCCAGTAATGGATCAGTCTTATCTCATTCAATTTGCCTGTTACTTCTGTTGTCGAATATCATTGACTTCCTTTGTGGCTGGTAAAAGCAACTGGTTGAGGTCTCAAGCCTTTGTCCACTCTTTGGCAAAGTCATTTTATTACGCAAGGTTACCCCCTCAGTAGTTTTGAGGTTTTCTGCTAGTTCATTTGAATAGATGTCAAATTGTGATGATTCGGCTTTAATAGGAGATAGTTTACCATCATCCCCTACTGGAGGGTAGTCCATGATTGGAAATGGAGGGCTGAACAGGATGAGACTTTGAGGTCTTGGACGATTTCTGAAGGATGATCTCTGAAGAAGCGATGAGCGCTCAGGTCTAGGACGATCCATAAATGTGTCCCCATTTGCAGATCGCTTCCTTCTCAATACTGGAAGGTCTGGAATGGAGGTTGGTTTGTAATTCTCATTGCATGTCGCATCGCTCATAGGAATCTGTCTTTGGACCGCTGATAGTGGTTCACTGCTTGGCACATCCTCCCTGTGGACTTTCTGAAAGGGAAGTGCAGAACCTGCTTTTCCCAACTTGCTCTTAGCAGGTTTCTTTTCAGATGTACTTTTATTGACTTGATCAGTGCTCCCCTCAGGTAGAGAATGAGGTATGTGGCTATACTGAATTTTTGGTGGAATAACAGGAACAGCTTTAGCTTTGCAAGTTTTGATCATGAATGCAGTACGAACTGATGACACGCTAACTGGTGCTGAGTTGCGTCGCATAGGGGCCTTGGAGCCACTGAGGAATAGCTCCAACTCTAGAGATGAGCTACCATGCTTGCCTTCAGGTGTCAACCATTCCTGTGCATTTGAGTGTTTTGCACTTTTCAGATACTGGCTATTTGAAATGTCTCTGACACCTTGGTGTCCTAAATCAAGGTTAAGGGAGCATGGCCTGAATTTGGGTTTAATGTTTTCTTGATTTCTCTCCACAATGCAGGACTCATGGGATGTTTGTCGATGAAACCTCTGAGATGTAAAAGAACGTTTCTGTTTTGGTTTGCTCATGTTTTGCAGCCCAGTAGTCTCATCTGGATCAGTAAATGTCTTCAATATCTCAACCTGTGGAATCTCCAGATTTTTGCCATCTTTGTCTCCCATCCACTTGAGGTTATCACTGTCAAAATGCTCCATTATTTGTGCAAAACAAGCTACATCTGTGCCTGCATTTTTGTTTCCTTTTTGGAAGTCAGAGTTTCCAAGTTCAAAGGCTGTCACAGCAGCCTCTTTTTGAGATGATGTAATGTCATTAAGCACAGCTGGTTCTTTAGCTTCAGCCTTCTTGGTGTTGGGCGAGTCATCCACTTTTGGATTGTCAAGAACTTGGCTGTGAATTGCTTGACATGGAATGATCTCTCTTGGTGTAGGTAAGTGATCCTCAAGTTTTGGTGAGTGCAGAGGGCTGGTTACCCACTGCTTGGTGGAACACAAGTCTTCCCATGGTTCAACCTGATCCAAACCACCCAAATGACTCCCCCATGTGTCCACATCATCTTGATAAAAACTTTCCAGTGTGTGGTGATGCTCATTCAGACAAGTCGAGAGTCTTTCCAAACTTCCCTTGATTCTTTCTGCTAAGTCAAGTTTCCGGGGTTCATCACTAATCTCATTTTCTTTTTCACAAATGTCCCTTGATACTAATGGTTCTTTTGTGTCAGATTGAAGAGACGTGTGAACATCCGATTTTGCATAGCTGCTTGAATTATCTGACAAGTCACTTTTGGAAGTGTTGTGTTTCTTATCAGGACCTTTTCTTAGTTCCTCTTCGCTGCATGGCTCTGCATCTTGGAGAATATCTGTTTCCTTTAGGTGTAGAAATGGGGAAAGTTCTAGATTGGTTGTTATTATGGTTTGCAACCCTAGGCTTTTGTGGTCTGTCCTTTCAACATCATTATCCAAGTAATTCCAGCTACCATCACATGACAACAATCTTTCAGGGAAATGCTTCATGACAGAATTAAAAGTAGTAGCACCAGAATGATCAAACATTACATTTTTGGTAAGGTCTATAAAAAGTCCCTTTGGCGTTGCAGTGTTGTTAGGCAAACTACTTCTTCTCTGTGCTTGGGCACTTAGCTTGCAAGTGTCCTCATTTCCAGTAATCTTGGTGAAGCTGGGCTTCACCTGTTCATCTGGCATGTTTGGTTTAGCCTCTGTGACTGAAACTTTTTGATGCATGTCAGATGATGGCACCTTTTTGATTACTTCCTATGAAACACAAAGAAAGAACCAAAATTAGAATAAAGTGGGGTCTGGTTACAGACATTTGTTCCAATAATATTTCCAAGGTCAAAATGATGTCTTTTCAAGACAGTAGTATTAGTAGTTTCATAAATTCTGACTTTATTTCTATTAGGAGTGAATGGACTTGAATAGAATATATAAAATGATTTAATATTTTTTTCTTGGGAGTTAGTAATAGTACAGTGGCTCTTGAATGTTAAAAACCATCTATGGGCCATTCTACAGAATTGGTGCAAACTAGTGTCCCACAACCAAAAAACACATTTAAAAAGCATTTAAGTATTCGAATCTTAGATGTTTATTATATGCTATCCTTCTATTATCTATTGAAACCCACAATAATATTTAAAATATTGATAAATTTAATATATTAAAAAATCATAATTTATTGGGTCCTTTCAATTAGGAGGTGTCTGTCCCGAACCCTTAACCACTAAATTTAAAAATTATATTGAATTTTTTTTCCCAATATAAGTATGCTCTCTGTACCCAGTAAAGTATCTTTTTGATTATTTTAAAAAGTGAAGTTAATTTTTTTTTAGTCTATAGGCCAAGACTGATGTTAACTAAGCCCATACATTTATGATCAGGAAATATTCCTTTGTCCCCCACTCTCATAGCACCAATCTGTGAGTAGATAGGTCTCATCATTTTGAGGAAAATGTGTTCAATTTTTGAAAAATCGGTGTTTATCTTTAAAGAACGTCACTACCGAACACTTTTTTTTCTTCTATGAAGCACACTTTTTTTTAGGAGTTATTCCATAACATTTAGGTTTTATATGTATTCCAATGTTCAGAACTGCGCTGATTAGCATCTTTGAGCTAGGTTCAAAAGTATCTAAACTACTACCGAAACATTCACTAATTAAACATTTAGTGGAGTTTTGGTAGTGACTTTTTTTGGTTGTTATCCCATAGAATTGTCACTAACGAAACACAATGTTGCTCTTGATGTCTGATGAAAGCCCTATAGATGGCCAAAGCATCATGAAGTTCAAACTCTCTCTCTCTCTCTCTCTCTCTCTCTCTCTCTATATATATATATATATATATATAACTATTTCATATTTTACCTTGGGATTTAGTAATACAGTGGTTCTTAACTTTCAAGGCCATTCTTTGGCCATTGTGCCACCCACTCCCGACTTTGAATGTAATATAAGTTTTAATATATTCAGTTTTAAGTCATTCTGCAGCCCCCTTGGACATTTTCTGAGGCTTCCAGGTGGGTCCTACTGGGAAGCATTGTAGTACTAGTATTTCAATCTTATTAAAATTACAGGGGTACAATTCCATCTGTTTTATTAATTCAAATCATACCAGTTTGTCCAATTTTGCCATATCTTGTTTAGTTGATGTAGTTTCCAGTTCTTCCTTAATTTCTTTAGTCTCAGATTCAAAAGTCTCAGGTTCAAAATTCTCCACACTGGCGATCAGCTCTCTCACTTCTGCATCCTTGCCTGAGAGGATTCAGAGAAATCAATATAATATTATCAGTTAGGATAGGAGAATTAAAGGTTCAGTGTGTGATTTCTGCGGCAGTAGGATTACCAGACAGAATTACAAAAATAATGTGATTCCTGAACACTTCCCCCAGTCTGCCATTACTGAGAAATCTAGTCCCTGCTCAAACACACATTTAACTGATTTAAAACAAAGTACAACCTTACACACTTCACCTTGACGTTATTACTTCAAAAATTTAGTTTTGAATAATCTTCTTCTTTATGTGATTGCTCAGAAAATCTGATAATATGCTAATTGAAGAGTATGTCAGTGATTAACTTGTTTTTTTTTAAATGTATCGTTGACATTTAATTAACTTGCAAATGCAATTTTAATTATTTTCTACTTTATGTGATTGCTCAATGTTCAGTAAATATGATTATATATGATAATGAAAAAATATGACATTTGTTTTTTCAAAAGAAAAAGATTGAAAATAATTCTCCCTGAATTCAAATATATGTTCATGTTCGCACACACACACAAACACACTACAATGATCATACTCTTTGTTGTCCCCAGAGTGAGCGTGTCTGTAGTATCTCTTTCCCCATTCTGATCCTCATTTTCCACAGGGAAAGAGCTGCTGTTGCTATAGATACTGCATCCGCTGCCTCCACTGCTGTCACTGAGTGGGTGCTCTCTGTACCCAGTACTGCTGGTGTGACCTGGCAGTCCTGTCTCCCAGTCTGTGAACGTAAAGTTCCCACTGCTGGGGATTCGCAATCCAGCAGTGCCAATACTTTCACTGCTATGGGGTTCCAGAGGCCCAGCCTCCTTAGTGGGCTTAAAGAGTCCCCCCAAACCCCTGTCCCGCTCTTTCCCTGGTGCCCTGCAGGGGGTGCTGTTAGAGTTAATAACTGCAGACACACGCAAAGGTACAGACACTGCGAAAGGTTCAGAGATGTTGAGGGCCTTTCGCTGGTGCCGTGGCGATGACTCCAGCGGAAACAGGCTGCCTGGAAAAGACGGTCTAGATCCATTGCTGGTAGATCCAGAATACAACATCCGACGGTTTTTGGGAGATGTGGGCTGGCAGCCGCTGCGGTCATCACCTTTGAAAACTTTCAGCTGTTCTGGAAGAGCTTTCTGCAGTGGGGTTAAAGTTGGAGATAAAGAGGAGGCTCCTTCTCTTTTTTGATCCTTCTCATTCAGATTGTAGTCGATATCTGAGC
This sequence comes from Carassius carassius, assembly GCF_963082965.1. Lineage (NCBI taxonomy): Eukaryota > Metazoa > Chordata > Actinopteri > Cypriniformes > Cyprinidae > Carassius > Carassius carassius. Next base: position 10,392,018 of record NC_081759.1, on the reverse strand, counting down.
CCAGGGTTCGGGATTTTAGAACTGGGATAAAGATACCGTTGCTTCCTTCTGTTGGTGCTTTGTCCTCATCTGAATGGGAATGAAAAAGAAAACGGCACAAATTTACAGCGGTAACAAAACGTATTTTCACTCTTTAGCCAAAGATGAATGTGTTTGTATGATATAAAAATATTAAAACATTTTTAGTAGAATGAATCATTTTGAATACATTTTGTAATTCATGTTTGCCCATTCGCCATGTGTCAGGCTAATATCTTAATTTGTTGATGTAGCAGTTTTTTTTTTCTTTTATAAGAATTTGTTGTTTTTTAATATGTAATATATCTTTATATAAATATATTCTTGTATAAATTTATTATATATTATAATTGTTTTAAATCTTTTTAGGGGGAAAAAAAAGAAAGAAAAAGCTCCAACTGCAAAATGACAGCATAGTAAAGTAAGTATAGTGTAGATATGGAGATCTAGCCCCACCTGCTGCCTGAAAGGAACAGAGAGAGTCCATGCTTTTGGATGGCCTTATAGCAGGTTTTTCTGTTAAAAAAAGAGGAAACAAACATAAAACTTGGCACACTATTTGTTATTCTTCTTTACTCTGCACTGAAAAAAGATACTTTGGATTAAATTAAAAGAATAATGCTGTAATGTGTTAGTTTTTCTCAAATTGTAGTTAGTGTTTTGGTTCAAACTTCAAATTTGTATGTAATATTTATAAAAGATATTTCTTTTCCCAATGTCAAAAACATTCATACAAAGTAAAAGGATTATTGTAAGTAATAGCATATTTAATTTCTTTAGACATAACCCGAAATGTTACTTTATTTTTTTGCTTTTAACTTACTGTAATTCATCATTATTATCGTGATGCCTTTTTAAAATATGCATCATGTATTCTGGCTCTAGCAACAAGTAAAAATACTATTTAAACAAAAACAAATTATTTCTTTTTTTTTTCTGTTTTTGCGGAAACGGGCCAATATTAAATGAATTTCGTTAAATGACAGTCATTCAGTGTTTTACCTTCAGCAATACTCATTCTCTAGGTGAAAATAGGGTTTGAACTTCCTGATGCTTTGACCATCTATAGTGCTTTCATCAGACATATAGAGCAACATTGTGCTATTAGTATTCTGATGTACAGTAGGTGGCCCAAAATATCATGATGTGGCATTTTAATCTCTTTTGGCTTTCACTTTTTTGGGAACTTTTGTTTCTAGACAATAGAAAGTTTCTTTCTTTCTCTGTCTCTGTCTCTTTCTTACCTGAGGGATTTTGGGCTCTCATAAACACACTCCCATTGCGACTCAGTTTCCCTTTAGAGTCGATTACAGATCGTCCAAGACTGAAGATGGACTTCCACTTCTTAGATTTCCCTGAGAATTTTCTTCTATATTGTGAGATGGTTAATGCATGTTTGACGGAGTAATGAAAATATTGAAATGTAAAAAAGGAAATAAAATTAAAAATGTTTTACATATGTTGTTTTCTGGGTCAAGCAATACTGGATTAAATATTGAGTGTATGTAGGTTTGCATAAATCACACCTGCTGTCAGACAGATCTATTACTGTATGATACATTGCAGCAGTGCTGGTATCTGGAAGGCTGTTCTCTCTTTGCCTCTCTCTCATTGCTGGGTGGTTGGGACTGAGAGAGCGAGCCTGCGCCTCTTCGAGACTCATGAGCTTCATGGGCCCACACTGCGTGCTGGCAGGCAAGGTGGCGTACTTCTCCCCACAGGCCAAGCTAGGGCCTACAAAACAATACAAACAAGTTAGATGTATCATGTCTTGAGAGTAACATACACTACATCACTAAAAGAGACTAAAACCTCATTCTATCAGTATATGCAGAGTTGTGTTTGAAATGTTCTTCTAAGATTTGTATTTTTCAGGCTCCTATGTCTACGTTATAAAGAACCTATTCATTGCCATTAAAGTGAAATTACTGAACCTACACAAAGCCTTTTTTTACCTTTTTTTTTATTACTTTATTTTTATTAGTTTTACAACCCTAACTAAAATCTGTGATTTGTTAATTCTCTTTAACCTCTTTTTAACTAATAAAAATAAAAACCTCTCCAACTTAATTTTATTTTGTAAATATATACATTATATACAATATTTACATTTTAATGGCTACAACACACTCCAAAAAAGTTCGGACAGAGGCATTTTATACAACTGTGTTCACATCAACTTTCCTTTTAATTAAACTTTTTAATCACTTTTGAATTGCAAATTTGCAAGTGGATTATTTGCCCAGTTTTGCTTGATACAAGACTTCAACTGCTCAACAGTCTGTGGTCATCATTGTCTTATTCTCCTTTTCATGACACAACCATATATTTTTAATAAAAAACAGATCTGAACTGTAGGCAGGCAAGTGCATTCACTCTGTGTCTACGAAACCACACTGTTGTTCCATTTGCAGAATGAAACTTGGCATTGCCTCACTTTAAAAACTATGGACTTTCCAGGAAAAGATGTCATTTTGATGGCAGCATATGTCCCTGTATGCCTGTACCAATGGTAACTTCACGCAAGTCATCCATGCCGTGGACACTAATGTTCTGGAGCTACTATGACAGATGTTGGCTTGTGCACCTGATAAAATTTTGGATGGTCTCTGTCTTTGACATGTAGATCTCAATTTCAAATAAAAACTAAAGCGTAAACTCGTCTGACCACAGCATACATTTCCACTGGCTTTCAGACCATCTGAGATGAGCTTGGGCCCAGAGAACTTGACAGCATCTCTGGGTAGAATTGATGTACTGCTTTCTCCTTCCCTAACAGTGCTCACAATTGCCTTTCTTGATGCAAAATGGACTGTGTTAAGTGGCAAAGGTTTTCTGAAGTACTCCTGAGCCCACATGGCTATATTTAACACCGTAGCATGATGGTTTTTCATGCACTGCCATCTGAGGGTTTGAAGGTTACTCACATTCAACAGAGGTTTCCTGCCTTTCCCTATATGGACTGAGATTTTGTCAGATTCCATATGGTAGGGTAGATGGTGAAAGACCTAAATTCTTTGCAGTCTTGCATTGAGAAATATTTTTCAATGGTTCTCATTAAGTTTGGCACAAAGTGGTAAGCCACAACACATATTTGCTTGCAAAGAATGAGATTTTGGTGGGTGCAGGTTTTTTTTGTTTTTTTTTCATGATACCCTCACCAATTACGAATTCACAGCTTACTATGGAATGTTTCAAAACAGTTTAACATTAAAAATTCTATAATCTTTTCATTTTTGTTTTGACTCTGTCCCAACTGTTTTTTACTACAAAGTAGTGTTACTTTGTATTTAACTTTACCATTTACAGTAAATAAATGTTAAAGAAAATTAACAAATCACAGTTTCTTGGTTTTATTCTTGTTCTTACACAAATGTCTTTACTTTTTTGGAAATAGTTTTGTAATTTACCATTTAAGTTTTAATATATTAACCTATAGAAATTTTAGTGCTTCAACGTACTTCAACAACTTATTTCACTTCTAATTCATGAATATTTTTCAGTTTTATAAAAAAAAAAAATAATAATATTTTTTTTAATATTAGTTAAAACTGTTTTCATCATGCAGTATAAAAAAACTAAACACATTGGGTAGAAATGTACTGAATACACCTTCAACACTGTGATCAACAAGTTTGCATGTGTGCGGACATTAACCTTTGTAGGTTTTTTTTTTTTTTTTTGTATGTAACGTGCCTATTGTTTTGTAGTTACATTTTTGGCTACAGATCTCATGCTATTGTATACACCCTACTTCAGTTCTAAGACCCATTTCCGGACGTTATCATCACAGCTGTCACGAATAGCACAGTCAAACTAATTTTCAAGTTATTATTAATTCATGCAAAGTCCCAGAGGAAATTTTTATTGTGTAGCAGTTCAGAAATTTGGCTTGCTTTCATACTTATATTGCATATTTCATTTCTGGTCACCACACTCCTAGGCAGATTTCTAAAAAGGAACATGAATATAAAAGCAAGGCCTAATGCAGGAGCTTTAGGAGGCTGAGTTAAACCAAACACACGTCCCCTGATCAAATCATCACAAACTGTGTAAGACTAGATGGCTTTCCACTGAGCATGAGCTACACTCTGTTCAACTGTATGCTAATTCACCTTAATAATCTTTAATCTCCTATAACTGTATATTCTATTTTGATTTGTACAGCATGGTTACCGAATATTCCCAGATGGTGTACATTAAAAATTAAAACTCTACTTACTACTATTTTCCTGGTCATTCAAAAATTACAGACTTTACTTTTCAATAAAGTTTTTATTGCTAAACTAACAACATCTGGCATCTTTACCAACCGCTGAGTTTATTGAGAGATTGCATTGTCTGTTTACTGTGACTACATTGCTCCAGCTACTTTAATGAAAGCTGTACCTTCTCTGGGCTTGGATGGCTGACCATCCTGGTTGAAGATTTGCTCAGTGTGGTTGAGAATGAACTCCACAACTGACTGCTGGACTCGCACCTCCAGAAATGCTATATCACCATTGCAGGAGGGCACCTCTACCTCCTTGGAGCTATACCAAAACAAAAAGAGCACTTCAAAAATTTATGGGGGTAGATAAAATAATCAGTTTTTGTGAGGAATTATAGCATGTAGCATGAATGCCTTTAAAGAAAATATCCCATTCATCATCAATAATCAGCAACAGATAAGTACAGTATAACAATAGCACGATAATTTTGGACTTTATTTTACAGTCCTGTTTCCCATGTACATACTATGTACTTATGATAGTTATTACAATAACTATGTAATAACTAGGTACTTACCCTGAACCTACCCCTAAACCTAACCCTACCCCATGTAGTTACCTTGTATTACCAGAACTTTCTTAGATAAATACACTGTAAGTACACTATAAGTACATGTAAGTACACGTACTGTAAAATAAAGTGCAACCATAATTTTTAATATAAAATTTAATTTTAATATAAAAGCTTTACAATTGTATATAATTTAACCTTTTGCAAGTTCACTGTAGACTTCACACACAGTATAACCAATTATATGACTAAAATCATGTTTGAGAAGAGAATTTATGAAGACAGTGGAAACTGGTTTATAAAATGACAGTAACACCATTGCAAAACTCACCGAAGTAGATTTGGAGCCCACACCAGGGCAAGATTGCGAGCATGCATGTTGGTTTGGTGGCTGAGGGTAGCTAAATGTGTCAAATGTTTGGTGAGGTATTCCAGAGTTCTATAGATAGATAAATAGATCAGAGCTAGATAGAGCAGACACTTTTATCCAAATTGACTTACAAATGAGGATAATGGAAGCAATCAAAATCAACAAAAGAGCAATGATACGCAAGTGCTATAACAAGTCTCAGTTAGTACACATAGCAAGGTTTTTTATTATATAATAAATAAAAAGAAACAGATAGAATAGAAAAAGAATAAAGCAAGCTAGTGTTAATCCCTATTCACACAGGATTAGTATTATCTGGTGACCTTGTGTGATTTAGAAATTACCCATCCCCCCACATCTGAGTTTCGTGTGGTACATTCACATGGGATAGGTGAAGCCTGTGATTTTACAAACTAAACGGCCAGATATGAATGTTACATACTGCATGCTGCTATGTCATATATCTCCATCTAATCATTCTTTTTGTTTTCGCTCTTCTGATAATTTTCAGATTTCTCTTTTTGCATATTGTATAGTTGCATGGTGTATAGCGACAGGGGCGGTTCTAGACCCTTTTAAGGTGGGCTTCAGCCCCCCATCTGTCGTCTCAGCCCCCATAAAACTATCTGAACGATCAGGCCTGATGCTTCCTCAAGAAAGTTTATCATTCTCTCATGTGTTTTAAAGCTTGTTAGCTTAAACATTTAAGTGATTTTAAGATATTCATGCACAAGACAGCAACAAAAGATACCTCAATGCGGTAATCACGTGCTGTCACACATGGTCTCTGTGCGTGCACACATCTGAAGCAAGTCTTAAGTGAATGTAAATAGTTAAGAAAATATCAGATGTGTATTAATATAATGAACCCATGCATTTCTTATTTGAATAATGTTAATCAAACAATAAAAGAAAAAAAGAGAATCACTTGCTGCTCTTAGTTAAGTAACTTCTGTAGCTGTAATGTATATTTGTGTATATTTACTTCAATTAAATTAGGTTATTTTTTATCTTTGTATCTAATGGTCTGTCTGAGGGCTCAGCCCCCCCGTGGATGAAATTCTAGAGCCGTCCTGTATAGCAATATGACCCAGCACCCAAAATACTATCAAAACACTCCAGTGCAGCCTCCATTCTTCATGAAAGATGGATAAAAAGGCGCACGAGAAACAAAAACCTTGAAAAAATGATATATGACCCCACCAAATCCAGGCCAAATTACAGAGATGCCGATTCGCACGGGGCTAATATTATCACAGGACCTCTGTGTTCTGCGAAATATGGTAGGTCATTTGCAAGGGAATTTTTACTTTACAAATTACAGATGGCTGATTCGCAAGGGTTTAAGATCACAGACAACCTCGGCAACTATTACAAATGACGAGAGTTCACCAGGTAATACTAATACCCTGCGAATAGGGCTTTAGAGGCCTTTTTGCTTTTGTTAATTGTATGATATATATTTTTTTATTAATTGAACAAATGACAAACTAACGAGCAATTTATTTTACAGCATTCATTAACCTTTGTTAATGTTATTTAAAAAAAATAATAATATTCATGTTAGTTCAGTTGAAGTATTGTTCATTGTTAATTTGAGTTAAATAATGTAACACCTTATTGTAAAGTCTAAATTTCTATGACATTTTTTTCTGTGGAAAACAGGAGAAAATCTGTCTAATGTACTGATCACTCTTTCCAATGCAATTACAATGAATAGAGCTTTCAAGCAAGCACCATAAAAGTAGTTCAAATGTCTTTTTTTCCAAGTTTTCAGTCATCAGGTAACTTTTCCTGATGTAAGTCATTAATGATTATACAGTAATAATCTTCCCCTGTGGAACTGGATCAGACTCATTTGTGATTGATTCGTTCAGGGGTTAATTTCCCAAAAGCGTCACGAGCCAACTATAAACTGTTGCAAAGTTCCATCGTTTCCATCCATCATTTTTTTCTGAAATCACATTTCCAATGAACATTTGCAAACAGCATGTGTTGTGTGGTTGGAACTAGAGCTCTCGACCTGTGGTTGGAAGCATATTTTGTGGTCAGCATGAACATGTGTTCTAACATCTGTTAGTTTGTCTAAAGAATGAAAGCACTGTTTTTGAGGGGTGTGCATGTGCTCTTGATAGATAGATGGATGGATGGATGGATGGATGGATAGATAGATAGATAGATAGATAGATAGATAGATAGATAGATAGATAGATAGATAGATAGATAGATAGATAGATAGATAGATAGATAGATAGATAGATAGATAGATAGATAGATAGATAGATATTGATGGCATTTGAGTAAATGAAGAAAAATAAAGTTTACAGAATAAAGCTATGGGAGAAAATAACCGCATAATGTCAGCTGTACCTCAAGTGTGAAACAGGAAGTTCTTTTATGACACTCCTGATATTTTGGAGTTGCTCCTGCTCATCTTTAACTGACATTGCATCCTTTGAATGAAAATACAAATGGAGGATTGTTAATTCCTGGATCCATGGGTACATTTTGTTTGAATGTTTTTAGGATTTTGTTTCTTTGTTTTAAGGATCTAAAAGATTACTTGGAAGCTAATAACTGTCTTAAGCTTGGAAGTGGTTGTAGTGGTCCAGATGGAGCTAATCTTAAACTTGTTTATTATTATTTGTACAACTACAGGAAACACCTCAGTTTTATTCAGAGGCTCAAACATATTTAAATATGCAGTTTGGTGCAGATGCTGATATTTATATGACCAAAATGTAAGATGAAATTGTAATAAATTGTAATTGTAATAGATTCCTGGATCCATGGGTACATTTTGTTTGAATGTTTTTAGGATTTTGTTTCTTTGTTTTAAGGATCTAAAAGATTACTTGGAAGCTAATAACTGTCTTAAGCTTGGAAGTGGTTGTAGTGGTCCAGATGGAGCTAATCTTAAACTTGTTTATTATTATTTGTACAACTACAGGAAACACCTCAGTTTTATTCAGAGGCTCAAACATATTTAAATATGCAGTTTGGTGCAGATGCTGATATTTATATGACCAAAATGTAAGATGAAATTGTAATAGATTGTAAGGTAAATCAGTGAGATCTTTATAACAGTATAACAGACTACTTACAATAAATTCATATAAATACCATTTGTTACTATATATCTCCCAATAATATGCCTTAGTAAGATGATACTTAAATCTGTAGTAAAATAATTGAATATACAAATATTCTGAGGGGGTATTAAAAATTTACTTTTTAAAAAAGTAGCTTTTTATTTTAAATGCTAGGCTATTGTATTATATGCAGTCTTTTATTCTCCTATTGTAGTCTAGCCCATCCCTTTTTTATCTTGCAAACTTACTGTAAATTTCTTGTAGAGTTCATAGGTGAGGAGCGGGTTGGGGAGCTCTCTGAAGTACAGCTTACATAAAGAGCCCACGCAGTGGATATCCTGAAGATACACTTCTTTTGTGAGGTCAGGACAGGATTCAGAGCAAAATTCTTGTCTGTATGCACACACACAGATACACACATTACTACAAATAAATGATTCAAGCAAGACAAGTTCAGGTATTATAGGAAACATTTCCCATCATGCAACACTATTGTATGTTTGATATTTTGAGTAAAAATGGGCCCACCTGAGTTTTTGAATGTTGGATGTGATTCCTGAGAGTCTGTAGATTCCATCCACAATCCCATGTTTCTCTATGAACTCTGCACACGTCTTCAGAACATAAGGAACTAGACACACACACACAAAAGGACAAATTCATCAATAAAGATTTATTTATTAAAAGAACCATTCACCCGAAATGAAACATAAAAAATACAATGCTGATAAAGTATTATAATCAATTATATTTAGTGAAAGTGAAAAAAGTGTGAAAGTGAAAGTGACGTGACATTCAGCCAAGTATGGTGACCCATACTCAGAATTTGTGCTCTGCGTTTAACCCATCCGAAATGCACACACACAGAGCAGTGAACACACACACATACACACTGTGAGCACACATCCGGAGCAGTGGGCAGCCATTTATGCTGCGGCGCCCGGGGAGCAGTTGGGGGTTCGATGCCTTGCTCAAGGGCACCTAAGTCGTGGTATTGAAGGTGGAGAGAGAACTGTACATGCACTCCCCCCACCCACAATTCCTGCCGGCCCGGGACTCGAACTCACAACCTTTCGATTGGGAGTCCGACTCTCTAACCATTAGGCCACGACTTCCCCAAATTTAGCAGTATATACTATATGTCTTGTAATTGCATAGAAGTAGCATATATGTATTGTGCACTGAATAATTGCTTAAATTTTTTAAAAAAGCTGAGTAAATTGTAAACTATTCTTGTAAATGATTGTTTAATGACTGAGTAAAATTATATATAACAACTGCACTGTAAAATGTAGCCATTTTCATGTTTTGTTGTGCTCCAATGACCATAAAAAGCAAATCCCTTTACCCTGAAGGTAATACTTTGAAGCAAATATAATTTTTATGTACCCAGGGGCAAAAGAGAGACTACCGAAAATGTTAACTTATTTTCAATGATTTTTCGGTTTGGTATGATACAGAAAGTAATCAATTGTTATATATTATTGCAAAATATGAAACATATTTACTAAAGTCCTTGTTCTTTGTGCATTAACCTTTTAAATAATCTGTATGTACAGTACATTTCTGTTCTCTCTTTGCAACAGTAGTGTTTCATGTAGACTACAGTACTATTACACCGTCCTTCCTTTATCCTGTCAGGCCGCTTATTGTGGAGAAGGTAGGCCAGGGCAGGAAGTTAAAAATGGTTTGTTTGTTTCAGAGGAAACCTGACACACCCAGGCCTTGCAGCTGGTATTACTTATGACACTTCCTCTTATTCTAAAAGGCCTTTGGAAAGTTCCCACCCAGCTTCATCACTTCCTTACCATACCTTCAGCCATGATATCTTTAAGCTTTAGATTTATTTGTTATTTATGTCTAGGTTTAGACATAATCATAATGAGCTACCGTTTTTAAGGTATTTCACAACAGCCTATATACATTGTTAACCCTGATGTTTATCACTTTAAATTACTTGCTTCTTTCTATCATAGAAAACATATGAAGAAATTGCATTCCATGCCTTGAAATTGAAGGAAACAAAGGAAAACTGAGATTTTTGAGCTTAGGGCCTACCTGTATATGGTATACTGTACATCCATCCATCTAGCCATTATCAGCTTATTTCCCTAACCAAACATGGTGATGTCAGTAGTTTCTCTGGTAGAGTTGTGTCATGACATTACAGCTTGTAAGAACCAATGAGGTTTGATTGTATCAATGCAGTGTCATTTGATTTGATTTTAAATAGAATAATCGAATATTGGCCTGTTCATCAGACAAAGTCGTTTTATCGATTCAGAAACCATTGGAGCTATACAAATTATGGGTTACCCTAAACTTTAGACCCTATTGATTTTCACTGTATGGACAAACACAGATATTTGTGATTACATTTTTTGTATTTTTGGGAGAAATATTTTTTAAGGGGTTGGAGGGTTCTATTTTGTGTGGAACTCTTTTGGAAGAGAATGGAAGAGTAATTCTTAGCCACCGTTTAATTAAATTTCACCCATTTTTAATATTACCAATTATTATTATTTTATTACTATTATTTTCAAATTAACTGATGGCCTTTTTGTTGTTGGACTGCAACACTTGAGCAACACATAGGAAATAATGGGAAAAAGGGGGAGGATACATGATCATAAATTATGCAAGCCAAACTTAAACTCATCTTGCCTACGTCAGCACCATATATCACAGCATGTGCACTAAACACTAGGCCACAGCGGATAATACAAGTGCTTCACTATAAAAAATATATTCCTAATAATTTAAAGTAATGAAATAGCCCTCTCGTCGTATTTTACAGTCCTGTGCTGCATGTTGTTACGATCTGTGACCCAGTGAAACGCAGGAGACGAGAGATCCAATCGCATTGTGGGTTTATTTGGGTAATCCAACTCAGAATCCAACATGCAGGGGTCAAAACCAAAAATCCATCCAAACAAACAAACAAATTAACAGAAAAAGAAATAGGAACAGGAACGGGAACAGGAACGGGAACAGGAACGGAAACAGGAACGGGAACAGACATAGAACCTAGAAACTCGGAATGCGAGGAAACTGGGTGACGGAAGGAAAGGACTCCATGCAGACAAACAGAAAAGGACTGGTTAATATAGGGAGGATAATGACTAACAAGTGAAGACACCTGAGTGCAATTAACAGGAGTGCAATTACTTTGATGAAGGGACAGGGCTTTGTGGGAATCGTAGTGCCTACGGTGAGGTGCCTATGGGGAAGTGAGACCACTAGTGGAGACTCAGGGAAACAGAGACCAGACAGCGTGACACATGTACATATTATATACTTAATATAGCTTTTACAATGACTGGGACATACTTTTATTATCCAAATCCGTTAAAGGATTTTTAGGCTGCATTAATTAGGTAAACCGGAACCGGAAACACTTCCCAAAACACCCTATGTACTTGCTACATCATTAGAAGAATGACATCTACGCTAATATTTGTCTGTTTCTCTCTTGTTCCGAGGTCACCGTGGCCACCAGATCCAGTCTGTGTCCAGATCAGAGGGTCACTGCAGTCACCCGGATCCAGTACGTATCCAGACCAGATGCTGGATCAGCACCTAGAAAGGACCTCTACATCCCTGAAAGACAGCGGAGACCAGGACAACTAGAGCCCCAGATACAGATCCCCTGTAAAGACCTTGTCTCAGAGGAGCACCAGGACAAGACCACAGGAAACAGATGATTCTTCTGCACAATCTGACTTTGCTGCAGCCTGGAATTGAACTACTGGTTTCGTCTGGTCAGAGGAGAACTGGCCCCCCAACTGAGCCTGGTTTCTCCCAAGGTTTTTTTCTCCATTCTGTCACCGATGGAGTTTCGGTTCCTTGCCACTGTCGCCTCTGGCTTGCTTAGTTGGGGACACTTCATCCACAGCGATATCGTTGACTTGATTGCAAATAAATGCACAGACACTATTTAACTGAACAGAGATGACATAACTGAATCCAATGATGAACTGCCTTTAACTATCATTTTTGCATTATTGACACTGTTTTCCTAATGAATGTTGTTCAGTTGCTTTGACGCAATGTATTTTGTTTAAAGCGCTATATAAATAAAGGTGACTTTGACTGGGAAATAATTAGGTACTAATCCTAAACTTTCCCCTAAACCTAACCCTACCTCATGTAGTTACCTTATACTACCCAGTATTTTATTGGGTAAAACACTGTAAGTACCAACCTGTCCTCCAACAAATACGCTCGTATAGGTCGTTTGTCCAAATCCCTGAAATACGACCCATCAGAGCGTATCCTACAATTGCGCCCCTATCGGCAAAACGTCGTTTTCATATTAATGTTTTGTATTCTTTTATTTGCACTCTGGTTTGTGTTTCGTGTAGCTCAGTTGGTAGATTGTTGCGCTATACCTTGATATGTAATCATGCTATCATGGGTTTGATCCCAGGGAACGGACGTTTACGAAAATGTATATGCTCAATAAATCATAATTTAGCATGATTTCTGTGAGGGTTAGGTTTAGGGGTGGGGTTAGGTGTGGTCATTCGAACGAATAAGCAACCTAGTAAAATATGTAGGAAATACTGTGAGATCGGTGTAAAAAGCCCACACTGCATTTAAATAAACGTGCGTTTTGATTGGTAATGACGTGATATGTCATTTCATGACGACAGACGCAATGCGATACTTTCATTATTTTTACGCCCGCTAGATGGCGCTTAACTTTAAAACGTAAATATGGGTCGTAATAAGGTGCTTGTACAAATGACCTATATGGTCGTTTTTTATTGGAGGACAGGCTTGTAAGTACACATACTGTAAAATAAAGGGTTACACTTTAGTTTTAGGTGTTGTTGTTACAGTGTAATTATACATTTAAGTACTGACTAATATTAATTAACTACATGTACTTTCTATATGGTTAGGGTTAGGATTACTTGCATTAACTGCATCATTTATTGTTATTATAATAGTAAGTACATGTAACGTGTAACAAGGACACCTTAAAATAAAGTGTTACCAAATAAAGTGTAACCAAAACATTAGCAGTCAGCTCCTCTGAACCAATAAACCATCCAGAATCTGATGAAGTCTACCCTTATTAATCTACTTTTATCTAAAAGCTGAAGCACAACATTTCATCTGAATGTATCAAAGAGATTTATATAAAATAACTTTCATAAAGTACTTTTCATTATCAATCAGATGTAACTACAGAGAGATCATTATTGAGTAACTGAAACTCCTCACATACACAGCATACACAATACAATATACCCTTTTTTTTTTAAAGAAAATTAAACAAAACAAAAAATATTAAAGAAACGTTATTAAAGAAAGTAGAAGAAAAAAATGGGGGATTTAGGGAAAACCCAGATAATTTGCTATTCAGAAATTCTGCTTGGGACGCAGTGTAGACCTCCAACAGGATGGATGAATTAATTATTGTTCTCTGAGATGAAGACGACTGAGAAAAGCTCTCATTTTTACTTGCCGGCAGAGATGTTTTCCATTGTTTTCCAGTTATTGGTAAATTCTGCTTTAGTTTAGTAAAAATGCTGACATCTGACATGAATGTCTAACACTATCATATGTTTTGGATGCCATTCTTCATATGCCAGAATTGGTTTGTTGTCTACACATGGCTTCTTTAGCATGCAAAACTGTGTTAGAAATGCATGGAATAAGCAGGCCTTTCAGCATGGTAAATTTATTCAAAATGTATTCTGACTTTACAAATCCTGAAAATGCTTTTGGAAACACGGTTTGATAACACACAATGGCATTAATGTTCATATAATGCCCTAGGGGGCACATTGGGAAATGCATCCTGCATGATCGGTGTCTGAAGCACGTGTGAAACAATGCCAATCTATTGGTCCACCTGGTCCATGATGTCATAGGAGGGGTGCCCAAAACGGGCACCTGCTGAATACGTCATCCATTTAGCTGTCTCGGTCCCTCTCTGGGAATCATGGTTACATGCGTAAACTGAAACGTTCCCCTTCTAGTGAACTCCACTCTGCACCCCCTAGGGGGCACATTGGGGAACAAAGTCCAACTATGCCATGCCAAGTTGCCTGCCTTGTCCAACTGATGGGGGACCACCAAGGAAGCAACAGACATACACCAACCCTTTCCTCAGAAAGGGGCCATGCCACTGTGCCACAGGCTGCTTACACAACTTGGTAGAAATGGGGAACCTGATTAGATCAAGGGGAACATCCCACCCAAATTAAGAGCGCAACATCCCCAGATAGCTATGCTATGTGAGCCATATAAGCCTGGATACACAAGACCACTGAAGAGACTAACTAGAAAGCCTCTAGAGGAGCTCAAAGATAGCTACTTAAATCCGGGTAAGGAGAAATAGCTGCTGAACTAGAACACAGCTATCTGAGGATAGCTATGTTCTAAAGGTCTTATGAATGTTTGTAGACCAGAATAACCATCAACATACTATTTATTTACAAACCTAGCAGGGGAGATAGCGCTGTCTAGGCAAGGGCTCAAGAGACCGCACTTAAAACCCAAGGCAGGGTAGCAATCACTGAGCTATCACAAAACTATCCTCGTAAGATAGCTAGGATCTAGGAAAGTTGGTCACTCCAGGAGAGGGCTCACCGCAACTGCCAGTAAGACACAGCTAGCCTCAGATAGCTGTATTAAAGTAGGCCCGTCCTGCCGTAACAATGGCTGTAATATAACCAGCTTCAGATGGCTATGCTAAGGAGGCCCCCAATCTGTGTCAGTCCTGTGATAGGTTAGCGAAGCACCGTGTCATTGACCAGGAGCTCACAATCAGTAAATGATTCACAAAGAGCGAACACATAAACATCATCAGTCCGAGATCAAAGCCTGATGTAAGCCATTGGAAAAACACCATTGGGAAAAGACCCTCATATAAGGCTGAAGACAGGCCAAAGACTTAAGCACTTACTTGTGAAAGCTTGTGCCAAGGGGAACCCAATTCAGGCTAGAACATAGCTGCCCTCAGACCACCATATTCCAGATCAAAGTAAGCTTGAGCTGGAACATA
Source organism: Carassius carassius (assembly GCF_963082965.1). Classification (NCBI taxonomy): domain Eukaryota; kingdom Metazoa; phylum Chordata; class Actinopteri; order Cypriniformes; family Cyprinidae; genus Carassius; species Carassius carassius. Next base: position 10,376,735 of record NC_081759.1, on the reverse strand, counting down.
ACCTTTCGCAGACAGGTACACTCTTAGCAGGGACTGCTCACTTAATCCATGGTGAGGGGGAGCAGTGTACTCAGCCCAAACTCACTAAGTGGGATTTAGAGGGACCACCCACTTAAAAATACCCAGAAGTCTGGGGAGGCAGCCCACTCCTAAACCCGTCTAGCTTAATACAGGAAGGAACTTGCAGGATGAGGCTGAAATGAATCCGTATTCACACTTCATCTGACAACCCATTTAGAGAGGCTGTGCGGATCCAACAGATCAAAGTGATCACCGCGAGTCCAGACACACGCACTCTTCCCCCAGACAATCGCAAAATATGCCTTTGAGTGTTAGAATCCAAACATGGAGGCACACATTCCCTCAGGTGCTGCTCGACTCAAGCGCTATACACAGGATCGATAACCCAAATGAGCATCTTAACCTCATGATCCGAGTCTTCCGAGTAACTCGAGAACAGCGTGAATTAATCACTTGTCACTCATCACTCAAGAAGAGGGACAAACACAAATAGAGCTTCTCAGTGGAAACACTCACAAGCCCCTGACTAAGACACATAACACATAGATTGTGTGTCCTAAGCTGCGAATCCCGTGATCCGAGTCCTCGCCATGCCTCGGCAGCAGCTGCAGGACCCAAACTGCGAGATGCAAACTTATCACTTGAGAAGAGGGACAAATGCGAATGGAGGTTTTCATTGGAGACACTCACAATGAGTTCACAATGAATTCAGAGCCCTTTAGTACTGAACGTGCAAGCTCCCAACCATGACACATGACGCACAGATCGTGTGTGTCCTCAAGTGTCAGAAACTCGGACACGGAGGCACACACTCTTCACAATGCTCCCCCGCCCTGGTCTATCACATGCACTTCAAACAAACGTCTCCTGAAGACAGCAAAGAGGATGACGTATTCAGCGGGTGCCCTTTTATACTTCCAGGCACCCCGCCTATGACATCATGGCCCAGTTGGACCAATAGATTTCCATTGTTTCACACGTGCTTCAGACACCAGTCATTCAGGCTGCATTCCCCAGTGTGCCCCCTAGGGGCCGCAGCGTGCCATTCCCTAGAAGGGGGATCAATTGTTAAATTGTTTCTTTTTATATAACTGATTTGTCAAAATAAAGAATTATGTAAAACTTAAAAGTAATTGTTAAAAAACTGTTTTCTTAGTTAAAAAAAAAACAGGATTAGGATATTTAAAAATAATTTATGGTAATTCTGTCTGTTTCAATGATAACAAACATGAGCATACAGGATCAAAAACAAAAGCCTGTTTCAGTGTTAGAGGCATCAGATGAACTCTGTTAAGTCACATGGATTTGTCAAACTATGGGTGACATCACACTGTTTTGAGATCAGTATTGTGTTAGTCTCTTGTAATGTTAAGGCTTAGGGTATGGAGTTGAAAAGCTGCATAAAGATATGATCCACATGCTGTTGCGGTTGATATACATCAAAATTCATAATCTTAACACACTTTGGAATTAATATTGGGAACAATGATTTATCAAAATATTGAATTTATTGTGATACACTAAAAAAAAAAACACACTCACTTTGAGACAAACCTTTACTTTTTAGTTACCTTAAATGGGCTCCTTACTTTTTTAATGATATTTCATAAACAGTATGTCTGCATTTACCATGAACAGTATATCTTTAAAATCTAGTCCTCCGCTTTTCTCCTCCTCTTTTCCCCCTTCCTCTTCCTCTGAACATTTCCTCTGCTCTTGATTTTCTCTTTAAGGCTTCATGTGTATTTGGTAAATCAAAGCGCTACATTACTAGTCAGGCTAAGATTACATTCAGATTTATTTCCAAGTGGAAATTTATTAGACAACACCTTAGAGTTAAAGTAACACGTTTTAAGCAAGAGGATAAGCATCCACAGCAAGGACTCAAAAGTTACATAAAGTATCTTCTGTTTCAATATCACAAAAAACATAGACCCATCACCCAAGCAGCATTGGAAATGGGTGTTGGTTTATTACACATAGCTAATGTTTACACAGAGGCCCAGGCTGCTGCTCTGGTGTCGGTTCGTAATAAAGTAAACTTATTATGACTGCTGGGGCTTTTAAAGAAGGGGCAACCGTTATATGAATGGCAAGAGGAGGAGTGAGTATGGAAAAGAGGAATTTACCGTCTTGTCCTGAAGTCTGCAGATGTTCAGTCAAGTCACAGCCGAATGCATTTTCACTTCCTTTCCTTTTGGACTTCAGCTTAGCAGCCTTATTCTTCATCAGGCTTCAGTAACTTATCCAGGTCAGAGCAAATACACCTTCAAATCAACCATTGGCCCCACAACATATGGAATGGGAAGTGGGGAATGTGGTCAAAGTAAAAAAATAAATAAATAAAAAAGACAAAAGAAAACCCCCAAATCAGGAAGTCCACGGTGTTAAACAAAAGAAATCATCCGCTCACATCTTGACCGAGCAACCAAAGAGCTGGTGTGGGCGAAGAATTCTGGAGTGCGGTACACGCCCAACGTCACTTCATCATCAGGGTCTCTCCTCCCTCCTGCCCTTGTACAGACTGTGAGGTGAGAGTCTGTGTTGCGTCTGATGCGAAAGTTTGCGACACAAAGCCTCTGTCCCACCAAGAAGACAGTTTCATGTATCTATCTATGCTTTTTGCTCCACGTTGTTCAGGAGGTCATCATGCTGCTGTTGAGTGGAGGCTTGAAATGTCAGAACTTTTTGCAAAGGGGAGGGCAGAGGAGCGAGGGGAGGGGAGAGAAATAAGTGCCTGCTTTTTCTTCACCAGTTCGGACATTACTGAACCCCTTTCACCCAACCCCCCCAACCCCGCTTTCTCTCTTCCTCCCTCCTTTTTTTCTTTTTTGTGACCATGGCTCCAACAGGAAACCTGCTCTCTGCCTTCCTGAATGCTTCCAGAATACACAATTTCCTGTAAAGGGAACCTTGTTTGGAAAACAAAAACAGACCGAGAGAAGGACGTCTGCGAGAGAGAAAGGCAGAAAGAGATAGACAGAGAGGACGTGGAAAAATCTGGAGAACAGGGCAGATGAGAGAGAGAGGGGAAAACACAAGGTTCCCGTTAACCACGGCTTGTTAGTATTTTGAATGTTTCTTTAACTGCAGGCACTTTCATATGCAGAAGCTGATTTTAATTAAAAATAAAAGATTCCATTTTTGTTTGTTTAAATGTCACATTAAAACTTGAAAACTTTTGTACCCTCAGTAGGATGTCCATCATGGTCAACATTTCAGCCTCTTACAAGTTATTTTCAAAAGTTAGTGTACTTGGTCTTAGTGTACAAGGAGTCAAATATATCAATGAACAATATACTTGAGAGGAAATATGAGATTTAATGTTTGAAAAAATACATATGTGTGAAAAGAATATTTTATTGTACATCACAACCAATTTGTCAAATAATTAAAAACATTTAAATGAACATTATTTGTGTGTAAAATGTAAGCTGCTCAGAAAAAAAAAATAAATAAATAAAAAAAAGTGTTACACATAAGCATGGAGTCATTTTGCTGTGATATAAGAGGAAGGAAGTACTGTATAAAGGATCGAGGACAATATATGCTGACAAACTTGGCCATGGAAGAACAAGTGGTAACCTTGACATAATAAGCACAAAAGGGCCACAAAGTATAGGAGAATCTGTCTTCTACAATGTTAAAACAGTTTATGCATCCAGAAGGCTCATTCTTTGGTGCCATTGGTGCAATACAATTTTAGGAGGTATTCATTTATAAAGGTGGTTCCAAAACTTTCATGGTCCAAAGTAACAGATATACCAGTAGCAATAGCAGAAGACAAGCCTTGTATAACTTCACTTTGAATGTGTACTTGTATTGTGTTACTGTCTTTTTCTGTATTGCACTAACATAAATATCTGTAAACAGTTCTGCTTCAGATGAAATTTTTATCCACAAAGAATAGTAACACAAGATAAGGTTTCTTTCTGAGCAGTTTTGCTGCTGCGCAATGGTTTGATGTTAGTGAAATTGTCAAACAAAGCAAAACAAAAAGCAATAAAAACAGAAATATTGTGAAATGTTATCACAATAACTGTTCTTTATGTTAAAATATTGAAATGTAATTTATTCCTTCAATACAAAGTTGAATTTTCAGCATGTTGAGTGTCACATGATCTTTCAGCAATTATTCTAATTTGCTGATTGGAACATTTATTATTATTATTATTATTATTATTATTATTATTATTATTATTATTATTATTACTACAGTTGAAGATGGTTGCTGCATAAAATTGTGGAAAGTTCAAAAGAACATTTATTTGAAATTAAGTGTTTCATCTTACAATTTAATATATATTCACTAAATAAAATAAGTAATTACTTAAAATCTTACTTGATTGTTAAAAAATAATGATTGTAAAATCATAACAACGTTATTAAATATAAATGTAAAGAAAAAAAAAGGAAATATGCTTCTATCTGTCCTTGATACATTCCAAATGCTATTTTATCAATAATCCACATTTCTTCTAATGGCGTTTCCTAGCAGATACAGGAATTATTAGTATCAACAGACAGAAAAAAAGGATCCTTTCAAATATGACACCAAAGTCAGATCACTGATTAAAGTGTTTAGAGCATTAGAACAGACACTTTTTTGTGTCTAGTCACCATGAGCTAAAGTTGTTCTTCTTTCTATAGGGGAATCCTGCATCATGTGACAGAAGCCAACAAAGGGCGAATTCAATCTCAGTCCATGATGCAATAGAGTGTAAAACTGCCCACTTTTTCAGTGGCCTTGGTTCCAAAAGTGTTTACCCATTCATTTTCTCTATGGGAATTTAATATCAAACTCTTAAGAGTGTAGAGAGACTGGAAAGCTTTATGGAAGCAGGCAATCACTGCTACTGTACACTCTTTTGCCAAATTCAGGTAATCAAAAGCAAGTACAGAGGATGCATGAAATAACCTGAATGTGTTATTGATACTGAGAAAGCACTGGTCGCAACCTTGTGCTCTGACTGAAATCACTCCCTATCCCCTATATAGTGCATACTAGGGTGCCAGCCATTTTGTAGTGGTGTCCGATTTTGGGTTGGGGGGATGATGCCTCTCAGTTAAAATTAAGTTAAAATGAACAGCAATTATGTGAAATAGAAAGCTTTACAAGAAGTAAAGAAGAAATGAAAGAACTTAATACTTTTATGTAGCAAGGATGTATTTAAATGATTAAAAGTGACAGTCGAGACATTAATCATATCATTATAAATTTATAATGTTAAAGCTTGCTATTTCAGCTAAATGTTGTTATTTTTTAACTTTTTATTGATCAAAGAATCCAGATTTTTTTTTTTACACATTAGGTTTTAAAATTAATAATAATAATAATAAATGTTAGTTGAGTTTTTTTTGTTTTTTTTTTTTGAAAACATTTATTTAATGTATGGCATCTTAGTGTATTGAAAAGTAAAGTTAAAAAAGGAACAGATTAAAATACATTTTTCTACAAACAAACTCAAACACATTATTCCAGTTACTTTTATTTATTTATTTATTTATTTTTATAAGTTTGAAAACATGAGCTTTTTACAGAATACACATCCTTTATTCCTTCCTATTTTGATAATAAAATATTTAATAGGGTATAATCTATGGATTATTCTGTGAAATTTAGCCCGATGTACAAGTTTTCACAATTTGTACATCAGTTTTTAAGGCAAAGACTGGTGAGCAATTTAAAATGTAAATAATAGCGACAGTGTTATTCTTGACATTTTCTTCCAGACCATCAGCTCTCATTTATATTATCTGACTCACAATGTTGTTTTGAATCTCAAGAAATGGGTTCTTTTTTGCCTGGCCTTTGGGCTTTTCTATGGCCTCTGTTCTTGGCACAGATCTGTTTGAAATGTTACAGGTATTTCACTAGTCAGTTGGAAAATGAATCAACACAGTTTGCTCCATGATGCAGCAGCTTCACAAAATCAAGTTATCAAGTTCATTTACCAAGTTTCCAAACAATGCAAAAATGAATACACTGTATATAATTCAAAGTGTTGTATGACCAAAGTCATAATATTATAAAGTCATAATTACATAAGGTGTAATTAGATATTTGACTTGCAAAGAGTGCTGCTCTGATGTGTGAAGGCACATACTTCAAAAGTAGGGGTGTAACGGTTCACAAAATTCACGGTTCGGTTCGATACGATACACTGGTGTCACGGTTCGGTTCGGTACGGTTCGGTACGTTTTAGATACAGCAAAAAGAAAAATTGGAAGATAAATTTCCTTGATTTTTAAAAAATGTTTTATTTATTAAAACTAACAAAGTATGTTTTTTTTTTTACATTGAACAATGATGGAGCTATTCTTTACCCATCTTCTATGGTGTTTTCTTAGCAGCATACTGTATAAAACAAAAACAGCTCCTTATAAAAAAAAAAAGAAAATGTTATATTAGTTATGAACAAATACAAAGATGTAACTTTTTATATGGAACTCTATAACTCTTTATATTGAGTGTGTTTTTACTCAATTGGTTCTCTATAGGGCTTATGTTTTTTGGAACAAAGCAGGAATTACGGTCTGTCTGAAATGGGCTCGTGAAGGAATATTGTAACGGGGCTCAATTACATTAAGCATGTTCTTAAAACCTACGTTTTCACTTCACACCAAACGCGAATAGAGCGTCTGGCGCGAATGATTTCAATGTTAAGTCAATGCAAAGGCGCGTTTACGCGCGTCTGGAGGTCTCGCGGCGCGAATGGGGCGTTAAGCGCGGCGCGGAAGACGCGAATTCGCCTCATTCGCGCGTCTAGTTCGCGCGAATTGACGCGCGAATAGAAAGCTTTGCGCGAAACGCGCGTTATCGCGAATGGTGCTTTTTGTGCATTTAGCGTTTGACGCGAATTCGCGTCTGCCGCCCGAGTTGAAAAAATTGAACTTTGGCGTCAATTCGCGCCTCGTTAACCAATCAGGAGCCTGCTAGAAGTCAATCATTCAACAGTATGTTCCTGCAGCCTCCGGTTATGCAGGAATACCCTTCTCCACTCATTCAACAAGGAGGAACGACTGATGTTGTCAGTGAGCAGTCAACCGGAGCTCACTCAGTACGCGCTGAAGGCTCGTTGCTGGCCAATGCGTTTAACAGACCAGAAATAGAAGATCCTCCAACAACCAACAGGTCTGGTGTTTGGGTGCACTTTGGATTCCCTGTAAGCTATAATGGTGATGATAGAATGAATGGTAAATAAGGTCTCATATCCGCGGCTATAACGTAAATGTGGCCTACCAATCGCCGTGGTGATGTCTTTTGCCCCGTTTGAATCCGTTGGAAATGTCTGTCTAAATGCTGCGGGGATAGTTTGTTGCGAGTATGTTTCTCCTTTTTTTCGTCTTTTCCCAGATACTGACACACTAAGGTGATGTCGGCGTAAATGAGTTGACATGTTTCAACTATTCCCGCTGGTGTTTTTTTTTTTTTGTATTCCCGCTGGTGTAGGCTACCCTAGATGCGACATATCGTTGTTTTTTTTATCCACCACTCTCTTGCCATCACCATTATAGCTTACAGGGAATCCAAAGTGCACCCAAACACCAGACCTGTTGGTTATTGGAGGATCTTCTATTTCTGGTCTGTTAAACGCATTGGCCATTTTGCAACGAGCCTTCAGCGTGTATTACTGAGTGAGCGAGCGCCTGACTGAGTAGCCTAACATAAACATATAAGTTGGTGTTTTTTTCTTCTTCGGGGGTGTCAGGGGCGTTGCCTGTTACGTCGTTTGGGTTATTGGGCTACCTTGTTGAACGCATATCATTATATTTCACAATTTTTTTTATTTTCCAAATATAATTAATTAGTCCAACGAACCGTTCGGTCCATAATGCGTACCGAACCGAAAGCCTCGTACCGAACGGTTCAATACGAATACGCGTATCGTTACACCCCTATTCAAAAGCCATCTGAATGTGTCCTGTGGTATCTGGCACAAAGACATGAGCAGCAGATCCTTCAAGTCATGCAAGTTGTGAGGTGAGGCCTCCATGGATCAGATTTGTTGGACCAGCACATCCCATAGATAGTTGGATTGAGATTTGGGAAATTAACTTCTTGTCATGTTCCTTAAACAATTTCTGAACATTTTTTGCAGTGTGGTACTTTATTCAGCTGAAAGAGGCCACTGCCACCAGAGAACATTGTTACCATGAAGGGTGTACACTTTCAGCAAATATTTTAGGTGGGTGGTACATGTCGAAGTAACATCCACATGAATGGCAGGACTCAAGGATTCCCATCAGAACATTGTCCAGAGCAAAACACTGAAGCTCTTCTAAGTCACTGAACCAGCCTTCGCTCCCATTATTCTTAGATAATTTAATAATGTAAAGAGCATTACATTTTTTTGATATATAGATACTTTAATTTAACATCAATTATTTAAATCATGGCCATCCACAAAACTATCGACTGTAGTGACTAGTAAATATGCTCAGATCATATATTACAGCCAAAATCTGTATACAACATTTTTGAGAAAAAAACAAACAAACAAAAACTACCATCTATGTTTAATGTCATTCTTTATTGCAGTATTAAAATCAGTAAACTGGCTTTTTCTCAATAGCTGACACACACAGGTTCAACTTTGTATCACTGTTATAGACACTTTCCATGAAAATTATATAACCTCTTGCAAAAGTTTATTTTTCAAAAAAATAGATTAATCAGAATGGAGTGCTTAACCAAAAACCTCAAGATGTCAAACTACATATTATTATAATATAATTTTCTTTTTTAAAATCACAATTTGAAGGGAGCTGGCTCAGATAGAGCTATTTAGTGTTTTTATGTAAATAAATCTCCTGTGGACAGTTTTTGTCTGACAGTTTCTATTCCACAAAACATGGTTTTTCTTAGCCTGGTGTCATGTTTATACATCGACTATACACTACATACATCGTCTGGTCTGACTGGCAGTGCCTATGCGGCTTGCGGGGGAAGCTGCTTCCGCCTTACACGCTATGGCGTTACTGCAGGTTCACCAAGCTAAGGCACTGAAGGACCTGCACGAGGGTGGTCACGATCCAGCAATTCTGGAAGAACTCTGAACCGCCACTGACCTTGCGCTTCGAGCGACGAAGGTCACCACGAGTTCGCTGGGTCGTGCGATGTCCACATAAGTGGTCCAGGAGCGCCATCTCTGGCTGGGTCTGGCAGACATGAGGGACACCGACAAGGTCTGGTTTCTCAATGCCCCTTGGTCCCAGACCGGCCTCTTCGGCGACGCAGTCGAGAACTTGGCACAGCAGTTCTTGGCTGCCCAGAAGCAGACTGAGGCGATCCGACACATCATGCCCTGGCAGGCAGCTGTTGCCTCCACTCGCCCGCCGGCCTGCTCTGCTCACAAGCCGCCCGGTAAGCATGCACTGCTCACAAGCCGCCCGAGTTGGGTCCCTGTGTTCCACCTCGCTGCACCACTGCGGGTACGGCTATGGTTCCCCTGGTCCCGCTTGTACGGTTTTTAAGCACCTGGTCAGCGCTACCCAGCCCGTCTCGCTGGCTTCTGTGAACCATCAGCCTCGGCTATACAATTCAGATCGACCGGCATCCCCCCAAGCTCTGCGGTGTCCACTTCACTACAGTGAAAGCGTCCGATGCCCCTGTCTTGGGGGAAGAGATCGCAGTCCTACTGGCGAAAGACGTGATAGAGCCAGTCCCTCCAGCCGATATGAGGACGGGGTTTTACAGCCCGTGCTTCATTGTACCCAAGAAAGGCGGTGGGTTACGACCAATCTTGGATCTTGGAGTTTTGAATCAGGGCCTCCATCGGCTACCGTTCAAAATGTTGACATAGAAACGCATTTTCGGGTGTGTCCGTCCCCAAGATTGGTTTGCAGCGATCGACTTGAAGGACGTGTACTTTCATGTGTCCATCCTTCCGCGCCAAAGACCTTTTCTGCGGTTTGCGTTCGAAGGACTGGCATATCAGTACAAGGTCCTGCCCTTCGGGCTGTCCCGGTCTCCCCCGTGTCTTCACGAAAGTCACGGAGGCAGCTCTCGTTCCTCTCAGAGAGCAGGGTGTTTGCATTCTCAACTACTTAGACGACTGGCTGATACTAGCACAGTCTCGAGATCAGTTGTGCGAGCACAGGGATGTTGTGCTCCGGCACCCGAGCCTGTTGGGCCTTCAGGTCCGCTGGGAAGAGAGCAAACTCTCGCCGCGGCAGAAGATCTCTTTTCTCGGTATGGAGTTGGATTCGGTCGAACAGACGCCTCACAGAGGAACATGCGCAGTTGGTGCTAGCCTGCTTGAATACGTTCAAGAGCAGGACAGCGGTCCCACTGAAACTCTTTCAGAGGCTCTTGGGGCATATGGCGGCCGCAGCGGCACTTACACTGCTCAGCCTATTACATATGAGACCGCTCCAGCACTGGCCTTATGGCCGAGTCCCGAGGTGGGCGTGGAAGCGCGGCACTCACCGGGTCCAAGTTACACCGGCCTGTCGCCAAACCCTCACTCCGTGGTCAGATCTTGCATTTCTCTGGGCAGGGGTGCTCCTAGAGCAGATCTCCAGGCATGCTGTGGTTTACACGGATGCCTCCACCACCGGCTGGGGGGCCACGTAGAACGGGCATGTAGTCTCAGGGGTTTGGACGGGCCCGCAGCTGCAGTGGCGCTAGAAGCCTAGAGTTGTTAGCAGCGCACCTTGCCTTGAACAGTCTCAAAGGTCTCTTATAAGGCAAGCATGTGCTGGTCCGACTGGACAACACTGCGACCGTTGTGTACATCAACCGACAAGGTGGTCTACGCTCTCGTCGTATGTCGCAACTCGCCCGCCACCTCCTCCTTCGTGCCGTTCACATTCCAGGACTGCTCAGTCGTACAGCCGACGAGCTGTCTCGAACAATGCTCCCGGGAGAATGTCGACTCCATCCCTTGACGGTCCAGCTGATTTGGAGGCGGTTCGGAGCCGCTCAGGTAGACTGTAGGTACTGTAGACCCTTTTGAGATCCTCCATCGCCCTAAGCAGCTGGACGCGGCGGAACGTCCAGCGCCAGGCCTTCATGATGTATCCATGAGAACCATGGAAGGGTGGGTTCCATATTGAGACCTAAGCGGTACTCGTATGTGTATAGTCCACGGTATAGCCTTAGAGCCCGTGTTTCCCCGGCAGACTTCTGCCTTCCCAAGAGGGTTTTTAATCACCTCAAATTTCTCTGTATACTCCTAAATGGATGCTATATGTGTATTTGCCTCAGAGACCTCCTTCGGGAACGATGGGGCTTCCGCAGTGTCCCGGTTCCAAGCGGACCGGGTACGTTTTCCCAGTGTTATCCAATCTCACCCAGTGAGGTAGTGCTTTGACAACGGTGAGTGGAGCTACTTGTTCTGAGCACCGGCCCACACCTAATAGGGGCGCAGGCGGCTCGCACAGGGCACTGGAAGGGGCAGCACCCATGGCGCTTTGATAAGGATCCCATATTCGTCCGTCACCGACGTGGCGTCGAGAGTGACTGACTGAAAGGGAACGTCTCGGTTACGTATGGTAACCCTCGTTCCCTGAAGGAGAGAACAGAGATGCCACGTCCTGTCGCCATGGTTGCTGTACCGCCGCTGAGCTGCCGGGTCCCCGGCTCGGCTCCTCAGCGAAAAACTGGTATGCATTGCACCTGCTACCTTCTTATACTCACGCAGTGAGTAGGTCGGTAGATCGGTCTATATTTTTTTTTCAAGTTTCAGTGTAAAAAAAAAAGTACATTTTTGTGATGGTGATGACGTAGGTATGAATTTAAACAAATTAGCATATCGTGACGTCACTGACTGGGTCTTCATTACCCGTGCCTTCGGGCGCATCATTGCAAACCTCATTTTGATGCAGGCTATATAGACCACAAACAAATTTAAATCTTTGTCAAAAACATGTTTATTGCATGAATTTCACGTGAGAAGAAAAACAAATTAGGTACTGTTATACTGTTTTACTTGCATCCACCGCTAGGTGTCAATGCAACCAACAAATGAGAGACCGTTTACTTCGCTTTCTTGGGTTCACAGTCCGTGTTCCATTCCATCTCGCCGCGGGCACAGCTGTGTCTACACAACTTTCAAAGGCGGACGAGCTCGACACGCAGTATCTGCTGTCTCATCTTTCTCCTCGTGAACGCCCACCATCCGCGGTCTCAAAAAATGCCTGCACGCGGATGACGAAAAGGACATAATGCAGACTGTGTGCGGACGGCCGAAGTATACTTGATCTTTATCAGTGGCGCATGAGATGCGATGACGATGTATGTTGTATTGCATTATAAGGTTATTAACGTTGTCCCTACAGAAAATGCGCGAAATATGCTTTCTGTGTGAACGGCTTGGTTTCAGTTTTGATGTGTGAACCCGGCCTAAGACTGCAAGTGCACATGAAGTGAAGGGCCTAAAAGAGCGCGTCAGTCAGTGTAGGCTTTGCTGTTTATGGTTACTGGACTCAGGATGCTCAGGATGGAGATGAAGATCACCAAATAAAGGCTTGGATTTGGGTCTGTTCCTCGCAATTGTATGGATTCGGAAGATTTGGATTACAGCGCATGAATAAAATGGCTTCATTTCGTAATTATGTTGCATTTTTTTTTTTATAGTTCTGTTGTCAGTCACAGCATGTTGGAGAAAAAGCCTTTTGTGGCCCATGGCAAACATAGTAAACATTACATGGCAAGTAAAGCTTAAACGATTGCAGAAATTTTATTTATTTTAAGGTTTAAAGTGGAGTCTTGTTTAACATTTTGTAGGCCTATTCTTGGAAACGAACTGGCAGCAGAAATCACAAAGCAAAACGAAATGTTAAGTAAACAATTAAAAAATGGAATTGAAAATAAAGGTCATAGACAGTGGCGTAGCAAGTCAGTCCCGGGCCCATATGAGCAAAACGATGTTGGATCGACGTCGGAGATCAACGTCGTTTCGACGCCACGAGAAACGTAGATTCTACGTTGATTCTATGTCAGTTTGCTATCTGGGAAATTACCGACCCCCTTATAGCCCCCTTCTAGTGGGATGCCAGGTGTGCAAAAAAAAACAAAAAAAAAAACACACCTTTTAAACACTTTCAAACTACTGATCTTGGCACGGTAGGCCAAAATGTAAAAACATAAAACTACTCAGTCATTTTGGCAGGCCGGCCAAAAATGTAAAAACACAAAACTACTCACTCATTTTAGTTGCATTCTCTGGGCCTTTCTTTCGGCAAATTCATCCACGATGAACGTGGTGTTTAATTCACGGCTTCGTGCATTCTCGATGGAGAGAATTGCCCGTCCCGATAGTTTGTTTTGCGACATGGTGCTCCACAAATTTTTTGACATATTTCCCACCGAATATCCAGCTTTTAGCTCGTCTGCGACTGCTTCTTTGTTCCCCGACTCTCTGCACCTCATCAAGGTGTCAGCTGCATTGTTGTTTTCATCCAAAGACGTGAAACTGCTATTAGCTGACAAAACGTCCCTCTCACCTTTGACGTTGTTGTTGTCCTTTGCACTAACGTTTGGTCGGCAAGAAAAACTGTCTATTTTGGGTAGTTTTTGTGTCGTGACTAACTTCTCCACCTTCTTTTTTCTCTTTAAGGCCCCACTTTTATGTTTATATTTGTCCAACTTTAAAGGGTTAGTTCACCCAGAGAGCAAAATTATGTAATTAATAACTTACCCTCATGTTGTTCCAAACCCGTAAGACCTCCATTTATCTTTGGAACACAGTTTAAGATATTTTAGATTTAGTCCGAGAGCTCTCAGTCCCTCCATTGAAGCTGTGTGTACGGTATACTGTCCATGTCCAGAAAGGTAAGAAAAACATCATCAAAGTATTCCATGTGACATCAGATGGTCAGTTAGAATTTTTTGAAGCATCGAAAATACATTTTGGTCCAAAAATAGCAAAAACGACAGCTTTATTCAGCATTGTCTTCTCTTCCGTGTCTGTTGTGAGAGAGAGTTCAAAACAAAGCAGTCTGTATATCCGGTTCGCATCTCTAATACGCATTAATCCACAAATGACTTAAGATGTTAACTTTTTTAATGTGGCTGACACTCCCTCTGAGCTCAAACAAACCAATATCCCGGAGTAATTCATTTACTCAAACAGTACACTGACTGAACTGCTGTGAAGAGAGAACTGAAGATGAACACCGAGCCGAGCCAGATAACGAACAAAAGACTGACTCGTTCACGAGTCAAGAACAGGTTGCATCGGTTTTCGGATCACCAGTAGTTCTTTCGGACAGTTCGATTCAATAAACCTGGTTGAAGAAAATGGTCCACCGGTTCTTATGTGCTCGACGTAATGGCGTCATTTGCGATGATTGCCCTTGATTCAAGCCTTCGGTTTACCCGCGCTCATAACACTAGCACAGTATCAGTTCAGAATCAATCACCAAAAGAATCAGTTCGGTTCAGGCGCTCTGTGTGTCGCTCTGCTTCACGCTGAATCACAGTATCATCAGCTCCTCGATTCTTCTTATCTGGCTCGGCTCGGTTTTCATCTTCAGTTCTCTCTTCACAGCAGTTCAGTCAGTGTACTGTTTGAGTGCATGCATTACTCTGGGATATTGGTTTGTTTGAACTCAGAGGGAGTGTCAGCCACATTAAAAAAGTTAACAGTTTAAGTCATTTGTGGATTAATGCGTATTAGAGATGCGAACCGTTTAAAACGATTCAGTTCGATTTGGTGAACTGAATGATTCGTTCGCGAACCGGATATCCAGACTGCTTTGTTTTGAACTCTCTCTCACAACAGACACGGAAGAGAAGACAATGCTGAATAAAGTCGCAGTTTTTGCTATTTTTGGACCAAAATGTATTTTCGATGCTTCAAAAAATTCTAACTGACCCTCTGATGTCACATGGACTACTTTGATGATGTTTTTCTTACCTTTCTGGACATGGACAATTTACCGTACACACAGCTTCAATGGAGGGACTGAGAGCTCTCGGACTAAATCTAAAATATCTTAAACTGTGTTCCAAATATAAACGGAGGTCTTACGGGTTTGGAACAACATGAGGGTAAGTTATTAATTACATAATTTTGCTATCTTGGTGAACTATCCCTTTAATGTTCACGTAGATAGCCGCTATATTAACCTCTCACATTGTGTTTTCTTTCTTCTTTTTTTTTTTTCTTTTTGCCGCGACGTAAATAAATGATGGCGCAGTAGTCTACGGCAGCCGCGGAGTGAAAAAAAAGAAATTATAAACGCAAACAAGAAATGACAGAAAAACTAGACATTTCGGAGAAATAAGAAATTACTACACATGATATGCATAAAATAATATATTTATTGCGGCCACAAATTAAAATTAAATAGAAAAAAAAAAAATTATTAAAAGCTGGGGCGGGCCCCCTATTGGCCCGGGCCCATTTGCACCTGCATACCCTGCATTCCCTGATGCTACGCCACTGGTCATAGATATGAAAACTTAAAACAATAATAATAATAAAATTAATGCCACGATTTCAATATTCTAAAGATTCATTTTTAGGTGTCGTCAATACGTCAGTTTTGTAAATTTAAATGCTCAAAGTACGTAATTATTTGTACAATTAGGAGTTGAAAATATGTCAGTATTTTACGTTTTAGTGTCTGTAAAAACGTAAGTGTACGTTTAATAGAACTAAAATTTACATAAAATACATAGGAATTATCACAAGATAATGTTGCATTCTGCCCTTTGTAAAATGTTTAGTTACAACAAATTATCTTTTCTGAAAGAAGCCTTTTTAAATCATGATACCAGGTTTTCTGGGGAAATAGTGGTGTCCACAGAAAATGTCTCTTAATAGATCTTCATGCACTATAGGTTTTTTGTTTGTTTGTTTTGTGGTAGGAAAAAAAGCTATTATAGTTCTATCCTCATACTCAACAGTCAATAAGTTTGATGAGATGGCTTTGTTGAAATGCAACTTGTTAAGATCATTTTCTAGTCAAACTTTGTTTCTGAAAAGCAAAAAAATATATTGTACTAAAGGTTTAAAACTGGAGCAGACTCCAGTCTGTAATGTACTTTATTTTATGGATCATTTTAAATTCTGACAAATTCAGATTGTGACACAGTATGTGAGTTTTTAAAATGGAAAGGATCACGGCAATAAGTTAAAATTATCTTTTCTCTGATCTCTGAAAAAGCTAAAACCACCCAGTTTTATGAGTGAACAGCCATTCTGTCTGAACAATGTAAAAATGTAACATAATTAACCCATCTACAGCTACATTTGACTGAAATGAAACTGATTAAACCAAATCATTGGACCCATACACCTACTACAGTATCTACCATTTTACACCAGACAGATATAATAAGCATGTTCATCTGGACTCATCATCACAGAACATGCTGACTCAAGTTAACCTCCTCTGCCCATTTAAAATACAATCATATCTATATCAACATTTAAGTCTACACCATATATACCTATTGGCCTGTCAGGTGCAGCTCTTTTGTGTTCCATTACTCCAAGATGTTGTGCCATATATTGTAACGACCTTAACGAATACAAGTATTACAGAATACATTATATAAACCCATAACTTCATAACTGGAGGTAATGAATATTGAATTTGATTTCATTTCAACCCTGAAAGGTTTACATGATCAGATTAATTAAATTCTATTTGACTAATGTAATACTTAAAGTAGTGTTTGATCAGAATTCTGGCCTTATTATCTTGCAGGGCCATAGAGTAAAGTTGGACAGATCCATAGTGCAACCTGCACAGCTAGTACTGGATCTGCCAGGCACTGGTGAATACTGGGTTTTTAATGCTAACTGTCTCTTAAATTTCAGTGTCCAAAAACCCGGCTCAATGAGCATGCTCCGGCCGGCCAATGTCCGCGGTGATGTTGATGAAGAGTGGTGCTCTGTGGACAGACAAAATCTTGTAGGAACAGGAGTTCAAACCATCAGTCTTCCATGCCTGATGAGTATGGCGTAGCAACTGCATCCTGTGTTGGGCAAAATGAAAACAAACCATCAGACACCACACTGAAAATAAATATTTACACGTGAAGTACAACATCATATTCTTGAGTTTTTAAAAGGGTCCTGAATTGATAAATCCAAATTTCCTTGATCTTTTGGCATGTCCTTTATACTATAAAAGGTCATTGTATTATAAAAGCATCCTGGGCTGCATTTCCCAAAAGCATAGTAAGCACAAGTTGATCTTAGCTCCATTGGTTTCAATAGCCGTGTTTCCACTGTTGGGCCAGGGCGAGTCAGTGCTTTAGACGGGCCAGGCAGAGCAAATAGCCTAGGGCCAATAGCACAGAGGCCAGAATAGTGCAGTGTTTCCACAGTCGAGCCTGAAGCACTGCTGCGCTTCACTAAAACACAGCCTTTACTCGCCTCTCAGGAACAACGTCATACAACCCCTTCATTTCACCAACAAAGAGAAGTTATCAGAAAAAGAATTAAGTCACTGGAACTAGTGCGATTACAAAACGAACATGATAAAAGCGGCCGTTTGCATGCTTTGTTAAATATTTTAATTCAAAAGCATCTATGTTTTACTACAGAATAAGTGATACATTGATCAAAATGAATTTATCAGGACTCAGAATTAGTCATACAGAAATAAATGTATTTCAATTTTATTTATTTATTTTAACGTGTAAGCGTTATGAATATAGCCTGCTTATTCAGTCGAGTCTGTTTCTGTTCATTTGAAGCCACAGTAGCCTATAAGCCAAATTTAGAATGAATGATAATATCTATATTTTTATAAAAGCTCCCGAACAAAAAACATTATTATATTTTTATGATAGGCTACGTGGAGCTAAACTCTCGAGACGAGATTTATGACAGATAATATAAGTTACTAAATAAATACATGACTGTGATAGAGAATAAGAAGCTGACGTCTGATTTTTTTCAAGTGGTCATATTTACCATGTTTACTA
This sequence comes from Carassius carassius, assembly GCF_963082965.1. NCBI lineage: Eukaryota > Metazoa > Chordata > Actinopteri > Cypriniformes > Cyprinidae > Carassius > Carassius carassius. The sequence goes on along the minus strand of NC_081759.1, from coordinate 10,358,818 downwards.
TGGTAATGTTAATGCCTAGCGTGCACAGTCTTTTGCTTCGTTTATAAATATTTCTGCCTTGTATGGTGATTATAATTCACATCAGATCAAGTTATTTCAAACACTCACTGCTGACTGAAAGTGAGTTTTGAGCTCAACTTATTTAAAAAACTTTTTAATTTTAATTATTAATGCTGGTGTTATAGCTATTAGCTTTCTGAAATGATTTGCGGCGCTGACGCTCTATATTTTTATAAAAGCTCCTGAACAAAAACCATTATTATTTTTTTATGACAGGCTACGCGGAGCTAAACTCTCGAGACGAGACTTATGACAGATAATATAAGTTACTAAATAAATTCACGATTGCGATAGAGAATAAGAAGCTGACGTCTGATTTCTCCAAGTGGTTGCATTTATCATGTTTACTATGGTAACGTTAATGTTTAGCATGCATTGTCTTTTGCATCGCTTATAAATATTTCTGCCTTGTTTAGTGATTATAATCCACATCGGATCAAGTTATTTCAAACATTCGAAAGTGACTGAAAGTGAGTTTTGAGCTCAACTTATTTTAAAAAGTCTTTAATACTGGTGTTATAGCTGTAATCTTTCTGTAATGATCTGCAGCGCTGAGCTCTCCTGACGCAGAGAAACCCCGCCTTTGTTCAGAACCCCTCCTCTAGCCCCAGCTGGCCCGCTTTGGCCCAAGGTTTTCGTCAGGCCAAAAAACCCTGGCCGTTGGCTCCGAGGAAGCCCCAACGAGGCACGATCAAGCCCCAGTGACAGATCAAGTGACAGTGGAAACACGACTACACGCACTAGCACGCCCGTTTTTAGCCCGACGGTGGAAACGCGGCTAATGGGTCATCGATGTACTCAAGCTCACGATCCTTTTGGGGAACTCAGCCCTGTACGTTTCAGAGCTCAAACCTTCCAGGTTAGTCCACATGTGTATACTCAAATACATACACATACAATATATATTTTGAAAATATTTACACAAACACATACAGTATATATTTTGACAATATTTACACACACACACACATACATACATTTATACATGCATATATTTTCCTCATTAATGTACACACAGCACCCCATATTGACAGAAAAACACACAATTGTTGACATTTTTGCAGATTTATTAAAAAAGAAAAACTGAAATATCACATGGTCCTAAGTATTCAGACCCTTTGCTGTGACACTCATATATTTAACTCAGGTGCTGTCCGTTTCTTCTGATCATCCTTGAGATGGTTCTACACCTTCATTTGAGTCCAGGTGTGTTTGATTATACTGATTGGACTTGATTAGGAAAGCCACACACCTGTCTATATAACACCTTACAGCTCACAGTGCATGTCAGAGCAAATGAGAATCATGAGGTCAAAGGAACTGCCTGAAGAGCTCAGAGACAGAATTGTGGCAAGGCACAGATCTGGCCAAGGTTACAAAAAATTTCTGCTGCACTTAAGGTTCCTAAGAGCACAGTGGTCTCCATAATCCTTAAATGGAAGACATTTGGGACAACCAGAACCCTCCCTAGAGCTGCCCGCCTGGCCAAACTGAGCTATCGGGGGAGAAGAGCCTCGGTGAGAGAGGTAAAGAAGAACCCAAAGATCACTGTGGCTGAGCTCCAGAGATGCAGTCGGGAGGTGAGAGAAAGTTGTAGAAAGTCAACCATCACTGCAGCCCTCCACCAGTCGGGGCTTTATGGCAGAGTGACCCGACGGAAGCCTCTCCTCAGTGCAAGACACATGAAAGCCCCCATGGAGTTTGCTAAAAAAACACCTGAAGAATTCTCTGGTCTGATGAGACCAAGATAGAACAGCTCACAGTTTGGCCTTAATTCTAAGCGGTATGTGTGGAGAAAACCAGGCACTGCTTATCACCTGTCCAATACAGTCCCAACAGTGAAGCATGGTGGTGGCAGCATCATGCTGTGGGGGTTTTTCAGCTGTAGGGACAGGACGATCGAGGGAAAGATGAATGCGGCCAAGTACAGGGATATCCTGGATGAAAACCTTCTCCAGAGTGCTCAGGACCTCAGACTGGGTCGAAGGTTCACCTTCCAACAAGACAATGACCCTAAGCACACAGCTAAAATAACGAAGGAGTGGCTTCACAACAACTCTGTGACTGTTCTTGAATGGCCCAGCCAGAGACCTGACTTAAACCCAATGGGGCATCTCTGGAGAGACTTGAAAATGGATGTCCACCAACGTTTACCATCCAACCTGACAGAACTGGAGAGGATCTGCAAGGAGAGATGGCAGAGGATCCCCAAATCCAGGTGTGAAAAACTTGTTGCATCTTTCCCAAAAAGACTCATGGCTGTATTAGATCAAAGGGGTGCTTCTACTAAATACTGAGCAAAGGGTCTGAATACTTAGGACCATGTGATATTTCAGTTTTTCGCTTTTAATAAATGTGCAAAAATGTACTTAAATGATTTTTGCAAATGGTTGCAATATAACAGAGTGAAAAATTTAAGGGGATCTGAATACTTTCCGTAACCATATACAACCCGAATTCTGGAAAAGTTGGGACGTTTTTTACATTTTAATAAAATGAAAACTAAAGGAATTTCAAATCACATGAGCCAATATTTTATTCACAATAGAACATAGATAACGTAGCAAATGTTTAAACTGAGAAATTTTACACTTTTATCCACTTAATTAGCTCATTTAAAATTTAATGCCTGCTACAGGTCTCAAAAAAGTTGGCACGGGGGCAACAAATGGCTAAAAAAGCAAGCAGTTCTGAAAAGATTCAGCTGGGAGAACATCTAGTGATTAATTAAGTTAATTGATATCAGGTCTGTAACATGATTAGCTATAAAAGCTTTGTCTTAGAGAAGCAGAGTCTCTCAGAAGTAAAGATGGGCAGAGGCTCTCCAATCTGTGAAAGACTGCGTAAAAAAATTGTGGAAAACTTTAAAAACAATGTTCCTCAACGTCAAATTGCAAAGGCTTTGCAAATCTCATCATCTACAGTGCATAACATCATCAAAAGATTCAGAGAAACTGGAGAAATCTCTGTGCGTAAGGGACAAGGCCGGTCTTCGGGCTCTCAGACGACACTGCATCACTCATCGGCATGATTGTGTCAATGACATTACTAAATGGGCCCAGGAATATTTCAGAAACCACTGTCGGTAAACACAATCTGCCGTGCCATCAGCAGATGCCAACTAAAGCTCTATCATGCAAAAAGGAAGCCATATGTGAACATGGTCCAGAAGTGCCGTCGTGTCCTGTGGGCCAAGGCTCATTTAAAATGGATTATTTCAAAGTGGAATAGTGTTTTATGGTCAGACGAGTCCAAATTTGACATTCTTGTTGGAAATCACGGACGCCGTGTCCTCCGGGCTAAAGAGGAGGGAGACCTTCCAGCATGTTATCAGCGTTCAGTTCAAAAGCCAGCATCTCTGATGGTATGGGGGTGCATAAGTGCATACGGTATGGGCAGCTTGCATGTTTTGGAAGGCTCTGTGAATGCTGAAAGGTATATAAAGGTTTTAGAGCAACATATGCTTCCCTCCAAACAACGTCTATTTCAGGGAAGGCCTTGTTTATTTCAGCAGGACAATGCAAAACCACATACTGCAGCTATAACAACAGCATGGCTTCGTTGTAGAAGAGTCCGGGTGCTAACCTGGCCTGCCTGCAGTCCAGATCTTTCACCTGTAGAGAACATTTGGCGCATCATTAAACGAAAAATACGTCAAAGACGACCACAAACTCTTTAGCAGCTGGAAATCTATATAAGGCAAGAATGGGACCAAATTCCAACAGCAAAACTCCAGCAACTCATAGCCTCAATGCCCAGACGTCTTCAAACTGTTTTGAAAAGAAAAGGAGATGCTACACCATGGTAAACATGCCCCGTCCCAACTATTTTGAGACCTGTAGCAGAAATCAAAATTGAAATGAGCTCATTTTGTGCATAAAATTGTAAACTTTCTCAGTTTAAACATTTGCTATGTTATCTATGTTCTATTGTGAATAAAATATTGGCTCATGTGATTTGAAAGTCTTTTAGTTTTCATTTTATTAAAATTTAAAAAACATCCCAACTTTTCCGGAATTCGGGTTGTACACAAACACAAAATTATTCTTAAATATATACATGCATTTTTGTGTAATTATATATACACATAACAAATATACACAGCACAAACTAAATATTTTATGCTGGATGCGATTAATTGCAATTAATCTTTGACAGCACTAATTTTGTCAAATTATTATGTCATAGTGCAATGAAAGCCTGGATTTGCAGAATCAGATCAATGCCTACTTCTGCATTAGGGCTGTAGCTATCGAATATTTTAGTAATCGAGTATTCTACCAAAAATTCCATCGGTTAATCGAGTAATCGGATAAAATGTGTTTTTGCTTAATTAAAGTGTAATATTAATTATGCAAGAGAAAATAAGACTCCTGGGTCTCTTAAAATGAACAGCTAAGTTTCCTTTTTTAGAAAAAAAATATTATTTTTTACATATATATATTAAAAATATGTATTTTTTAAATGCACAGAATGCAATGCATACATCAAAAATAAACATTTAATTATTACCCATTGTTTCTCTGTCTGTACTTGTACTGTGAACAATGACAAAGTTGACAGATGAATTAAGTGCATTTAAGTGCCATTCAGTTGGGGTTTTAAATAAAGCATTTTCTGAGATGCACATTAAACATTAAACAAATAAAACATTAATTTAATTTATCTTTTAATTATTGAAAATTAACTTAACTCTTTGGTAAACAAAGGGGATTTACTATAAAAAATAAAACATGGAAGAAATGTTGTGAGATTAAACCTTAAAAAAATAAAATAATGTTTTTTTTTTTTGTAGTAGTAGTCTATGTACATTCTGCTGAACAATAGTCTTTAACGGGACTTTTATTTTGACGGGTTGACGTACCTTTACAGTTCTGTGTATGTGATGTGTCGCTAGTTTTTTCAAATCAAACGATCAAATGCTCATGAAGTGACTGTCAGTGCAGTTCTGGAGATGTTGTTCATGTGTTCACGTCCTTATTTAGTGAGACAGCAGACGCGCGCTTCAGTGTGTGTAAATAAAGTAAGCCGTGCTTCTGCTCCATTCATTAACAGAGACACGCAGAACATGCAGGATTCATATTTAAATAGACTGTTCCGGCTTAATATTTACAGATATATTTACAGATATTAGTCCATATCGTGATTTGATGTAAGTGCAATGACCTATTTTTGATTAATTCATTCAAAATTTGGCAAATTCCGTGCCATTCCGTGTTAAACTGTAAATTCTGTTTTTATGACTGGATTCCGCGATTCCCTCCGCATTTTCTGCATCGCGGAAATCATATGGCCCTAGTTGTGGTATGCCAGCTCTATCTTGCAATGGACACACGCCACGACGTTCTCTTTACGTTTGCCCGCGCCCTCAAATCAAAACACTGCTGACTCCTTGCAGTTTAGAATACTTTCGAATAAGGAACACATATTCACTATTATTTCAGAGTTTTCCCTCAATAAACTCTTAAATTGCTGCTTGTAAATAGTTGGTAAGATAGTTGTTAAATTCAAGTGTGGGGTAGGATTAAAGGATCTAAATATGGTAATGCAAAATAGGCATTAATATTTGCTTTATAAGTACCTATAAACAACCAGTACGCTAGTAATATGCATGCTAATAAACAACTGTTTAATAGTAAGAACTGACCCTTAAATTAAAGTGTTACCCTTATTTCATATGCACAGATGTTAGACAATCATAACTGTGGATGTTTAAAGTGAAGTCTAAGGGTGATGATACTTAGGGCAATGTTTTTTGTGCAATGTTGCTTGGGCACTTTCCCATTGAGAATTGGTAACAAATATTTATCTGGATATTGTAGATCGATCGTGGGCCCTGTGTCTCACCTGGATGCCCGATGACGGCAACATTTCCCAAAGCTGCCTGGCAACATTACTCAAAAAGTTGCCCAGTGTATCATAAGCCTAACTCAAAACACTCAGTTTTGGAGTTAATTCCACTTTAACACTTAATAATATAATTGCAAACTATTATAACTAAGTAACATCTTTACACATATATACTTTGGAATTAAGCATCAATGACCACACTATTGCACTATGAGGATCTGTTTTAAAAAGTCTGGATTAGGGTTGGGTGATGTCTATAGTGAAACATTGCGATGGACTATGAACTCGGGGGGTGGGGAATTAGGGTGTGTGTCTGAAGCATGAATTTGTATTCATAAAGGCACAGAAAGCAAATAACGATTGCTAGCAGAAGCCTGTTACATTACAGTACATAAAATTTAACTTGACACATAAACAGAGGAATGAAAGATGACTGAGGATGATGGCGAATGATTTGCAGATCCTGAGAACCACTAACAAACATCTTATCTTGTAAAATGTGTGGTAAGTACTGCCGCACCATAGTAAAAATAAAATGCGTGTGATAACGAATCACAAAAGTGAAAGTAAATAGTGATCGTGCATTCAAAAGCAGGCCTAAAAGTGGTTTCCTGATGCCCACAATTTATATACACTATAATTACCCAATTAAATAACTGAGAGAGAAATTATTGAAGTATATATGAAGAGTTTGGTTCCAAAACGTGATAAACGCCATTTATAAAAAAGTTGAGTTTCCGCCAAAATCAGTATTGTTTCTGGTCGGCATTGAAAAGTAAATTTTTTATTTATTAATGCAAAATGCAATACCCGCCGAGTTATTAGGTCATGTTTTCTCTCTTTTTTTCCAAACCGCAACAAATGCCAATCTCCTTTCTCTGCAGAATGCAATATATCCGCTCAACCAATCACAGTGAACCATTCCAATCACTCTAGACAGTAATGGCATCCTAGATTTCCTCATCTACTTTGTCCTTTGTGATCGACAAACAAGGGTTGCATGATAAATCACATTTGATTGTCATGCGCATCTCATCAGTTCAGCCGATTCTGTGATTAATAGTACCGAGTGGCATTTAATCCACAGAGCCGCAGATCATTAAAAAGCTACGCAACATTGCATTCATTAGAAGAATCTCATTCGAATATGAATGCAATTTTGCATAGCATTGTCAGTGTTGATGTTTTTATCAATGTCCTTTATGTTTTTGTTAAACGCACAGTATGGAATTTTTGGCCACCAGGGGTCATCAATCAAAATAATAACATGAGACGTACTTTGATGACGTCGGGAAAGAGCGTAGGCTCATGGGAGTTGTTGTTCATTGGAACACGCGCTCTGTCGCTCCCCACATTCCTCACTCATTTTAACGGAGGCCGGCGACACACTGGATGCATGGCGCAAGCGTCTCAGCTGCGTGGCGTGTCAGTTTTTAATTCGGCTCCCATGTTAATAGGTTAGAGCTTGCAGACTGCCTGTGTGAGGCGCGCGGAAAACGTGTATATGCTAGAAATAGAACCGACGCCTATTTTTCACGCGACACGCACGCGTGTTGGAAGCGTTTCCAGGCAAAATATAATAGGAAAATATGTTTATATGTAATTTTGTACACAAATACATATTAATTCATGACATTTTGATGTTTGAAGTCTATAGGTTGACATAAATTCAGATATAAATGTAATTTAAAAAATAAATGAATAATTATCGATTTTCAAATATTGCACCTGTCAAACATCGTCTATTTTGCCGTCAATACTGTTGACGGTGTCCTTTATCAGTAGGCTTTATATTTATGTTCAACATGAAGTATAGATATTGTTGTCATGAAGACAAGTGCCTGGTCTGTCAGCGGTCTCCCTTCACCTACAGCAGCAGCAGCCTAGTATTTTGACAATCACGTCTTTTCGAACGGAGAGATATATGAATTATCAGACCCCTATCAAATCAATATTCCATCTAGCTAGTAGTAATATATGTATAAAACACAATATATGTAAAAAAAAGCTACTTTATCCAGCTAGATATAGAACACATGTAGATTTACATTATACTCTACATGAGAGCTAGTCCGTCTGCGTTTTACACAAGACATCATCGTTTCACAAAATATACGGATAGATACAGTTAGCTGAATGGATGCATACCTGTTTATTAGAATGCAAGCATCTCTCTGTAGTTTCCGCTTGTCATGAAGCTCTCTCTATCTTGGAAATGCAACTCCAATATTTACCCGTGTCTTGTTTCTTCTTCGTCCCAAAACCTTCTCAGGTCATTTATTTCACCCGTACGTTTGCGCTTCACAGAACGTGCAGGCAAAGCATAATCATGATCCATAACCAAGTTATTGATTTAAGTATAAATACGAATATAAACAATATAAATATAAAATATAATAGTCTCGATCAAGACTAGCTACTACTTTTTCTTCTTCGTCTCGTCTTTGCTTCTGTTCACCTTTGTATTTGGCGGTTCCCCAGGAAGTTAGATAAACTAGAGGGGTCAAAGTTTATATGACGCCATAGACGGGCGACAAAACGGAAATAAGGAAACGTGCCGTGTCTTCTAATTAAACTATAATTTTCTCCGGATTTTAAAGTTCGTGGAAACTGTCGGGATAATGTAAGTACACAACTAAAAAATATATATAACATATAGTCATATCTGCTATTTTTAAAGCAGAAAAATTACATATTGTGCCTTTAATACAGCACATAGCACTAGTCAAGCACATAGCACTAGCACATAGCACTAAATGATTGTAACATGGCAAAGATGAATGCACCTTTGGAAGTTGAATATAAGGGAAATGTCATTTTGGATTTTCTGTGGTTGTTCATGATAAAATTTTCTTTTATTGTTGTAATTAATTTTGGGAGCGATGACTGATTAATGTATTTTTAGTCCAGTGGCTGTATATAAAATCAGTATTGACCAAGTTCAGAGGCTGTCATATGTGGATCAACTTGCTGTGTTGTGTATTTTCATCAGTTTCAGTATGAAAAATAACTTTCATATTGATTCAATGGATTTATTGCATTAAAACAAATCTGGATTGAAATCTTATGAAAATAAGATGATAATATAAACCTAAATAAATCCCCCTTATAACCTAAAGATGATCTGTGAAAGTTTGAAACAGAAATTAGTGGTTTTCATCTTGACACTTCCTAGGTAAAGAAAACTAATAAATTAAACAAATTAATCCAAATGGATTTATAGCGTTTTAAAACCAAACTCTTCATATTTTCCTCCCATCTCGTATTTATTCCCTTTAGGGGTCCCATATACACATAATTTTCTTTCAAAACATGTTATTGGGATGTGACGGATTGCAAGGGGGATCACGATGCCGGCTCAATATCTTGATGTCTATTAGCCATCGACGATGGGCAACATCATTGTCTATCGACCCAACCCTCATGACAAACTAAAAAAAAACTCTGAAACACTTAACTACATTTTCAGAGCAGTGTTTGTGTTGTACATAATAGAAGATAACGCTAGCATGTATACAATGTATACAAAGGAGAAAACTGGTTCATTTTGAGCTTCCCTATTTAAAATCTTCATTCACAATGACACAAAATGCAACATTTTCTCACACCTACGGTACATCGATGACTCCTCTGTCACATAATTATTCAAAACATAACAATGCTTTTAACTCAATGAGATTGAAACAAAAATCAAAAACATTGAATGAGTACAAAACCTCCTGCATATTAAAAATAATGCGTAGAAATAGAGAGCATATAAATGAAAACTGCACAATGTTACAGAGTAAAATGTTGATCCAGTAAATATATCTGTGCAAGCTTTGGAAATATTGATGGAAGCAATTGACTGGATTTATGCATTGATAATCGTACTGAATATTATACAGATACAGTATTTGACAAAAATTTATAGATTTTTTTTCAGCTTTTTGCTCCAAATTATGCATTATGAAACCTACCTATATTCAAGTGTTGATGAAAAAGAATGCTTTAAGATAGAATAAAACTGTTCTAAAAGTAGAGGCTCTGATCTTTATTTTGGCATACTGGATATTCAAATATTCATAAAGCAAAATACTGTATACTGTAGTCAATATCATCAAAATTCGCTGGCAGAGGCTGGCAACTTTTTTCAAAAATGCTGGCGGGGAAAAAGTTAAACAGATTTATTCAAACATGTGTTGTCAAAAATGTTTTACACAAAAGGTAAAACACTAAATTGTTTTTTTGTTTTCATTTTAATGGTATGCACTCACATGACACTAACAAGACTGTACTCAATATAAAATTCTTCATAAAATAATGATGAAAATAATGCAAATCAAGAAAAAAATATCTTATGCCGGGGGAAAAAACACTAAACCACAATATACATGGTAGAAAGATTTGATGATTGGATGACAAAGATTGGCTACTTATGGCACTTTCACATTTTCGACTTGCATTTCCACGGCAGTTTTGTATCGCTTTAGAGTGGGCAGGATTATTCACGTCGTTTATTGTTGCGCCACCTCTACTGCAGCGACTCGTGAAAAACTTTTTCATTCCGCATCACCCCATCAAGCTCTCGCTGGATCCGCTCCTCTGCTATCAGCGAGAGGATTGTCTGTACTTCCTCAACAGACAACAAAACAGCCATTTTTGGGTTGTTGCAAACTGTGCTAACTTCCTAATCGCTCAATGAGTAACGCTATCAACTCAATAGTCAATTTGGCAGGTTATGATTCATAAATTCACTTTGAATGCTACTGCTATCAGCTATAGCACAATTCACTGAAGACAACAGACCGATTTTCATTTACATTTAATTATTTCACAGATACCTTTATCTAAAGTGACTTACAAATGAGGAAAATATAAGCAATCAAACCAAGGGTCAATTTTATTTAATTTTTTTTTTTCAAATTAGAATTTTCCAATTTTAAACACGATGTCACTCCACGATGCCAAAAGTACCCTGTTTTGGGGCATGATTTTAATTATTGGACTTGGATTGAAAATGGGCTGGAGTTTTTTAATGCATGTCAATGGAGGAAAGACTTCCATACAAGTGAACTGACTTTTGTGAGGAAACATCTGATCATTTAATTAATAAACTGTCTGTCTACTGATCTTCAGCATTTTTTCCACTAAACATGCATTTTGGAATGACCTTTGTGCTATATAACTGCTCGTTTACAACAGACAGAGATAGGTGGGATTAAGTTTATGGCACTACTATACATTTTAAGGAGGCAAACAATCATCTTAAAAATAATTAGATTTTTATAATGTTTTTAATATTAGGGGTGTTCACGGTTCGGTACGTACCTCGGTTTTAAAGTCATGGTTCTGTTCATTTTCGGTACAGTAAAGGAAAGAAATGCAAACATTAAACTGCAGGTTGTTTATTTATTTTACAATTTGTTAACACTTTTTAAAATACTTTTTAATAAAATATATATAAAATAAAAAAAGAATAAGAAATAAAATACTGCTGCAAAGTTCTCCACTAAATAAAATACTCTGTATCAAACCAATATCATATAATAAAATATAATGAAAAATATAAATAAATAACTATGATTACAGTGCAGCATTACCAATCCCAGCTCGTAGGCCTGCTCATATTTAAAAAATTTATATAACTTTTCCAAAGTGTAAAGTGCAGCATCAACAGTTTCAGTTTTTAGACCTGCTTAGATTTCGTTTTTGCGTTGGACCGATCGGAATTAAGAGCAAAGGTCTGTTTATATGGCGACGGGAGCTGCGTTTGAATTACAATAATTTTTTCCTAGTTGTAGTGATGTTCACACTCGCGTGATGCATTTTGAAAACCTTAGGCCGGTGACACACTGGCAAATTGCACCTGTCAAACACTATTTTGCCATCAATACTGTTGACGGTGTCCTTTATCAGGCCGGTGACACACTGGATGCGTGGCGTGTCTGCTGTGTGTCAGGAGCGTGGCGGCTGCTCAGCGTTTTCTGTGTCTTTACACACCAGAATCATGCCTGACGTGGGGCAAATGCGCTGCTGCTGCTGTAGGTGACATGAGCCCCTTTCACACTGCAATTCCGGCAAATACACGGGTAAGGTGTTCCGCCAATTGTTCCCAGGTCGCTAGATTTTGCACTTTCACACTGCCAGTGATTACCCGGGATATGTGCGTGCTTTCACACACAACCCGTAAAGATCGCATAACGACACGTGACATCAGGGCGTGACGTGTAATGTACGAGTTGAAAACGTTAGGCACGTTATACTTTCAATGAAGCAAGCGAACGATCTCGGCGTCAGTGCAGAAAGTGAGGAACTAACTGATCTCTGCTTCATTACAGTTTGCACATATTTTTCGTTGCGAACGTTGACCTTCCTTCAAAACAGCCGGTAAAAGAGTCGCGCGATAACGCGCGTCATCACTTCGACACAGCATTAGATCTGGCTTTTGTTCGCACAGCGCTCGTCCCGGGTTGAACCCGGCAATGTTACTAGGTCCCCGACCCGGGTTCAATGCCGGAATCAATCACGGGACGTGGTTGCTTTCACAAAGGCGGCGACCCGGCAATGTTCCGGCAATATGCCGGGTCAGACGTGCAGTGTGAAAGGGACTATAGAGGGAGACCGCCGACCGACCAGGATCTTGTCTTCACGACAACAATATCTATACTTCATGTTGAGCATAAATATAAAGCCTACTGATAAAGGACACCGTCAACAGTATTGACGGCAAAATAGTGTTTGACAGGTGGAATATTTGAAAATCGAGAATTATTAATTTATTTTTTAAATTACATTTATATCTGAATATATGTCAACCTATAGACTTTGAAAAAAATTGTCATGAATTAATATGTATTTGTGTACAAAATGACATATAAACATATTTTCCTATTCTATTTTGCCTGGAAACGCTTCCAACCCGCTTGCGTGTCACGTGAAAAATAGGCGTCGGTTCTATTTCTAGCATGCACGCGTTACTCGCGTCTCATGCAGGCAGTCTGCAAGCTCTAACCTGTTAACATGGGAGCCGACTTAAAATGAAAATTGTAGAGTCACACTGAAGGCATCAAGGGCTATTTGACCAAGAAGGAGAGTGATGGGGTGCTGCGCCAGATGACCTGGCCTCCACAGTCACCGGACCTGAACCCAATCGAGATGGTTTAGGGGTGAGCTGCAGAGTGAAGGCAAAAGGGCCAACAAGTGCTAAGCATCTCTCGGGGAACTCCTTCAAGACTGTTGGAAGACCATTTCAGGTGATTACCTCTTGAAGCTCATCAAGAGAATGCCAAGAGTGTGCAAAGCAGTAATCAAATCAAAAGGTGGCTACTTTGAAGAACCTAGAATATGACATATTTACAGTTGTTTCACATTTTTTTGTTATATATATAATTCCACATGTGTTAATTCATAGTTTTGATGCCTTCAGTGTGAATCTACAATTTTAATAGTCATGAAAATAAAGAAAACTCTTTGAATGAGAAGGTGTGTCCAAACTTTTGGTCTGTACTGTGTGTGTATATATATATATATATATATATATATAAGAAAGAAGTTGTCATTATCTCTAGATTTAACAATGCATGCTATCAAAACACTTCCTCACTTTAGTTATGATTTCTTAGAAGACCAGCATAACACTAATACTTCAGCCTGGAACTGTTGGTTTCTCCCAAGGTTTTTCTCCATTCTGTCACCGATGGAGTTTTAGTTCCTTGCTGCTGTCGCCTCTGGCTTGCTTAGTTTTTAGATTTTGTCGACATGATTGCACAGATACTATTTAAACTGAATGCTGAGCTGGATGATGACATCATTGATTTCAATGATGAACTGCCTTTTTGCTTTATTGACACACTATTTGCCTATTTAATACTGTTCAGTTGCTTTTTTAAAATCTGTATTGTTAAAAGCGCTATATAAATAAAGGTGACTTGACTACAACATATATTAATCATTCTTACTTAAACTGACCTGTCTTTATTGATTTGATTGCCGCTGTCCCTCTTGTGAAAGACCATGGTGTAGCGTGCCACTTCCGGGGATGGACGGATTATTGACATTTTCTGCAGTGTTACCCTGAAAAAGATGGTTCTGTTAAAATCCTTATTAAAATTCTTATCCAAGACAACAATGTTCTAACATGGACGATACTACATCAGAAATTTAAATCTCTCTTCACGAAAAAAAAATCATATTACATTTATTCTGTCCTTTTTTAATCTTTATTCATCGCGATTTCTTTGATCAATTTCGTGATTTCAATTTTATTCACGATTTTGACACACACAGACATGCTTTACATTCATAAATGCATTCATTGTGAATTTGAAATATATTTCCAAAAGAAAACCAATTAGAGCTTTACCAAAAAGTTGTAACATGTCTCTAGAACAGACATAAGTCAAAATAATCACTAAGAAAAGGTGTGACAAAATGTCTAGACATATGGCAAAAAAAAAAAAAAAAACTTTTTTTTTTTGCTATGCATTAGAGCTCATTGTAACGGTGCATCAGGTGTTGAAATATATTTGTTGTGCCAGGTTCACACGTACTCCGTCTGCTGTGAGTATACAGTATGTAGCACATTAAAATAATGCGCGAGTGCGAATCTCGCCGCTCGCACGCAGATTTCCTTTGCTCTGTCACAAAACTAGGCATGCGTGCTCAGATACTCACTGCTCTCACCCGGAGAGAGTGCGTGCACTTAAAACGTGTCTCCTCTCGCTCAAACTGTGTCCTGTGCACTCACAAATCTCTCTATGCTCGTGCGCTAGATATTAATTATTTTCGCACCTTTCTATTTCTAACCTTTTCTGTTCACATCTCTTGCATCTTTTACCATGTGCAGTGTGAACGCTCTGATCCGTTAACATGGGCTTGGAAAAACTACGCATCACAGACAATGTGTGTGAACCTGGCGTTACGTAGGCGTATGCCCAGTCTAAATGGAGCATTTAGGCGTGCTGCATTCTGATTGGTTCGGATGGCATACTGCGGGAGGTCGGGGCCACGGAAAATTGTGCTATAAAGCGATTTAGAAATCGCGCATGCTCAAATCATGATTTTATGATGATTTTGATTAATCGTACAGCCCTATCCTAAACCATATCGTCCTAAACCATATAAGGTTTCTCTTACCTTATTCTCAAGTCGTCGTCCTCTCCACCCCAGCCCCAATAGGAGTTTGGGAAGCCATTCACCTTGTGAAACTGATCCTTTGTCATGGCCGAAACTCCTCCAAAGTAACCTTTGTATCTGAGTCTGGGCAAAAAGTGACAAATGTCTTCAACAATTATTTAAAAATAACTATAATATATAATTTTACAAAATAAATTCAAGAAATTACTTGGGGTATGTCATATCCAGTTAAGCTGAATGGCAATTGAAAATGGAGAAGCTCTAAAACTGAACTAAAACTGTAGAGTGGCAAGGAACAAGATACTTAAATAAGTTTAAGATTTAAGTTTTACATGCAGAATAAAAACTGCTGCATGTAGGGGAAGACCATCTCCATAATGCTTGATACAACCCGCCTGTAACCTTAAAAACTGTGTGCAAATGTTATTTACAATTAGAATATGTGTGAATTGTTTCATTTGATTTGGTACTGCTTTAGATGATTTCATTTAATAATTATCTGAATAAAAGCAGTTTGTAATGACAAAGTTGTATCAAATTACTTTGGATATATATATATATATATATATATATATATATATATATAAATTTTTACAAAACAAAACTTTTGTAATGTGGAATTTTAAGTTTGTAAGTTCAGTAGTAACATTTAATAAAGGAGTCTTGAAATGCATGCAGCTCCTGCTTGCAGACTAAAGCAAAATATATAAAGAATTGATTTCACCAGTAAATTATATTTTAAAAAGTACATTAATTTACTGGATGTGCACTTTAATATTTTGAAAGTATGCAATCACTGATAATACTATTATAATTATTATCTAATTACTACAACACTTTTGCCCAGATCACACTACTGAAAAATGTAGTTAAACTAGTAGTATCAGTGCTTTTATTTACTCCCAGCTAGGCATGGGCCGGTATGAGATTTTGATGGTATGATAACCTTAAGCAAAAATATCACGGCTTCACGGTACTGTTGTTACAGCTCTGAAATGTGTTATTTTTAAATGACTGGGTTAAAAAAAAAATATATATATATATATATATATATTTTTTTTTTTTTTTTTTTTTCCCCACTGGACACAATATATTTTGTTTTTGAGCAATATTCAGAACATTAGAAACAGTAGAATTAGTTTATTTTTTTCTTTGATTTGTTTCCTAAAAAGAAAAAAATTAAAGACTGACATCTTTATTTAACCTAAATCTGTAATTACGGTTATTTAATTTAAGTTATATAAATCATATAAATATCATTTATATCATTTCAAATCAATGTTGAGGATTTTCCTCCAATAGTTTGTGCATCATGAACAGTGAGTGATCTGCCTGCTAGTATTTTTCTATACGTGTCCGTCTTCAGCGTCTCTGGCTTATGTTAACGGTCGTTAATAGACTTCGTATTATCACATTAATGACATTGTGCAAGTCCAGAACAGAGAGTTGCAATAAGGCAAAAAATGGCCGGTTGGCGATCGTGTCAAGGCCAAAGTATTTTTCGGCCATCCGCACACCGTCTGCATTCAGTGTTGCCAATTTGCGGATTTTGTCACCAAATATAGCTTGCTCTCAATCATGCCAAGAAGTCTGCGCAGTGAACACACTAGTACTCCATGCCTGCCATGGCACACACTTTAATTTCATTGGTAACATGAGGGCACCAACTACTCAATGCATGAACATCTTATTTTAACCACAGACACAAAAGTAATACCAGAAATCATGCACAGTCATGTCAATCAGATACTGAGAGACACAGTGCATCATCGTGTCATATGTATTGGGATGCAGTATTTTGCACTTACTTTGTAGTAATAGAGTGTGTTGACTGAAATAAGTTTGTACGAAGAAAGATTTAGTTTTTGGACAATCATAATATCTCGTATATGTTGTTTTTGAGCAGGACAGGGATGCACTTTTGTGACACAAAAGACAAGTTCCCAACAAATTCCATCATTTCTATCATGTTTGATGTGCTTGCAGATCGCAAGCATTTTCTAATTTCACTTCAGATTATATTATATTTATTATATTTTATATTTTCATTAGTATATATTTATATACACTTTCCTTTACCTTTACCTAATTGACTTTCTTTTGTTTTCATATTTGGTGACTTTTTTGAAAAATGTAGACTTTTGAGGGTGGATCTAGAGATTTTCTGAGGGATGGGTTTGGCAACACTGTCGGCATTACGTTACTTTCGTCATCAAGAGGGCTCGCACACAGCCGTGCACCCCGTGGTACTGTGCATGTGAGCTCATCCATCCGTGCTCATCTGTGGTTGAGTATACTTTTGAAAGCTGTGCAGCCGTGGCTGCGCGCGAGACGGAAAGGAATGCTGAATGTGAAGTATATCCGGGCCTTAAGGTCGGCCATCCTACACACACGTGACTGACCACTTGCTCGCACCAACAGGAGGAGAAGGGGTCAGTGTTACACTCTACACTGCACTCAGCCTGAGGGATTCCTACTCTTTCACTCATTGAGAAGACATAGAAAACAGCACGTACCGCTAGTGGTTAGTGGTTTTGAAAACGTGACTTTTTCAAATCGCGGTATACCTTGAAACCGGTAATCGGCCCATGCCTACTCCCAGCACTTCTGGTGCTTTAGTATTTTAAAGAGAAACAGTACTGCTAATTGATTTACATGTTGTACATCTAACCCGGATGTTGCCTGTTCCAAGAATGTATTGTAATTTGCCCTGGATAAGAATGTGTTTGTTCAATGAAGAAGACCGCATTACTCACTTGTACCCAGTGGAATTTCTCCCCACGACCAAGTGCTTAGGCTGATCCTCACATATGTATAAATTATGATCATTCTCAGGAACTAGATCAACATCATGGAAGATGAAACAGTCCCAGCTGTGGTCTTTCAGAGCCTCGAGGTAGCCAACATTTAATAGCTTTGCCCTGTTAAATGTAGCATCTCCAGCCTACAAGACAAACAGACACATATATTTTACACACACAGGAAAGGCTTGCAAATCTTTTACGTTGTGAGTTCCTGTAGATCATCAGGTCTTTTCCAACACTCATTTCATGACTTCAAAGATCAGAAAAGAACAAAATAATTTTTAGGTGTATAGGTGTTACAGTGACATGAAGAGCTGGATGTTATTTGATTTTTTTTTTTTTTTTTTTTTTTTTGTAATGTTTATTTTCTTTAAAAAAATTAAATAATTGTTATTATAAGATCGGAATCTGACCTTAACAGTTTTTACTGACAGAACAACTGGCAGAACTGGCAAAGCTTAAATGGGAACACTTTCACCTTCAATTTCCTCTACAGTCCAAAAGACTCATAACCCCCCACATTTACTTATCAAAAATGGTAAATCAGTAATCAGAAACTTGGCTTGCTGTAATAATGAAAAGGAAATCATATACTATTATTAAAGCCTACAATTCTCTCTTTCAAATAAAGAACAAAAAATGTGTCCTTCCAAATTAACACAATGTTTAATATTTGCAGTTATTTCAGTTTGGTCTTACCAGTTCTTGCAGAATAGACTGTTTAGTTAATGCGTAACAATGTATTGCAGGCTTTGCAAACAGGCTGTTATGTAAGGAAGGGCAATGCAAACTATAATGGAACCAGGAGCAAAGTCATAAGCACTGTTATGCGTTCCACATATGAAGAGGGTGTTTATGTTTAAGCCTTTAAAGGTATAGAAGCAATAAAAGTCCCTTTTTAATGTCAGAAAGAAACTAGGAAATGCTCATAAAAAAATGATGTTTGTGGTCCATGAAACCCTTACTAACCCAAAAAAAAATTAAGACTGGACCCTCTAAAAATGGCACCAAATTCTAGCAACAAGGATCATGTGACTGCAAAAACGCCTGCCACGGCTAATAGGAGTCTAGCCCACCTGATGAATGACATAGATGGCGTAGTGAAGCTGCTGCCTCTGTAAGAATGGGTGAAGGTGGTAGAGGAGGTAGAGCAGGTGCTTCTCTCTGTTTCTGTGAGGGATAAGGATAGCCACACTCTGCCTGGCCACACAGTCAGAAGGGTTATACTGACCCTCCACGACCTCCCCGTTTTCACTCTCTACCTGCCCTGTCGTCAGCGAGGGATCAAATGACAGCTTGAAAGCTCCTCCTGCAGAGAAGAACAGTCAGAAATAAATAAAAACACATGTACACAGGCCCACAAGTAAGTGAAAGGCCCACGGACCAGGTGCAGTCCTTAAATACAGCACCAGCTGGGGCCCACATTAATTACAGGGCCCCATCTTTGGAAACAAGCCTGAATTAGCAAGCAGCTGTGGAAGGAAAAAAACAGTGATGTGTAAACATTGACATTCACACAGAGGTGGTTGTGAGATTCCCACGTTTCTCTGTGTTGCAGTTTCATGGCTCAGATCTTTATCCAGTATTATCAGCTCATTTTGCAAAGACCTAAGGTTTTAAACGTTATTGTTGTTTAAAAGTTACTTATATATATATATATATATAAGTTCACCGAAAAGTGACATTAACCCATATTTTTATATCAAGCATTGTAAATGAAAACCATATTTAGGTCATGACTCCAAGTCATTTGTGAACTTATTGGCTGATGAAAAATGGTGAGCTGTTTAACATGCTTCAGTTATAAAATGTTTTGCCCTGTGTGATGTCTATTTTTATTTTTGTATTGTATGTTTATGCTATCACCACACATTTGCACATTTCTATTTTTTTTTTTTTCATTTTTCAATACTTTTATGGTATATTTTGTTATATGCTGGAATTACGAGCAACTGTAGTAGATTATTAGGTAACACTGTAGATTAAGCATCACTATTCACTGTTAGCTAGTTGCTTTATCAGCATGTAAAGTACTAGCATATTAGCTGATTATTACTTACTTATAAAGCACATATTAATGCCTTTTTCTGCATGACCATATTTTAGATCCCCTTAACTCTACCCAGTACCTAAACAACTACCTTACCTTGTCAATAAGCAGCTTTTGAAAAGGTATTGACCTACAGTAGTGACAGCTTTCCTACCTTTATTTCTGAGAATACATAGAAGAAAGCATTCCTTCAAAACAAATTTAAACCAAAATGACCATTGCCTATACTTGAAGCATAGCATTTCATGAAGATCAACCCACAAAAAAAGATCAAAATAGACAACACTCACGGAGCAGGGGTGAGTGCTCTGGACAGCTTCTGGACAGCTGGACTTCTCCACGCTCCTCTTTGCTCTGTATCATCTCCATCATAGTAAACACCTCGCCACTCTTATCTTCAGGAGGATTTGATCCTTCTTGGACAGGCTTAACTGTGTCATCATTTGACAATGTTGCTATCCACACTACAACGCAAAGACACAACAGTAGAAGAAACAGACACTTCCCCTTCCGTATGATCTTGGCCATGGCTGGAAAGAGGCCCATGAGTGAAGTTTAGTTTGAGGTGAAATCCAGAGAACAGCAAGCAGGAGACATCGGAGCACCTGCTTGAAGATAAACAAGCATTCAAAGTTGACAAGAGTTCCTCCAAAAGTCTCTTTCATCTGTTTTTTCATTCATGTTTCACTTGAGGGGAAATAATACATCAGTTGAAGTAACTTGTGAGAAGTCTTATATGAAAAAGCTGAAACACAAAAAGAAAAAAACTGTATTAGGGTGATATGACATGTTAAATTAAAATTTTCTTGGCAACATATTAATTGAAAGAGTACATGGATTATTTGTAAGTATTATTGTATTATTATATACATGCATTTGTCACACTGCAGTGCTTTTGAAGTGAACAGCAAAAACACTAAACAGTTGTTTAAAACCACACGAACAGACAATATGTAATCATAAAGTAGCTCATATAAGAGTCAATGCATCCAAGCTGTTTCAAAACTATTACATAACACAAATGGAATCATAAGAATTACGTAGTGAGCAAAACATCTTTCTGTCTTTAGATTTTAGTCTCTTCCAAACACACTTTGTCTGTATTACAGCTCTTTACACTCTTTACTGGCAACTCTTTACTCTTTACTGGCAACATACATGTATTTTTTACAATCACAATTATAACATATGATATCTCTCTCTCTCTCTCTCTCTCTCTATCACACACACACACACACACACACACACACACACTGAGGGGATTTTCCATAGGTGTAATGATTTATATAGTGTACTGTACTGTACAAACAAACCGTATTTTCTATCGCCCTACACAAACACTACACTTTACAGGAAACTTTCTGCATTTTTAGATTTTCAAAAAGCTTGTTTCCCAATGTGGACCTCAATTTAACCCTTAGGGTACTAAGCCCTTTTTGGTCCGTTTTCTCTATTTTTACATTTCGGCTTATAAACCATATGTAATGATGATGGACCACCATGTATTTGGTATCGATGGATTCAGAAGACCCTAAGCTACCATAAGCATGCATGCAATATGTTTATAAAGGAAGTATGAGTGAAAAATTGTACAATAAACTAAAGAATTTCAAAACAAAAATGAGATTTTTGTCATTTATTACTGAAAATCCTACCTCACACAACAAAAGTGAAAAGTTTTTGACCCAAAAATATATTTTTCAAACCCTTTGCTTGACAGAAATGGGTTAATGTTCAATCAAATGTGTAAAGAACAATTCAATAATTAACTTTATTTACAAACAGTCCTAGGCGTTTTTTCATTTTTGGGACTAAGCCCTTTTTGGTCTGTTTTCTCTATTTTTACATTTCGGCTTATAAACCATATGTAATGATGATGGACCACCATGTATTTGATATCGATGGATTCAGAAGACCCTAAGCTACCATAAGCATGCATGCAATATGTTTATGAAGGAAGTATGAGTGAAAAATTGTACAATAAACTAGAGAATTTCAAAAACGAAAATTAGATTTTTTTTTGTCATTTATTACTGAAAAACACACAATATAGAACAGTTTTTGAAAAAAAAATTTTTTTTCAAACTCTTTGCTTGACAGAAATGTGTTATTGTTTAATCAAATGTGTAAAGAACAATTAAATAATTAACTTTTTTTACAAACAGTCCTAGGCATGCCAGTGAGCAAAGCAAGGCCAGGAGGTCTTGTTGTACACTTTGCTTGCCTTGCAGTGCTCACAGTACTTTCTGACATCTGCAGGCTTGTGTGCAGGGTTTGCTGGGTCCAAGGGACAATGGGTAGGGGTGTGCGGCGAGTTGTCCTGTCTGCATCCTGCATCAGAGCAAATACACAATCAAACTGGAAGCTTTTTTTGTGTCAAAATTCAATGTAGAAAAAATAACTCCTATAAACTCATGTAACCCTATGAAACTCCACTGTACACTAAAAACACATTTCACCTCTCTTGACCTGAGCAGTTTACTTAGTTGAGTAAGTCAGTCTATTGAAACAAATTGCACACCACTCTTGAACTGAGTTTACAGGGAAAGAGTAGTATGGTACACTAAAACAAATATTTCATGCCTCAATCGCTATCTGACTAAAAATCCAAAACATATACATACTCAAGATGTATGATATAATAAATTATAATGATAAAGAGGTTATTTGAAGTTACATACCAGTCCTCAAATGGATCTTCCCCATCCTGGTAAAATACTTCGTCATCTGTGTAAAAGCAGTCTGCTCCAGATTTCCCCTCGTCACTTTCCAGTAATTGTTCCAGAGCTTGTTCTGCCCTAAATCTTTTACTGCTTGCAATTTTGATAAAACAAGTCTGTAATAATGCTATATCTCTCTCGAATTTATCTCTTTGTGCTCGCTAATACTCCGATCGTTTTCTGTAACACTCCGATCGCTTTCTGCTTTCTCCACCTCATGCTGATTCTCCGATCGGTTATTGATTACACCTGGCTGGAGGTCGTTTTACTATAGTCCAGCCCAGCTTTTACAAGGCTACAGCAGAGCTACAGAGTCCTCTGAATGGCTAGAATAAATCATGGTAACCTTCCTCTGATTGGGTTAGAAAAATATTCCTCCCAGCGGTTTTTACATTGGTTGTTGCGTGTTGAATCTGCCTAACATAATAGTTTTCATTGGCCTGTTTACGCAGTGGTATTGCGCAATAAGGGAAGCGTGTTTAATATACAAACTGGATACCGCTGTTTTCAGTGGAATCTGAGGAAGACGGCAAAAAAACCCGTCTCTAGCATTAATAGTTTTTGAGATAACTACACATTTGTAAAAGTATGCCATTTTGGGCGGTACCGCCCAATCCGTCCCCAGAGGGTTAAATCCCCCCACGGTGACACGAGTCCCCATGAGTCTGTGTGTTTTCAGGTTCAGTCCCCACCAGGACATAAAAACAGGTACAAACACACATACAACTACATACAGGTTTTTCACCTTAAGAATTTTTTCAGTGCTGTCCTTTTCCCTTCTTACATAGCTTGTCACTTCTACGCCCCTCTACTCACGTTTCTTGTTGACACACTTCACAACCTTAAGTCTGTTGTGTGCATTTCATCATTTGTTTTCTTTGTAACAGGACCTTCTCTTGTCCTTGCCACGTCAAACAATTTAAAAGGGTATTCTTTTTAGCTAGTGCTTGCGAATGTGGTGCTGAAGTTCTTGTTACGTTTTACTTTATAGGAGAAAGAAATAACATTGTATATCATGGCTGGGTGGGGATAAAAAGGATGACAACCCCGGGTCTGTAGTGTAAGATAATTGCGATAATGTATTTTATCCCTTAATGACTGTCACTTGAAAAAATGTCATTTTAAATCGTTTTATCATGCCTTAAAATTAGCATTTACGACATGTACTTTATAACGACGTCTTGAGATCATGTTTAAAATATGAATTATTTTGTCTTCATTTCAAATTAAAAGAAAGCGAAGACTATGCGGTAACGTTACTTTATTTTATTTAAATGAGTAACATAATGTTACAGATTGTAAGGGGACTATTTGACAGCGTGGTTAAGGAATGTGGTCGCACATTCGACAAAAAAATAAAAATAAAATAAAACTAGCGATTAAATTAAGCGTACACATGCTAGTTTGCACTGCGTACATCTTAACCGGTATTTTTTAATAGAACAAAGGCATATAAGGATATTAAAAAGTAAGACTTACGGCTGTGAGGGCAGCTGTACTCTCAGCTCAAGCTCCACCACTGTCCTAAAACACATCATTTCCGCAAATACAGACGCAGGTGGGACGTCATTGGCTTGGAGTCATTCTGCTAATGGAGGCTGGTGAGCACCGCAACACCTGCCGACAGATGCAGTAACTACACCATTCCGCTCGCAAACAACAACTTTTTAACCTCATACTGTATATTGGGCCTTTCCAAATACTCAGACTTGTCTTTGCATTTGCACTTTAAAATAAACTTCTACTTCTAATTTATAAACTTCTAATTTCATTACAGTAGTCCCTATGTATAACATTAAAAGGAATTACAATTACCCCATGATTTACTCGCCCTCAGACATCTTAGATATACTTTTTATGAAGGATTTATGCACTATATTTTGCTTCAAAACCGCTATTCACTTCCATTATTAACCTTGGAAGAGCCAAAACATTTTAAGTAGCCTACCACAGTTTATTTCCAGAACATGATGCATGATGGGATTTGCTTAGCCTTGAATACTGCTCTGAAACAACATTCGAGATTATGTGGATGTAGTGTAGGACAATCTTGTGCACTTGATTCCTGTTGTGCCTGCACTCCAGTTGACCATAGTTGTAGCTATGTGGACCCATTGGGTCTGTCTCCGTACACTTACAGTCTTTGCATTTGATTACTACATACATGACATATTTCATTAAGTGTTCAAGTGCAAGTAAAGTTTTTACAGAGCTTTACTTACACATTTCTGTTTAGTAGTGCCCATGAAGGACAATTTAATTGTGGTGCTTTTAATTGTGATAAAATATAAAATTTATATAAAATATACTATACTTTACATTTCATACAAATATCAAAGTAAATGAATTTACACACAATTTTCCTTGACATATCACAATTTCAGGACACGTGAGTTCCTAAACATGATGAATGGCAGAATATGCTTAGCCTGAAACACTACTCAGAACAGTTTGGATTTAGTGTGCATTACTGAGCAGTCCTGGGAAAGTCTTGTTTACTTACATCCTGTTAAATTCACACGTTCTCAAGTGGCCAAGAATGCAAACGTTGGTATTGAGACAGGCCCAATTTTGCAAGCAATTAGGCAAGGATGTCCCCTGACCTTTAATTTTCCTTCTGAACATAGATGTCACTAAATATCTAATTTAAGCACATGCACTGAATGGTTATGCTTGTATTAATCTTGACTTTTAATCTAAACATCACTGTTTGTGTGATATCTGCTATCTGAATTTAAGTCAACTGATCCACTTGATTAAACAGAGCAAACATAACTCTGCGTTGTACACTTCTTCTGTTGTGAATTTTCCATTCCTTGTGCTTTAGTAGAATGTTTGATGCACTGGACATATTAAATCAGACCGAATATCAAAGTTATCTCTCTGCTCATTTCACCTCCACCTTGTTTCCTGCTTCCTTTGTCTCTTGGACTGAAAGAAGAATTTACTTTCTTTTGACTAGTATTTGGATATCAAGTCAAAAATTGTGGCACAGGTAAAAGATGGTCCAGTAAAATGCAATCATCTCTCAAATATGTAACCATTTAATAACAAATAACCTAGCTATTGTTTTATATTATATAAATTGTTTTTATATGAAAATGAAACCTATTATCTATCTCTCTGGAGTTATAGTTTTCATTGTTAAGCTTGTTGTCCAATCAGAAACAACTATTATGATGTCATAGTTTACATCTGTTGGCCATTATTTACTATATTTATGTTTATTCTCTTCTGGGATCTACTGTAAATGTACCTTGAAAAGGCAGATTTTTATTGTTTAAAAAACAATTGATGACAAATTATGTAAAAAGTCAGTGTTCATTCTGTCTCCTTGTAATAATTATTTATAGTTTAATTTGTTGCATCAGACTTAGTGGGAAATGTCAGTTTTTACGTCATTTGTCTTTGCATGGTTTAAGTTACTTCCAATAACAAGAAAGTCACACTATTACAGTGCATGTGTTGTGCAGTGAAAGGTGTGTTTGGTCTGACAGTTTGTAGCCATATTATGAGCAATACTGTTGACAATGGATGATTCAAAAAGGCAACCATGTGAGTCATCATCTCAAAGAAAATAAACTTTGTTCCAAGAAGAGCTTCCAGTAAAAAGGGACTGTGTAGAACTTGTAATGAACAGGTATCTTACCTGCTTGTTGGGAAAGAAAGGTCATCACTGGGTCTGTTTCAAATCCTTTGCAGTCTTGGAGCTGTCACCATATCAAAACAGCAGTCTGATATAGATACAAGTTCATTTTCCCTTTTTGCTTGTAAGCTCTTCTCCGAATCAGTAAAACTATTTTCAAGGGACTAGAAAACACATTAGACATAAATCAAGTGTTTCTGTTTTATTTATCTGCTTCTGTGTTACATTTTAGGCATTTTGCAGATGCCTTCAACAGAATGACATAAATAGTGCCTATGAATGGTGGTAAAGAAATGGCTCGCATACAAATGACTCTCGTGTGAGTTATGGCAGGTCTAAGTTTTGTTGATAGAGATTAGTCTGTGCCTGAACACTGGGAGGGATTCTGGCTGTTCTCATATTCAGTGGAGGTTGCTTTGGAGAAAATAATGGAAATGTGATACCTCCACCTTGACGCCAAAACCAACCATATGCTTTAAATCAAAAACAAGATTTACATTACAGTGGAAGTACAAACATTCACAAACCAGTTTGTGCACTTATTTGACCGAGTTCTTTCTAGCTTCCTCAAAGCTTAAGGAAAGACTGACTGTTCCACTTCCAAAGCTCACCCTTGGTTTCTGGCTATGTCTCCGTGTAGAGGAGGACTCAGTTTCATTCCCATTGGTCTTCATGCTGATTGAGGAAGCGGGCGAGGAGGCAGAGGACCCACCCACACTGCTTGACCTCTTCCTGGAGGCAGAACTGTGTCGTAGTGTTGCTTTAGCTGCTGCTTTGAAAGAATGAGCTGCTGTGCTACAGCGCACCTCCTCAATTGTGTTTCTGGATGGTTTTAGGAGAATGATGTACACCTTGTTGAAAAAGATACAGGCTAGTAAACTAAAGCTGGATGCCAGAATGGCAATGATCTCAACCGCTGAGACAAATTTGCCATACGTGCTGAAGTATGCGGGGATGAAGGAAATCCAAACAATGAAAAAAATCAGCATGCTAAATGTTATGAACTTGGCCTCTGTGAAGTTTTCAGGAAGTTTCCGAGACTTGAAGGCAAAGAAGAAACAAACAGCTGCCAGCAGGCATGTATACCCAATAAGGAACCCCAATGCCATCATGGAGCCCTCGTTACAGGTGATAAAGATGATCTCATCAATGTCATAGTTCTTGTAACTCCCTGGTGGGGCATTGTACAACCAAACCACACAGATCATCACTTGCACAAATGTGAACAGGAACACCAGTAAGAACTGCAGGTTCAGTCCCCACCATTTACGGTGGAGACTGGTGGGGATTTTGGCTTCAAATACCAGTAGGACACGATTGGTTTTAATTAGAATGCAAGAGATGCATAAAACAAAGCTGATTCCAAAAGCTGGTTGCCGAACACGGCACGTCCAGTCTTGTGGTTCACCTATGAATATAAGAGAGCTAGAGAAACAACAGATGAGTGAGAAAAGCAAAATAAATGACAGCTCTCGGTTCGATGCTTTCACAATTGGGGTATCACGGAATTGCACAAAAACACCTAAAACAAAAGCTGTTAACAGAACCCCAAGAACTGCAAATAAGGCCAAAGCAATCCCAAATGGTTCAGTCCAGGACAGAAACTCAATCTCCTTCAGAAAGCAGGATGTGTGATTGCCATTAGACCAGGAGTTACTTGGGCATTTAGAGCAAACACTGGCATCTGTGGAATAAAAGAAAAGAAATAGGAACAAAATACAATATTCAAACTGTTGTGATAATTACAGTAATACTTCCATATTCCTTCCATGTATTAATCTTTGTTAATGCTGGTTAATAAAATGCAGTTGTTCATTGTTTATTTGTTCAAAGTTCACTAACCACACATTGGTTAACATTGGTTTTATTTTTAAAATGTAATCAGCAAATGTTAAATTAACTAAGATTATTTTATTAACTAAGATTACTACGTTTTAACAGAGGTGGCCAACCATTCTCCTGCTGCAGAAGACCAACAGGTGCAGAACACACAATTTTTCAACCTTAAATCCACCTAAATTAATCTACTCTCTGATTTGTGGACAAGGCTAGATGTGTTGCGGCTGCGGCTAATGGCCAAGCACATTTACATATTTTGTGAAATCCAGGGGATTTTGTCCACAGCATGATAAGAGCACACTTTTTTACATATTATTTTATTATTTAACACTTAACTTAACCGATGCAAGCCATGCAAACAGTGGGAACATGACAGATTTTCTATAACACAAAACATGTACTTTAAAAGGAATTCCTTGGCTTATTGCCATAACTGTGGTAGCCAACAACATCACAGCTTAACTCCCCGCACATATTTATACTTAGTTATTCTGAAAAGGTTTCAATTCAGTCTATCTTTTCTACCCCATTTTAACATGGATTTCTATGGAGACTGGCTGTAGCTGTCGGCAAGATGGCGGATAGCAGCGGCAGCGCAAAACATCCATGTTCTGACTGGTCATATCTGATCGCCTGTCAATCAAGCTCCCTGCGAATGGTCAATTAAACTGCTGGTTTCATCTGGCCAACTGAGCCTGAATTCTCCCACGGTTTCTTTCTCCATTTTTGTCACCGATGGAGATTTAGTTCCTTGCCGCTGTCACCTCTGGCTTTCTTAGTTGGGGACACTTCATTTCCAGCAATATCATCAATTTAATTGCACAGATACTAGTTGAACTGAACTGATGTTGGCTGATATTTAATGCGCATCTTGTCAGTAAAGCCGTAATCAGCTGTAAATCTTTACATGTGCGTGATTTTACGTGGATCAGCATTTATTACACAAAGCCGTTGTTCACAGACAAGCTGTGCAAAACATGCGCAATATATGATTGTGGTTTGGCGCAGCTTGTCAGTGAACAACAGCTCTGTGTAGTAAAATCTTCTCCATGTGAAATCACGCATGTGTAGGGATTTACCACTGATTACAGAACTGGCTTTACTGACAAGATGCGCATTAAATATCAGCCGACACCTGAGCCAGGGCATCTCTGTGGATCTACCATTGAAGAAAGTGTAATATTCAACTTGGGCTTTGTTCAAAACCTTAATTAGCACACTTTTTGAGGAGACAGGCATTTGTAGTGGTGTCTGAAACCAGCAGATAATATCAAGCGCACTCATTCAATCCCATAATGCAC
Source organism: Carassius carassius (assembly GCF_963082965.1). Taxonomy (NCBI): domain Eukaryota; kingdom Metazoa; phylum Chordata; class Actinopteri; order Cypriniformes; family Cyprinidae; genus Carassius; species Carassius carassius. Next base: position 10,329,431 of record NC_081759.1, on the reverse strand, counting down.
CACAATAATGAGAGTACAAACAAGACTAGAGAGCATCCATAATGCATTGCACAGTCTACAGGACATTGGCCTTCCAGGAACAGGATTGGACACTCCTGCATTAAACCCTTAACATCACAGAATTGCATTAATCCTGTTTAATTGGGACTAGAGATAAACTGCTCTACCATTGTTGCTTCCAATGGCAAAGAAAGTGCTGACAGTCTTCTAATAGATATTAAGTTGCTAATTCCTAAATTTTCTAACCTTTATGGTCACTGAACTCCCCATCCGAGCACTCTGTACACTCAAAGCAGCATGTGGGCTTGCCATCAATAATCCCTTTTCTGGTTCCAGGTTCACATTCCTCACTACAGTTGGAAAATGGTACCTGACAGAGAAAAGAGAAGCAATATGTGATCCTGGACCACATACTGTAAGTAGCACACATATATTTGTAGCAATAGCCATGCATTATATGGGTCAAAATTATCGATTTTTCTTTTATGCCAAACATCATTAGTACATTTAGTAAAGATCAGGTTCCATAAAGATATTTTTGTAAATTTCCTATTATAACTCATTTTTTGATTAGTTATATGCATTGCTAAGGACTTCATTTGGACAGCTTTAAAAGGCAATATTCTCAATATTTAGATTTTTTTGCACCCTCAGATTTCAGATATTCAAATAGTTGTATCTCTGTATTGTCCTATCCTAACAAATGATCCATCAATGGAAATGAGATGATGTATAAAACTCAGCTTTGAAAAAAAAAAATACCCTTATGACTATTTTTGTGGTCCAGTATCAGATATATTGTCTCAGGCTAAAGGTCTATACAACAAGTTGCATTTGTCTGTAAGTGTGTGATCCTTTGGGTACTCCATTAGTTAATGAACACTAGGCTAAATAAATAATCTAAGAGCCATGAAAACTAGGAACTATATGTATGTTCTATGATTACTCACCTCAGTTAAATGGCCGTTCCACAGTATCTCAGTCTTGTCAATGGAAAGTTTGGCCCCATTCTTGTTATGTATGCTGTAATAACCAACCTCCTTAAATACAACAGAACCATCCTCAGGTGATCGATGCCAGTTTATGATCGTATAATTTGCTGAGAGCTCACTGCCATTGTCAAAGCACACCTTTTCCCGTATGCTGTTTATAAAGTTAAGGTGTCTCAGTTGTTTCAGAACCTTTTAGAATAAAAAGAGGCATGTGAATATCATTTTGTTGCCATCTTAAAAAGACCAGAGCAGAGCAGAAGGGAACCTTCTGGAATACTGCAACAGAAAATTATTGTGCAGCTTACAAATATAAATGAAGTATAATAAGTAACCCACCTGCCAAGCTTCAACTTTCCTAATGTCTGCACAAGAACCATTAGCAAACAATCCTTTTCCAGGTGTGCAGGTTAGTATGTCCTGAAGTGCCTGTGCTATGGCATAAACAGCCACATACACGTTATAAGAAATCCTTAAGTGTGTGTAGTCCAGGTATGGCGTCTCCACACTTGCAATATCTTCTTCACCAGTGCACAGTGGTCTGAAACTTGTACTGCCATTTTCACTGTCCTCATTTCTTGGACTATCTTTTAGATAACAGTTAAAAGTCTCCTCCCAAAATTCTCTCACAAACTCATTATGGCTGGACTTCATTGGGTGCACTTGCTGTAAGAACTCTTTAAAACCGGGTATATGACCATCTCTCAGTGCAAAGCCAATAGTTCCTCCCATGACATCAAGGTACTCTGGCTTAGCAACCAGGCTAGAGCTGGCCCATGCCTCACTTGCCAACCAGATACGGTCTGTAACATTTCGCCTCACCATCTCTTTAATAAGTGGCTCGATATCTGGTCCACTAGCAAACACGGCAATGACTTTAGCAGTTGAGTTTTCAATGCGGTCCACTAGGCGTCGAATCTCAGCTTCATCAATATATTGTGAAATTAAAACATTAAGATCAATGCAGATGTCCCTATGAAACATTTCGTTTTCAAACTTTTCAATACCCGGACGGCCATATTCATCATCAGAGGCAATAGCAATCACCCAGTTCCACTGGAAGTGGTCAATGATGGCAGCCATAGCAATAGCCTGATACTCATCTGTGGGGATAGTTCTCATGAAGGATTTGTACTGATTCTTGTTGCTCAGAAGTCGACTGGATGAAGCATAGCTGATCTGAAAAGAAAAAAAAAACAGTGGAGAAAAGGGACAATTTAAGTCAATTAAGTTCTTAGATTAAATGAGATAATCCAGATATGTATCCAGAGTGTAATAGAACTGTTGTCTTTACGAACAATCAACATTAATTTATTCATGCTGCATTTACCAAGTATATTTTTCTTATTTCTTGTAATTGCTCACAAAATTATTCTAATGAAACACTTAGAGATGGTTTGGAAATTGCAAAACAACCTGAGGAATGTAGAAGAGCCCCAGAAGGTCAGCCACTGCTGTAGAGACTGCAGATCCAGATGCCCCAACCACTGCAATGGTTGATGGGATGTTCCCTGTGCAGTTACAGAATTCATCCAAGTTGATTGAATCAATCTTATTCTGCGCAACAAAGCTTAGCGACGCCTCCAGGCCTTTCGAGACAGTGTTACATGTGTCAAATATACGGTAGCCAAGTGTGATGTTTGGAAGAAGAGTAGAGCTGTTGTTGATTTCCTCTATAGCAAAGATCATAGATTGCAGCCAGCGGAATCCACGAAAATTATATCTGAATAAGAAAGTAGCCTATATTTCAGTATAAAGAATGATATTTTGACCCGTGTTTATTATTTAAGTAAGTTAAACAACAAGGACTAGTACTTAGAACTGACTTAAAATATTTAATATCACATGGCAAAACCAAGGCTTTTAGAAAAAGACACTGTAAAATTGTGTTAAGTTGTAAATAAAAATGCACTAATTACAAATAGCAATAGATGCTATTGAAAACTAAGTGCAAATAGCGATAGGTGCTATTTACACTAATTTAAAATACCAATGGGTTCTATTTATATTAAGTGAAAACAGCAATATATATATATATTTTAGCTATATGCTATTTACCCAGCTATAGATTCTATTTACACTACTGGTGCTTTTCCACTGCATGGTATGGCACAGTATGGTTTAGTACGGTTCACTTTTGGGGGTTTTCCGGTGGGTACAGTACCTGGGTACCCGGATAAGGGTTCCAAGTCAACCGTACCATTACCAAAACGTGATGTGTAAACTCTGCTGATCACTGATTCGTTTAGAGAATTGTCACTATCTGCATCACTGAACTTGCAACACAAACACAACAGAACAGCTAGATTTAAATCAGCACAGCCAACGAAGAATCACACCTTTTTTAACATCTAAAAAGTGGCTGTTTCATTGTCTGTTGAGAAAGTAAAGACGTTCCTCTCATTGATAGCAGAGGAGCGGATCCATCGAGAGCTTGATGGGGCGATGTGGAATGAAAATGTTTTTCCAGGAGTCACGACAGTAGAGGTGGCCGCAAATATAAATGACATGTGAATAATTCTGCCCACTCTAAAGTGACACTAAACCGCAGTGGAAACACAAACCGAGCCGTGCCGTACTGAGGCATGTTGAGCCGAGTCATACCACGCAGTGGAAAGCGCCATATGTTAAAACTATACCAGTTATTGCAAATAATGCCAATTATCTGCACCTCATTATTGTAGTACATTATAAAACATTATGCAATAATAACATATTGAGTGTAAATTATCATTTTTAATTCAAATTATTAAGTGGATGTCACTTATTGGGACAATAAATCCCTCCTTACACCTAACCGAACCCTATCTGATATTTATTTAAAAAAGTTTTTTTTATAAATGCCTTTCCAAAGTGATATGACACCACTGGATCCAATGTTGCATAAGCATCTTTTGTAGTGTTCTGCCAACAATGTTGGCTATTTGCACTTTGTGTAAATAGACACTTCGTAAAGGGTACTGGAGTACATTTACAAAAAAATGAAAATAAATGATGTTTTAGTCTTTCTACTTAAAATGTCATGTTTAATTCAGGGTTACTCAATGTTTCTTTGTAATTATTTGTGGTATTTACAAGCAATTTCTGAGAGAAAATTGCTTCTACACCAAATTTACAAACAAGCATTCAAGCAGTCAGCGGGTGTTGCATTGCTTCAGTCCAAAAGAAGTGAAATAAAAAGCACCCATCCATACTCAGAATTGGTGCTCTGCATTTAACCCATCCAAGTGCACACACACAGCAGGGAGTGGGGAAAACACAAACACAGTGAACACACACCTGGAGCAGTGGGCAGCTATTTTGCTCCAGCGCCCAGGGAGCAATTGGGGGTTCACTGCCTTGCTCAAGGGCACTTCAGCCATGGGTACTGAAGGTGGAAGAGAGTGCTGTTCATTCACTCCCCCCACCTACAACTCCTGCTGGTACTGAGACTCAAACCTGCTACCTTCAGGTTACAAATCCTACTCTCTAACCAGCTGCCCCATAAATGGAAAAAGTTCCAAGGGAATGACGTAAGATATCAGATTTGTGCATGCGCCACTCAGAAGTGACTAGTGGTCGACCTATATCGCCAAGGCCGATATTTGGCATTTTGTAAATATTGGCATTAGCCGTTAAGTTTTTCTGCTTGCCCGATGTGTTCGAGGTGGGGCTTTTATTTTTATTTTATTTTGACACAGTGCTCACATTCTTCCTCTTGCCTGCTTTCATCGTTAACAGTTCTGTCTAATACAGATATGAACAAGTATTATAACAATTGCTGTTATATTATTAGTAATAGAAAGGCAAACATTATAATACTTTCCCGTTTGCTGTCAGCATTAAGCAAATACGTACTTATATCATTTAAAAAAATCTTTGAATGGCTAATGAACATCTAATTTCACAAACCCTGCAAACTTAGTCGAATCTGTCATGATCCTGGCTCTTTCCTTCTCTTTTCTCATCCCTTGATGATACTCAGCTCTATATTTCTTCGTGGGCCGGGGAAACACACCAATTTGAAAAACAAATGGAATGTGTAGTTGAGATAAAAAACTGGATGACAAGTAATTTCTTACTGCTAAATTCTGAAAAAACAGAGGTTTTAATTATAGGACCTAAAAACTCTGCATGTATTAACATAGAACACTCTCTAAAGGCCCAATCCCAATTCTACCCCTTAGCCCTTTCCCTCCTTCCCCCTCCGTTTCGTGCGTTCACGTAAAGGGGTAGGGGTGTCTCGATTCTCTTTTGGTTATAGGAGAAGGGGTAAGGGGAAGGGCCAGATAACCCGTCAAACGAAGATTTTTCGGGACCACACTTCAAACGAAGGGGTATGAATTATCTCTGAAACATGGCTGCTACAGCGAACAAAAAGACACATAAATGTAAGCTTTTTGGCATAAATAAAGATTTTAACGAAAATAATCGTTTGTTTTATGTTATATTCAATTGTAAGTTCATATTAACGGTCATGTTACTCAAATAAATGTTTGCAAAAAATCGCTAATATTTGCTAACGTCATATTACAGACTGCATGATATCAGGGCGAACTGCCATAGACATTGAGGTGGGCTGATCTCCCCCAATAATTAGAAATCGCTAAACCATTTTCTCAAATATTGCCTATTCGAGATAGAGAGAGAGAGAGAGAAAGAGAGAGAGAGAGATAAATGGAAGTTGTGTGTATTCGCGTCTGTTCGTTTATCTTTTTAGAGTGAGTTTACTTAAAAACAGCGATTGTATCCTCTCATCGCTAATATAAATATAATGTAGTGATTCAGTATTTAAATTGTATTTAATAAAAGTCGTGGGGCTGCGTTGACAAGTTTATTTTCTCCTGGATGTGTGAGCTTCGCGATTTCCGATATGTGTGTGTGTCAGTAAGCAGTTCATTAATCCAGAACGATAATTAAAGGCTCTAATGCACACCAGCACACCAGTATATGTGTGAATTATAAGAGCTAGACGACGTATGATGACGTGTGACGTCATGGTAGTGGTGTCCCAATCCTTAAGGGAATATTTTCTATTTTCTATTTTCAAAGGACAAGGGGAAGGGGTAGGCGGAGGGGTAGGGGAAGGGGAAGGGGAAGGGGAAGGGGAAGGGGAAGGGGAAGGGGAAGGGGAAGAGGTATAAAATAGAATTGGGATTGGGCCTAAGACTTGATGGCTGCTCTGTCAATTCTTCGTCATCAGTTAGGAACCTAGGTGTGCTATGTGATAGCAATCTTTCCTTAGAAAGCCACATTTCTTACACATAACGTACTAATATGCTTTTAATATCCAAATCCGTTAAATGATTTTTAGGCTGTATTAATTAGGTAAACCGGAACCGGGAACACTTCCCATAACACCCGATGTACTTGCTACATCATTAGAAGAATGGCATCTACAGTACGCTAATATTAGTCTGTTTTTCTCTTATTCCCAGGTCACCGTAGCCACCAGATCCAGTCTGTATCCAGATCAGAGGGTCACTGCAGTCACCCGGATCCAGTACGTAGCCAGACCAGATGGTGGATCGGCACCTAGAAAGGACCTCTACAGCCCTGAAAGACAGTGGAGACCAGGACAACTAGAGCCCAAGATACAGATCCCCTGTAAAGACCTTGTCTCAGACGACCACCAGGACAAGACCACAGGAAACAGATGATTCTTCTGCACAATCTGACTTTGCTGCAGCCTGGAATTGAACTGCTGGTTTCATCTGGTCAGAGGAGAACTGGCCCCCCAACTGAGACTGGTTTCTCCCAAGGTTTTTTTCTCCATTCTCTCACTGATGGAGTTTTGGTTCCTTGCCGCTGTCACCTCTGGCTTGCTTAGTTGGGGTCACTTCATCTACAGTGATAACGTTGACTTGACTGCAAATGAATGCACAGACACTATTTAATCTGAACAGAGATGACATCACTGAATTCAATGATGAACTGCCTTTAACTGTCATTTTGCATTATTGACACACTGTTTTCCGAATGAATATTGTTCAGTTGCTTTGAAGCAATGTATTTTGTTTAAAGCGCTATATAAATAAAGATGACTTGACTTGGCTGCTGTGCTTCACCTCTTCTTTGCTGTACCCAGTGGCCTCCGTTGAGAGTAGCAGAGGGTTCCTCATCTTGCCAGTTGTCCAGATCTCACTGATCAAGAGCCACCTGGATCTGCGGGTGATATCTTCAGTTACTGTTTTGGGAGGAAGCAACAAAGCACTCCTGGGTTACCCTTTTGTGAATATTTAATTCTGTTTATAAGCCTTGTGGCGCTTCCTAATTTGCTCATTAAAAAGACTGTACCTGCTTCTTGTCTCTGGACCCTTCAGTTTCATCACAGAATAATCCAACCCAAGAGGGATGGATCAGGCTGGAGGTCACCCTATCCAGACCGCTGTCGAGATGCAAGGGGCGTTGCTGGGAAGGCAAGATAAAGAGCTTGCCGTGTTGTGGATTCGTTGTCCGTTCAAGTGTCGATCTTTCTCAGCAACTCCACTTACTTCGGATGGACGCTTCCCAGTCCGCTCCTCAGGATCCGCCCGAGCCGTGGGTGAACAACCCCCCCATGTTACTCTGGAGAACCCACAGAGTGCTTGCCTTTCCTGACTCAGTGCGAGGTCATCTTCTCGCTTCAGCCGTCTTCCTACTCCAGAAAGCGTTCCCGTATCGCCTATGTCATCTCACTTCTCAAAGGAAGAGCCCGTGAGAGGGGAACGGCTTTATGGAATGCCGAGGCCGAATGTCTGATCAGTTACACCCAGTTTAAGGAGGAGATGTTGCGTGTTTTTGACCTCCATGCCCATGGTCCAGAAGCCTCTCACGCTTTGTCCTCGTTACGGCAGGGACTACGCACCACCACCAATGGAGTTCCGGACCCTCTCCACTTCATGTGGCTGGAACGAGCCAGCCCTGGTGCCCCGTTTCATTGAGGGTCTTAATGCCGAGATAAGGGACGAAGTGTTGGCCCGAGATGTACCGACACGCCTTGATCCCCTGATCGATTCCACCTTCGAGTGGAAAAGCGCTTTGAGCTGTGCCAACGGGCTCGCCGTATTCTGACCATGGCCACTCCGTCATCCACAGTCAGCTCTCCATCTGTAGCCGCTATCGCTCCTGAACCTATGCAGGTGGGAGGAATCCGAATCTCGGCTGCTGGACGCCACTTTGATCTGTGCGCAGTTTTCAGTCGTTTGCGGGCCACATCTCTTCCTCGTTATCGGCCATACGATTGCAGCATAGAGCTTCTCCTGGGTACCACTCCTTCTCGCGGGAGGCTCTATTCTCTCTCGATTCCCGTGCGCAAAGCTCTTGACGAATATCTCTCAGAAACGTTAGACGCGGGCACTATCATTCCTTCAACCTCTCCTGTGGGGGCTGGGGTTTTTTTGTGAAGAAGGATGGTACGCTGTGCCTCTGCATTGATTACAGAGGATTTAATGACATAACGGTTAAGAACCGGTACCCGTTACCCCTTATGTCATCAGCTTTTGAAATCCTGCAGGGGGCACAATACTTCACAAAACTAGACCTTTGAATTGCCTATCATCTTGTACGAATCAAGGAGGGTGACGAGTGGAAGACAGTGTTTAATACACCCCTTGGGGACTTTGAAAATCATGTTCTTCAGTTCAGTCTAGTACAACGCCCCCTCCGTATTTCAGGCTCTCATTAATGATGTCCTTAGAGACATGTTAACCCTGTTCGTCTTTCGTTTACCTTCGTTTACCTCGTTCGTTTACCTTGACGATATTTTGATTTTCTCTCCTAATCTTCAGATTCATATGAAATATATTAGACATGTCCTTCAAAGACTCTTGAAGAACCGTCTTTTTGTCAAGGCAGAGAAATGCACCTTTCACGCTCAATCTGTCCCATTTCTCTGTTCCGTTATCTCTTTCCAGGGTATTAGTATGGACCCTGTCAAGATTTGCGCTGTTACTGACTGGCCCAGGCCAGAGTCTCATGTTGCCCTTCAACGTTTTCTGGGTTTTGCTAATTTTTATCTCAAATCGTTTTTTTTCCGCTCCTATCCTTATCACCCCTGATTTAAAAAGGCAGTTTATCGTCGAGGTCAACGCTTCAGAGGTGGGTGTTGGGGCCATCCTCTCTCAGCGCTCCTTGGCTGATTAGCGTATTCACCCCTGCACTTTTTTTTTCGCATCGCCTTACTCCTGCTGAACAGAATTATGATGTGGGTAACCGAGAGCTTTTGGCCATTCGTCTTGCGTTACGGGAGTGGCGGCACTGGCGGCACTGGCTAGAGGGAGCTGCGTTCCCGTTCATAGTCTGGATTGACCATAAGAATCTCCAATACATCCGTTCAGCCAGGAGACTCAATGCCCGTCAGGCTCGCTGGTCCCTTTTCTTTACACGCTTTGATTTTACTATCTCCTACCGACCGGGGTGCAAGAATCTAAAGCCTGACATTCTGTCACGCCAGTTCCCTTCTTCAGAGCCCGTGCCTACTGATGAGGGCATCCTCCCTCAGCAGGTCATAGTGGGCACGGTTGTCTGGGGAATTGAACGCTTGGTCAAACGCGCCTTGTCTTATACTCATATGCCGAGGCTCTGCCCTAAGGGGCTTTTGTTTGTGCCTCCATCCGCCCATCGCGCTGTTCTTCAGTGGGGGCACTCGTCTAATTTATTCACTCAGCCAGGGGTCAGAGGTACTATTGCCGCCGTTCGTCAGAGGTTTTGGTGGCCCTCCCATGAGCGAGACATTCGCTGCTTTATCCTGTTCAGTCTGCGCCCAAACTAAGACACTTACCCCTGCCGTCTCGCTCGTGGGCGCAGAACTCCTAAACTCCTGTCTGCCAGAGAGACCACCCAGACTGTCGTTGAACACGTTTCTAAGATCCATGGTCTTCCCGAGAAAGTTGTATCTGATAGAGGACCACAATTCTCCTCCCTCTTTTGGAAGGAGTTTTGTCGCCTTATCGGTGCCTCAGCCAGTCTCTCCTCTGGGTTTCACCCACAGATGAACGGTCAGGCCGAACGCGCTAACCAGACTATCGGTTGGCTGTCTCGCATTTTGTAACCCCGCATCTTGGGTATAACAGCTTCCATGGGCAGAATATCCCTACAATTACGGCCCTGTGTCTGTCGCCGTTTCAAAGCTACTTATGGTACCAGCCCCCCCTCTTTCCTTCCTCCGACACCAAATACAAGGTGCCTTCTGTACGTGCGTTCATCCAGCGTTGCAGACAAACTTGGAGAATGGTCTGATCCACCCTTTGTAGATCGCGCTCCGTTATGTGCCGGTCCGCTAATAAGCGCCGTGTCAGAAGCCCCCTGTTATGTCCGTGGAAAGAGGGTTTGGCTCTCTACCACGATCCTTCCCCTTCAGTACCCCTCGCGTAAGCTGGCTCCCAAATTCATTGGACCTTTCCGCATCATTAAGGTACTTAGCCCGGTCTCGGTCAGACTCAGGTTGCCAGCCAATCTTCGACGTGGTCATCCTGTGTTTCATGTTTATGTTTGAAGCCTGTTATTCACGGCCCTCCTCGTCCTGTCATATCCCCGGTCCGTGTCGAGGGCTCTCCCATCTACCGTGTTCGTAGGTTACTTGATGTTCGCCCCAGGGGGAGGGGTCATCAATTTCTGGTCGATTGGGAAGGTTATGGTCCTGAGGAAAGATGCTGGATCCCCTCCCGGGACGTTCTGGACCGCTCGCTCATCAACAATTTTTTCCACTCCCGTCATTCCCCATCTTCTAGTGCACTAGGAGGCGCACCTTGAGGTGGGGGTACTGTCATGATCCTGGCTCTTTCCTTCTCTTTTCTCATCCATTGCCTCCCTCAGCTGGGTGTTTTATGTCCTACTTTCTCTTCTTACACTCTTCTTATCAGTCAACCACTAGAAGTGACGCATACAGAAACGCAGTGGAGAGAAACAACGGTCAAAAATTAGAAGTACAAAATAGTATTTGTAAAGAAGAATGTCAGAGGATTTCGATATAAGCCAAGAGGAGACTGGTTTTCCTTTGTTAAAGTAAGGAAACTTTGCTTCCTTTGCTCCTGTAAACAAACGCTGGTTTTCACAAGACTCACCGGCGCATGCGTAGTGCTGACCTCCATACGTCATGCTTCTGTGTACAACTGTTGGCGCAAGCTAGATTCAAGTGATTATTACGTTTTGAATATGGATATTTTTTTTTACAAAAACGCATCAATTCGCTAATACACCTTTGTTCACCCCCCAGAGCCATGTGAGACACTTTTTTATTATTTTTATGGATGGGCGCTTTTTGTTTGACTTCTTTTGGACTGAAGCAATGCAACACCCCGGACTGGATTCATCTGAAAGAAGAAAGTCATATACACATAGGATTCCTCGAGGGTGAGGGTGAGTAAAACAACTTTTCATTTTTGGATGAAGTAACCCTTTAAAGTAATCAACATTAAATTTACAGTTAGTCACTAAATAATGTGTTAATTACCAAAGGTCAGTTATCTTGATATAAAAAGATCTTGATATTTTGCCTCTTCTGTCAAAAATTATTTTAAAATGCTCTTCCCTGAGTTGATAAAATCAACAGACAATATGCATACGGTGTCAGAGAAACCAACCCATTCTTTAGCGGGGATGTAGCTGGGAAGTCCACCCGCATCGCTGATCATATATGGGTCTATTTGCAGAGATGAAGATTCTTTTGTTCCCTTCTCCAGTAAATGTCTCTCCTGTTCATTATGTGATGGATGGAGGAAAACAGCCCATGAAAGTAACTTAAAGTAGCTAGTGTTTGATTTTTGATTCAACACACAGTGTTTGGTTAAATGCTGGACATTCCTGAAAAAAAAACATAACAGGGACACTTAGTAACATGAACAAAATTGTAAAAACGAATAATTTTTATATTTATACAACAGCTACAGTATTTCTGGTCTTTGAATTTGATTGGCTGAGCAGCATAGAGTACAGCAGTGCCCACCCACTTTTTCAGCTGCCCATATACAAACACACCACACAACAACGTCATTTGTAGTAGACCTTCATATAACTGTGGGGCCACTAAAGTGCTCTTTTGCTTATAATGATTCTCTGATTGGTGGAGATGTTTGCATGGGTAATATAATTTATCATCAGGAATTTCACTACTGAACATGATTATTATTTCCAAAGAAATGCTGAAACATATTCCATCAGTTGTCATCCTCATAGCTCACAGTAGGTCTTTATTTAAACATTCAAAATCAATTCCCCTATGGAGAAAGTTAAGACTTTTTCCTTCAGAATCCAACAAATGAACTCTACCGGTGTGAGTACAGATATTTAGCACTGGAACTTTTCACCATTTGCACGTATCACCCCAATTATCACTCTAAATGCATATTGCCCACTGTTAGCTGTTTTCCTAAAGCCATGGGGTGGCAGTGAGGGCCCTTTTGTCGCTGAAATATGTCAGTCATTTTTGTATGTGCTAAACTTCCTACTGCCAGCTAGTGGCGCTACGACTGTAACTGAATGTTGGCAAGTAGATGTCTCTTTAGACCAGGACTTTTATCAAATCTGTGAAATTTGGTGCAAATTGAACATGGTATGTTTGAGTTCGTGTAAAACATGAAATGTGCTGTCGCCAACAAGTGGCAATAAATTTTAAGGCAATATTGGTCTTAAGATGTGTTAAGGCCAGGACTCTTATCAAACTTGTTAAGATTAGGGCAGATCAGACTTATGCCATGTCCAAATACCCACACTTGCGGTCTTGACCACTTGAGAGCGCGTGCGCGCGACAGGAAATGTGCAAAACTGTCCAGATCTTAAAAACACCAAAGCACAGTGCCCTTAACACACACTATCTCGAATACCACTCCGGATATTGGTATTCAAGGCTTCGTGTATCCCATCATGTATCATGCTCTGGAAATTTTTTTTGATACTTTTTGCCAAGATCCAACAATTCCAATAGGGTCCTTACACCATCTGTGTTTGGGCCTAATAATAATTTAATTAGAAAGTTTATACTGACCTATTAAGATTTTCCATCTATATTGCAAATATATATTTTTGCTATTTTGTTAGATTTTTTTTTTAAATGTCACCTTTTTAAAGAATCACCAAGATACTTTTAAAAACAACAATCATGTCAATATAACTTTCATAAGAAAATTTTGGGATTAGGGTTTGGGACCGGCATCTCCCAACTGAAAGTACCCCACATGGAAAAAACCTATATGTGGATATATGCGCATATATGAAACCTATAGGCAGTGTACAGTCGTGGCAAAAAATTTTGAGAATTACATAAATATTAGTTTTCAAAAAGTTTGCTGCTAAACTGCTTTTAGATCTTTGTTTCAATTGTTTCTGTGATGTACTGAAATATAATTACAAGCACTTCATACGTTTCAAAGGCTTTTATCGACAATTACACGACATTTATGCAAAGAGTCAGTATTTGCAGTGTTGGCCCTTCTTTTTCAGGACCTCTGCAATTCAACTGGGCATGCTCTCAATCAACTTCTGGGCCAAATCCAGACTGATAGCAACCCATTCTTTCATAATCACTTCTTGGAGTTTGTCAGAAGTAGGGGGTTTTTGTTTGTCCACCCGCCTCTTGAGGATTGACCACAAGTTCTCAATGGGATTAAGATCTGGGGAGTTTCCAGGCCATGGACCCAAAATTTCAACATTCTGGTCCCCGAGCCACTTAGTTATCACTTTTGCCTTATGGCAAGGTGCTCCATCATGCTGGAAAATGCATTGTTCTTCACCAAACTGTTGTTGGATTGTTGGAAGAAGTTGCTGTTGGAGGGTGTTTTGGTACCATTCTTTATTCATGGCTGTGTTTTTGGGCAGAATTGTGAGTGAGCCCACTCCCTTGGATGAGAAGCAACCCCACACATGAATGGTGTAAGGATGCTTTACTTTTGGCATGACACAGGACTGATGGACTTTCTGCAGAAAGTATAGTGAATGGACTGCTGAGGACTGGGGCAAAGTCATATTCTCAGATGAAGCCCCTTTCCGATTGTTTGGGGCATCTAGAAAAAAGGCTTGTCCGGAGAAGAAAAGGTGAGTGCTACCATCAGTCCTGTGTCATGCCAACAGTAAAGCATCCTGACACCATTCATGTGTGGGGTTGCTTCTCATCCAAGGGAGTGGGCTCACTCACAATTCTGCCCAAAAACACAGCCAATCAATAAAGAATGGTACCAAAACACCCTCCAACAGCAACTTCTTGCAACAATCCAACAACAGTTTGGTGAAGAACAATTCATTTTCCAGCACGATGGAGCACCGTGCCATAAGGCAAAAGTGATAACTAAGTGGCCCGGGGACCAGAATGTTGAAATTTTGAGTCCATGGCCTGGAAACTCCCCAGATCTTAATCCCATTAAGAACTTGTGGTCAATCCTCAAGAGGCGGGTGGACAAAAACCCACTAATTCTGACAAACTCCAAGAAGTGATTATGAAAGAATGGGTTGCTATCAGTCAGGATTTGGCCCAGAAGTTGATTAAGAGCATGCCCAGTCGAATTGCAGAGGTCCTGAATAAGAAGGGCCAACACTGCAAATACTGACTCTTTGCATAAATGTCATATAATTGTCGATAAAAGCCTTTGAAACGTATGAAGTGCTTGTAATTATATTTCAGTACATCACAGAAACAACTGAAACAAAGATGTAAAAGCAGTTTAGCAGCAAACTTTGTGAAAACTAATATTTATGTAATTCTCAAAACATTTGGCCACAACTGTATGTGCATATATGTACCTATACAGGTATATGTATGCACATATATGTGTACATGTGTAAATATATATGTGTGCATATATGTACATATATGTGTATATATGTGTACATATATGTGTAAATGTATGTGTGCATATGTGTACATATATATGTTCATATATATGTACATATATATGTGTGCATATATGTACATATAATATAGGAAAACGGCCAATTTTATATATGTCACATATATTAAAAACCTATATTGAAACATATATGTTTATATAGGTTTTTTCCATGTGGGACCTAATAAATGGTGATTGTATATATTAAGCTTACTGATGATATTTTAAATATTATGTTTCAATAGATAGGATCTTAGTAAACTAAATGCTTTTTAAATGTGTTTTTTGGTTGTAAGAGCAATTTGGACCAATTCTGTAGAATGGCCCAGATAGCCCACAGCAGATAAATGTGTGAGCTTGAACTGATCTGACCATTATGGTCAATACCACTCCAGATTTTATTCCCTATACTATTCCAAGTGTCTGCCATTTTGTAGTTGTGCCCAGATTCTGAACGGGTTCACTCATTAAGTTCATTCATTCATTTTGCATGTGAAACAAGTCTGAATGGGAGATGCAGTCTGCGTTTTTTTTTTTTTTTTTTTTTACATTTTATACTGGCTCTATGTTTTTTTCATAAATCATTCACAAATACTTCATTTATAGCATTAAAATGAACATACAGAAATTATACTGACAATTTTTTTAATTAAATTATATGGGTAAGGAAATAAATCAACTGGTGTTGTTTCATAAGTATTAAGTCCACCAAGTGTTTCACAAACTAATTCACAAGACTGTAAGGAAGAAATAATCTTGTGTAACTATTCATTGTAACAAAAAGAGTACAATATAAAGGCACTATCAACATCTTATCTGATAACAAAATGCTTGGAAACCAGATATTCATTTTAAATTTTTTTTTTACTTGAGTTCAGTTCCACCATGTTGGTGAGAATCACACATTAGTTCAAACTAGTCCCATGGTCTTAAGTTGAAAGTTAGTGAGACAAATCCACATGGAGTTCCACATGGCTAACCTTCCCACTGCAGGATCTGTGTGTGATACTATGGCCAGTTTAGACTCACTTCCCAGGTTTAGTGTTTTAAAATCCAGCTAATTAACTCTGGAAATATGCTCCAGCAGGACTTAACTATTCCACAAAACACTGGTCAAGTCCCTGGAAAAAAGGTTAAGGGTCATTAATGTAAGAGAATGGGGTCCATTAGCTGCACATAAAGAGAGCGTCAAATAAGTTTCAATGAAGGTTGATGATAAAAATTCCATAATGTGCGTTTTGATTTGTACAGTGTCTCTTTGAATGTAATTTTGTATTAAATAAAATACAATGGGTCTTCATGAAACTCAAATAATGCAACAAATCATTTGTCCACAAACTGTTGGACTACTGTAACAACTGACGAACAACTGAAGAAGGGTTTTACAAACACAAAGTTTCATGAAAGAGGCCAAATGACAAGTGTCAATGCTGATGATTAAAAACCTCTACATACATGCAAGACATGCCAGCCTTTGTGTTATAGTAAACACACAAGCAATATCTAACTTCCAAAAAAAAAAAAAATCTCTCAAACTTAATGATCAAAACTTTTCTCATAAAAAAAGAAAAAGCTGAATATAATTTACACTTTGGCTCCTTCACTATTTAGCATTAAAAATAGAGATGTTCAAAACAAAGGTACTTACCTTATTAAAAGCATCAAGTCAAAATTCCATAGAAAGAGACAAAAGCCAGATCACTATTCATGACTCCCAGTAAACATTACGGAAATTTATAATGGAAGCAACCAACAGTCGGTAATACCAAACCATAGTTTTGCAAATCAGCATGCTCTCATATTTTGCCTCTAGTTCTGATGTTAGATCATTTGAGTTCCTCCATTAATTCTGAGCACTGTGATTGTGTGTGCTGTTCCTACGAGAAGGGTGAAACATTAACCAGAGTGATCAGTGCATTTCCTCTGGCTGGTTATAGTCATCCTGTGGTCACTCCTATTTCAGTCACCTCCAAAAACATGGCTGAAGTAATTTAAAATGGGCAACATATTTCCAGTCTAAACAAATATAATGCATTTAGTAAAGCAGATTTGCATATGTAAAGTAGAAGTCTGAAGAGTAGGGTCTGAAGATTGCCTTATGGAAAAATATCTACTTTCCCACTTTTAAAAAAACAACAACAACAAAAAAAAAAAAACACACTAGATCCATAGGTAGCTACTAGTTTTAAAAGTGTTAATACAAGCTTCCTGCACAGCTAATCTTAATGATCATGACCGGCAAGGCCGCACTACCCTAATGGGCAACATGGGCTGTAGGCCAAGGCCCCAAACACTAGGGGCCCCCTCGAGACAATTCTCTTTTGCATCTTATAGGGTTGCCAACCATACCGTATTAAAGGCATCAGAGAAGTGTTCTATATGAAAGCTATACGGAAAGCAGTTTGTCCCATATTTGCAGACATGCGCCATATGACCAACTAGAGACCATACAAATAACAAATTATTTTTACAAATCATTGATTGAATTGCGAACGCAGATGCTAAAGAAAGTCTTAAAGACCAAGCAGAACGCTCTGCCGCCTGGTCACTCCCGCTTCACAGCAAGTGGGACTGGTGTTTTGATTTCTGCAAATCAAGTTTGGGCGAATGTGGAGATGTGATTATATTTTAAGCAAAACATCCAGCTAAAAAAATAATAATTCTACCAGAGGGAAGACATCTTTCATCGTGCATAATCTAATAAAACATTAAAAGAAATAAAGAAAAAAAACAAATACATCTTGGTGCCCTTCCACCGGTTCTGTACCAGTCTAAGCTCATTAACATGTTTTTGGTTTATTTTTCCAATTGTGGTGCATCTAAAGCAGGATTACGGTCTATGCCCAATTGTTTGCTACTAAAGTTTTTTTCTCCAGCACACTTTTCCTGAAATATGGTTAGGAAACCTTGAAATCTGCCAAAAATCATGAAAAATGTTTTCAAAATACTACTTTTCTCAACATGCTCAGAACCATAAGGTTTCAGGACTTGTTTAAGAACAAAATGACAGAAAATGTAGAAATGTTTAAGATACCTAAAGGAGAGATTTCCTGATTTCTAAATCACACAGTGCTGTCTGGAATCTTCAAAAATTATGCTGGATAACATGTAACATGTATTTGCACTAATCTGTGGGGTCCGTGTAAGATCGAGTGCTGCTGCCATTAAGTAAATCTATCTATACAAGTGGGTTCTTTGAAAGGCAGTTAATTACGTCTCTTAAGACTTGTTTAACTTCAATTAGGAAAGAAAGGGACTCCAAAGGAAAGCCAAAGTATTTTTACACATGCATGAAGCCACAGAAACATTTGCAAAAGTAGTTTGTTTTATTTTTTAAAGAAAAGGTCTTAGCAGTTTAGATACATCCCTTCAATAGCACAAAAGTAAAACGCAAACAAGTTTAACATTTACAATGTTTTGCATATTATCAAGGTGAATTTAAATGCCACAAGTTACAGCTAAACATAAAGTAACAAAATATGAATACAAGATTATTCTTTTACCAATATAAACATCCAGGCCTCTCCAACAGCATCAAACTAAAGCCCACTTTTAAACAACAAACTTATTTTTGGTTATGGAGTTGCTCTTAGTCGCAGTGTCTGCATGGGCTTGATATCCGATGACAAGTTTCTGCGGAAGCCCAAGACTTTCTTTATACTTCTTACTGAAAGGGAAGTAATACAAGGCAAGTGAACAACTTCTTGAAATCCTTAACAACTCTGGAATATCACCAAAAAACCCAGAGTGTTTCTCTTCAAAATGCCTCCAAATCACACCTCGTCTCAGTCCATTGGCTGCCGATTGCTGCCCACATTAAGTTTAAAGTACTGATGCTTTTCTGGAGCACAGCCAAGATATCAGCACTCTTCTACCTACAATGCTTGCTCCTGATTTCTGTGGTCTGAAAGTATCTGCCCTAACTAAAAACAAACCCTAATCTGCTCTGACTGTTAAACAATTTCAGATTATACATTTTAGATTAAACAAATGCGTTCACTGTATAATTTCAGTCCACTGAGAATCTTGTAGTTGTACATTATATCCTAGCAGCAGAGGACTGCAGAGTGTTCCCCATCCATCTGATATGATGGATAATTAGCTTCATTAGGTTGCTAGGCACAAATTCTTGTTCCATGATCATTAATGTTTACAGCACCATAAGTGGTCAAATACTTACATCTGGCTCTACCTGACATTATTCAAAAGATCTATAAAAATCAAATACAAACACGTAATATAATACGGAGTTAGATAATTAAGCATCTTTCAAGAAAACTCAGGCAGAGCAAACTGTAAGCAATCACAGAATCTGAAGTTCAGCAAAGCATCTAAAACACAACATACTGTTTTATAAGTTAGTATATCTCGTATAAGTTTAGTAAGGCTTAATTCGCAAAAAATAAATAGAGCACGTTGGCCAGCTGATGGTTATGTTTAAAAAAAACTCAAAGCAAGCTTACCCAATGTATGTCACGGTCTCACAGTTCTCAGCATTTGAGGTCCAGATGGCAATTTTGTCCCCTTTGGCACGAATATTGATTACACTTCCACATATATCCCGACTGAAGGAGCCAAAGCCCTCTCCAATAAGACACAACAGCTGTCACAAGAACAAACATGTATTCAGCGTAATCTTTCATTTGCTATAATTTAAGCAACTTCCTTTGCAATGATAATAATGTGATTCACAACAGACAATAATTAAATCCAATGGTTAAAGCAAGCATATTTTCTTACAGTTTCCAGCCAAAAATGGTCAAGTTCTGTGTGTCTATGCTGCTTGGCTAGAGTAATCAACCAGCGGCCACCACATTTATTACTCCGGTCTTCCCACATGGGCTCAATGCCATCCTGTAAAGCAACAAAGATAGCACTTCATAGGCTAATTACAGTTTTTGATGATTTTATACATTTTAACCCAGCCCTAGCACATTAACAGAGCTAAATTTACACAGCTATGTAAACTGTCAACAATACTTTAGTCATTAACTGAACAGTCATACACAATATAAAAAAAATACATAAAAAAAAAAAATAGGCAGAAAGTTAAGCCCTGTTCACCTTGAACATAGAGTAATCACAGCCAGAGGAGAGTTTGCTTGGCTGCTGTATGTTGGTGTATAATCTGGAACAATTGAAAGTTCATCAGAAAAACAAAATATATATATATATATATATATATATAAAACATCTTGTTCCAACATTTTACAAATATCAAGATGGAATATATTTGGTCAAAATCCCATGTTATAAAAGATGAAGTGGTATGCAGGCTTTTTAATTCAATATTGGCTGATTAAACAGCAATGCTGACCTACAAACAAAATGTTTGCCTTTGTCTCTTCACCGTTCCTGCATCTCAGCTCCTACTACTAATCACAGAACTGGCTTTACAGACGAGATGCGCATGACAATCGAATGTGATTAAATGCACAGCCCTACTTTCTAGACATAGTTTTTGAAGAAGAGTAAAGAAAAAACTAAACTTATTGAAGCAACAGTTCTTAACAGTTATTTTGATCTAAAAAGTTGTCACTGAAAGGTGACGAGTTTGCATCTATGGTAATGGAGGATTTTTTTTACTGAGTACTTTAGTCACATAATTGTGCATGTAATCGTAATAACTTTAGTACAGAATATTATATTATATATATATATAATAAAATTAAAGTTTCTGGTTGCCAAAAGATTCATAAACACTTCACATGACAGATCTGGTGAAATGGGAGGTGGACGTGAAAATGAAACATTTTTGAACAGTAGAGCATATTGTTACAAAATATTAAAGATCTTACTATCAAACCTTTGAAAAGTACAGTAGTTGTATGTTAACTTAAATACATATAGTTGACTACAGCCTGAACTTTAGTAAACAAATGTACAGGCAAAGGAGTTGGAAGCATTGTAATAAATGCAACAATACGTAATATGAATTGTAACGTTGGCTTGTAACGATAAATTGTAACGCTGGACAACCGTTTCCTCCCAGTTTATTACAATAACGGTAAACACGTGCTCTTAAACTTACGCCCAGAAGTCCTCAACGGTGTCGAACTTGGTGATGAGCCTTAGATTGTCTTGCCACATTTTGCCCTTATCATTTTTGTAGAACCAAAGACCCCATCTACACAAAGTACACAAACGATACAACATAACACACAAGGAAGAGCAGGATGAGAAACCACAGCAGAGAGAAAACAAACGCTTATCGATTTTTCAAACGCTATAGTAGCCTGGACACACCTGTTCTGTAAAGGGTGCTTCATACAAGGGCCCTTCAAAATGTATGTTTCAAATTTCAGTTTTTCAACCTTCTTCCTCGTTACTTTGTCAATCTGGTAAAATGTAAAAGAAATAATTGTCGGGGCACAACCGAACCATTGAAACGCACGTGATCATCTTCGACGCTGTTAAACTGTTGTCGTGATATCGATTCACGAAATAAACAACAGATTTTATAGGTTATTTCAAGTAAAATGAAACAAATGTTGTTAGACTAACGAGTGTGTGCACGGTGAAATTAATACTTTAATTACAAATCGGACAGGACAGGCTCACCAGCTGTACAGCGCACGACGCCATGTCAATCCTGTATCGCGCGAGAGTGATTATTCCGTCCAGCGCGTGCATTTATAAGCTCAGATATGTTTTAAAATTATGATTTTGAAAGAATGTAACTATTTTATTTTTTATTTTTTACTTTATTTTTGTATTATTTTTTATTTTTCTCCATTTATAATGGCTTTCCAAACCTGATTGTGTATGGTGGTAGAAGCAGGATAAATGTTTGTAAATCAGTGAAAAAATTATATCTAACCTCTTTCTGATTTTTCCCGCCCCACTCACTCTGGGTCAGCACTGTATGCATTTCTGTCTAAAAACATATGATAAATTTATTTTTATGTATTTGAATCTACTGTATATTAAGTATTGTTCTGAGCACAGGAGGTTTTGGGATGAGTGATGATGTCATCATTTGTATAAGCTCAAGAGAAACTCTTGAAATTATTAATTTAAGCATAACATGATAAACTAAAAACTAATTAGGTTTTTAAAGTAGAAATGTTGCTGTTATAAAAAAAAAAACTAATGGAAGGTCAAGTTGTAGAACATCTGTTATCTCATATTTTCTTAAGAATCAGTGACGGGATGCTTTGATTGATGCATTATTGTGACATCCAGTGCAATATGTTCATCACACCACAAGAGGTCTCTGTCACACCCTTTTTGAAATGGACTCTAAAATGTGACACAATTTCATATTCACACAATATTAATTCAAAAGATGTTAATGACTTTTTGAGAACCTGAACATGTATTGTTAAATTATTGAAATGTTAGTTTAAAATCTCAGTATTGAATCTCATGAATTTAGTAGGTAAATATTTAGGTTAAGGGAGTTTGGCTGACAACAACAAAAGTTTATGAATCCCTGCATTACATGAATAAATAGTTAATAAACAAGACAAAAACAATGACATTACACAGCCAAAGTCTTCTAGACTTTAAATATTTTTGTCCATATTTTTTTCACTGGTCTCACCTAGTTCCCTAGCTTCCTCCCCCTTAGTGGTTCTGCCGGGCTGTCTGACTCCCTGGCTCAGTCAGCCCTTCCCAGCCCCCCAGCTTCACTGTCATGATCACAGTATCCAAGCCAGCCACCGTGGTCTTTGGAGTCATGTCCTCAGTCTGGGACTTGCTCCACCTCAACCCTCCAAGCCCAGGAATTCATCTCGGCCCTTCGACCCATCAGCTTCACCTTGGCTTCCCGTTCTCTCTGCTTCATCATGGCCTTCATTGGGGGCCAGAAAAAATAAGAGAGAGATGAATATAAGCAGCACTGGATGGAACATAATAGTTCATTTTGACATCATGGCCTCCATTCTGGGACATTGGCCAGCAGGTCAGTCAGCTGCACCTTGAATTGAGTGACTTACCTGCTAGAGGTAATATTTTTTGCTGCAGCTAATATTGATATGTGTTAAACACTAGCAAGCTTATATTCATGGTTTCCTAATGATATTTGTATTAACAAGCTAGCTGCCGGCTAACTTTGATAGATGTTTACTAGCTAGCTACTGAGTATCCAAGGTTGCTTAACTTTAGTTTTGTCCTCATACAGGGACAGGTTGTTGCACCTCCTCTCTGTAGCTGATCATCATTGCAAGGAAATCGGACTAAATTTGTTCGTGTAAATTTATAGGCAAGTACATTCAACTTAAAAGAAACAAAGTTCTAAATACTCATTCTTAATTATCAGTAAATTGTATTATTTAATTTTCCCCTACTACCCCTAAAATTAAGTTTGAGTATTTGAATTAACAGTGAAATGGAGGATAAAAGAAAAGAAAAGAAAAATTTACGCAATAAATAAGAGCAAAAAGCAGATGAACCAAATGCCAGTTACATGAATTGTCAGTCAGGGTCACATGACTACTCGCGGTCTGTTATGTAACAGTTGCAGGACAAAGAAAAGTTGATAAGTGCAGCAGGTCTTTAGTAATCACCAAAAGAAGGTAGTCTAATAAATCATATCCAAAGAGCAAAGGAAAGAGTGTGCAGTAATCCAAAAGGTATATGCAAATGTAACAGCTCTGCATAACAAAGACAATGACTGACAACTCAGTGAACAGAGGGTTATATCACAGTGGGATAAGTAGGAATCTAGGAGCACATAAAAATAACCAATAACATACATACAGTAAGCTAAGGAAAACCGAATTTAAACCAAGCCAGACATGACAGTAGTAAATCAATATTTATCTTTATCTGCTTGAGAAGACTGTAGGTGCTATCAAATTATTAGTCTACCCAATATTTCAAGTCGAATTAATATGTTAGTGTAGAAAAAAATCTAACTCAAAACTTGTTTATTAACTTTCCCAAAAAGTCTCTCATCTAGGCTTAGCTTAGCTTCACCAGATAACCAATAAATACATCTAGCTCAAGGCTACAGACAGATTCCCTAAAACCCTGTTCCTGTGATTATCATCACAAAGAAAGATAACAACATTTGTTAATGTAAATTTACCTTGTGTCCCATTGTGCATACTATCCATTCTAAATAGTTTCCTAAAGCATAATATGTTGTGAAGAGTATGACACGGGAAGTCGTGGCCTAATTGTTAGAGAGTCGGACTGGCAATTTAAAGGTTGTGAGTTCGAGTCTCGGGCCGGCAAGAATTGTGGGTGGGGGGAGTGCATGTACAGTTCTCTCTCCACCTTCAATACCACGACTTAGGTGCCCTTGAGCAAGGAACCGAACCCCAACTGCTCCCCGGGCGCCGCAGCATAAATGGCTGCCCACTGCTCCGGGTGTGTGTTCACTGTGTGTGTGTGTTTACTGTGTGTGTGTGTGTGTTCACTGCTCTGTGTGTGTGCACTTCGGATGGGTTAAATGCAGAGCACAAATTCTGAGTATGGGTCACCATACTTTGCTGAATGTCGCGTCACTTTCACTTTTTCACTTTTCAAAAGTCCCTGGATGGTCCAGTATAGGTGTGTCCAGCTCTGTTCCTGGAGATCTACCTTCCTAAAGTTCTGCTCCAACCTTATCAAACACAATAGCTACTATAGCTACACTTTTCATATCACAGTCCTGCAACAATGACAAACAATTATCTCACAGTTGCTGTCCTACACCAAACTATGAGTGGAGTTGCATTTTAAAGCCAATTCATACTGCACAGACGGACACAGACCAGTGGCAACAACCGACCGAGTATAGCATGTCACTTCTCAGATATTACATTACAAAATGATTCTTCGTATTCAGTTGGTGAAAAAAATACTGACCAATGGCAACCAATGCAGACAGAGGTAACACACTAATAAGACAAATGTATCTGTTGTCATTTGTCTGCGTCTGTTGGTGCAGTGTGAATTGGCCTTTAGATCAAATATATAATGTTGATTAAGTGGGACATGGATATATAAGTGAGCAGTGATAAAGTTTGCTAAATAAAATGATCCTGCTAGAAGAATAGCATGAGAAATGTATTATGTCCGTTATAAGTTGAATTTTGCATTTTATGACATTTCAGTGTGGTTGAAAAACTTCTGGAAAACACTTGAAAACAGTAGTTTGGATGGAGAGTATTTTGAAATTAAAACATAGTTTTCAAATGTATTAGGATTAATGGAGCACTTCATAATTGCAGAGGTGTTTTGTCGAACACAAACAGCACAATAGCAAAACTTATAGTCTACATGTCCATGAGCTGTTGCGTAATGAATCATTGTGCAAAAAAGCAGGCAGATTAACATTGTTTTCTTTCCAAATCTGTAGGAAGAATTGTCTGAGTAGTGAAAATTAAATGATATAATATGTGGAGTGTTTACTTGAGGGTATTAACTGTGACAGAATGATTGACAGGCTGTTTACAGAGGCAGAATAATTATGTGACAGAATTTTATGACATGGTAGTATATCCCAAAGCCTATTCTTCTGCTACACACTCAACCTGTTTCCTCTCAAAAAGATTATATACTTTTAGGGCATGGTAAAAGTAGATAAATTGAGAGCCTTAAAGACAAGTTCATAAAACTCAGAAGAAACTGAATCGATAACTGAAACTAACTCATCGATATTAATTAATTTAAACAAATTTGTATGATTTTTCCCATGCTGAATAGAAGTTTAGGCATTAGGGTTTACAGTGTGTCTCGTAAAGTTACTAGTTATCCCAGTGTGTATATACTGTATATATATATATATATATAGAGAGTGATTGTGTGTGTGTGTGTGTGTGTGTGTGTGTGTGTGTGTGTGTGTGTGTGTGTATACTTTTTTTGTTTATTATTAAAAACCTGATGCACTTAGATCCAACTTCTCTTTGTCCTGCAACCATTACATAACAGACCACAAGTATGGCTCTAGCAGCAGTTCAGCTCATCCTCCTTACCCAGGGTGAACATCTCCTTGAGGAACAAACTGTTCTGGCTAACAGGTAGACTCCCAATTGCTCCCTCATGTACTTTATATATGCAGGCCTTAATAAGCCCCTTAAAGTCATGTTGCCTCCTGATGGCTCTTATGGGACTTTGTGCCAAATTTTAGATCTGGTTTTCTGGATTATTGGATCCAGTGGGTAAAGTGAATCAGGATCACAATCATCCTGTGGCCCAAGAACTCCCAGAAATCAATCTGATTTTGAACTATTGGCTTAATTTTTCATATGGAATAGAAAAGAAAACAAAGGATTAAAACAAATAAGAGCGAAGGCAAATGACATTCATTAAAAAGAAAAGCATTACGGGATCCATCAGTACAGATTATTAAAGAAAAATTAATGATTAATCTTTTAACTTTGCATTCTAGTTGCCATATTAGACCTTTGGTCAATTTCCTGAAGGTTTTTTTGCTTTAGTTTTGCTTCCTTCAGCAAATAACTACATCATTCCACAAGCTACTCTTTCCTTGCTGTGATTCTGAGAGTCACTCCAACTGTCTGCCAACACAATATAACATGTATTTCCTGAAACACATTCACTTGAAAGATGAATAAATACCTTAGCTACAGTCATTCTCAACACATATTACAAGTCAACCTGACCACACCTGTGGTAAGTGGGTTGTTAAGTTGTAAACTGTAACTGTAATAATGATTATCCTCCTCTAGCCTAGCTGAACCCAAATGCGATTCACATAAATACTGTTTCTTTATACATTTTGATTGTGGCAGTGCAAAACCACCACTAGCGGCCAATGCTTTACTTCACTGTAGTAGTAGGTTGCCATCTTTTAGAAGGATACCGCTTAATAGTCAGTACTGTTCAATATATTATATACTGTATAATACCTTTGTTATATGAAACCAAACACATCATGCAAATAGGGCTGTTTGGTAAAACACAAAACTTAGTTCTTCTTTGTCTTTTTTTGGACCTGTTTTCTTTGGGGGTGAAGAAATACACAGACCACCTGGCCAGTTATTTTCTGAGCTACTCAATGTTACTTACATCTTTAGGACTATTGTTTCAAAGCAATACAGATTAATGAGTCAAGAAAGTAATATGGGAGCGAAAACCCCGAATCCTCTTGTTACTGCGGCAGTAACTCGGCAGCTGCTAACAGTCTGGTAGTTTGCTATTCAGGATATAGCCATGGACTTCAGCCACTGATAGTGTAATAATAAGAGTCAGCAAGAAATAACTGATTTTGCCCCTTATCTTTTTAAACAGCCGTGGTATCAGATTTGACAGTAAACCTCAGTATTTCCATGATTCATCAGGCAGTCATCTTTATTTCATTCATATCGTGTTTTATTATACTGTACATATGTTAGAGAACATGAACACATTTCAAAATAAAAAATAAACAATTCTTTGTCACTACAAATTCATTTTCAGCATGGAATTACTTTTCAGTCTTTAGTCTCTATTAGTCTTTAAGATTAAATATTAATGGTGTCTGTTATTTTCAAGCACTATAGAACACTTTTTTTTGTATCTATAATCGTGAATGAAATTGCTCTTCGGGATGTTAGGAGATGAGAAGGAAATAAACATAAGGTCAAGTCGGTTTCTCCTATGTGCTAATGTTTGTCTTTTACCTGTAAGTGTTCTTTTTTTTTTTTTTGGAAGAAATAACATTTTGCCATTACATAGTACTACTGAAAATATAAAGTAAGCACCTTGTTGATTCTGCATGGGGTCAGCATGCAACAATGTCATGACTATTGTTTTTTAATTGCTAATATTTAGATTTTACAGCTTTTTAAATCATAAACCTCCTCACGATAGACTTTTTGAGTTCTTTTGTTAAATACCTTCTATATGTCAGGCTGACAACTGCAAAATTCTTTTTTATGAGTGCATATCTCTTCTCCAGAAATCACACATTTCTTCTAAATATAACAGAGTCTGTCAAAAATTACACATGGGCGTTTTGGACACGTGAGAGTTTACAGGAGGGGCCCTCTGATATAGTCTGTGCTCAGGAACTCTTGGACCACAGCTCTCACACCATAGTCACACCTTCTCACACGCCTGGATTCAGAGTAGACAGGTAAGCCACTTAATCACTAAAAAACTAAAAGATACTGCCACTATTGTGAAGATAAAGATGCTTCTATTTGAATATTTGGAAAGGGTTTGTTTCAGTATTTTATGCTTTACAACACCCCTTAGATTTTGATTTAAAAAAAAAATTGATTCCCATTAGGGAGCACATACATTAGTTTGTTCAAGAGAACATCATAAAAGCAAGATAACAGTGTGTGCCAGATAGTCTGTGCATATGAGGAAATGGTGGAGATAAGTTATATGACTTTTTAACATTTTAGTGGACAGGACATTGTTCAAATGTATTAACAAGTGTAAAAAACCAAAAGATAATTATAAATAATAATAAAAAAAAATATATATAAAAATATATAATTTTAACTGTATTTATATATATATATATATATATATATATATATATATATATATATATATATATATATATATATATATATATATATATATATATATAAAAATACAGTTAAAATTAACGGATGTAAACTATAAAGGAACAGCTGTTTGTAGCCGTTATGCCCGAAAATGTTCAACTAAATGAAATTATACAAGATCTAAGCAATCTTTGTTCTTTATCGTTTTATTACTATATATCAAATCTCTTTTTTCATTGTATTTTGTTTTTCCATTCTTGTTTTAATTGTTTATGGTTTCTGTCCTTTTCTAAATAGTTTATGATCTGAAATACTTCTTTGAGCTGCATGTTATGTATGATAGGTAGTTCTTCTCAAAGTGTGTAATTTTAAGTGCTTTGAAAGGCATATTATTTTTAAATATTTAAAATACTATAGAAATAATAAAGAAATACTATATATAAATAAATAAAAAGATGTACAGTGTAATAAAACAATGAAGAGTATATCTGAATATATTTTACATCCCTTTGGTTATGGTTTTACCTTTTCCCCTTATTTCCTCTTTTTTATTGCCATAGCTGTTGTTTTGGTTTTTAAATGTTTTTTATGATTTCCTTATAAATAATTACTGATCTAAAAGTACTTTGAGCTGCATTTTATATACGTAAGGTTGTATACAAATAAAATTCATTATTATTACCTCTTGATCAAGGAAGCACTGTGTACATTCAAGTCTTTCACAGCTGCACACTGAATAATTAAGGCAAGGCATGTTAATTGACATAACACATTTCAAAAACGGGGTAATTACTAATTAGTGGACATAACATAACTGCTAAAAATGACCAAATGGGTTTAAATGCATGAATCTCAAAAACTTAAATTGTAAAAAAATAAGTGCAGTGCAACTGTTTAATTAAAGAATGTAAATGATGAGAAATGTGTTTCTTTTGAATATATCTATTACTAACATATGATAGACGTATATGAAATATTACATAATCACCTATATTGTTTGTCTCAGGATGTTCTGTGACAAGGTGCTGTCCTTTTTGAAGAGCCTATCGAGGCGAAAGCCACTGGAGCCCGATGGTGAAGAGTCCAACTTCAAGCGTTGTTTAACCACACTCGACTTGGTGGCCCTTGGGGTGGGAAGTACACTTGGTGCTGGGGTCTATGTCCTTTCTGGGGAGGTTGCCAGAACGGTAGCTGGTCCCAGCATCATTGTGTCATTCTTCATTGCAGCAGTGGCATCTGTGTTTGCAGGCTTGTGTTATGCAGAGTTTGGTGCCCGAGTGCCCAAGACTGGCTCTGCCTACCTGTACAGCTACGTCACTGTCGGAGAGGTGTGGGCCTTCATCACCGGCTGGAACTTACTGTTGTCATACATCATAGGCAAGAATAAACATTTAATGCCCAGCATTAACAGTCCATTCAAACAGTATGCTTTATTTGAGCTGGCTGTTGTTGTTCATTAATATTGACAACACCCAAAAATGAAATTTTGAAAGCCCCTTTAGAAAGACCCGTCCCACCTTCATTACTGTTGCTATGTCTGACAAACCATGGCACTCTCATGTCACATATCATCTTCTCACGCAGTGAAAAATACATCACAGAGCAAAGAGAAAACTGATTATGTGCCGACAAAGAATGAAGAGTAGATTACTTCTGGTATGAAACAAAGTCTCAGCCTTCAAATTTTCATATTTTTAAAGAAATGTAAAAAATAAATGTTCGAAGATCATAAATGTCTCATGACAGGTCGCTGTAGGGCCTGTTTACTTGTTATAGCATGAGATAAACCTGAATGAACATCAGAAGGTATGGTTTATCTGTGGAGAGATGTCAATGCACACTATTTTTCAAGTTCAAGTCCACCGACGTTAATATACTCTCTTGTCTGGTTTGTTTGTCAGACAAAAATGGCAGATTCTGTATTATAATTGGTCAAATCGAACAATGTTCTTCCGCGGATGCAAGCAATTCTAGTTTTTAACCACTAATGGGCAAAAAGTTACATAATGTAGCTTTAGTTTAAAAAACCATGAACTCACAGTGCCTTTAGCAAACGCAGCTCAGCTCAAATATGATTTTCCATAAACTATTTAACATCCTCCAATCATTTTAATCAGTGATGTTAATCTTACAAGATATATTTATTACATTACTCACTAAATTATTATGCCTATAATTATATGCCCTATAAACCTTCTTATCGAATGATTGAGATCCACTATCAGTTTGTATAACTGAATTGCTTGATCTGAATGACTTTATTACAGGTACATCCAGTGTGGCAAGGGCATGGAGTGGCACTTTCGATGACTTGATTGGAAATAAGATTGCCAATTATTTGAGTGAAAATACGCCAATGAATTTACCTGGCCTCGCTCCCTATCCAGACTTCTTTGCAGCTGGCCTTATTCTGGTTTTGGCAGGCAAGTAAGATTACCAAAACATTTATATAGTGTAAATAAATGAGTTATGTCAAGATACAGTAATTTGAATCAACATGAGTTAGATTTTTGTTGATTGTTTAAACTTTTTAGGTATCCTTGCATTTGGGGTGAAGGAGTCTGCCATTGTCAATAAGATCTTCACAGCTATAAATATGGTAATTCTGGTTTTTGTCATCATTGCCGGATTCATCAAGGGTGACATTGGAAACTGGCAGATAACAGAGGAGGAAATTTGGAACTACACATTAACTGCGTATGTTGCATTATGACAATTTTAAGAGCATTTGTGGTAATGGGAAAGAGTTTGACTGCGTTAAGTTAAACAGCTTTAAATATTAAACTAGGAAATTGAGAAACTGTTTAACACACATTTTAATTATTTTTTAAATTACCACAATACATTGAAATCATTTTTTTAACATTGCTATTTTTGTTTAGAAATCTCTCAACCTCAAATGAAACTTTATCCAGTTTTGGAACTGGAGGATTCTTTCCCTTTGGTTTTGAGGGAACTTTTGCTGGAGCCGCAACCTGTTTTTATGCTTTTGTGGGATTTGACTGCATTGCAACTACAGGTACTTCAACAAAATCAAAATTCACAAAACATCACAAAATTAAACTGAATGAAAAGTAAAGAAACACTAGGCACCTGCACACATTCACATTCCTGTAGACTGAACACGTAATACACATGCATATGACCTCACTGTTTTAACAGAATTGCTTTTTTGTAGTTTATACAAAGACAACAACCATATTGTTTTAAAAAACCTGCAGTTTGAACCCCTTTTTTTCAGACCCCTAAAATGTCATTTTAAACACCCCCTCAGCTGTCCTATACTGTGTCCCAATGTGCCTACTTATACTAACCTTAAAGTATAGGCCTACTTTTTTGGTGAAGAAAAAGTACATTTGAGTATGTAGTAGAAGTGCAGGCAAACATTGGGACATACTGTACTATCACATATTACAATTGCATATTAAACATAGGCTTTGTCACACTTGTTACACGCAAACAGTCACTGTACACTGGCCTGTCAATCATCTTGTCACAGTTAACATCCTCCACATTTAATTAAATTTTACTTTCTACCCTATTGGAAAGAAAAGAAGTAGCACGCTAATGTGCCAGCCTTGAGTCTTTCATGTGGAGAACTCTCCTCATATTTTCTGCATAATGATTAATTTAAAAGTTAATTGCCGGACGGATGTTTATAAAAGTTCATACTATTGTTGCAGATGTAGTATAACACTGATAACATTGAATAAATATTTTTTACTAGGTTAAATGTTGCTTATTAATAACTTAAACCTTCCTTCAGTCACACCATGTTTGTAGTTTTTTAACACTTTTTCGTGTTCGTAATTATGAACCAAATCCTTCGCCAAAGCTCAATGCATTGTAGGAAATATTAGCAATAGAGTGTGAATAGACCCACACTTCAAAAAACTACTTGAAATAGTAGACCATCCGGGGACTTTTGGCATACTCTTTTCAACATTCAAATGCTTTGGG
Source organism: Carassius carassius (assembly GCF_963082965.1). Taxonomy (NCBI): domain Eukaryota; kingdom Metazoa; phylum Chordata; class Actinopteri; order Cypriniformes; family Cyprinidae; genus Carassius; species Carassius carassius. The sequence continues at coordinate 10,297,310 of NC_081759.1, read as the reverse complement.
ACACACTTATTCTAATCTCATATACTATATAGGATGGATAGTATGAACTTTGGGTGACGCAGGGCTAGTTTCCTAGTGTGGACCTCTTTGTTACCATGGTTACCTATTGTTTTCACCTGTTCTTGTTAATTTACTCATTAGGTCTGTTTAATTTACACCCGTTTAGTTCAGTTCCTGCTGATATCATTGCATGCATGTCCTCCTGGAAATGATCCTGGATATTTCTGTTTTTGGATTAAGGAGTATTTAGTTTTAAAGTCATTTGTGTTGGATAGTTACAACAAGCTTCAGAAGTCTTGGAACATAGTACTTTTAAAGTACTTTTTTCAAAATTTTTACAATCTGTGTATGTGTCTTAATTTTTTTAATCTCCATCACCTTTATCTAGGTGAGGAGGTCAAAAATCCCCAGAAGTCTATCCCTATAGGAATTGTGGCTTCTCTTCTTATCTGTTTCTTGGCTTATTTTGGCGTTTCGGCTGCTCTCACCCTCATGATGCCCTACTACCAACTAAGTGTTCAGAGTCCCTTACCTGTAGCCTTCTCCTATGTGGGCTGGGATCCTGCAAAGTATGCTGTGGCTGTTGGATCATTGTGTGCTCTCTCAACAAGGTGATGCAACACATTGACCCATAAGGCACTTACTACGCCAGACACATACTGTTAGGACTATAAAAAGCAGTGTTGCGTGATCTGTAAGAGGATACTAGAGAAGATGCTCATAAACTAAAAAGGAAAGCTGTTCATCAGTTTGGTGAAATTAGCATCATAAAATCAAATGTAGTATACATAATGCAGGACTCTATTGTCAAACGCAGTTGTCAAGGATTGATGTTAATGCAGGATACATCAGAACAGAAGTTAATTATTTAACATATATCAGTGGGAATAGTCAAAACAGTCCTTTTTATCATTAACAATCCGTTTTATTGTTTGGTTCTTCACTCTACTAAACCACCAGCACATCCAGGTTCACTAGGTTCTCTATGGGATATTAGTTTTTAATTTCCAGTAGTCAACTGTCCACAATAAAAAGAGCAACTATGAGAAAGTAGCAAGTCATTTGCTTAAAAGTGCAAAATGGTAAAATAAATTGCAAGGTTAAACTCATGAAACAATATTGTAATGCAATTGGTTTACTACTCCACAGTTTGCTAGGGGCCATGTTTCCTATGCCCCGTGTGCTGTTTGCTATGGCCAGAGATGGACTGCTGTTCAAACCATTGAGTAAAATGAGTTCCAGACAGAGCCCTGTCATCGCCACACTTGCTTCTGGAGTAATAGCAGGTAATTCTCTTTGACAACACATGCCAGTGATATAAACCCGATTCCAAAAAAGTTGGGACACTGTACAAATTGTGTGTAAAAAATTAATGAAATAATTTACAAATCTCATAAACTTATATTTTATTCACAATAGAATATAGATAACATATCAAATGTTGAAAGTGAGACATTTTGAAATGTCATGCCAAATATTGGCTCATTTTGGATTTCATGAGAGCTACACATTCCAAAAAAGGTAGCAATAAGAGGAAAAGTTAAATGTACATATAAGGAACAGCTGGAAGACCAATTTGCAACTTATTAGGTCAATTGACAACATGATTGGGTATAAAAGAGCCTCTCGAAGTAGCAGTGTCTCTCAGAAGTCAAGATGGGCAGAGGATCACCAATTCCCCCAATGCTGCGGTGAAAAACAGTGGAGCAATATCAGAAAGGAGTTTCTCAGAGAAAAATTGCAAAGAGTTAGTCATCATCACCCACAGTGCATAATATCATCCAAAGATTCAGAGAATCTGGAACAATCTCTGTGTGTAAGGGTCAAGGTCGGAAAACCATACTGGATGCCCGTGATCTTCGGGTCCTTAGACGGCACTGCATCACATACAGGAATGCTACTGTAAATTAAATCACAACATGGGCTCAGGAATACTTCCAGAAAACATTGTCGGTGAACACAATCCACCGTGCCATTAGTCAAAAAAGAAGCTATATCTAAACATGATACAGAAGCGCAGGCATTTTCTTTGGGCCAAGGCTCATTTAAAATGGACAAGTTCTAGAACAACATATGCTCCCATTCAGACGTCGTCTCTTTCAGGGAAGACCTTGCATTTTCCAACATGACAATGCCAGACCACATACTGCATCAATTACAACATCATGGCTGCATAGAAGAAGGATCCGGGTACTGAAATGGCCAGCCTGCAGTCCAGATCTTTCACCCATAGAAAACATTTGGCGCATCATTAAGAGGAAGATGCGACAAAGACCCAAGACAGTTGAGCAACTAGAAGCCTGTATTAGTCAAGAATGGAACAACATTCCTATTCCTAAACTTGAGCAACTTGTCTCCTCAGTTCCCAGACATTTGCAGACTGTAACAAAAAGAAGATGGGATGCCACACAGTGGTAAACATTGCCTTGTCCCAACTGTTTTGAGATGTGTTGATGCCATGAAATTTTAAATCAACTAATTTTTCCCTTAAAATTACTTTTTTTTTTTTCAGTTTATATATTTGATATGTCATCTATGTTGTATTCTGAATAAAATATTGAAATTTGAAACTTATACATCATTGCATTCTGTTTTTAATCATAATTTGTACAGTGTCCCAACTTTTTTGGAATCGGGTTTGTACACCATGACAATAGTAACTAATCTATGACATACCCTAGGTAACATCAAATCAAATCTCTTTATTGTCATAATTACCACACCAGCCCCTTGTCTTCATTTAATTTTTGGCTCTATAATTCTGTTAGTGAACTATATCTGTTTTTTTTTTTTAGCAATAATGGCCTTGGTGTTTGACCTGAAGGCTCTAGTAGACATGATGTCTATTGGAACACTATTTGCCTACACCCTCGTAGCCATCTGCATCTTAATTCTTCGGTAAGCTTCAAACACAATACATAATATAAATAATAATCCATGAATAGTATGTTACATTTTATGACTGTTTATTCCTGATGTACCCGCACAGATTTTACAAAGCACACAGAATATACATTCACACTGAAAATTGTAATGCCACCAGAATTTACATAACACACAATATGATGAAAATTACATTATTGCTTAAATCTAATATATCAAATAAGTTATCTTTTTTTCAACTGACATGGGGTGGGGGTGGGGATTCTATGTCATTACCACAATGCAATTATGTGAACTTACGTAATATCAAAATAAATGACATTACAGAAGTGATGCTTATAACATCCAATTCATTTTTTACACAAGTTCACATTTTCGAGTCAAAGTTGATGACGTTATTATGTAAGGTTTTCAGCAGCTATTCCTCAGCAATAATTAATAATTTTTCACATCTGATTTGGGTCAAAGACTTTTAAGGTTCATTCAAGCTTATTTTGTTTCTTTCCTTCTGTGTTCTGTGTTTTCCCTTGAACTACTTTATTTAGATTATCTTCATTTTGTTTATTTAATAAAGTGCATTTTGAATTTCATTATGGACTTAATAAACCCCTTAAACCATGGCTGTCCATTGGTGGTCTTCGAGAGTCGCTGTGCTAATTGTCAGATTTGGCCCTCCACTGTTGGGGGGGGGGGGGGGGAGAACAAAATCACTCTATGGCCCACCAGAGCCTCATCACACCTGCCACAGACCCTGAGCATACACCCATGACGATCATGTACCCTCAGTCAAAGTTCCATTCTATCCTGCCATTCAGTTTGTCCTGGAAGCAGTGCCTGCTGCTTGCTTCATCCGAGAGCCAGCATCTGCTGCTTGGTTCATCTTGGAGTGCCCAGTGCCCAAGTTCGGTTTGTCCTGGAGACAGCAGCTGCCATCCTGGATTTAAGTCTGAACCCCTAAAGCCCTTCTTCCTCCACTGGTCCTATTCAGCTTGTTAGTCTGTTTGTTTCCATTTGGAGCCTTAGATATTTCTTCTCTGCTGGTCCTGTCCAGCTCTACGCATTATCTGGTTCTGTCCAGGTCCCTGGTCTTTTCCCCTCCACTGGTTCCACCCCCCATGATAGTCTCTCTGGTTCTGTCCAGGTCCCTGGCCCTTCCTCCTCTGTTTCTGCCCTGCATCAAAGTCTCTCTGGTTATGTCCAGGGCCACTGGTCATGCTCCTCTAACGATGCCATGGTCATCATTTGCTGCTTTTCCACTGTCGGGCCAGTGCTTTAAACGGGCCGGGCAGGGCTAATAGCCTCGGACCTGTAGCACCTAGGCCAAAATAGCACGGTTTCCACCATCGGGCCAGAAGCTCCGCTGCGATTCACTAAAACCTGCCCTTTACACGCCTCTCAGGAACAACAAAGAGAAGTTATCAGAAAACTAATATAAGACACAGGAACTAGCGCGATCACAAAACGAATGCGAAAAAATCGTCCGTTTGTTTGCATGCTTTATTAAATATTTAAATCCAAAAGCATCTATGTTTTACTATAATAAGTGATACATTGATCATAATGAATAAATTTTTCAGGATTTAAAATTAGTCACACAGAAGTAAAGCATTACGAACAGCCTGCTTATTCAGTCGAATCTGTTTCTGTTTATTTGTAGTCACAGTAGCCAATATACATCACATTTAGAAAGAATTATAATTTCTATATTTTTATAAAGGCACCCCAACAAAAAAAACATATCTCGAGAAAAGACTTATGACGGATAAAATATGTTACTAAATAAATACATTATTGTGATAGAGAATAAGAAGCTGACGTCTGATTTTTGACGTCTTTTGCATCACCTATAAATATTTCTGCCTTGTATGGTGATTATAATCCACATTGAATCAAGTTATTTCAAACACTCACTGCTGACTGAAAGTGATTTTGAATTCAACTTATAAAAAAAAAAAAAATATGCTGGTGTTATAGCTGGTAGCTTTACGAAATGATCCGCGGTGCTGACTCTCTCCAGATGGGATAAACTCTGCCTTTTGTTTATAACCACTCCTCTAGCCCCAGCTGGCCCGCTTAAAGCCCGGAAGTGACAGTTGAAACACGACTGGCCCTGGCATGCACTAGCATGCGCGCTTTTGGCCCGACAGTGGAAACGTGGCTAGTCACTGGCTCCTCTGACTACTCCTCACCAGCTCCCCAGTCCTCTGGCTCCATTGGCACAATCACAGTCTCCTGATCTACTGTGATCTTTAGAGTTTGTTGCATCTGAACACTTTCTACCCTTAGGCTCCACCTTGGCCCTTCCAGCTCCACTGTGGCTGTCTGATCCTTTGTCTCCACTATGGTCCTTCTACTGGGGCCCCTTGTCCTTCCAGCCTTGCAATGGTCTATTTAGCCACTGATTTCAGTCCTTCAGCTGTACCTTGGCCCTACATCCCTTTAGTGTCACAGTGGTCTTCCTTTTTTATTTATTTATTTTTTGTCTTCGCCATTGATCTCTGTCTAAATTGCTCTACCTTGGACTTCTGATCCCTGGGCACTGCCTTACTCCTCCAATCTGCCAGCTCAGTGGTCCTCAGTGCCTATGAGCTGGCTCTGCCTTAATCTTCACCTCCAGCAGCTACTTCTTGAGCATTTGATTACCAGGCACTGTTATGATCCGTGGTTCTCCTCCAGTTGTGGTTTAGTCTACCTTCCATTGGTTTCCCCAGGATTCTCAGTATGCTCTTATTTGTAAATGTGATTTCTGATTATTTGTCAATTATTTGTGTTACATAATTAGTACTCCCCCTCCCCCCAGCAACCCCCCCCCCCAATAAATTTTTTGGTATTGGCTAATAAAATGGTTTATTGTACATCGCACAATATCAATACTAGCAATTTTCACAGTATTCAGAGCAAACAAAAAATATTCAGAGCAAACACAAAAATACAGCAGTGCACTAAAATCAACTATTTTTGTCCACACAGGTACCAACCAGAGCTAGCTGAGATCAATGAGAAACAAGAACTTCGGAAGAAATGGAATCCTTTTTGCCCCTCTAAAAAGGCATCTGCTACAAGTTCTAAAGTTGTGTCTGTGCTAACCATATTTACCAGTGAGTTTCCGTTTTAATCATTTGATGCTTCCATCTGATGAGTAAGTGTATGATTATGTTGAGGAAGTGTAGCTAATGCTTCTGTAAATTGGACACGCTGGCAGTATGCAAATTAGTATGTAATATGCTATATCTAGAAATTTTATCATTCTTGCACAATCACAGAGAAGGATGGGAAATGTACTCTAGTTTAGTCGCACAAGCCCGTCATCTCACAAACAAGCTAAATAAATAGTTTCTCCAAAAAACATTAGCACAAAGTAGCACACAAAATAATTTACAAACTACATATGCTACATTCTAATGATAAATAGCAATTGCTGCAACCATAATTCTTTGTAAAAAATACCTTAGAATTAATGGAAATTCCAAAGCTTAAAGAAATTCCTAAGTACAGTAACTAGTTCCATATTGAAAATTAACTCCCTATGCATTGTCTTTTGACGACTTGTATGCGGAAACCCCTGTTTACACTGTTCATGAAGCCTGATTTGTTAACGTTCGTATAGCTGCACAAACCAATGTTGCTCTAGCCTGCCACAGGGGAGGAGTTGACTGCTATATAAGTTGGCCCTGAGCACCATTTCATCAGATTCTTCTCCTTCAGCAATGAGACCATCTCTTCACTGACTCAGCAACGAAGCAAGAAGCTCAGCCTGCTCTTTCTCTCTGTTAAATCAGGAATCCTGCAGAGGACAGAGTTTCCTTGTGGCTATCTGGTGATTTAAGAAAAGAGCAAATTTTCTGAGCAGATTTCAAGAAGCGCGTTGTTTCAAATGTCGGCAGTGTAGCTCGGGCAAGGATCCCTTGCACGAAGTGGACGTCACAAGGAGTGTGTAGCCTGTCTGGGGGTTTCCCATGCAAAGGCTGCATTTACAGAGGCTTCGTGTTCTCACTGCGAGAATATGTCCCTCTCCCATCTTCGCTCGTGGATCGCCTTTTTCAAGAAGGCGGTCCTCCCAGATCTGTTCTTCCAACTCCTTTCTCTACCAAGAGGAATCAGCAGCCATCAGCAGGCCATCTTCTCGGGCTCAAGTGATGTTGCGTCAGTCCAGCACCTGCGTGATTCACTCTCACCGCAGCGCATCATTTCTCTGTTGTGCTTTGCACTTGAGGCTCCACGCCCCTCATCGGATGCAAGCGGACTCATTTCCTTTGGTGCTTCTGAGGAAGAGGTGTTTGTCGACGACTTTTCTTCGTTTTTGACTGCATCTGACGCTGACAAATAGGCGAGCCCCCCCCATCTCAGTCTACATGACCCAGCATAGACTCTAAATGCTGATCCGCATTCTCGTGCAAATTGTGGAGGAATTTGGTCTTGAGTGGTTGGCCTCCTGATGAATGGCTCCTGAAGGGACAACGTCAGCCTTTGTCCCGTCAGCGGTTTTGGCCTGAAAATCAACCCAGGTCCTTCAGTACTGGATAAAACTCGCATTCCATCCCACGCCTGGCTCCTGGGCCACATTTGTCAAGGTAACCCATCACTTCCTCAAAGCTTTGGCCCCTTGGACAACTTTTCACCTGTTCCAGTCAGGCTTAAGTTGGGAATGACCTCCAAAAGGTGGTCACAACAGATGCCTCCAGCTCAGGCTGGGGTGCTCTGTACGAGGGCTCGGCATATGGCTCCTGGTTGTCCATCGAGTGACGCTTGCATATCAACTGCCTCAAAGTAATGGCTGTTTGTCTGGCCCTGAAAACCTTCCTGCCAGCCTTAAAAGAGCACCGCGTCCTGGTCCATTCGGACAACACGTTTCTTTGTTTTACTTATCCTTTTTTTCCTTTACTTATTTTTCTTTATACATTATCTATTTATATAGTTGTACTTTTAAATTTTATCTGTATTTAATGTTCTACTGTTAGTGTTATCTGTATGCACCAAGGGTCTGAGAGTAACACAAATTCAATTCTCTATGTATGTACTGTACATGTGGAAGAATTGACAAAGCAGACTTGACTTGAATTGACAGTGGTGGCCTCTGGTCCAGTGGAATCTCTATTGGGGAGGTCTGTGCGGCCGCTGGCTGTTCATCACCATCTACCTTTATTAGATTCTACAATTTGGTCTCATCTGCTTAAATTTAGCTTTCCCCTCCCCGTGGGTGGGGAGAGTTTTGTCAAGAAGATCTCAGAATATTCTCAGGTCCCTTTGTTCAGGCTTATGGAGCCCTCGCTGAGTGTTTCTGGGCTTGTATCCCGGTTCCCTGAGATAAGGGAACAAGCATTGCGTAACTAGCTGCAGGTGAATCAATTGCTGTTTCTTCAGTCGTTGATTCTGATGAAATGGCACTCTGGGCCAACTTCTAAAGCAGTCGGTTCTGCCCCCTCTGGCGGGCTCGAGCCCCATTGGTTTGTGCAGCTATACAAATAGACGACGCGATGCCCGTTCCCTTATCTCAGGGAACCAAGGTTACGTGAGTAACCGGAGCGTTTTCTAGAAAGTGCATGCGTGGTGGCACTTAACTTGTAAATAGAATCATTTTGACATGAATGCACCATTGATTAAGTTAGATTTTTATGGGTATTTCTATAGTTTTTGCAATTTTATGCTACAAATGAAAATCCACTGCAACTCCTGATTGATCATATGAGCAGGTGCGTAGTAAAAAAATTTGAAGCAAATTATCATAAATATCAATAATAGCCAATATCATACCAGGACAAGAAAATGAAACCTTTCCAGATCAACAATAAAGTAAATTTAACCTACATTTATGCTATAATGATTTCATGTTAACTCTCTCTTCTCCACCTAATTATTACTTTTAATGTGATTTCTAGTTGTGTTTGCGGTTATCCTGAGCGTGACCATCACAAAAGGTGTACAAGCTGGTCTGATTCAGGAGTGGTGGATCATTTTGATTATCACTTTGGTTGCGGTGGTGTTTGTCCTGACTATCATTATTATTTGGCGACAGCCACAGAATAGTACCAAAGCTGCATTTATGGTAAGCTGTCCTCACTGGATGAAAAAAAGCAACACTTTTTACATAATTTTAGCAACAAGAAATGCATAAAATGTGCATTAATGTGTTATTCTAACACTGGTTCTGAAGTGGATTTGCTTTGGAGTCCAGATTTTACATTCAACAATCCAACACTGTACCAAAATGACAAATTCATTAATCGGTAACAAAAACGTAATTCAACTCAGTCATAAATTGTTTGAATTTTACCATCAGTAGAGTAGGTCAATATAATTTCCAATTTTACATTAACATGACACAGAGCAGAAATGTACTTTTACATCAGTTTAACTTAAAATAAGCACTGGGCCAAATAATGAAACCCTCTGCAATTTTGTCTTTTTCCATCATCTGGTAATATAACATATTTTCATTTAATTGCAATTAACATGCCATTATGTTTCTATAAACTTGAGTATTATACTATTAACTATTTCTATTAAAGTATATTATTTCTAAGAACTAAGTACCACTGTTGTAAAAGGGGTCATGAACTGATAATCCAAAATTGAACTGAGAAACCTAAATATTTTAACACATAAGAAGTCATTGTACTATAAAAAACATCCGGTAAGTTTCAGAACTCAAAACTTTCCTCTTAGTCTAAAAACAGCTTATATTGAATCCAGTCTGCCAAAACAACCTTTTATGGAATGGTCTACTCTAAGATGTAATGGTGTGGATAAGCACCGCCTCCACAGAGGAAGGTGTAAAAATATTGAAAACAAAGTGTACCTCAGAGAACAGTACAAAATAAAATAAAAAATACAAAACAAAGGCAGGTCATGACCCCTTTAAGAACTTTGAAATGTTTGGTTTAGAATTACAGTAGTTCAAGACTGCGTTGGTCTTCAGAAACTTTTTACATTTTTCTGTAGGTCCCACTTCTGCCACTACTCCCAATTTTCAGTACATTCATCAATGTCTACTTAATGGTCCAGCTGGGTGGTGAAACTTGGATTCGCTATGCAGTGTGGATGGCAGTGGGTAAGACAACATGACTATTTATATAGAGTCCTATATACACATTTAAAAAGTGCTGTCTGGCTGTGAGGATGTGGTTTGGAGAAGGTTTGAAAAGTAAACTTATCAAACTCTTTCAATCACAATTTAGTCAGCAAACCTGTTACAACATTATTTAACAGGCCTGAAACTAAAAGGAAAGGTTATAAGAATAGACAAATACACCATGTATTATTTGAAATTGCGAAATATACAATTTTTGCATGTATGAAAACAACCTTCACTGGACCAGGACTCATGTAATGAATGAATATCATTCGGAGAAGCGTTTTACCATTATCAAAACTTTTGACAAATTTCAGATTTGACCAATAATTGTATAGCAATTGTATAAGTTTCATTGTATTTTCTAACAAAATATAGGCTTGCTCATCTACTTCTGTTATGGAGTGCACTTCAGTGTACAGAAGAAACGGAACCAGTCTTCCAAACATCCCATCAGTGTTGAGACAATTGATTATAAATTGGAGGACAAGAAAAAAATGGGATCTACTACACCACCACTACAAACCAAGCTTTAAAGCCAACAATGATGTCAGTGCCTTGTTCCCGAGACAGAGAAACTACAATATGATTTTTGTTTTATACTGAAATTTGAATAAGTATGAATTTGTAACAAATTATAAAACCTAGGAAACCGAGGAAAGTATGAAAGTTAAGGGGCAAGGTTTATATATATATATATATATATATATATATATATATATATATATATATTAGTACCTTTGAAGGTACTGCCCCAGTGTCAATAGTTATTAAGCAGCTTTTATTTTTATTACATATTTATTGTTATTGTTACTAATCATAAAGCGATCGATTACACAGAAAATCAGGTACTACTATAAGGTACTAATCAGGTACTACTCAACCCATGACATTTCTCTTTTACACCACTGGTACGTTTAAAATAAATTTATATAAATGGACTTAGCTATCAAATATCATTGCACAGCACCATACTATAGTTAATTAGTATGCTTTGTGAAAAGAACAATATTTTTTTATTTGTTAAAAAAAAATACTATGTTTTTTTTTTTTCTAGTTGAGCTTGAAGAGGTTCTGTAAATGTGAACACTGCAAGAAAATGTTCTTCATATGGCTCTGCTGTGTATGTATATGACCTGTCTTATGTAGCACATAATCTTTTTCCAGGCCTCTGTTATGTTATTTATCATATCTGAGTGTATTCACCATTGAAAAGCATATTAAACAATATTTAAAATACAATTATTGTTCAGTGTTGTGTACTGCAATATTTAGCAAGTCCTATTCATTTCCTTTAGAATAAAAACTTTTAACAGTGGAAAATGTAACTGAGATTACATTTAAAGGATTAGTTCAATTTTAAAATAAAATTTCTTGATAATTTACTCACGCCCATGTCATCCAAGATATTTACATCTTTCTTTTGTCAGTCGAACAGAAATTACGTTTTATTTTATTTTTTTTTAATGAAAACATTCCAGGATTATTATCCTTATATTGGACTTCAACAGTTACCAAACGGTTGAAGGTCAAAATTACAGTTTCAGTGCAGCTTCAAAGGGCTTTCCACAATACCAGACGAGGAATAAGGGTCTTATAGTGATGGATTGTAGCATGATAGAAGACTAGTTAGATATGCAGAAGCGAAAACCATTAAGGGCCCTATAAGTAAATAATATTTTGTAACTGATACAGAGCTTAATAGGTAGCATTGCAAAGACTGTAAATTGGGTTAATGTGATCATATTTTCTTGACCTGGTAAGAACTCTAGCATCTGCATTTTGGACTACCCGTAGCTTGTTTATTGAAGATGTAGGAGAACCACTTTGCAGTAAACAACAATAGTCCAGTCTTGTCATGAATGCATGAACTAGCTTTTCTGCATCAGGAACAGGTAGCATGTAGCAGGTAGCCTTAGCATGGCTATATTTCTAAGATGGAAGAATGCTGTTTTTGTAACATGGGAAATATGATTTTCAAAAGTTGCTGTTTAATATAACACCCACATTTTTGACTGTAGTGGAAGTAACAGTACATCCATCTATGCAAATTGTAATCTAAAATATTCTGTGTACTGTTTTTTTTTTTGGGTCCAATAAGTAATATCCGAATTCATAAGAGGAAATTGGTAATCCAATCTTTAATATTTTTAAAAACACTCTTTTAGCTTAAATAATTTAGAAGTTTCATCTGGTCTTGTTGAAATATATAGTTGAGTATCATCAGCAGTTTGCAAATTGTGGCACTTCGTACTTTACTTGCATTAATTGAGATGATTCCCTTATTTAAATAGTGATAACGATCAGACAGGTAGGATCTAAACCATCTTGAAAGCCTGTCCTTGAATACCTGTATAGTTTTGTAATCAATCTATGACTATGACATGATCTATGGTGTCGAACGCAGCACTAAGATCAAGTAAAACTAGCAATGAGATGCAGCCTTGGTCTGATGCAAGAAGCAAGTCATTTGTAATTTTAACAAGTGCAGTTTCTGTGCTATGATGGGGCCTGAAACCTGAAATTCTTCATGGATATATTTTTTCAGGAGGAAGGAGTGCATTTCAGCAGACACGACTTTTTAAAAAATTTAAGACATAAAATGGACATTTGAAATTAGGCCCTCCCTAAGAATTGCTGGGTTCAAATACCCCCACATGTCTTGTGGTGCACCAAGGCTTATGTAGGCCTAACATTCGTAAAAACTATGCTGCTTATGCCACTTCACTTGTCCCTTGCATTTAATTCTCTTCTGTCCTTAATTGTTTTACTACAGTTCTATATTTTGCATTATAAACACTTACATAAACTCCATTAGTTACTGGTGCCCATTAAATAATCTGACTCTTTGGATCCTCGTCCCTGTTATTTATTGCTTCAGAGAGGTAGGTGGCAGTGTATGCACCATTTGAGTGAATACCCACCAACGCATTTCAGAAGAAGAAATCCAAGGGTGCTATCGATATTTACAAATTGATCAAGGAGCGCTTCTTGGCGGAAATTTGGGTGATTATTACAACTGTTTGCATTATTTTGTTGTGTAAGAGCAATCACAGAATGTTCTTTTGTAGTTGTTTCATTTGTTAAAGGTGTAAAGTATTAAAATAATCAACAGTGCTAAAGTTAATCAAACCATTCAGCAAAGTTACCGGCAAGTTAGTTATTTATCAGCGTGCGACATGTTTTTTGCTCGTGTTTACATCTGCACCTTCACGAACAATGTAATTTTCTGGGGCAGTTTTAGCGTTTGAAGATGCTTTTGACAGACATTATATTTAGCTATGGGTTAGCTCTGCGGCTAACTGTACGAAGGAGGTTGGCTACGGTCATATTTTGATGGTTTATTGTTCTAAATCACTGCAAGACACATGCAAGATATATTTCATGTTAAGGTGCAATTGTAACAAAATAGCAATGTTAATCTAGCCTATACTAGAATTTCTTTTAGACCACAAAACCGAAGAACATTCCTCAAACCTGTCACATAAAACAGACTCTAAAAGGGGTTGGGCCATGACTTTGTAAACGGATATCCTGTCATCTTCAAGATTATCCACACTTTAGTATTTTTTTAGGGCCCGAGCACCGATGGTCTGAGGACCCTATTCTATCTGCTCTGTTTCTTCTTATTATTCTTCCGCTTCTCCGAAATGAATCGCATTTTTGAGGGCTTAAACATGCTCAAAAAGTCATGAAACTTTGCACACGCGTCAAACCTGGTGTAAATTGTAGTCTGATATAGGATTCAGAAGAGGATGTGGCAAATGGCTCGACAACGCCACCTTTACTAACAAAAATCAACAGCCTTCTAGCTATGTTTCACGTAGATGCACGAAAATAGGCACACATATGTAACACACCAATACCTACAAAAAACTCTTGGAGCAAAATTAAACCCAACAGGAAGTCGGATTATTTTTAATATTATGAGCAAATTTTGTGCAATTTTGTCATTTCCATGCGTTGTATTTCCTCCTAGAGATTTATTCAGGTCAACACCAAATTTGGTATGCCTAATCTAAAGGCCTTTGCGATGTTAAATTGCGAAGATCTTGAGTTTTCATTGAAGGGCGTGTCCGTGGCGGCCTGGTGAATTTTGATGATTCGCCATGAAAAATGAAGTTGCTATAACTCAGACATACAAATGTCCAATCTGCCCCAAACTTCACATGTTTGATAAGACTCCGAACCTGAACAGATTGACATGCCCATATTCAGTTATAGTCATAGCGCCACCTATTGGCAACAGGAAGTGACATATTTTACACTGCGAGTAACTATTCCTAGAAATTTTATGACATCAATGTCTTTTAATTTGACAAATAAAAACACGACTACGGCAATATATGGTTCATATTATAATTTTCATCATAATAAAGTATAGCTATGATGAAACCCTGCTGGAAAAAAGCATATGCTGGTTAGGTATGTTTTGATGCTGGTCCTTTGCTAGTTTATGCTAGTCATGTGCTGGCAAAGGACCAGCAAAAGGATCAGCATAAACCAGCAAAGGACCAGCATAAACCAGCATAACATCGACAAAACATACCTAACCAACATATGCTGTTTTTTTTCAGCTGGTAATGGTAATCGACATAGCCTTTATCACTGCTAAATTAAATATTATGAGCCTTAATTATTCTAAGAAGCCACATCATCTCGAAGAATTTATTTTTAACACTCGACTGAAGTTATGAAGTGAATTTGGAGTCAAAACATGTTATTAAATGTGGTATTTTCACTTGCTATCAGATGGAGCAGCATTTACTACACAGAGACCTAGTTCACTGAGAAGAAGATACGCAAACAGCTGTCATTATCGCAAATGATTTCGTCGTCTTCATAATCCTACGATTATATTGTCTGCGATTTTGCATATCTTATCAGAGAACTACGGCTCTGTGTAGTAAATGCTGTTCCACCTGAAAGCAGGTGATGGAGATTTACTGCTGCTAATCACATAATCAGATTTACTGACAAAATGTGCAAGACAATCGCAATTAATCGCGTTCGACTAATCGTGCAGCCCTAAATATTCAGTGTCATTTCTATTGAAACTAGTATGTCATGTGGTTATATAAATTTATAATTACACATGTAATGATGTTATAATTTAGTACATAAAAAAGAAACTAAATGTAATTTCAAATAATGCACTACAGCTAAATTGATCAAGTATGTTTCATGTGCTTTAGTAATTTAGTCACATCAAGTGTATTACTTAAAACACAAGATTAGTAAAACATGCAATGCAATATAATAAAATCTGTTATACAGTATAATAATATCATCCATGTTATGTTTGTATTGCTGTAGTCTAATGATCATCTCTGGTGCCATTTTCTCAGTTTAAGAAATCCATAATCAAACGTAATTGATTTGCCTTTTCTTTTCTGACTGTGTAAACTCTCCGACTGCTGCCTGATTCTCTTAACTTGTCTGTAAAGGTTGGCGATGGACACATTTGATGGCAATACCAGTGAAGACACAAATGAAGCCGAGACTATTGGTGTGCAGAGCCTGTATTCGACGCTCGGCTTATCATCAGAAGATTTGGGTGTACTTGCTCAGATTCCTGAAAGTGAAATCAGCGTAGAAACCCTCCCTCATCTAATCATGCAGCTCAAGGCGAAGAGAGCCCATGAAGAGTCAGCTACCGCAGACACCGACTACCGAGACAAGTCCGGAATTTCACAGGACAAGCTGAATACACCTGAAAGATGCACCAGTGACAGATGCAGAAGCCCATTGACTTCCAGCTCAGCGCGGCGCTCTGGGAGCCATGGGAGCCATGAGCATCATGGGAGAGGGGAGGGGCATAGGAAGGTTGAGAGGTACACAGGAGGAAGAAAGGACCTGGGTTACAGGAAGTCATCCCGGGAAAGACAAAGTGGCTGTCATGTGACTGAGGAGACGGAGTCTGGTGACATCCCAATGGTTTTCCCACACAAATGCTCTCTTTGCAAGTGTGTGCTGAATTCCATGAAGGTAGCTAGCAAAAATAAAAAGATATGTGGTAAATTGTGCACCATGATAAAACAAACAATTAAAGGAAAACAACAAAAATACCTAAAAATGGTTAGCATTTTGTAAAATCATGTATTAGCGCTGGGCATTGTGACTAATGGTTCAAAAGAGTTTACTTTTATGGATAAAGCTATCCATGCTGCTATCAGCATGTAGTACTGCTTAACATTGGGAAGTGAGGGAATAAAAAAAATACCCAGACAAGTCAAGGCAAGACAGGGATGATGTGAAGTGTTTCATTTTGGTTCCCTCATTTTATGGCTTCAGATGTGACTTATTCAATCATAATGTTTTCTTTGGGTCCAAAGAAGTTCAAAATATTTCAAAAACAAATGTATTTAATTTACTAGAATATCCTAAGTTAGGGGGCATCATTTAAATAAATATATTATACTCATGCACTGTACCATGATGTATGATTTTCTTTTTGGATGAAGGTTTTTATCATAATCCTAAATGCTTATGTTTTTTTTTTTTTTTGACTGTCAGACATGGAAAGACCATCTTTCAGGTGTCCGCCACAAATTGCGTGAATCAGAACGAAGTACTCGCTCATTTCCACCCCCTAAAAGACCCAGCAACTCTGAATGTAAGAATAATAATTTCATTACTTCATTATTAAATTAATTACTTACACCCCAGAAAAGGGTTTTGTGTCTTTTAGTTCATGCCAGAGATCATCTGCAAGCTAGTGTACTCCTAGAAGTGGACAGATGTAGGAAATTACAGCAAATATACAATATCTTTCCCTTTTTTCTTGAAATTTAACCACAATTTACATTTATTCATTATTCATTGATTTAAACTGCAGACTCAGTTATCCAAAGTGACTTACAGATGAGAAATACAAGTTATTCAACCTAAAGAGGCAAATAATATGAGTGCTCGTAAGACAAAGTTTAGAAATATCGTTTAGAATAGTACAAGCTAGAACAGGGATGGATTAATGGAAAGTGAGAGCATATATAGATATTTATTTATTTATTTCTTTATTAAGATGCAGTTAAGTGCTCATAGAAGAGATAAACCAAAAATATTGATCTTGTAAATTCCTCCGTATAGCTCTCATGATTGTGACATTAACTAAAACCTATTGGCTTTTTATAAAACGCCAATTCCTTAAGTATCATTTTCGCCAACTTCCTTTTTAAAGAGGAAATACATCAACATGTGAAAGAAAACTGGCTCATCATGCCATTTCATAAGGTTTTTAAGTTTTATGTAATTATATTTTAATTTTAAATTTCACTTGTGCAGGTTCATTTAGATATAGTGCTGTATACAGTTTTCTAACTAAATTGCACAAAATTAATAAATTTAACTAGTGTTTTTTTTTTTTTTTTTTTTTTTTTTTTTTTTTTAAGGGGATCACTACATGTCCACCATGTCAGACCACTTCTACCCTCCTAAGGTAATTTAAGTTGTGTGTTGCTGTCTTATGTTCATTTCTGTTATTTTTGCACACAAATAGCTTCTTTTTTCATGTTGTGATGTTATCCTCAGTCCAATACAAGAGTGGTAGTAGCCAAGTTTCCTATGGGTGCTGTGGCCTTAGGGGAGCTTTTAGAGCTTGGAAAACCATTCGGGACAATTGTGAAACACCTGGTGTTCCCAACAAAGGTAATTACACACCAGAAAGACACTATACTGTACATTTATTCTCAGTGGTGACCCATTTTGTAATTTCACGACAATTTGCAACTTTGTTTTGCCCACCATTGCTTTATTTTTGTATTGTGATTGAGCAGTAAACATTCTTAACAGTGTCTTGTATGACTTATGTAACAGAATTTTATTACAGTGATATTTAAAGGGTTAGTTAATCAAAATGTAAAAATATTTTACTTGCACTCATATTGTTCTAAACCTGCATGACCGACTTTATTGTGTGAATGTGAAAGGTGAGGTTTAGAAGATAGCACCATAAAGATTCTGTCATTAATTACTCACCCTCATGATGTTCCAAAACCATAAGAACTTCGTTCATCTTCAGAGCACAAATTAAGATATTTTTGGGGAATTCCATGAGCTCTCTGACCCTCAGTTTTCATTTGGGGGTTTAACTATCCCTCTAATTGATGGACTGGAGTTACCTGTGGATTACCTGCAGATTATTGTGATGTTTTTATCAGCTGTTTGGACTCTCATTCTGATGGTGGTATGGCGCCCGTTCACTCATTCACCCATTCACATTCCAGTCACACTCATACACACCTAGTATACGTGAAACAAGTTTGTTTTTATCTTTCTTTCTTTCTTTTTATGGGTGTTTAAGGTGCATTAATTTTGTTTGCTGGGTAACAGGGATTTTTGGAGTTTAATTCTCACAAGGAGGCTCAGAATATGGTCAGTCACTTCAAGTTGAAACCAGCCTTCATAAAGGAGAACCCAATAATCCTGTACTTATCACCAACAGTTGAAGGCATTCATGTGAGTAGGAACCCCACAAATCACAACCTCTATACTTTGTTTAACAATCTATCCATTTATCCTGGATTTCCTTGACAGTTACATTTTGTTTGCATGTATTTGATTGACAGGCACCCAACAAGTTTGATGCGCCTTCACCAAAACGAACGAAACGTTCAAATGCGCCTTCGGTGGTTTGTTTTTCACGTTTGCCTTCAGGGGAGGCCGTGGAGGCTGAAGTGCTGGAGCTTGCAGGCATGTTTGGTGAGGTGTGGCAGTCAAAGTTCACTGACTGTAAGGTGAGGATTACCATCTTGAAGAACTTGTGATGTCAACTTGTAGTGAAACTCAAGAAGTCTTTGTCAAGTCAGTGTGAAGTCTTTTAATGTACAAACTAGTGCAGTGGAAAATGTATACTTATCAGCCACAACATTAAAACCACCTGTCTAATATCGTGTAGGTCCCTCTCGTAATGTCAAAACAGCTCTGATGCGTCGAGGCATGGATTCAAAAAGACCTCTGAAAGTGTCCTGTGCCCTCTGGCACCAAGACATGAGCAGCAGATCCTTTAAAGGTCCTATGACATGAAAATTTCACTTTCTGAGTTTTTTTAACATTATAATGAGTTCCCCTAGCCTGTATATGGTCCCCAAGTTTCTAGAAATTCTAATAAGTGTAAATCGAGATTTTGCTATCTTTCTCTGCCTTTGAGAAAATGGAAGCTCAAACGGGCTGATCTGGAATCTCCTCCTTGTGACGTTATAAGGAGAAATGTTACATCCCTTTTCTCTGCTTTGCCCGCCCAAATATTTACATATAATTCAGTCGCAATGTCAGCACAGGCGTTACAAAAAGACTTTTATGATATGGATTCGACAGCACCGCCACAAACCGTGAGTAACCCTGTTCATCAATGCCTGATCTGTGATCAGTGATTTCTGATGTGTAGCTAATCATTCAAGTTCACACAGACTTTCTTTCTAAATCGTTTAATACTGTTTATGCATCAGTGAATCAAGCCAGTGACTAAACGATCAACTTCACATTGTTTCTCTTAGTAGCATGAAACAAATCTGTTATTTAAATTGTGATTTAACTACAGAGAGCGATCAAAGAACGCTCCCTTTTTTTTCGGAGCTGTCACACATCGCGAGTATATCTGCACTCTTGCTTAAACTGCCGTTACAAGGAATGACGCTGTTATGCTGCACAACAAAGCTTTTACTGTATTCATGTGGTTCATTCATGTGTTTGCTGTTAGTTGTGGTGAAAGCATTTTGTGAGAGAAAACGTGTTGCAATAATGACGAGATCACTGCATTCTGGCAATAAACAGACTCTGTTTAATCAATGCTCATCACTGCAGCCTTTTATGTGATGGGAAAAGATCGAAAAAAGAATTATATAATCAACACTTCCACGATTCGTTAATCTCGACAGCTGTAATAGTAAAAAAATATAAATATATAAAAAATAAATAAATATATATATTTGACAGGGGTTCCACATGCAATACGCATTTCGAATGCAAAGATGTCAGCCAATCACAACAGTTGTCGTTTACTCGGAGTCTCACAGCAGACACGCCCCTTCAAACAGAGCATTCAAGCCAGAGGGCTAATATCAGGATATAAAAATGCTTTTTATTTCTAAATTTTAAATGTAAAAATCATACTAACAATATAAGTACACCTAAGGAAACATTAAAAAGCATTTAAAGAAAAGGAAATAATCCATGTCATGGGACCTTTAAGTCCTGCGAGTTGTGAGGTGTGACCTCAATGGATTGGATTTATTGATCAGTGGTTCTCGTGTACCACCCCAGGGAGCGGTTGCACCAGCTAGATGTAAAAAAAAGCTGGGTGTAAGCCTTATGCTGTGCTTTGCAATGTCCAACATTACGATAAATATTTACAACTGTTGCACCAACTATAACTACGATCAGACACAACTACGCCCTGCATAGACGATGCGCGCAGACCCTGACACATTGTCCTGCAGTGATAGCTGAGACGACATTCACACTGCAATGGCTACAACTACTGATAGCCTATAAAACTGAATTGCTCAAGACTTCATAACAAGTGAAGCCACTGCACCATGATTTCATTGAGTAAACATTTTCTAACAAGTCCGCATCTCCTTGCACATTCCCATATGAAAGATTTCTTCAAACAAACAGTAAAAATTAAGACGACAGGTTAAGTAAAATAAAATGCATGTAATACAATTCTTCTCTCTAGAGTTATTTTTTCTAGCTGACTATCGAGTTTATGTACAATGAATGTCTTTCCTGAGGTAAATGTGACTTTACGTGACATTGTCTATTTTACAGATGTCTTTCTGTGGCTGAAAAACCACATTTATAGTTTGTATTTTGTGATAAAACTGACAGAATTTGAAAGCTCCATCACGTACGCATACTCCAGTTTGAGAACCATTGCTCTAGATAATCAGTTGGATTGAGATCTTGGGGATTTGGAGACCAAAGTAACACTGTTAGCTTTTTGGTATGTTCCTTATACCATTCCTGAACAATTTTTGCAGTGACACAATGCATTACCCTACTACATTAGTGGCCACTGCTATCAGAAATCACCGTTGCTATGAATGGATGTTCATGGTCTGCAGTAATCTTTAGGTAGGTGGTACATGTCGAAGTAACGTCCACATTAATGTCAGGACCCAAGGTTTCCCAGCAGAACATTGTGCAGAGCAAAACACTGCCTCCGCCAGCCTGCCTTCTTTCCATAGTGCATCTTGCTGCCATCTCATCTCCAGGTAAACAACATTCATGTATCCGGCCATCCATTTGTTCTAAAAGAAAATGTGATTCATCAGACCAGACAACATTCTTCCATTGCTCCATGGTCCAGGTCTGACGTCACGATGCTTTGGTGGTGGACAGAGGTCATCAAGGCCAGTCTGACGGGTCTGTGGCTATGCAGCCCCATAAACAGTAAAGTGTGATCCACTGTGTTCTGACAGTTTTCTTTCACAGCCACCATTGAGTTTTTCAGGAGTTTAAGCTACGGTAGCTCCTTTGTCTTTCCTTCCACTACTTTTGGCAGACATTAATCACTGCGTACCGGGAGCAGCCCATGTGATTTGCTGTTTCTGAGATTTGTTGTCTGTCACTATTTAACCTTTTGTCAAAGTCACTCAAATCTTTTAGTTTTCCGATTTTTCCTGCTTCCTACATGTGAAATTAAAGAACTGACTCTTCACTTGCTGTCTAAAACAGTAAATCATGTCCTGTAACAGGTACCACTATAACAATATAATCAATATTGTTCACTTCACATGCGAGTGGTTTAAATGTTCTGGCTGATCAGTGCGTATACATTGATACTTCACTGAGATTATTAAATTGAATCGGTTTATTAAATAAACATTTTAAATTAATTGTATGAATTCATTTTCACAGCCTTTGTAAAAAATACATTTTGTTTGTTTGTTTTCCCAGTAAAACTCTTGTATGTCTATGTGTGTGTAGGCCTTGATTGAGATGGTTGACTGGCGTGATGCTGACATCATGGTGAAGTATTACTACAGTAACCCACTGAGGATTCAGGGCAAAAGTGTTAAAGTGTCCATGTCGCACATCACAACCCTGAGGTAAGAGACTTTTGATATCCCAAGCCCTAAAGAGGTACTTAGACCAAGGTGTTTGACGTTATCAAATATTCATGTTGCACTTACAGTATTATCATGGTGTTAAAATTTTGTTGTAAAAAAGTGTTGTCATATTACAGTATAACAGGTTTAATAACTTAAAGAACGGAACGTTTAAATACAATAAAGCAATATTCAAAAGTGCAAAATAATTATAAAGAAAAATTGGTAACAATTTACAATAAGGTCTTAATTAACCTTAGTTAATGCATTAACATTAAAAATGAGCAATAACTACATTTGTTACTAAAGTTATTATTCTTTGTTAAAAAAATACAACTCTTAGTTCATGTTAGCTTGAGTTCATTAAATCATACAGTTACAACATTTGATTTTAACAAGGTGCTAAACTAAGATGAATAAATGTTTAGAATAATTTTTCATTGGCAGTTTATACAAACAAATGAATTAACTAATGTTAAATAATGGAGCCTTAATGTAAAGTGTGACTGAATATTAAAGAATCAAAAAAAATTCAAACAATATCTAGGGCATGTTGTAGTCCAGATTAAAAAGTAATAAAGTTTAGATCAGTAAACACTGTGGAACCAAATAAATAAGAAACGAATGTTTAAAAAACCTTCCGATATCACCAGAAGTCAACAGGCTTTTCAAAATCCAAAATATCTTTTGCCATCATCTTGTCTGTCTCACCTCACTCTTCTTGTCAGTCAGCTCGCGATAAATGAAATCTGATCTGATATGACTGTCGTTCGGCACGCTCCATTGAGCAGCCACGTTCAGTTTTAATTGTAGTGTCTGTTCTCTAACTGAACTAAATACTTATTTCGATTAAATTACTATAAAAAATCTAAATGACGGTTGAGGTGGTGCTGCAGTGGGCAAGTGACATAACCTGTGTTGCGGCTTCACATGGGTAAAACCATCTATTTAAATTACCTAGATAACTCAGTATGTTGGGTAGGTTAAAGAAAAACTACAATTCCCACCATTGGACTACAACTCTCCTACCTGGCTTTCACAGGTGTGGTAATCACTGTTGATTGTCCTGATGTGTTTGAACACAGTTAAGTTTGATTGCTACATTTATTGTCTGTATGCCCTGAGGATGTTGATTTGACTGAAAGCTTGGTGATTAAATTCACTTTAAGGATTCAAGTGTGCAGACAGTTTATTTTTTGAGATTACACCAAATTCACAAAATAATGTTCTTTTTAGCAGCATCGTATGACCCCTTTAATTTAAATGGATGAGTTATAAAAAAATTCACCCCCCTCACAGTTGTCATGAAAGGCTAAATTAGCTATATAGACCAAACCATTTTCTGTACTAGGCTGTAAACATATTTTTTTTTCTGGTGTAAAGTTGGGCATTTTAACATTGGGAGTCTATGGAACTGACTCCCTTTTGGAGCCAGCCTTAAGTGGACAGTCGATGATCAGTTTTAGTCTCTTCTGTGGTGGTTTCATGAGAGAGACCAGAAGGTGGCCGCTTGGTCTGAATATATATGTCTAGTTGTGGGGCAAAAAGTGTGTGGAAAGGTAATAGTGCTACATTTAAAGTACTATTTTAGTCAAGACAGTCAGTTCAGATTTTGCTGTACAGGAGCTCAAGACAACATTATTTTAAATGCTTTCTTAACTGAAAACCTTTTTTTTTTCAGAGATAATAGTCCAGAGTCCAGAAAATCTGACTCAAGCAAGTACAGAAGACAAAGAGAAGAGTCTGTATCTAGTAACAAGGACAAAGGCGACAGCTCAAACCAGGATGCCACAGAGAAAGAAGATGAGTTGATCAAAAGTGAAGACAAGGTTCTTGATGTTGAGGAGGGAATTCAGTTGGAGGATGAAACTGGGCTGCTTGATGAGGGGTCAGAAGGCATTGTGGCTCAAACTGAGGAGAAAGAAAAAAAGGAAGAGGAGGAAAAGATGGAAGAGGAGAAACCTACCACTGCTGAGGAGGAGAATAGAGAGAGAGGTTCAGAGCAGAATCAAGAGGAAGAGGTGAGTTGATAGAAGGTGGTGTGTGGCATTTTAAAAATGCATTTTATCTGAGTTTAAAGTCACCTTTATTTATTTACCGCTTTTAACAATACAGATTGTAACAAAGCAAGTGAACAGCATTAAATAGGAAAATATTGTGTCAATAAAGCAAAAAGGCAGTTCATCATTGAATTCAATGATGTCATCATCCAGCTCAGTTCAGTTTAAATAGTATCTGTGCAATCAAGTTGACGAAATCGCTGGAAATGAAGTGTCCTCAACTAAGCAAGCCAGAGGCGACAGCAGCAAGGAAACAACACTCCATCGGTGACAGAATGGAGAAAAAACCTTGGAAGAAATCAGGCTCAGTCAGGGGGCCAGTTCTCCTCTGGCCAGACAAAACCAGCAGTTCATTTCCAGGCTGCAGCAAAGTCAGATTGTGCAGAAGAATCATCTGTTTCCTGTGGTCTTGTCCCGATGGCGGTATAGGAGACAAGGTCTTGACTGTGGATCTTTCTCTTGGGCTCATGTAGTTGTCCTAGTCTCCGCTGACATTCAGGACAGTAGAGGTCCTCTCTAGGTGTTGATCCACCATCTGAGCTGGATCCGGGTGACTGCAGTGAACATCTGATCTGGTTACAGACTGGATCTGGTGTCCTCAGAATAAGAGAGAAACCAACTAATATTAGAGTAGATGCCATTCTTCTAGCAAGTACATTGTGTGTTATGAGAAATGTTCCCAGTTCCGGTTTTCCTAATTAATGCAGCCTTAAAAACCTTTTTGAATATTAGAAATGTGTTAGTGTGTTATGTGTAAACTAGGTTAAAGAGGTGGGTCTTTAATCTCAATTTAAACTGACAGAGTGTGTCTGCCTCCCGAACAATGTTAGGTAGGTTATTCCAGAGCTTGGGAGCTAAATAGGAAAAGGATCTGCCGCCCGCAGTTGATTTTGATATCCTTGGTATCATTTGAGAGTTTTGAGTACGTGATAAACCATTCAGGGCGTTATAAGTAATAAGCAAGATTTTAAAATCTATATGTTTGATAGGGAGCCAGTGCATTGTTGAAAGAACCAGGCTAATCTGGTCATACAGTACTTCCTGGTTCTAGTAATAACTCTAGCTGCTGCATTTTGGACTAGCTGGAGTTTGTTTATTAAGCATGCAGAACAACTTTTGAGATGGAAAAATGCAGTTTTACAAAGGCTTTCTAGCACACCTAGGTTCCTTAATAATGACGAAGAATTGACAGAGCAACCATCAATTCTATATTTGAGTTGTTTTAAACTCAAATATGCGGTTTATTTACAAAGACAGCGCCTATTTAAAAATGTGTTTCGCCGATTTTGGAGACAATCAGCTGGAGCTCAGTGCTCATGTTACCGACGAGAGCAGTCTCGACACGGCTAATCCTTCTGACATTTGCCGCTGGCTCTGATGTCTCTTAAGTGGTTAAACATAAAATATAATTTGTTTTGGGTAAATCTAAAAGGTAATCTTTGGTCTTTATTAAATTAATCTATTTTTTCTATATTTTTATAAAAATAAGAAGTATCATACAGCTCCGGGTATCCACATACATCGAAGAGGACTTTGTCCTCCATAGTTGTTTTGGATTTTGCCTCCGTTTGCTATGTGATAATCACATCACTACTAGAGCAAGCTCTTGATTGGTTAACGCGGCGTGAAATTTTGCCAAAGTTCAGATTTTTCAACTCGTGTGAATGTGATGTCTATTCGCGTCTTTGCATTGACTTAACATGTAAATCACTCACACTTAATGCTTCATTCGCGTCAACGCACCATAAGACAGCGATCTAGGTTATTACATTAAATTGGTATGTTTCTCAGAGGCTTGAAGAAATGTAGAGCTTCGTATCATCAGCATAACAGTGAAAGCTAATCTGATGATATCTCCCAAGGGTAACATGTAAAGCGTGAAAAGTAACGGCCCTAGTACTGAGCCTTGAGGTACTCCATACTACACTTGTGATCGATATGATAATCCCTTCATTCACTGCAATGAATTGATGGCGGTCAGATAAGTATGATTTGAACCATGCTAATGTACTTCCATTAATTCCAGCAATGGATTAGACCCTTACTATAGGGGTGCACAATAAATATCGGCTGGTAATCGGCTACTAAAGCTGGTTATCTAATCAGTGGTAAATTCCATCATGTGCGTGATTTCACATAGAGCAGCTGTTACTAGAGGTTGACTGATATATTGGTCGGCCGATATTTGTCATTTTTTAATATATCGGCATCGGTCAATATCCGTGTTTAGTAGTGCCGATTTAGAGTCAGGAACGTCAATGGGCACCCACGTGTTATTGGTGTGATGGAAAGTGCTGCTGATGGTATTATTATTATCTGCAAAAGCCACTTGGGAAAAAAACTTTCTCACCCGAATTAAAGGGGTTTTAGTCTGAATAAAATGCTAGTAGCAGGACTGTAAAATGAATAGATGTGATTATGATCATTTGATAAAATTAAGAGAGTGCGCCATATGTTTGAGATAATTTTACTTTGTTGACTGTTTCCCGTCAAGGAGACTGCTGAATGCGCCTCTTTAAATGGTTTCGTGGTGCTCATTGTTGTATTTTAAAACGCAATTGCAATGTTTTCAAATGACACTTAGTATTAAAAATAAAATTATCCCAAACGTAACTGTGGCGCTTGTGGCTGTGCTGTGCAGTCCGCTTTTTTTACATCAAACATTTTATGCAAGTATTATGACCAGTACTTTTTTGTTTGATCCTGTTCTGCAAAATATTCGATTTTGAAATTTGCGTTCGGCTAGGCCTATTTGTTTTAAAAAATCTGCCATTTACAGTGCATTAGATCGAGACAGTGGATGAGTGCTTGCATACGAGGACGAGCGAGTGCGGGTTAGGATAGATGTATTTGGAGGTTATTGCTCCCGTCTCGTTCTGCACATATCCAAATGTTTCCATATTTGCAATGTATCTGAATGTTAAACTATAATATTTTATATTTTTTTAATTTTAACTAGACGGAAAAGATCATCCGGTATACTACGGTCTATTTAAACTGACCAGTGTAACCTTTTATATGTTTGGTTGACTGTACTTTATTTTAATAATGAACAGACTGCGATGTAAATTTGAAATTAGAATGCACTTTAGATGTTCTGTATCATTTATACCAAACACAAATGTTGCTGGTTGCTAGTGTGTTTGCAGCACTACTATTATTTATTTTTTATATATTTTATTATTTATATATATTTCAGTTTAATAGATTTTTATATATAAAATTGTATTTATTTTATTTAAATGTATATTTAAGTTAACATTTATGCTCCAACAAACTTGAAAAATTCTGCTTGCTAAATGCTCAAACTTTTATGTAAATGATTGACTTATATATAACCTGTTTTATATATTTCATACTTGGTCAGTTTATTGATTGGTTTGGTTAACTTTGGATACATTTTTTATTTTAATACCGTGCAGTGCACAAAATTAAGAATCGAGAGATGGTTCAAGTCAGTGCTCAATAAATGATGATAAGTTTAGAAATTTTGTGCATCCACTTATTATTAGTGTGACATTTTAACATGCAAATGAAGGGGAAAACTTAAAGATATTATCCCTAAAAATCGGCAGCACATATCGGCCATCGGCTGACCCCGACCTCTAAATAAGGGCATTGGCTATAGAAAAACCCATATCGGTCGACCTCTAGCTGTTACTACACAGAGCCATTCTTAACTGACAAGCTGCGCAAATTCACGTTCATTATCAACGTGGAATTGCGCATCTTGTCAGATAACAATGGCTCTGTGAATTAACTGCCGCTCCATTTGAAAGCATGTGATTGGGATTTACCGCTAATCATGGAACCGACTTTTACGTTCAGAAGAAGAAAGAAACTCATTCAGGTTTAAAACTGCTTTTGAGTGAGTTAGTGGTGGTATAAAAATAAAACACTATGACAGAATTGACAGACAGCTGACTTTTTTGAATTTTTATTTTTTGGTGTTTATTTAACATTAATAAAACAACAAAACACAGAGAAAAATCACTCACTGCTCTTGACTGAAGAAATTTAATACAGTTGCTTTAGGAATTAAATTTGTTTGTTCAATTTCTTGAACAAAGCACTGTTTTATTTGTATATTATGTGCAGTTGTAATGTGTGTCTTTGTCATTATTTTATCTTTATCAAAAAATAAGAAAAAAGATTTAGATCTTCACCCTCTTTGGCCTAAATATCTGCCATTCTTTTTTTTTCTTTTACATTTATTCATTTAGCAGAATGAAGCATTTATTATAGCATTTATTATTTTCTTTTTTTTATGAGGCTTTTGTCTTTATAATAGGGAAATTAGTTTGGCTGTAATGCTCAGACAACTTTGTGAATCGTGATATTTCAAAAATAAATAAATAAATAAAAAAATTGTGATATTATATTTTTCCCATATTGCCCACCCCTACTATTAATGCATGTTAAATCAAATTTAAATCTGGAGATTGACTTTTGCAATCTTAGACCTTCTATTTCTTTGCCCTGATAAACTCATTGACTGAACTGGCAGGGTGTTTTGGGTCACTGTCCTGATCCAATGCGATAAGTCATAAGTCATTTTCTTGAATATTGGTAGCCTAGATGATTCTGGAAACTTCTGCATTCATTCTGCTACTGTCATCATACATTAAGTCATCAGTAAAGTTGAGAGAGCCTGTTCCAGAGACAGCCATGCATGCAAGACTCTGCAGAAGCAATGGATATAACTGATATGACACATTTCCTGCTTTTCCTGCTTTTAATATCTAAACAGTTAATGCAACAGGACAGCTGATCACTTAGCGAGACCCGTGAGCCTACTATTCCAATACTTCTGCTCACAATTAAAAAAGTGCTGATCTTCTTATTTGGAAAAACGTGTATTGAAGCACCCAATAATAAAATGTGACAATTTCTAGTTATTATTTTTTACAGATTTCTTTTTTTTTTTTTTTTTTTTATGCTCTCACATTGGCTGTAGGTCATCGCCAATGTATTTTTCAGTCAGAACTAATTTCACACAGCAGGATTTTGAATTGCCGACACATCCAGATATTTAGCATGCGAAATATTTCATGAGCGTCGGCGATGCATCTCATTTCTCAGATCACGTCTTTAAATAATTTGCACTGCGAGATTATCACTCGCAAGAACTAGCACCAATTTGCCTCCAGTTTCGCAGCATTTGTCTTTGATTTCACCAAACCTGTTGGCGAGTGGAAATCGCGGGGGTAAAATGGTGCAGTGTGAACTCTGCATAACTGTAAATGTATTTCAGTCGTATGTATTCATTCAGATTTACCTACAGTGTATCAAGGCTGACAGCAACCAACCAACTCACACATGACCAAACAAAGCTGACATTACACAATACTGTGTAGATGAATATGTTTTAATTACATTTCACCATGTTTTCTAGTGTTGTGGTTTATAACTTTTTTTTTTTTTTTTTTAAATATGCAGAAACAACATGAGCATGTTGATGCAGTCTGACTATAACAGCGATGTGTATGCTTTTATGTCTTATTTCTCTAGGGTGATTTGGATGATGCAGAATTTCCAAAGAACATAGAAGATTTTGTTACATTGGATGAGCTGGACAACAATGCAGGAGGTGATTCATTTGAATAAAATATTAGGATGTCAAAAAAAAAAATGAAACGTATGAATTCATGAATGTTTCATTAATGTGCATTTTAAAAATAATGAATTATCATTTCATAGTGAATTTAAATTCAAATCATATACATTTCTCCCACAATGTACTTTAAGTCTATGACAGTCACACTTTTTCCCCTTTTTTCCAGATTCTTCTGTGCCAGAGGTATCACATCTCTCATTTACATTAAATGTTGGATGTCTTAGGAAATAAAAATATATTTCCTGTTCAACAGTATGAGTGATAGCAATGTGTATTTTTTATTGCACAATCACAGGATAGTAAAGTAGTGGTGCTGTGGCCTGTAAAGAACCCTGACTTGATGAAGGATCTTTACAGTCTCTCTGCACCCTTTGGCGGTATGGTGAAGCATACTTTATCCATGTTCAGACAAGAGGTCAGTGTTTTGTGTTTACAGTTGTGTAAAAATGAGTGATGCAAGAAATATCAGCAATAATTTTTTTTTGTGGGGGGGGGGGGGGGGGGGCTTGTTTTATAATATATAAAAAAGGCATCTGTGTTGCATTTTTCTGATCAAAAATTCAGTATAAAAGGTAATATTTCGTATTTTTACTATATTTCAGTTAAGTAAATTATATTTGAATGCATTTTAAAATGGTAATTATTCCTGTGATACAAAGCTGATTTTTAGCAGCCATTACTCCAATCTTCAGTATCACATGATCCTTCAGAAATCATTTAAAAATTCCAGGCTTGGTGAGAATACTTTTTAAGAAAAAAAAAATCTTTATGACTCCAAACTATTCACTGGTTTATACGGTGTAATACTCATTTTTTTAACAGCCATGGTTCAAGAACAAATTAGAAACATAAATATACTGTTAAAAAGTTGATATAAAAACAACAACAAAAATGTATTAGAATGTTGATTATTGAATAAATTTGATTACCTAAATTATTAACTCATTGACGAAAACTTTGATTTCAATTTTAGTAAAAAAAATTTTTTTTGCATTAGTTATTATGCATTATGCGCTAAAGATAAAAAAAAATAACTACAAAAAAATAAATAAAGTGAGCTTTATTTAATACTTTATTAATTCCTTATTTTCACTTTATATAAATGAGTTTTTTGCAGTCAGTGCACATAACACACTGTAATTACTATCAGTTAATCATGCAATAACTGAAACAGCCAAAACCAAAACAGCAGTGGTTGGTTCTCTTGATAATTATTGTGTCTTCTATCCAGGTGTTTTTAACCATACTACCACATAATATGCTTTCAGTTTTACTAATCACAGTTCTCATAAAATTTTCAGGTTTTGCCTTTGGCTGTTATGTTTGTTTGTGTTCTTGTAGGCTATGATCGAACTGGAAACAGCTGAAAAAGCCCAGGAAATGGTGCAGTTCTACAGCAATCACAAGGCAACAATATGTGGCAGGCAGGTGTCAGTTTCCATGTGCCTTACCATGAAAACAATAGAGGTATGTGTTTTTGCTTTGTGCTTTAAATTCCATTAACTTCTCACAATATTATGGTTTTTACTATATATATTTACTATAAATTGTTTGCCAGTGTAGTCATAATGTCACGGCTTCCCTAAACAACTTGGTTCACTAAAATAAAAGAGATAAAACATTTTGTGTATTTTCCCTCATGTGCTCTCAAATGTGTGAGCTGTTTTATTTACAAGAATTTTAATATTGCTACACATACATGAGCTACATCAAGAAAGTTCTGAATAGAATAAATAGAGGATAAAATAAATATATAAATTAGTGCTGTCAATCGATTAAAAACTTTAACTAGATTAATCACACATTTTTTCTGTGATTAATCGCAATAAAAAAAGAAATGTTTTTGTACGTTTTTAATATATTTTTTAATGTAATAATTTCACAGTTAATCAAATTAATGTAGAAACAACATAAAGACAGTATATTTTAAATACTTGTTTAAATGGCATCTTTTTATGAATGAAGGCCAGTATTACTGATATTAATACAGCTACTGATTTTTTTTTTTTTTTTTTTTTACATTTATTATTAGGCTTCAAAAATATAACAGTTTTTAATTTAAGTAAACTTAAAACAATGCTAACATAAACCCATAATAAATGTCATGTTTACTCCTGCCCTTCCTGTCTTAACAGTTAGGAAATATACAGAAATTTAATAAAGTTATCAAAGTTATATGCAGTCTGCACTGCATAAACTATAAATTAAATAGTTAATCCTTATTAAAGCTACAAAAGTTATTTAGTCAAGAGCAGCGAGTCATTTTCTCTGTTCCCTTTGTTCTTTAACTTTACTGACAGGAAGCTTTATTGGCTGCTGTCCCTTTAAGAGCAGACAGACACGCGGATCTCACCGTTTATATACTGTCTATGGATCTCGCCTCATTCTCTCACAACTCTTTTTGTTCATTTTAGACTTTATATAAATCATTTAAGATTGCTCTTATGAGGATAATCGACAAAACTGGCACTTTGGGATGTTTATTGTTAGTTCAAGTGCTTAAGAGAACTGGATTCTGGCACCCTGTCTATGCATTGTGTGTGTGTGTGTGTGTACGTGTGTATGTGTCACATAAGGGCATTCACAGACAGCGCATTCTCTTTTGTCTTGCCATGCTTGAAATGTTTAAAAGCATTTAAAAGAATAAGAGCGTGATCATATAATGTAAAGCTAGCCAACGGATGGCAGACCCTACTTGGAAAATACGGATGCTGCGTTAATTGCGTTAAATATTTTGACACGTTAAACCAGACAAAAATTAATCGCATGCGTTAACGCGTAAACGTTGACAGCACTAATTTAAATACAAAAAAAAAATGTAGATAGAATATTGGGTGGAAGGGGAAAAAACATCAATCAATACATACGTTTTGAAATGACTTGACATATAATGGCCAAATAATTTAAAGATAAGGATATTTTGTGATCATTTGAGAATATTGTTATTCCAAACGTAAATTATTACCAAATTAAATTAAAAATGACTGTGATGGTTTCAATCCTTCACACCATGTTTAGAGCCCAAGTGGGAGATCCATTTTTATCAGCGGTCTTCCCAACCAGAGGTACCTACGACAGAAATACACAGACAAATCCCTCTTCGAACTGACTAAACCTTTTGGAAGACTGACTGGTTACTCTCTGCACAGGTATCAAGGAACGGTACGTATACACACATTTCCACTCAACACTATCTGCACTGCAAAAAAAAAAAAAGAGTCTCATCTTAGTATTTTTTGTCTTGTTTCAAAATATCTAAAAATTCCTAAATTGTTATTAAAAAGTAAAATATTTTTAAAACAAGATAAATGTACTTACCCCACTAGCAGATTATAATTTTTATATTTTAGGCAAAATTCACTTAATTTAGTTGTTTTTCCCCTGGAAACGACTAAATATCTTACGTCATTTTGCTCATCTAGTAAATGCATCTTAACTGTAATTTTTTTACATTGAAAATCTAAAAATGCTTTGCAGAAGAAACACAGGAAATGCCTATAGTTGTAGCTGGATAAACAAAAGATTGAACTGCTTTTATTGATTCAACATGACAAATAAACACATGATTATGACAATAATCATAATATATGACAATAATAAGCCACAGCATCTCACAGAAAGAATTTTTTTAAACACTCGACTGATGTTATGAAGTTAGTTTGGAGTAAAAATATGTTATTAAATGTGGTATTTTCACATGCTTTCAGATGGAGCAGCGTTTACTGCACAGAGCCATAGTTCAACTGAGAAGCTATGCAAACAGCTGTCATTATCGCGAATGATTTCTTCAATTTCATATCGTCTGCGTTGGTTTTTTTTTGCTTGTCAGTGAACTACAGCTCTTGTGTATTAAATGCTGCTCCATCTGAAAGCACATGATGATGATTCACTGCTGAACCGGCTATACAAAAAAAATTTGCATGACAATCGCATTTAATTATTATTGCAGCCCTAGTATATAAATACAAATACATGCATGTATATATTTAAGACAAAAAATTTGTTTACATACTAAATATATTTATATAGAATATAATAATATAAACGTATATATGTACATGTAAATATTTTCTAAATATATACTGAGTGTGTGTGTGTGTGTGTATATATATATATATATATAGTACACGCCAAAAGTTTGGACACACCTTCTCATTCAAAGAGTTTTCTTTATTTTCATGACTATGAAAATTGTAGAGGCACACTGAAGGCATCAAAACTATGAATTAACACATGTGGAATTATATACATAACAAAAAAAGTGTGAAACAACTGAAAATGTCATATTCTAGGTTCTTCAAAGTAGCCACCTTTTGATTTGATTACTGCTTTGCACACTCTTGGCATTCTCTTGATGAGCTTCAAGAGGTAGTCACCTGAAATGGTCTTCCAACAGTCTTGAAGGCGTTCCCAGAGAGATGCTTAGCACTTGTTGGCCCTTTTGCCTTCACTCTGCGGTCCAGCTCACCCCTAAACCATCTCGATTGGGTTCAGGTCCGGTGACTGTGGAGGCCAGGTCATCTGGCGCAGCCTGGATAGCCCTTACACAGCCTGAAGGTGTGTTTGGGGTCATTGTCCTGTTGAAAAATAAATGATAGTCCAACTAAACGCAAACCGGATGGAATAGCATGCCGCTGCAAGATGCTGTGGTAGCCATGCTGGTTCAGTATGCTTTCAATTTTGAATAAATCCCCATCAGTGTCACCAGCAAAGCACCCCCACACCATCACACCTCCTCCTCCATGCTTCACGGTGGGAACCAGGCATGTAGAGTCCATCGGTTCACCTTTTCTGCGTCGCACAAAGACACTGTGGTTGGAACCAAATATCTCAAATTTGGACTCATCAGACC
Source organism: Carassius carassius (assembly GCF_963082965.1). Classification (NCBI taxonomy): domain Eukaryota; kingdom Metazoa; phylum Chordata; class Actinopteri; order Cypriniformes; family Cyprinidae; genus Carassius; species Carassius carassius. The sequence continues at coordinate 10,262,776 of NC_081759.1, read as the reverse complement.
AAAGCACAGATTTCCACTGGTCTAATGTCCATTCCTTGTGTTCTTTAGCCCAAACAAGTCTCTTCTGCTTGTTGCCTTTCTTTAGCAGTGGTTTCCTAGAAGATATTCTACCATGAAGGCCTGATTCACACAGTCTCCTCTTAACCGTTGTTCTAGAGATGTGTTTGCTGCTAGAACTCCGTGTGCCATTGACCTGGTCTCTAATCTGAGCTGCTGTTAACCTGCGATTCTCTGAGGCTGGTGACTCGGATGAACTTATCCTCCGCAGCAGAGGAAGACTCTTGGTCTTCCTTTCCTGGGGCGGTCCGCATGTGAGCCAGTTTCTTTGTAGCGCTTGATGGTTTTTGTGACTGCACTTGGGGACACTTTCAAAGTTTTCCCAATTTTTCGGAATGACTGACCTTCATTTCTTAAAGTAATGATGGCCACTCGTTTTCCTGTACTTAGCTGCTTTTTTCTTGCCATAATACAAATTCTAACAGTATATTCAGTTGGACTATCAGCTGTGTATCCACGTGACTTCTGCACAACACAACTGATGGTCCCAACCCCATTTATAAGGTAAGAAATCACACTTATTAAACCTGACAGGGCACACCTGTGAAGTGAAAACCATTTCAGGTGACTATCTCTTGAAGCTCATCAAGAGAATGCCAAGAGTGTGCAAAGCAGTAATCAAAGCAAAAGGTGGCTACTTTGAAGAACCTACAATATGACATATTTTCAGTTGTTTCACACTTTTGTTATGTATATAATTCCACATGTGTTAATTCACAGTTTTGATGCCTTCGGTGTGAATCTACAATTTTCATAGTCATGAAAATAAAGAAAACTCTTTGAATGAGAAGGTGTGTCCAAACTTTTGGTCTGTACATAATAAACACAGTACACATGGATATATTATGTAAACAAAAACTTAATTTTGTATGCGATTAATTGTGATCCATTTTGGCAGCACTCATTTTTAGTAGAAACAGGACAAAAATAGTAAGATAAGCCTTTTTTTGCAGTGTGTGATAAGCAGCAGAGCACAATTTGTGAATATTCACTTTTTCATGCTGTTTGTTTTTCCTGTGCCTTGTCTTGTTACTTCTCAGTGTTACATGCAACTGGAAAGTACAAAGGCAGCTGAAAAAATGGTTGCAGAGTACAGTCGGAGGCCTTGCGAATTTTGGGGGTCGGTGCTGAAAATAGCTATGTGCAGGAAAGGGGATTCTCTGATTCGCTGGTAGGTGTTCACATTAAAACCGTCACTTACTAGAGTGGCTACACAAATGATAAAATACATTTCCACTGTTGACTGAGGCAATAGTAAGGATGTACAGTTGGCCCCAGACAGCATTTAAGCACACTTTAAAATGTCAATGAAGGAGAAATCTGCAAACAATTCTTGCCGCAGTTTTTTTCAGAACTAACTTCACTTTTCTGTAGTACAGGTCATTAAAGGAGTAGCTCACCCAAAAATGACATTTTGAGGAAACTTTACTCACCCTCAGGCCATCCAAGATGTAAATGAGTTTGTTTCTTCATCAAAACAGATTTTATCACTTGCTCACCCATGGGTCCTCTGCAGTGAATGGGTGCTGTCAGAATGAGTGTCCAAACAGCTGATAAAACAGAACAAAAATCCACAAGTAATCACACGACTCCAGTCCATCAGTTAAATGCTTCCTGTGGTAAAAAAAGGCCATCCCTTGTTGTCCTCTCTCATCAAAATCCACAGACGTATTTGCTTAATATATGCATATTTCCCTCCTGATTGAGAAGAGACAACTTTTTCACTGGAGGAAGAAATATTATTGTTAGAGGACTTGTTTTTGTCAGAAGCAACCATTGAAAATTAACATCTTAATGATGAATTAGTTTCTTAAAAAACATGCAGCTATTTGCCTCACAAGATGTTAATTGATTGATTGGAATGGTGTGGATTACTTGTGGGTTATTGTGATGTTTTACCAGCTGTTTAGACTCTCATTCTGATGGCACCCATTCACTGCAGAGGATCCATTGGTGAGCAAATCATGTAAAGCCAAATTTCTCCAAATCTCTTCCGAAGAGAAAACAAACTAATTCACATCTTGGGTGGTCAGAGGGGTAAGTACATTTTCAGCCTATTTTCATTTTTGTGCTATTCCTTTAAGTGTGGGCATATTCAGATTTTTTGTTTTTTAAGTTAGACTGTTTTTTTTTTTGTCTTTTCTTTTGTTGTTTTATTTGGAACCTAACAGAATGCCTTTTAATACATTTTGTTTGCTTGTGCTATTTATTTATTTTTTATAAATAGACAGAACTGAAGACAGAACTGCTTGTGGTTCCAGCAAACCCATCGTTTCATCACAATTTCACCATCGAGTTAGGCACATCAACCATAACTCCTTCAAAAACAGCCAGAAACCTTGGAGTTATGATTGATGATCAGCTGACTTTCTCAGACCACATTGCTAAAACTGTCCGGTCCTGCAGATTTGTTTTATTCAACATCAAGAAGATCAAGCCCTTTCTTTCGGAACATGCAGCACAACTCCTTGCTCAAGCTCTTGTTCTGTCCAGGCTGGACTATTGCAATGCACTCTTGGCAGGTCTTCCAGCCAGTTCTTTCAAACCTTTACAATTAATCCAGAACACAGCAGAAAGATACATTTTTCATAACCCGAAAAGAATACACCCCTTTTCATCAATCTGCACTGGCTACAAGTAGCTGCTCGCTTAAAATTGAAGGCATTGATGTTTGCATACAAAACTACCACTGGCTCTGCACCCCTTTACCTAAATTCATCATTTCAGACTTATGTGCCCTCTAAAAGCTTCCGTTCTGCAAGTGAACGTTGCTTGATTGTGCCATCCCAAATAAGCACAAAGTCACTTTTACGGACTTTTAAATTAAATGTTCCCTCCTGGTGGAATGACCTGCCCAACTCAATCCGAGCAGCTGAGTCCTTAGCCATCTTCAAGAATCGGCTTAAAACCCATCTCTTCCATCTTTATTTGACCCTCTAACATTAGCTCTCACTATTCTAATTCTATTCTTAAAAATAAATAAATATTAGTACTACCTTTCTAATCTTTTTGTATTCTATCTATTTTTTTTTTATTTATTATACAATTATATAAATAAATAAATAAATAAAAGACCTCTAACACTAGCTTGCTCTATTCTTTTCTATTCTATGTTTTCTTTTTATTTATATTATTTAAAAGCCCTTGCTACATGTACTGCGTTTAAGCTAACTGAGACTTGTTATAGCACTTATATTTCATTGCTCTTTTTATGTTTTTGATTGCTTCCATTGTCCTCATTTGTAAGTCGTTTTGGATAAAAGTGTCTGCTAAGTGACTGAATTAGGGCTGGGACAACGCATCAAGGTCATCGATGATGTCGGCGCAAAAAATACGTCGACGCAAAATATGCGCATCGATTCGTCGACCTGTTTTTATTTCTCTAAAAACCGTTTGCCTTATGTGCGCTGAATATACGCGATGGCCGGATCAACATTCTGTCCAACGTTATATAACCAATCCAGGGGTTTTTCTGCATTGATCTTTTTTTTTGGCGGCTGTCAAAGCCTTATTTGATCGGTGAGTGATGTAGAATATAATGACTGTGCTGCGCCTGACAGGGCGCGTACGAGAGAGAGCCCCGGCTGTGCGCGCGCACTCACAGTCTTCAAACAACACGAGCGCTTCTTGCTCTCTCTCTCCCTCGTGCATATTAATCAAAATCATTAAACACGATAGAAAAAGGGCGAAACACCCAAGTTTCACGCGCCCTCGCGCACTCACAGTCTTCAAACTACAGGAGCGCTGTCTCGCTCTCTCTCTCTCTCTCTCTCTCTCTCTCTCTCTCTCCCTCTCTCCCTCGTGCATATTAACCAAAATCATTAGACACGATAGAAAAAGGGCGGAACGCCAAAGTTTCACGTGGAGCATTCGGAGATTTTTTTTTTTTCTCCATGACAGGCTGCTGGCTCCCACTGTTAATTTTTTTTTTTTTTTTGGAAAAGCACTCTCTGTATTAGCTTAAAGCCCTAAAGTTTACATTGGTTACTGTATTCTTTCAATTGCTCTAAACAAGTATTTTGGGTGAACTTTTTTTATTGAATGCTAGACATCAAGTTGTTGTTATTTTCATCTGAAAGAAGAACTTTTTTTCAGTAAGCTAGGCCCTATGTGTTCAGTAAGCTTGTTTCAGTAAGCTATGTGTTTTCAAGGCTTCAAGGTTTTATTGAATGCTATCTCTTTACAAGTGCAAAGTAATGCATTCTTAGTCAGTCTTTTATTTTGTAATTTTAAGAGCAATAAACATATATTGCAATGTTAAGGAATTCATGTTTTTTTCATTCAGATATGTAAATCAACATGTATAAATTGTTAGTAGTCAATTAATGGGGAGATAATCGAAATCAAATCGGTCTGGGAAAATTAATCGTTAGATTAATCGATGCATCGAAAAAATAATCGCTAGATTAATCGTTTAAAAAATAATCGTTTATCCCAGCCCTAGACTGAATGTAAATGTAATGTTAAAAATATAACTGACATTTTAAGTGACATTAAGGTGACATCAGATATAAGGAAACACTATAAACTACTATTTAAAAAATATTATCAGCAATATTATTGCAGGTGTGTATAAACATTCTTTGTAAGAAGTCGTGGCCTAATGGTTAGAGAGTCAGACTCGCAATCGAAGGGTTGTGAGTTCGAGTCTCGGGCCGGCAGGAATTGTGGGTGGGGGGAGTGCATGTACAGTTCTCTCTCCACCTTCAATACCACCACTTAGGTGCCCTTGAGCAAGGCATTGAACCCCTAACTGCTCCCCGGGCGCCGCAGCATAAATAGCTGCCCACTGCTCCGGGTGTGTGTTCACTGCTCTGTGTGTGTGCACTTTGGATGGGTTAAATGCAGTGCACGAATTTTGAGTATGGGTCACCATACTTGGCTGAATGTCACTTTTTTTTTTTTCTTAACTGACTACCTTGAAATAGTTTTTACAAAATTACTTCAGCCAAATGCAGACATATAAAACTTTCATGTAAAATTGGAAACTAGGAAAATCTTCCTAGTGCAGAGAACATTTTTGCATGTGTGCATGTAATGTAACAACCATTGGGAGAGTAACAAATAATTATTTTCTGTTGGTAGTGACATCTTCAGTTTATGCTCTTTTACTATAGGAGATACCCTGAAAATGCAGAGGAAAGCGAGTTAAAAAAGGAAACAAAAGAAATTAAACTAAGCACTGAAAGGACAGAAAATGACCAGGTAATCAAGACTGGAGCAAAGGAGGTAACATTAACATCTTGGACACATTTGACCAAAATTCTTCTTATGCTTTAAATAGAACCATTTTGATCTAAAAAGTCACCCTTAAATGCAAAACTTAAACTTAAATGGGTCAGTTGAAGGAAAGCTGGCCAAGGAATATTTGATCTCTGTCTGTAAAAATCATTTAAGAGAAAATATGTGTGTGCAGAACCAGCACAGTTCTTTGCCGGATTATGAAGGTGTTGGTGGAGATCCAGTTTGTGAAACTAAAGATTCGGAAGAGAATAGTCAACTGGAAAAAACCCCTCTCAACCCTTATCAACCAGACCAAATTGTTGGTAAGTCCATCACACACTTGCATGTATTAGGAACTCCGTTTGGGGGAACTAAATTAGCTAGAGTGGGGTCTATATTGGCTATAATAATGTTGTGTTGTGCTTCATAAACAACAAAAAATATCTAATAATTTGAAGTTGTATTGCCTTTAATATCTCTTCAGTTCTTCAGTTTCTAAAACGAGCTTGCCTTATTTCAGGTGTGAACTACGTCATCCCAGTGACTGGCTTCTTTTGCAAGCTGTGTAACATATTCTACACTGATGAGAAGAGAGCAAAATCAGAGCACTGCCGCAGCCTTGAACACTACAACAACCTCAAGGTGACTGCAATACTTTTTTTCCCATGTATTTTTTATTTTCCTAAAAATGGTCTGTTGACTTCTTGGTTCTATGAAGCCACTTCTTCTGAAATATGTAATGGGCTCAGATTGGTTAGCTTGTCCTATGTGTTGTGAAGGTGTGCTTCCGGGGGAAAGGGTTTTAGGGTTTATGATGTCACAAACCAAGTAAAAAAGTAAACCTTTTCTCTGAAATGGTTAATGGTCAAATGGCATGCAGGTAAACATAAAATATTTCATAATTTTATTATTTTAAATATATTTATTTTAATTTCACATGGTTTATGATTTTAATTGATTATTAGCTTTTCCATTAAACTCAAAAAAAAAACCTGCAGGTCCTTTACAAACCCCAGTTTTTTACTGTTTATATTTTTTTACTTCATTATGGAGCAGTATTATCCTTTTTAAAGCAATGTGATAAACGAGTTATGACAAAAGTAATCTAAAAGTAATGAAAAAGTCTGATTATATTTACTTAAAATGTGTAATATAATGGATTATGTCACTGACTAACATTTTTGTAATGTAATTTGGAATCGGTAACAGATATCAATTTGTAAGTAATCTACCCACTTCTGGTTGTGAGCACGGGTGAAATTTAACTAAAAAAAAAAAAAAATGTGCAAAAGAAGGCGCAAAAATGTATTTCTCAAAAGTCTTTAAGGATACAAGTATCAAAACAAAACCTTACAGCCCAGCATAAAAGCTGTCAATATGGCGCAACGCTGCCTCTTTGACTCTTGCTGTTGATTTGAATGGTGATGGTTTTCATTTTAAGTGTCTCAGAAATGTAGATGCTGCTTTTCTGATGTTTACTGTATTTTTCTGTCTTTTTTTCCAGCTGCTAAATCAGTCCAATCCAGTCACTAGAAATTTGTCAGTTTGTGAATTGTTGTTACCAAAGCCATTTATTCCTGAAGTTTCTTCCATCTGTTACTGGAAATTGCTGGTTGATATGTCCTGAAATCAGTAGTTTATTTTCACTTTTGGTCCATGAACTGGATCTTGTTCTGAACATGCTCAATTGATCCTTCGCACAAACACGCACTCCCTAAATGCACTAAATGCCATGTTCTCATGCAGTAATAAATACATCACGTGAACCGATCCGCTTTTCATATTAAATGTTACTTAAAGCACAAAATAAATGAATGAACATTTATAACTTTTTTTTAAACATTTTAACCATGGAAAAACGTCAATACACAATTTCTCATATTTAAGTCCACCAAAATGAGTCTACTCTCCCGTCTGATTTGTTTGTTGGGCAAGATGGTGGATTTTGCGTTATGGTTGGCCTGATCACCTGTCAATCAAGCTTTTGCGAACAGTCAATTTCTTAGTTCCAGAATTAAATCACTGAGGGTACTCTGACATATATATTTTGTCTCATCCATTGCTATGGTTATCACGATGTCAGTCACTACTATTTCAAGAGTGAATCTAGCATAAATATGAAGATACTAGTGATGCGCGGGTCGGCTTTTTTTTCCAACCCGCGGGGCCCGCTTGTCTGAAATTATTTGGCCTAGCCCGCACCGCAAATAAAGTAAAATTTCTTTACCCGCCCCGATATCGGGGATATCACGGAAGTTACGTTGCTACTTAGACGTTCATTTTATAACCTTATCAAAGAACCTAATAAAATATGAAAATATATATTCCAAATATTTAATATAGGCTATAGGTATGGTTCGTTCATGAACGAATAGTTTAGGTGAACGAATTGTTCTCGTTCACGTAATCCATTGATTCATATTTCTCGTTCACTGAAGTTCCTCCCTCCACAGCAGCACGAGCGCATTGCTATTAGCAGCGCATGCGCGGGCAGCTCGTGAACAGCTCTGTGAACTGTCATCTTGTCAAAAGAGTTACTATGTGACGAAGCATGTGATTTGTTGAATGTAGTGAACGAATACGATCTTCTCATTCGTGAACGAGTTCACGAGTTCATGATACATAGCTCGTTCATGAATGAAATGAATGAGAGTATACAGGGTCAGTCGGCCAAGAATGTAAATCTCGATCAGCAATCAGCAGATACAAAGCGCAGTTATGGGTGCACAAACACTTGTTTTCATATTTAGCATACAGAACATAATTCCATGTTTATTCCCTGAAAATACCTTGTGCTTTGTTCATCTGAACAACTTATTTAGACTATTTAATGTGATCATGCACACACTTTAATAAAGCCAACTCATTTTTTATCACAAGTAAATACATTTGTTGACTTAAGACATAACACATAAGACACTCTTTTTCGCCACCTGCTGTGGCATATCTGTGTAATATAAAGAAATGGTCACTGAACGAATCAGTGAACGAATCTGAAAATCAACGAATCTCTTGAAATTATAAAAATTTCCACCACTAAATTCCACGCTACATGATAAATGGATTTTAAAACACAATGGTTTTTAGTGACCCGCCCCGCTAATAAAGTGCCAATTTCTTTACCAGCTCCCGACCCGACCCGCGCCATTTCGTTGTGGAGCAATGGGGGAAAAAAATCCCATAGGGATCTATTGTTTAGATTCAAAAGATTATTGTTTAGATTCTTCAAGCCGAATTTTTGCTTTTCAGTGTGAAAAGCCCTTTATGCAGCAAAACGATCGGTCTGTGCAAGAGACATTATTAACAACATTATAAACACAAGCACATTTTACATCATTATTGGGTGCTTTAGTAATATAACTGCATATATATGTAGTCATTGCTTGCTTGCATGAACTGGTGAATCAGTTAATTGAACCAGCTTGGGAAAAAGTTAACTTCCCCATTTTACTGAGGCTTTGGATTAAATATAATAATGTTGTAAATTACTTGAAGTTTATTGTACAGACTGATCATTTCATAAGAACTCAATATATTATCAGTAGCCACGGGTATTAATCTTGTGTTGCCTGTATATGGTTTTTTGACTCTCAAAGTGATAGCAGCCATAGACTAGCATTTTATTAATCACCAAAGATTACAGTTTCACCTAAAAACCTCGTTTACTTTTCTTCTAAAGAAAAAAATGTCACCTACATCTTGCATGGCCTGAGGACGAGTTCATTTTTGGGTGAACAATCCTTTTAATAGTGCTTTTTTAAATTCTTTTAAGGAATATGTAGGATAAAATTATGACTAGTACAGATAAGTGCCATGTGATGTGCCATCGATAAAACAGCATGGCACAAGCTGGCATCTAATCTCCCAGCCAATGAAATTACATGCTTCCTATGTCTCTTGTCCTGGTTATGTGGATGAACTTACATATTGTTTTGTTTTTTTAGCTTAAACATGCTGAAGTTGTGGAAGAGGCAGATGGACACCAAGATGGCTGAGCGAAAAAACACAAAGAAGACAAAGGCCTTGTACTTTTGAGCCATTGTTTTTTATTTGTTTTCATTCCAGTTAATTTCCATATTCATTCTGTTCAAATGTTTTGTTTATCACCATGTTACAAGAGTGAGTGTGTGTGTGTGTGTGTGTGAGGCAGATTTTGTGGACAAAATTGTGTAGCCATTGTGATGGTTTGGATGTTCAACAGTTAGCAGAACGAACGTGTATATCAGCTAAACGAGAATGTTACTCTAAGCTTTGAAATAAACTCATGTTTGTTTACTGTCACCTGTATGCATAGTATGAAATCTTCTCCATTTCTACCTTGATAAGAGCAGGTTACTATTAGTTATGCAAGCCTCTTCAGTGTTCATGACCGGTAATGAAATACACTGTGTGTGAGAGTGCAGATTTACTTTGACACAACACTGAAATCTAAAATGCTTAAACCTCACAGAATAAAATTATTTGTAAAGAAGTTGCTATATGAATGAGTGTACAATATTCCATCAGGTCAGCAGACATTACCAAATGTATCTTACCACAAACTAATACACTATACCTTGCAGCTTGTCTGTGAAGGTCAGAATTAAATGAACGTGGAGTGATTTGTATAAGTAGAGGCACATTTGTAGAAATTATAGACATTTGTGCACACAACTGGGACTAATATCTAGTCCTCACTTTTACAATATTCAAACAATTTTGCATAAAAAAAACAACAAATTTATCTACATTCCAATAAATTAAAACTAAACTAACACATTTAGAAAACAGCACAAAAACAATAATGATGGTTAATTTAAATGTCCTAATAATAAATAGATTTAAAATCAAACCACAAAAAAAAAAAAAAACTAGAAACACGGAACTAAACAGCCAAACATTTCAGTCATGACAACTGGAAAGTATTTTGATTGTCAAAGGTACTGTGTATAGACGTCAAACTTCACAATAAACAAATAATCTGCAATACAGTCTTAGCATCAGAAACATATTTACTTGACATGCATGTTAATGCATAAAATTAACAAAAGTTGAAAATAGCTACATTTAAAATGACTTTTAAATAAATACCACATTCTTTCGTATTAGATTTACTTGCGGTGACATCAGAAATTTCTGCACAACAATGACATTTTTTGAAGACATTGACCTGAGTCGATTAGTTTGGCGCATTCTGCTAGCAGGTACATGAACCTTTATAGTTAGTATACACATCAACAATAATGTACATTTGGTAGCAACTGAGCAAATACATTTATATTTTAAGCACTGTTTATTTTGTATATCTTGACACACTGATTGGTTACATATGACTTTAAGTAAAATAGACTTTTCTTCAGAATGTGCCTATTGCACAGCATGCACAACTCATTCAGCCCAACTGGTAGAGTATGGGCTTGCGATTCCGATATTGTGGGTTTAATTTCACAGGACACAATTCCTTAAATGGACTTTTATGTAGCTTCAGGTAAAATCATGAGCTTAATGCATAATTATAAATGAACGCTAGACGTTCAAGTACCAGATTGTCAGCTTACCATTCTTAAAGGGCTACATGTTTACAGAGATGTACATTACAAGAGACTTTAAGAGTTGAGCCTTTTGATATTATTTTCAATTTAAATTGTTTATTTTGCACATTTTGGCCTTGATCTGGAGCTTGCCTGAGAGACAATAACAGCTGGCACTGGTGCATTGTGGATGAAGGGACAACATTCTGATGTGTGTAATTCAAGGACTGGTGTAAGCAGCAACAGTCCACAGTTTATCTATATACACACAAGTACACATTCCTTCTACAACTGGAGCTCTAGATTTGGCTTTGGGCTCCAGTACATATTTTAAATACTAAACTGTATGGTGTTTAGGGATTGCTCTGTTGTCCGTTATGTCGAGGAGAGTCATACCGCATGATTTGCCGTGGGGTGCCGTACCCTACCATGCCAGATTGAGATGCTCCACGACTGCTTCCCATTTGCATGCCAATAAGACTGCGACCTTGACGCAGCTGCTCCTCAGAAAACTCCCTCTTGTGGATCTTGGCTTTCCTAAAACATAATGAAAAACATTAAAATGCAGTAAGTGTGTGCTTGCATTAGATGGAGCAGCTGTATTAGATTTAGTCATGTACATCCAGACTTCTGACTGTTGGAATAAAGTCTGGTCCAAGTTGCTGACAACATCAAATAAATTTTAGTGGATTTTGAAAAATAAAGATAGTTTTACCACTGATAACTCAACAGAATGTTCAGAATTTATTTCAAAGATGCAAAGCTCTTAACCTCACCACTAATTATTACTCATACATGCTCATTGGCCATGTAATGTCGTGATTGTGACACTTGCACACTATAACAAGACCAGTGAGACACTCTACTGTCTTGTGCTCTATGCAAACACATGCCAGTCCACATAAAGTACAAAAGCTGTGTTAAAACACTGAATTTCAAGTATAAATGAAATGTTTTCCGTCACCGATTTTGGTTTTTAAGTTAATCCAATGCAGTGCTACTGGTTGTCTTTGCAGTCTAAAGAAATCTGATGATCAAGACATGAAAAGGGTATATGCTATTTTTAATATTTATTTTTTTGCTAATTGATTCTTTTTTTAATTATGCGATACAAAGAAAAAATTACATAACATGACATTTAAAAGTAATGAAATAGTCAAAATGGACAAAATAAAAAATAAAATAAAAAGTCAATTATGACAAAAAGTTGAAATCATGATGTAAAAAGTTAAAATATATCTCTTTATGTCATACAACTTTTCATCTCAATAATGCAGACCTTGAGCTTGAGTGGGTCACACTACACTATACTACCCATCTACACTATTGTTTTGCTGCCCACAATGCTATGGATCTGTCACAAGATTATTATTATTAATATTATAGCAATATAATCTAATTGCCTACATCAATTAATGTGTGACTGACTTAAAGCCAGTTCAATAGCCTCTGCAAAGACTGCATCCACCAGGTACAAATAAAACTTTGACTGGCTAATGAATCTGAATTTAGATTCTACTAGTATATGCGCTGTTGTTAATTCTGCACGGGCTGCAATAGATAAGATCTGTGGGGTCTCAGTCATAGTGCTAGCGGGTGACACCCTTTTTTGTCCAGCTCACCTATGAAACCAGTCTTTGTCTCCATGGTAATGTCCATCATCCTTTGTCAGAGCTTCACTTCCCAGAGCCATCAGTGTCCTCTGGACTGCAGCCATGTCCTTTCCTTTAAAATGGAGTGAAAAGCCTCATGAACATGATACCTGAGACAGTGCTTGCCAAAGGCATCTTGTACAGTCCTATATACACCATGTAATGACAATAGTTCAATCAGGAGTTCCCTTTCTGTTGGTCATGTTCGACATTACATCAGAATAGACTGACGAATGGAGTCTTGCCCGAGAGCCCAATCAACTTTGAGTGGTAACAGAACAAGCCAATGGTATGCTTAGTACCTTGGTCTGCAGAATTTGCATCACAAGCTCTGTCCCGCTGTGTGGGTATATAAGAAGCAGCACAAACAACTCGCATTCAAGCTGAGCACATCTTTCTGCTGGTATCACTGGAGTGTTTTACAAATGAGTCTTCTGTGGTTTTTGTGTGACAGCACGGTTCAGCAGTTCTTGAAGAGCTTCCTGCTGCTTCTCACCAGCTCCTGCGTTCCCCTGAGCACTTTATCACCTCTGAAAGAGCTTATTTCCTATAAGAATATACAAGTTGTGTTTGCATCTTTTTAAAGATGTCATACAACCAATGCGTTTCTGGATGCAGTCGATATATGGGTCCTCATGACGACCACGATTGCTGTGTCACATATCTGGGCTTTCGGCATGCTGAGGCTGCGTTCGTGGATGGTTCATGTTCTCATTGTGGGGACATGACCATCTCAGTGATAAGATCGAGACTCGATTACCTTAAATGGTATAGAGTACCCTCTGCCACACCCCAATCTAGTTCCTTTTCCCATTAGAAGGCTACTTTGGCTGGTGGCCTGGGTGATCTGAGGGTTATGGTGTGGACTGAGACGAGACAGCCTCTTAGGGCATCACCCCCTTCACAAACGCCTCAGCCTATGGAGTTCCCGGTGGTCCACTGGGTCCTCTCACCAAGATCTCAGCATCTCATTCGGAGCTCTGGATGATGACCAAATGTCGATCGCCGCATCACAAGGTAGGCTTGAGTCCTCGCCCTCAGCAAGTTCCCACTTAGGATCTCACAGTTGTTTTAACCATACTCCAGAGAGCTCCTTTCGAACCCTTACTGTCAATGGAGCTGAAATTCTTATCTTTAAATACTGTACTCCTGACGGCTTTGGCTTTGGTTAAGAGGGTCGGGACTTGCAGGCATTTTCAGTTGACAAATCGTGCCTGGAATTTGGGCTGACCAACTCTCAAGTCATCTTGAGACTTCGGCCTGGATACGTGCCCAAAGTTCCCACCACTCCTTTTAGAAATCAGATGGGGAACTTGCAAGCACTGCCCCTGGAGGAGGCAGACCCAGTCCTGGTGCTACTCTGTCCAGAACGTGCACTCCGCACTTACATAGACAGAACTCAGTGCTTCAGGACCTCAGACCAGATCTTTTTCTTTTACGGAGGCCAGCAGAAGGGAAAGGTTGTCTCCAAGCAGAGGTTATCCCACTGAATAGTGGATGCTATTGTCTTGGCTTATCAATTTCAAGACCTGCCATGCCCCCTAGGAGAGGACTCTCTCAATTAGGAGTTTGGCTTCCTCCTGGGCGCTGGCGCATGGCCAGCACTTGCATGCATGCCCTTACGGTCAGTCCCTGTGTTGGACTAGGTGTTTCCATGTGTTGTGATTCCCCTCATGGGCAGTCCCACATGTATATTTCCAAAGTAAGTCTCTCTCGGCAGCATGTGTCTTTCCCTTGGCAAGCCACCCTTGCCATTTCTGACGTTGAAACATTTCCACACTGTGGGCTGAGTACCTAAGCTGGTTGATTTGTCCTTTGTAAGACTTCCTATGAGCAGGCAGTCTATTAGCATACTTCCAGCTGAAATATGCTACCCAGTGCATTCTGTGTTAGGTATAGCCCTTCGCTCATGCTGGCCTCACGACAGGCTGCTATCACTTACGCAGGTCACCGGAACACAGCCATTGTGGCGTTTTGGAAGGGACCCCATTCGTCAGTATCTTCTGACATAACGTCGAACGTGTCTGAAAAGAAACATTGCATCGCTTTTCTACAATTGCTGTTCCGCTGAATGGCTGGGTCACATGGCTGGGCTCCTCGGCGAAGGCTTGAATGTGAGTTGCTCGCGCTGCTCTTTATATACCCACACAGCGGGGCGGAGCTTGGGATGCAAATTCCATAGACCAAGGTACTCCACATACCATTGGCTCATTCTGTTACCACTCGAAGGTGATTGGGCTCTATGGCAAGACTCCACTCTACAGTCTCTTCTGATGTAACATCTCTGTTCCCTCATTCAGAGAATGAGGGTTACATACTAGTAACCTAGACGTTCTCAACTCTGACCCTTTCCTACAGAGTTTTGCTCCAACCCTAATCACCCTAATGAGGATTTTTGACATAAAAATAGATCATGAAGGAAAATTTACATCTCATTCAGTCAAACTGATGGATACGGATAATTTGTAATGCAACCTTATGATTTGAAATTATAGATATTTGATAAGTCGCACCTGAGTATAAGACGCATCAGTCCAAAAATACGTCATGATGAGGAAAAAAACATATAAGTCGCACTGGACTATAAGTCACATTTATTTAGAACCAAGAGAAAACATTACTGTCTACAGCCGCGAGAGGGCGCTCTATGTTTTCAGGGGTAGGCTACAGGAGCACTGAGCATCACAGAGCGCCCTCTCGCGGCTGTAGACGGTAATGTTTTCTCTTGGTTCATTTCTCTTGGTTCATTTCTCTTGGTTCATGTCAAATTAATTTTGATAAATAAGTCGCACCTGACTATTAGTCGCAGGACCAGCCAAACTATGAAAAGAAGTGCTACTTATAGTCCGGAAAATACGGTAGACATCATTTATGTCTATAGACAAAATCCCTAATGAGTTAAATAGTACCAGAGTATATATAAAGGGCAGTAAGGTGTATATTGTTAATAATAGTCCCATTTCTGTTCAATGCGTGTTCTCAGAGATAATGAAAATGACCAGACCGAATAAAATAGAAACAACATTTTGCATGATCTTTAGTCAGGTTTTAGACTTCATGTATGTTATATACAGTATAACTGAGGGGATAAGAAAAATAATTGATAGTGATAAATTATGCAGAACGGTTATGTTAGATCTCAGAAGCCCTTTGATACTGTAGATTATTAAATTTTACTATAAATTAAAGGCAATAGGTTGTAATGAAGAGACTATTAGGTGGGTACAATCTTATCTTGAAAATAGAAGTCAGAGGGTATATGTTAAATGTATGTTGTCTAGCTTGTTACCAATTACGTGTGGTGTTCCTCAAGGAAGCGTTTTAAATCCTTCATTTTTTCTAATATAAATTACTTGAACATATTTGGTGGAACTCTTCATTCAGATAAAGCAGCAATTTTAGTGTCTCATCAAAGCAAAAGGGTCTAAAGATAGTTAAAAGAGTCAACTTGGTTAAAGATAATTAAAAGAGTCAACTTGGTTTTTGAGTAATAAACTTCCCCTGCATTTAGTTCAAATTCAGTCCATTCTGTTTGTGTGTGTTCATGCACGTTACCTTCCCAAAGATCAACAGTTTGGAATATGTCTCCTCTGTTAACACCATAATCTTCAGCAGCTTGCAGGAACTGAGAAATCTTTTCCATTTGCTTAAAGACCATACTAGTTTCTGTAATTTTCTTAATTGGTTCCTCACCACTGGGGTACAGACTGTTAATGAGCAGGCAGAGAATCTGTGAAGGGGTTAAGAGACAGGAAGAGCGAAGAGTGAAAGGAAAAATATATTTAAGTTCTGCCAGATTCTTAATAATATGTCATCCTATTGATTACTAAAACAATAAGAGACAGAAATGTGTCTGTGTTTTATACTTATAAAGGTGTCCTGTAAAATCACTCCATCTCAATTTTTCTTTTATTTATTTCTTTTTTTTATATATTATGGGTCTTAAATAGCAGGCGCATGATTACAATTAGTTCTTCACAAATCAAAGTGTTTTTCAAGCATGATTGGATGGTGCTCTGTTTCCAGTGCATCTGTAAAGTGTGTTTCCATGCATAATTGTTCAGCTAATATTACCCAAAATGTCTTTCAAAAACACAAAAACGTGGCCAGGATTTTATTAATTGAAGTTAAATAGTATGATAACAAATTTTATTAGAAGCTTAATGCTTACATGAGAATCCTACAGTAGCGAGGTGTGTGTTCTCAAGAAGACGATGTCCTAATACGTTTGTGCTGTCTTATTACATATTCAAAAAGTGTTCTTTCCCATCATCAGCAAAGTTAACGCTTTTAGTGCACAGTAACAATTAACAATATGGTAAAAATGCCCTGAATACTTGAATAATATTACTTAAGTATATTTTACAAGAAAATACTATTTTGGCTCTTCTACTTCAAATTTGTTCTGAATTGCTGTATTTTTGTAATTATTTGTAAAATACTGTAAAATACTGAGTGAAAATTGTTTCTAAACCAAATTTTTCCCACATTCAAAAATCCACAATGCCTTTTCATTTTACAGTATCATAATCATGTCACATAATTATTTAATTGTTCCGCAATGTGATTATCATTCCAAATTATGATTCCAGCTCTCAGATGTGTAAGATATAGGGAAAGGTTTACCAAATAATTTTAGGTTCCCCATGTTAAAAATTAGTTGCTGACATTAATAAAACGATTTTAAGTGACCTCTTAAACACCTCCCTTCCTTCCTCATATTCCTTATTCAACACCTACTGTTCCACTCATGAGCCATTTCTGGAAATTGTGTTTGCCGGGTTCAGGTCGTTCCAGGTCGTCACCACACTGGGCCATGATCCATCCCACAAGCCGAGCCTCCAACTCTGCATCATACTTCTGTTCAATCTTCTCTTGGACCTCACGGCTGAGCCCATAGCTTGGTCCCCTGTTTGCCATGGTGGCACTCAGACATTAACACCAACCTACACTGGTAAAAAATCTCAACCCCTATAGGGTGGAAACACACATAACATGGCTATTATTTCTCATTTTAAATTACTATACGCCTACTAAAACAGATTGGCTACAGCTTAAGCTGTGAATCATACTGACAAGAGAGTTCATCAAAATCGCCAATGATTTATTCCTGTTCTGGATTCTAACTAGAACTTAATATTGTATGTCAACGATTGATAGATTTAATTTGTTTATCCATTCAAAAACTGACCGGCTATTTGTCCTCCACTGGTGATATGCAACAAACGAGTCCCTTCTAGACATGCAACAGCAATACGATGATATTGATTAAATAGACCAGCGTTTCCATTTGATCACGATTATCAACAGCAAACTAACATAAATGCCAGCTTGTGTCCCATGCACGGACTCTAGTTAAAAATTACAACAGGCAACTACATCGCTTTGTTTACACCCGATTGTGTAATATGCCCTAATTTACCCACAGTGTAATGAGATATTATGCATCAACTCACTTGTGATGGAGGCTGTTTGTTGTTTTCCTCGGCCGTGTAATGTCCGTCTGTTGGCACCACGAAGGACCATTCGTATGGGGCAGGGGGGTGGGACGCAGCTCAGCATCCGTCATTACGTGGAAACAGCCCAAGCAGAGCATAACGCATCATCCCCGCTGATGGAGCTCTACATTAAGGGTTACGTAACAGGCAAGGTTGCGCGCATTACTGGCGTGACATGTTGCAGTAGCAAGCGCGTTAAACCAAAAACGCATTGAAATCCGTTCGGAAGAATGGCAGAATTGTGTGCATGAAAACATCAGTTTGCGTACTTAGAAAAATAGGTCATGATAAAGAACAAGGTATCATAATACAGTCGGGGATGATGCAATAATATGGTCGCGTGTGAATTGGCGTGATCTTTGCATTCCTCAAATGCTGATCTTCACAGTGATAGGCTATTTATAATGCAATTTTGATAAATGCAACAAAGGTGTAAATGTACAGTTCTTTATTGTTAAATAACTGCAAATATCCTGTGTTATAGCCTACATAAAACTGAACATACAAACAGGAAGTTGGAATATAAAACATAATAGCATAAACCTATAATAAAATAAACAGGCTATATGTAAAGAGAGAAGGAATGCGTATTTTAGTTGCTGACATCAATTTCTACAGTTTATTTTTATAATAACCTTTTAGTTTTTTTTTTAACAGTTAACTGTCAGTCACTAAAAATAGTTTAAATAATGTGCCATGATTGAGATGTCGTGTCATCTATGGAAGGCTGTCCAGTGCCAGTTAAACATGAAACCAATAAAAAATGAAAATGTAAATAAACAAATGTTCAAATACCCTATAAAAAAACAGATTTATTTAGTTTGATTTGTAGCAGAAAATTATAAAATGTATTGAAAAATAATTTTAAAGAAACTTTGTATTGCCAAACACTTTTCTTTATCTGATACATAACCTATTTAATAATGAATACATTGATGATGGATTACTTGATTTTATTTAGAAGCATTTTATACTATGCTGAAAAGCATTGCTGCAGACTAATTGAAATCTCTTAGAGACCTCAGGAGCAAAAAACTGGCAGCTGCTCTGCTCACAACCATGAGATCAGCAAAGCTGCCTCAGCACTCGCCATTGACTTAATCAGTTGATCGTTTTTGTCCATATCAATCACTGTTGGCCTGTGTGTGCATCCAGCTGTGCTCTTACATCCCTCAGCATGTCCATGTAGAGCCTATTGGTCTCACTATGGAGAGAAAGAAGACCTTTATTTCCTTTGAATTGCTCTCAATATTGTAATTGAAACTATTTAGGATACCCACTCAGCCAGAGAACGGTCAAACACCAGGATTCCCATGTCCATGTAATACTGAGCATTTGTTCTCAAATCAGTCCAGTATTCATTTGCCTGCCGCAAAGACAACATGATGCTGTGATACTAATTACTTACTTAGCCTTATGTCATTAGCAAAAGGTGAATTTATTCATTCTTTTATGTGTTGGACTATATTTTTTTATTAGTTTTCCATTCCTTTTACTATTGTAAATATATGATATTCAAAATGACTGATTAGGTCTTGAAGGAACAATTCCCTCAAAAATTAACATGTTCTCTACCTCAAGACATCCAAGATGTAGAAGAGTTTGTTACTTCATTTAGCATCACATCACTTGCTCACCAATGGAATAGGTGCTATCAGAATGAGAATGAGTCCAAACAGCTGATAAAAACATAGTAATCCACACAACTCCAGTCCCCAATTGATGTCTTGTAACATGAAATGCAATTCGTGAGAAATAAATGCATTATTAAGATATTTTACAAACCAATCAATTGGCTAAAATACAAGTCCTTCATGCATAACATTGCTTTCTGCATCAAAAAAAAAGTTTTATTATCTGAATTAGGAGAGACATTTGCACAGACGGCACCCATTCACTGCAGAGGATCCATTGCTGAGCAAGTTAGATAATGTTATTCAAATGAACAAACAAATTCATCTACATCTTGAATGGTCTGAGGGTGAGTGCATTTTCAACACATTTTAATTTAATTGATGAACTATTTCTTTAAGTAGGCTAATTAAATAACTGTATAAATCAACATCTTAATTCAAACATCCAGAATTATTCTAAATCCAGAAAATGATATTTCATGATTAGAACCTCTGAAGAAAACAAATAGAACATTTTTACTAGGCTATAGAAAAACCTTGGGGTAATGCAAATAGTGCTATAGCTTTTAGAGATTTCAAATATGATTTAAGGTTCATTTCACTCATCAGTCACTATAATCAGCTGATCAATGCAAACCATTAAGTCTAAGGCTAGTGTTCACCTGCTCCTGTAAGGTATAACCCCATTGGTTCTGTGCATAATTGGGGTCCCAGTATCCAGACTGCCTCTTTAGACGTAAAATTTTCTTGGCCTGCTCCCCCTTCACAAATGGAGCAGTAAACGCACCTATGAGAAAACTTGATTATTAATTCGTCAACAAAATTAGTCAAATGCAATTCTCATTTACATGCACACAATGATGAGTTCTTTCAAATGTTCTTTGCTGTATACAAGCAATATTTAATTGCACTGATTTACTCACCGCTTATGAGAGTCGTCAGAATCACTATATGCCTCATGCTTTTCATTTTTGCACAAGCAAGGTCTCTACATAAATAAAATTCACACACATTATCAATACACATTTTAAAATGGTGAGAAGTATCTACTCTGTATGAAAAAGTACACTAACAGTAATCATAAGCGTATTATTATTATAGTCACATCACTAAAGTTCAAACAAATGTAAACCTCAAAATATGCATTTAAAAGTAATTTGGAGAGCTGGCTCTCAAGAACACACTTAAGAAACCAACATTACACTGACCACAACTATTGCAAGTCACAATTTCATGAAAGAAAAAAAAAGGCACACACAAAAAAAAAGACTAAATTACGTGCCGACAGCAATAAAAGTCACATTCTGCATAAAGGCAACCTGAATTGACCTATGCTATCACTTTCTCCAAAAGATCTGCTGAAACTGTAGTTTTGAAATATTGCAGTGTTCAGAGTTTTACCTGCGCTGTAGGAGGCTGAAGTCTGCGAATGATCACGAGAGGCAGTGTGTAGAATTTGGAGCTGTGGTGTGAGAGCGAATAGAGCACTTTCAGAACAGAGCTGAATACACAACTCTGGGGGAAATGTGACCACGGATATGAACTATTCAACTAGAACAGCTTCAGCTTTCACATATCTTAAAGTAAATATATCAGTTTAGCACAAATATACACTACAGGCCATAAAAAAAAAATTAATTTATTCCTGTGATGCAAAGAATTTATTTGGAATAATGATGGATTAGACTGGAGTAATGACTGGAGTAATGATTAAAACCTATTCAGTTTTAATACACTAATATACTAAAATAGAAAACAGTTCTTTTAAATTGTGATGTCACAATATAAGAATTGTAATAATTATTCCAAACATTTGTCTGGTAGATAAAGTACTCCCAAAAGACATAGGTGGCAGGAAGCTTTTAAAGAAACACTGTGCAGTTGCAAACTCAAAATAGAAAATCAAATGCCAAGCTGCAGACTTTTACTTTAATAATAAAAAAGACTTCTTTTTATACATGACACAGATTTATACATATTTGAAAACATGACGTGATACATTTGACGTTTTATAACATTTTGAAATGTGAAACATGAACTAACAGAAATCGGAAAGGCTTAGAAATGAATGAGATAAGATGCTGACAAAGAGAAAAGTGATAATACTTGTGGGTAATCAAATTCTGGGAAAATATGTGCTCCAAAAACGAAAAGTAAAAAGAACACACAACCTCTGTAACCAGAAGAATCACCATCAGACTAGCACATAAATTACAGTTGGCCAAAAAAAAAAAAAAAAAAACTTCTTGAAAGGTAGACACTGACTTCTCTATTACTGTTCTGGCTGCATCCTTGCAACAGTGCATGGAGAAAAAACAGGCGCTGAAACAAAGAAGTCAAAGGAAGAAAACAAAACAACAACACAGTGAATTACCAGTTAAATCAAGCCCCTCTTAGCATTCCACATAAATGGCTTCATATAACAATAGTGTGTGGTTCACCAATCCAACCTGATATCTTGTAGTAAATGACACAAAAGTTTTCTACCTGTAAATATTTCATTATATGTGCACAAAGTGATTCAAAATGCTTAAATATTCTCTGTCCCCTTAGCCAAATCCCTACTTATATTAACAGCATTTTCTAGCCACAGCCTTCCTTCTATGGTCAAATATAAAACATTTTCTTTGTCCAAGATTGCTCTTACAATAAAATCTGCAGTCATTAGCATATACAGCTTTCTAACTATTTTCTTCCGAAGTGTACCCCCCTCTGGTAGTGAAACAAGACAAGCTTTCATAAATGCAAGACAAAGACACTGAAAAACAACAGCTACTGTCCTCTGAGCATTTCAGAACAACCACCAAACCTTAACCAACTCAAAGTTGGAACTCTTTATAAATTATTTTTTAAAAGGCCCTACGTGACACAGCATTACAATTATGATCACATTTAGATGTAATGGGAAACAGAAGTAAAAAAAAAAAACCCAAAAAAACAAAAACAAGGCAAGTTGGATGTGGAGTTCTCAGTACTATGGTTACAATGTTTTAGCATTTGGGTTTGTGATGGAACTGAACTGAAGGAAACACTTTACAGTAAAGTTTCATTAGTTGGCATGAATAATAAACAATACTTCTACATTTATTAATCTATATTATTTTACAATTACCCAAGGTTAATAAATTCTGTAAATATATATATTACTCATTGTTAGATAATGCATTGAATAATGTTAACAAATGAAACCTTATTGTAAAGTGTTACTGAAGCAATTAATCACTGACATTTTTGCTTGGTCATAGCTCTTAAATCAGGAATGCTTATCTATTTAAACTTGGCATAATGCATTTCATTACATTTGAGAGCTACTGCAGCGAATCACAATTTAAATGAATAGTTCACTAAAATATTGACATTTGGTGAATATTTACTTGCCCTCAGGGTACCAAGATATAGATGAGTCTATATCAGAACAGAGCAGTCCTCATCAGAACAGATTAGGAAAAACGTATCTGCAGTGAATGGGTAATGACAAAATGAGAGCCCCCCCCAAAAAATCACAATAATCACATCACAATGACTCCAGTCCATTAGTTAACATCTTGTGAAGCCAAAATAAAGAAATATAACCATCGTAAAAGCATTTCAACTTTAACCCTTGTTTCATCCCAAAATACAAGTGAAAAAGTCCATTCTGTTGTCCTTTCATATCAAAATCTATGGATATTTATTGAGAAACGTTCTGAACTATTTTCAGTGGAAAAGCAATATTATGGATAAAAAACTTTATTTTAACACAGATTTTTGCTTCACAAGATGTTCATTGATGAACTGGAGTGGTGTAGTTTATTTGTGGATTATTGTGTTTTTATCAGCTGTTTGGACTCTCATTCTGACAGCACCCATTCACTGCAGAAGATCCATTAGTTAGCAAGTGATGTGAATACTCCAAAACCGTTCAGATGAAGAACCAATCTCTTGTACATTTTGGCTGTCCTGAATTCTCTGCAAATTAACATTTTTGGATGAACTATTCTTTTAGATTTTGGCCTGTCCCTTTTACAAAGCTATCATACGGCTTCAGGTCACTATAGAAGGAATAAAGCACACAAGTCATGATGACTTTTTTGCGCATGCCAGGACCTGGTCATTGTATGGTGTTCCATGGAAGTCAGTCATACATCTCTGGAGAGAAATTAGAAATTTTGTGTGATTCTCATTCAATTAATTTGGCTTCTTTCACTTTAAAAGCCTTACCTCCAAACCTGATACCTGTACACACTGCTTGCCCCATCCCACCTAGTCCATACTGTCCTCACACCCATTCTCACCCCAGTGTGGTCAATTTATCAATAAGGTCATCAGTAGTGTACACCATGAGCTTAATATCATCTTTCGCTGACATGCGATGTTGCCCATGTTTGCGTATAATGACATCTACGTCATTGCTGAGTACTCGTTCTGCGACCTGCATAGAGACGTGCCAGGGAACGTCAGAGTCCTTGAGCCCATGAATCAGACGAACGGGGCAGGACACCGGGATGGGGCTCTGGAGTATGCAGTGGTTCTCCGCTTCCTTCAGAAAGTCCACGCTAAGAGTGTAGAAACCCTCTTCATTGTGCTTGGTTGGGAATTTCCAAAAGCCCTGTTCCTCGATCTCTTTCTTTGTCTAATGAAAGGGAAAGAAGTTTTGGATATATGGAGTTATATGACATTCCAGAATTATTTATACGTGGCAAGTCTGTTTTAAAACTCTTCCATCCCCTTGTAAGGCATAAAATAAGGTGTTGTTTCCAAATTTAGATAACTGGTCTTTATTGTCGGTGTTCTAAATATAATCTCAAATATCATTACTTTGTATTAAGTTGACAGTTTATACATTTTTTGCTCACAAGTAATGTTAGAGTCTGTGTACATCTGGATAATTTGGGATATTTGCTCAGAGTATTGCACAAAACAGTTTATTGCTTAATATCAGAACCTAAATGTGAAAGGTTAACTCTCACCTGAAAACCTTTACTGTTATTTAGGTGAACTCAGTACTAAGAGAGAACAGAGAACTTAGTACTAAGATAAAATGTTTTTTTAAACTGTTGTCTGGTTCAGATCTTCTCTGTGGAGCTACATCCTTCAGGGAATAAAAGTATAAAAGTAAATATTGACATTTTCTGAGAAAAACTCTACTACACATGCTGACACTCTAAATATGAAGAAGAGTAATAGTAACCATGTTTCCATCCAAAGATGGGAAATTAACTTATTTGCAAATCGCATAAAACATTTGCGAATAAAGCACCGCTTCCATCCAATAAGTCAAAGAGAACAAAATCGTCACTTCCTGATAAAATGGCACTAAATATCTCAAAGAAAACTAGGAGAGGCCAATGAATATACTAATTTTTGTATATAATAAATTACTTGCACCTCAGAGCGAGAAGACGTAGCACAATAAATGCGGTCATGACTTCCAGAGGTGGATGCCAGCTGTTTGGGAACGCAGTCTTCTAAGACAGTAATTATACAGACTTACTTTGATGGCAGACTTTGCTCAGGCATTTCAGAATGACCAAAACGAGATCAGTCTGCTGGTTAGTCAAGTTATCCCATCTCATACCTCAAAGTCACATTACTTTTTCGATGCGCATGGTGGAATTTATTCGGTAAATGTGTTTCCATTGTATAGTTTATGCACATTTTTTCTTATCAGATAAAAAGTTTATCTTACTTAATTGTGCACATAAGTTTTTTATGCTCATTTTTTGAATTTATGCGCATCTCGGTGTTTCCATCCAGCGTTTCATTTTTATGCGGTTTTCCAAAATGCGCTTAAAAATAGGTTGATGGAAACATAGCTAGTGATATGTTCCTGTAAAGCGCCATGAGTTACATTTACATTAGTACAAAATTTGAAACAAATTACTGGTATTATTATTAGTAGTTTACCAATATTCAAAATGTTCAAAAGTTTACAAAAAGATATTGAAGATTTTGGTACCTCTATTGGTAGGGAGTTGAAGGCAGTGACGAAGTGATCTGCAGCAGTTGAGATGCCCACTAAAGCAGCGGTCTTCTCTGGCCGTGCAAGAGCAGCTAGCAACATCAGCCACCCACCCATGCTGGAGCCCACCAGAATCTTGAACACAAAAGAAAAACTCAATTTAAGTCAAAAAAGTCAGAACCTTTCCATAGTGGAGAACAGCAATATGAACATGGGATACTGGTCATATCAGTCCTGTGCTAGGAACAGTTAGGGTGTTTTTAAAGACAAAATAAACATGGAATCTGACTGCTTCCTGTAGACATCATCTCATAGCAAAACAAGTCTAGGCTAGAGCTGATTTTTCTTTGGTTATGTATATAATTTGATTAATTTGTATTCAGTTAATCAAAGGGATATTTGTGTAAAACAATATTAGATCAAATGATGTTTTTCAATTTAAAGTAAACTTCTATTTGTCCAGACTATCCAGTGTTGTCATGCTGTTAATCCACTCACCTGTGGTCCCTCTACCAGTTCATCCAGTACATACAGGACATCTTTCTTCCAGGCACCAATGTTGTAGTTACCCATATCCCCTTCAGATGACCCACAGCCAGAATAGTCAAACCTAGAGAAAGTACATTTATCACAACAGCAAAACAGTTAAAATGTCAAGAAGACACTAACTATTATACAGAGTTCATCTGTGTTTCTTTATTCATTCAATCGCATCTTGGCATTTCCATCCAACCTTTCATCATGCGATATTCCTAAATGTGCATTAAAAATAGGTGGATGGAAACATAGCTACTGTACACTGATTATAGTGACACTGTAATAATTTCATGCATTTTATTTCCATTTCTGGTCCACCGGAATGCAGTTTCCATTCCTGACAATAAATGTTTACGTTTTTTAACCAGTATTTAAAGGGATGGTTGATCAGCTTTTTTCGAAGGCTTGATTGTGTTTATGAGGTGCAGTGTAGTCTCAGCCTCAGACGTCATGCCCACAGACTGTTGGCTGAATGTCTGATGCATTTGGGACACAAAAGTTGAAACTCTTCAGGCGTGTCGAAGTCGTCATCAGATTGGTTGAATTCTACAGGATTTCCACGAGACGTGCGTGGTGCGTTCTTTAACATTCTGCCTGGAAACAAAGATCCCATGGCACTAAAACCCATCACGAAAGAAGAAAACCATTGTGTTTACAACTGTAACAACGAGCGATTATCAGGATCAACTAAACACTGGATTTTTTAAAGTACAGTATGTGAAATATTTAAAGTTGGCGGCATAGAATCTTCAAAATATATGAGTTTTACACTGTTATTTTGGCAACATTTCCACACACCAAACCGTGCCGCTGAACAAAATGAACTGTCATTGGTTGTTTGACATGTCGGTCAAACGGCCTCATGGGCGGGCCTTGGCCAATGAAAGCTGCCATGAATTCCAGACCTTCAGTCTGGCTACATGAGACTAGGTGCAGTGTAACATGTTCATGCTTCGTTCACATTTTTTTCACATATTTTACCTTTATTCTACTCCACTGTTTCTGTTCGCAATGCTCTACCAATTGAGCGACAGGAACACTCGAGAATGAATCAGTCTTTCGTTCGTTATCTGGCTCGGCTCAGTATTCATCTTCAGTTCTCTCTTCACAGCAGTTCAGTCAGTGTACTGTTTCAGTAAATGAATTACTCCGGGATATTGGTATGTATTAACTCAGAGGGAGTGTCAGCTACATTAAAAAAGTTAACAACTCAAGTAATTTGTGGATTAATGCTTATTGGAGACGCGAACCATTTCAGATGATTCAGTTCGATTTGGTGAACTGGATCAAGAAGATCCGGTTACATTGAGTGATTCGTTTGCAAACCGAATATCACTAAACTGCAGTGAACGCACTCACTACAGACCCGGAAGAGAAGGCAATGCCGAATAAAGTCTGAGTTTTTGCTATTTTTGGACCAAAATGTATTTTCGATGCTTCAAAAAAATTCTAAACTGTGTGTACGGTATACTGTCCATGTCCAGAAAGGTAAGAAAAACATAATCAAAGTAGTGCATGTGACATCAGAGAGTCCGAATTTTTTGAAGCATCGAAAACACATTTTGGTCCAAAAATAGCAAAAACTACGACTTTATTCAGCATTGTCTTCTCTTCCATGTCTGTTGTGAGAGAGAGTTCAAAAAGCATTTTGTGATATCCAGTTCGCGAACGAATCATTCGATGTAACCGGATCTTTTTGAACCAGTTCACCAAATCAAACTGAATTGTTTTAAATGGTTCGCGTCTCCAATACGCATTAATCCACAAATTACTTAAGCTGTTAACTTTTTTAATGTGGCTGACACTCCCTCTGAGTTCAAACAAACCAATATCCCGGAGTAATTCATTTACTCAGACAGTACACTGACTGAACTGCTGTGAAGAGAGAACTGAAGGTGAACACCGAGCCGAGCCGGATAATGACTCGTTCACGAGTCAAGAACAGGTTGCATCGGTTTTCGGATCACCAGTACTTCTTTCGGACAGTTCGATTCAATAAACCGGTTGAAGAAAACGGTTCACCGGTTCTTTGCGCTCAACGTTATGACGTCATTGCCGATGATTGCCCTTGAATCAAGCCTTCAGTTTACCCGCGCTCATAACACTAGCACAGAACCAGTTTAGAATCAATCACCAAAAGAATCAGTTCGGTTCAGACGCTCTGTGTGTCAGTCTGCTTCATGCTGAATCACACATGCGCAGTATCATCAGCTCCTCGGTTCTCGAATCGGACGCGTCTGACAGATACGGTTCTTGACTCGAGAACGAGTCAGTTTGTTGTTCGTTATCTGGCTCAGCTCGGTGTTAATCTTCAATTCTCTCTTCACAGCAGTTCAGTCAGCTTAAGTTATTTGTGGATTAATGCGTATTGGGAGATGCGAACCGTTTAAAACAATTCAGTTTGATTTGGTGAACTGGTTCAAAAAGATCCGGTTACATCGAATGATTCGTTTTATGAACCGGATATCAAAAACTTTGTTTTGAACTCTCTCTCACAACAGACACGGAAGAGAAGACAATGCTGAATAAAGTCGTAGTTTTTGCTATTTTTGGACCAAAATTTATTTTCGATGTTTCAAAAAATTCTAACTGACCCTCTGATGTCACATGGACTACTTTGATGATGTTTTTATTACCTTTCTGGACATGGACAGTATACCGTACACACAGCTTCAATGGAGGGACTGAGAGCTCTCGGACTAAATCTAAAATACCTTAAACTGTGTTCCAAAGATAAACGGAGGTCTCACTGGTTTAGAACAGCATGAGGGTGAGATATTAATGACATAATTTTGCTATTTGGGTGAACTAACCCTTTAACTATACTTGACTACTTAACTACTTGTTTATTAAACTAAAGTCAATGTAACATTTGCAACTGTGAGAATATTCAGCAAAATATATCTCTTGGTACGGTTACTCCACTATATCATGTTATGAATAAACGACATTAAAAAAAAAAAAGATAATATTTTAATATAACAAAATCCTCCCTCCCTCTCTGGCATTTTATCAAATCACACCCTGGTTAATTTTGTAAATACTCAACACCTTGTTTTTTTATTTTTAAAAGTACTTGATAATTACCTGAGGTATGAGTGACCTAAAGACTTGCAGAACTCTTCTAATGCTTCTGCTTTCTGTCCACCCATGACAGAGGCAAAACCAGGCAAGAAAACCACTCCAGGACTCTTCCCTTTCAGCTTCCTGTAGGCCAGCTTTGGTAAATCAGGCCGTGTAGCATACTGAATTGTGCTCTTGTGTCGAACACCTAAAACACAGCAATACATTCATGGTTTCTCTTTTTAAGGTGTTTCTTGAGATTGAGTGGTTGTCATTTTAACAGTACATGCAAGGCAATATGAGAGTGATATTCTTTATATATATTTTACATTCTACTGAATTCTACATTTACTGAAGAAGCATTTTTAACAAAGATTTGAAACAAATCATCCTATATTGTAATGCTCGCCAAAACAGATGTCTATACGATTGATCTGTTCTCTTGCATTGATTTGTACAGTATACTTTTTCTTCCTTAAAATCACTAGTATTCGAAAAAATAGATTTAACTTGATAATTGTCGTTGGTGGCGCTTAGACAGGATATCAAAAACAAATGATTTCCCCTCTGTTGTCTCGGCCATGTCCAGAGCAGGTTTACAATCTTCCGCCTTGCTAGTTCCACTTTAGTTCACAAATAAATCACTAAATCGAAAACGGCGAGTTACACTAAGACACCACATTGATATAACATGAGCATTTACAGTGCAATGGGAAAACTGAAACAACTACAAAAACACGTAACGTTATCCATTTTGATCCAAGATACTAAACAAACTGGCCACACCTCCACATTTATAACGCCCCCTGGTCGCAACACATCGAAGTTCTTGCATAATCACGTTTTGCAAGAGCTCCGCTTACCTGCTGAAACGTGCTGGAGAGCAGTGAATTTCCGGACGTTTATGTTAAGAACCTTTGAGCAATATCTGAGCACAGTTAACGCCATACTGCCCCGCTTTCTGCGGAGACACAGAGGTTGACACAAGAATACAGTCCGAATAGTCCTGAAGCAATCAGAGCCTGACTGCACATCACTGCCGCCTGCTGCCGCGGAGAGCCACTGCGAGCACAGATAGCTAAATAGATAGATTCGCTGTTTTCTTCTTACTATTTGAACTTTTCTCTCTCTGTGTGTGTAAATGTGGAATCGGATCTCTGTAATGTTGCCGTTTCCTTACCATTGTTAATATTTTAGTTTTGCGTATATCTGTGTCAAACGTGGATGTGAAAATCTGTAATTTAATCAATGCTTTGGCAATCTAAATACTTACCCCATGAATAAAGCCATTTGAATATGGGCAGACAGACGGAGAGATGGGTGAGTGGATGGATGGATTGATAGATGGACAATCGTTGTGTTCTTTTTGCTGCTTTCCTCTCACTTTCTCTCTCTCTCACACACACACACACACACACACACACACTTTTTTTTAATCAGTGTAATTGTGCATGTATGTAATTGAAAGTTACCAATGCTTTGGCAATGTAAAAACAGAAAGATAGTTAGATTGAAGCATTGGATAGGTAGATAGATAGATTTTTCACAGTTTTATTAAATATTTATTAAATATTTATTAAATATTTATTAAATATTTTTTTTTACCATGCCTGTCATGAAGCCAACATGAATCCTGACAGAAAGATACTTAGATTGGATAGATATATTTTTGTGTATACCATCAGATGGCGCTGCAGCTCCACTGCAAAGCTAGTGTTTCTCTCTCAAGCTTGAGCTGGCACTGCGCCTGAAGACTGATGCACCAGGAGAGACATGGGCACTGGGCAGAGAGAATGACAGCAGCCTACTAACTGAAGTTCAGGTAATGATTTCACCTACGTTTCCCAATTATAAATAAAGTGGTTGGCAGATACATTTAGACTGTAACATGCTCATTTTGTTAGTTAACTTGCCGTTAAGCTGTTGATGTTGCAGTTTATAATTTGTAGTCATTATCTGATTAAACTTTATATTTATGTCTCTACGTTTATTTCTGCATGCATGTGAAGTTGGTTTAAAAAATGTTTAGTCGTTTTATGAATGGTAGGCAGACAATGAGTCAGCAGGAGAGAAAGAGACCCCTTGTTTAATTGCCACGGTAGGCTAATCATATTTTCCACCACCGTTACTACAGTTATTTGACACAATAATAAAATATGTGGTAACTTCCTAACATCAAAAAAAGAAAGCAACAAAATGACAGAAAGGTCTTGAAGGTTACACTGAAGAATACCTCGTGTCAGTGTATGTTTTTAAAATTTGCTACATTAACTTCAGGCCTAGAGAAGGGGGCGTAATCGAGAGAGACAGAGAGAGAGAGAGAGGGAGAGAGAGACTCTTCTGAAGTGGCCAACCGTGACGTGTGGCGCTCTGCAATTTTTAATATACATTTTGTCATTAAATATGTGGTTGCTGCGATTGTTAGATGATATCTATCCGTCGGTCGGCTATCAAAAGCTCTTGAAAATGACATGAGCTACATTAATTATGTTTCCATGTCTCACTAATACACTGTGCCCGCCTTCAGAGTGTTTGTGAGTTCATTTGTTCAACTAAATGACAGAATCCGCTTCAAACCGAAATGATGCCGCTTCCAACCGGTGACGACGACCCCCTCCTCTTCTCTTTTGCGCACGCCCCCTCATTTCCAGAACGATTCCTTGTTATGACATCCCGGTAAAAGACAGCCACAGAGGTCTCTCACCTCGACGCTAAATTCAATCTAATGAATGCAGACCCCAGCGCTCTCGTCGCTGAAAAGAGGCCAACAATTTAGCAATTTCTGCTGCTTGTGACAGGGCTCATGACTAATTCCCATATTTAAATGTGAACAGGCAAAGCTGGCCCATTTGACGGCAGCCAAGCGCATTTTATCAGGCCAGAAAGACATCAATGGCACCGGGGGTAGGAGGTGGCTGGAACTGTTTAACTGTGCAAAATTCAATCAAAAAGAGAATTTAGAAGGCTGTGAAAGTT